>NC_064927.1:24492721-25123781 GCF_023897955.1 Schistocerca gregaria | reverse complement strand
TTCCGATGCACAGCTGGTGGCATTCTGTAACCTGTGGACTATCAGAGTATTGATGAAACATAGAAATTGCATCGGGATTGAATACAACAGTCACCATGCGCACTTCCCTCCACGGGAATAATGTCTCAAACAGTCTACGATTTGATCGTTCCCTGGAAGACCAGTAGTAGTTTCCGATGCACATCTGGGGGCATTCTGTAATGTGTGGACTATAAGACTGTTGATGAAACACAGAAATTGCATCGGGATTGAATACAACAGTCACCATGCGCACTTTCCTCCATGGGAGCAATGTCTCAAAGAGTTTAGGGTCCGATCGTTCCCTGGAAGACCAGTAGTAGTTTCCGATGCGCATCTGGATTCATTCTGTAATCTGTGCACTATCAGAGTGTTGATGAAACACAGAAATTGCATCGGGATTGAATACAACACTAACCATGCGCACTTACCTCCATGGGAGTAATGTCTCAAACAGTCTACGACTTGATCGTTCCCTGGAAGACCAGTAGTAGTTTCCGATGCACATCTGGTGGCATTCTGTAATCTGTGGACTATCAGAGTGTTGATGAAACACAGAAATTGCATCGGGATTGAATACAACAGTCGCCATCCGCACTTTCCTCCATGGGAATAATGTCTCAAACAATTTACGCTTTGATCGTTCCCTGGAAGACCAGTAGTAGTTTCCGATGCACATCTGGTGGCATTCTGTAATCTGTGGACCATCAGAGTGTTGATGAAACACAGAAATTGCATCGGGATTGAATACAACAGTCACCACGCGCACCTTCCTCCTCGGGAGTAATGTCACAAACAGTCTACGCTTTGATCGTTCCTGGAAGACCACTATTAGTTTCCGATGCACATCTGGTGGCATTCTGTAATCTGTGGACTATCAGAGTGTCGATGAAACACAGAAATTGCATCGGGTTTGAATACAACAGTCACCATTCGCACTTTCCTCCATGGGAGTAATGTCTCAAGCAGTCCACGCTTTGATCGTTCCCTGGAAGACCAGTAGTAGTTTCCGATGCACATCTGCTGGCATTCTGTAATCTGTGGACTATCAGAGTATTGATGAAACACAAAAAATGGCATCGGGATTGAATACAGCAGTCACCATGCGCACTTTCCTCAATGTGAGTAATGTCTCAAACAATTTACGTTTTGATCGTTCCCTGGAAGACCAGTAGTAGTTTCCGATGCACATCTGGTGGCATTCTGTAATCTGTAGACTATCATTGTGTTGATGAAACAGAGTAATTGCATCGGGATTGAATTCACCATGCGCACTTTCCTCCACCAGAGAATTGTCTCAAACAGTCTACGCTTTGATTGTTCTCTGGAAGACCAGTAGTAGTTTCCAATGCACATCTGGTGGCATTCTGTAATCTTTGGACTATCAGAGTGTTAATGAAACACAGAAATTGCATCGGGATTGAATACAACAGTCACCATCCGCACTTTCCTCAATGTGAGTAATGTCTCAATCAATTTACGCTTTGATCGTTCCCTGGAAGACCAGTAGTAGTTTCCGATGCACATCTGGTGGCATTCTGTAATCTGTGGACTATCAGAGTGTTGATGAAACACAGAAATTGCATTGGGATGAATTCACCATGCGCACTTTCCTCCACCGGAGTAATGTCTCAAACAGTCTATGCTTTGATTGTTCTCTGGAAGACCAGTAGTAGTTTCCGATGCACATCTGGTGGCATTTTGTAATCTGTGGACTATCAGAGTGTTGATGAAACACAGAAATTGCATCGGGATTGAATACAACAGTCACCATGCGCACTTTCCTCCACCGGAGTAATGTCGCAAACAGTCTACGCTTTGATCGTTCCCTGGAAGACCAGTAGTAGTTTCCGATGCACATCTGGTAGCATTCTGTAATCTGTGGACTATCAGAGTGTTGATGAAACACAGAAATTGCATCGGGATTGAATACAACAGTCGCCATGCGCACTTTCCTCCATGGGAGTAGTGTCTCAAACAGTCTACGCTTTGATCGTTCATTTCAAGACCAGTAGTAGTTTCCGATGCTCATCTGGAGGCATTCTGTAATCTGTGGATTATCAGAGTGTTGATGAACCACAGAAATTGCATTGGGATTAAATACAACAGTCACCATGCGCACTTTCCTCCATGGCGAGCAATGTCTCAAACAGACTACGCTTTGATCGTTCCCTGGAAGACCAGTAGTAGTTTCCGATGCACATCTGGCGGCATTCTGTAATCTGTGGTCTATCAGAGTGTTGATGAAACACAGATAATGCTTCGGGATGGAATACAACAGTCACCATGCGCACTTTCCTCCATGGGAGTTATGTCTCAAACAGTCTACGCTTTGATCGTTCCCTGGAAGACCAGTAGTAGTTTCCGATGCACATCTGGAGGCATTCTGTAATCTGTTGACCTTCAAAGTGTTGATTAAACACAGAAATTGATTCGTGATGGAATACAACAGTCACCATGGGCACTTTCCTCCATGGGGGTAATGTCTCAAACAGTCTATGCTTTGATCGCTCCCTGGAAGACCTGTAGTAGTTCCCGATGCACATCTGGAGGCATTCTGTAATCTCTGGACTATCAGAGTGTTGATGAAACACAGAAATTGCATTGGGATGAATTCAACATTCGCACTTTCCTCCACTGGCGTAATGTCTCAAACAGTCTACGCTTTGATTGTTCTCTGGAAGACCAGTAGTAGTTTCCGATGCACATCTGGTAGCATTTTGTAATCTGTGGACTATCGGAGTGTTGATGAAACACAGAAATTGCATCGGGATTGAATACAATAGTCACCATGCGCACTTTCCTCCACCAGAGTAATGTCTCAAACAGTCTACACTTTGATCGTTCCCTGGAAGATCGGTAGTAGTTTCCGATGCACATCTGGTGGCATTCTGTAATCTATGGACTATCAGAGTGTTGATGAAACACAGAAATTGCATCGGGATTGAATACAACAGTCACCATGCGCACTTTCCTCCATGGGAGTGATGTCTCAAACAGTCTACGCTTTGATCGTTCCCTGGAAGACCAGTAGTAGTTTTCGATGCACATCTGGAGGCATTCTGTAATCTGTTGACCTTCAAAGTGTTGATTAAACACAGAAAATGCTTCGGGATGGAATACAACAGTCACCATGGGCACTTTCCTCCATGGGGGTAATGTCTCAAACAGTCTATGCTTTGATCGCTCCCTGGAAGACCTGTAGTAGTTCCCGATGCACATCTGGTGGCATTCTGTAATCTGTGGTCTATCAGAGTGTTAATGAAACACAGATAATGCTTCGGGGTTAAATACAACAGTCACCATGCGCACTTTCCTCCATGGGAGTAATGTCTCAAACAGTCTACGATTTGATCGTTCCCTGGAAGACCAGTAGTAGTTTCCGATGCACATCTGGAGGCATTCTGTAATCTGTGGACTATAAGACTGTTGATGAAACACAGAAATTGCATCGGGATGGAATACAACAGTCACCATGCGCACTTTCCTCCATGGGAGTGATGTCTCAAACAGTCTACGCTTTGATCGTTCGCAGGATGACCAGTAGTAGTTTCCGATGCACATCTGGAGGCATTCAGTAATCTGTGGACTATCAGACTGTTGACGAAACACAGAAATTCCAAGGGAATTGAATACAACAGTCACCATGCGCACTTTCCTCCAAGGGAGTAATGTCTCCAACAGTCTACAATTTAACCGTTCCCTGGAAGACCAGAAGTATTTTCCGATGTACAACTGGAGGCATTCTGCAATCTGTGGACTATCAGAGTGTCGATGAAACACAGGAATTGCATCGCGAATGAATACAACAGTCACCATGCGCACTTTCCTCCATGGGACTATTGTCTCAAACAGTCTACGCTTTGATCGTTCCATGGAAGACCAGTATTAATTTCCGATGGACATCTGGTGGCATTCTGTAATCTGTGGACCATCAGAGTGTTGATGAAACACAGATATTGCATCGGGATTGAATACAACAGACACCACGCGCACTTTCCTCCACAGGAGTAATGTCTCAAACAGTCTACGCTTTGATCGTTCCCTGGAAGACCACTAGTAGTTTCCGATGCACATCTGGTGGCATTCTGTAATCTATAGACTATCAGAGTGTTGATGAAACACAGAAATTGCATCGGGATTGAATACAACAGTCACCATTTGCACTTTTATATGGGAGTAATTTCTCAAATAGTCCACGCTTTGATCGTTCCCTGGCAGACCAGTATTAGTTTGCGATGGACATCTGGTTTCATTCTGTAATCTGTGGACCATCAGAGTGTTGATGAAACACAGAAATTGCTTCGGGATTGAATACAACAGTCACCATCCGCACTTTCCTCCATGGGAGTAATGTCTGAAACAGTCTACGCTTTGATCGCTCAGTGGAAGACCAGTAGGAGTTTCCGATGCACATCTGGAGGCATTCTGTAATCTGTGGACTATCAGACTGTTGACGAAACACAGAAATTCCAGCGGAATTGAATACAACAGTCACCATGCGCACTTTCAACCAAGGGAGTAATGTCTCCAACAGTCTACAATTTAACCGTTCCCTGGAAGACCAGAAGCATTTTCCGATGTAGAACTGGAGGCATTCTGTAATCTGTGGACTATCAGAGTGTCGATGAAACACAGGAATTGCATCGCGAATGAATACAACAGTCACCATGCGCACTTTCCTCCATGGGACTATTGTCTCAAACAGTCTACGCTTTGATCGTTCCCTGGCAGACCAGTAGTAGTTTCCGATGCACAGCTGGTGGCATTCTGTAACCTGTGGACTATCAGAGTATTGATGAAACATAGAAATTGCATCGGGATTGAATACAACAGTCACCATGCGCACTTCCCTCCACGGGAATAATGTCTCAAACAGTCTACGATTTGATCGTTCCCTGGAAGACCAGTAGTAGTTTCCGATGCACATCTGGGGGCATTCTGTAATGTGTGGACTATAAGACTGTTGATGAAACACAGAAATTGCATCGGGATTGAATACAACAGTCACCATGCGCACTTTCCTCCATGGGAGCAATGTCTCAAAGAGTTTAGGGTCCGATCGTTCCCTGGAACACCAGTAGTAGTTTCCGATGCGCATCTGGATTCATTCTGTAATCTGTGCACTATCAGAGTGTTGATGAAACACAGAAATTGCATCGGGATTGAATACAACACTAACCATGCGCACTTACCTCCATGGGAGTAATGTCTCAAACAGTCTACGACTTGATCGTTCCCTGGAAGACCAGTAGTAGTTTCCGATGCACATCTGGTGGCATTCTGTAATCTGTGGACTATCAGAGTGTTGATGAAACACAGAAATTGCATCGGGATTGAATACAACAGTCGCCATCCGCACTTTCCTCCATGGGAATAATGTCTCAAACAATTTACGCTTTGATCGTTCCCTGGAAGACCAGTAGTAGTTTCCGATGCACATCTGGTGGCATTCTGTAATCTGTGGACCATCAGAGTGTTGATGAAACACAGAAATTGCATCGGGATTGAATACAACAGTCACCACGCGCACCTTCCTCCTCGGGAGTAATGTCACAAACAGTCTACGCTTTGATCGTTCCTGGAAGACCACTATTAGTTTCCGATGCACATCTGGTGGCATTCTGTAATCTGTGGACTATCAGAGTGTCGATGAAACACAGAAATTGCATCGGGTTTGAATACAACAGTCACCATTCGCACTTTCCTCCATGGGAGTAATGTCTCAAGCAGTCCACGCTTTGATCGTTCCCTGGAAGACCAGTAGTAGTTTCCGATGCACATCTGCTGGCATTCTGTAATCTGTGGACTATCAGAGTATTGATGAAACACAAAAAATGGCATCGGGATTGAATACAGCAGTCACCATGCGCACTTTCCTCAATGTGAGTAATGTCTCAAACAATTTACGTTTTGATCGTTCCCTGGAAGACCAGTAGTAGTTTCCGATGCACATCTGGTGGCATTCTGTAATCTGTAGACTATCATTGTGTTGATGAAACAGAGTAATTGCATCGGGATTGAATTCACCATGCGCACTTTCCTCCACCAGAGAATTGTCTCAAACAGTCTACGCTTTGATTGTTCTCTGGAAGACCAGTAGTAGTTTCCAATGCACATCTGGTGGCATTCTGTAATCTTTGGACTATCAGAGTGTTAATGAAACACAGAAATTGCATCGGGATTGAATACAACAGTCACCATCCGCACTTTCCTCAATGTGAGTAATGTCTCAATCAATTTACGCTTTGATCGTTCCCTGGAAGACCAGTAGTAGTTTCCGATGCACATCTGGTGGCATTCTGTAATCTGTGGACTATCAGAGTGTTGATGAAACACAGAAATTGCATTGGGATGAATTCACCATGCGCACTTTCCTCCACCGGAGTAATGTCTCAAACAGTCTATGCTTTGATTGTTCTCTGGAAGACCAGTAGTAGTTTCCGATGCACATCTGGTGGCATTTTGTAATCTGTGGACTATCAGAGTGTTGATGAAACACAGAAATTGCATCGGGATTGAATACAACAGTCACCATGCGCACTTTCCTCCACCGGAGTAATGTCGCAAACAGTCTACGCTTTGATCGTTCCCTGGAAGACCAGTAGTAGTTTCCGATGCACATCTGGTAGCATTCTGTAATCTGTGGACTATCAGAGTGTTGATGAAACACAGAAATTGCATCGGGATTGAATACAACAGTCGCCATGCGCACTTTCCTCCATGGGAGTAGTGTCTCAAACAGTCTACGCTTTGATCGTTCATTTCAAGACCAGTAGTAGTTTCCGATGCTCATCTGGAGGCATTCTGTAATCTGTGGATTATCAGAGTGTTGATGAACCACAGAAATTGCATTGGGATTAAATACAACAGTCACCATGCGCACTTTCCTCCATGGCGAGCAATGTCTCAAACAGACTACGCTTTGATCGTTCCCTGGAAGACCAGTAGTAGTTTCCGATGCACATCTGGCGGCATTCTGTAATCTGTGGTCTATCAGAGTGTTGATGAAACACAGATAATGCTTCGGGATGGAATACAACAGTCACCATGCGCACTTTCCTCCATGGGAGTTATGTCTCAAACAGTCTACGCTTTGATCGTTCCCTGGAAGACCAGTAGTAGTTTCCGATGCACATCTGGAGGCATTCTGTAATCTGTTGACCTTCAAAGTGTTGATTAAACACAGAAATTGATTCGTGATGGAATACAACAGTCACCATGGGCACTTTCCTCCATGGGGGTAATGTCTCAAACAGTCTATGCTTTGATCGCTCCCTGGAAGACCTGTAGTAGTTCCCGATGCACATCTGGAGGCATTCTGTAATCTCTGGACTATCAGAGTGTTGATGAAACACAGAAATTGCATTGGGATGAATTCAACATTCGCACTTTCCTCCACTGGCGTAATGTCTCAAACAGTCTACGCTTTGATTGTTCTCTGGAAGACCAGTAGTAGTTTCCGATGCACATCTGGTAGCATTTTGTAATCTGTGGACTATCGGAGTGTTGATGAAACACAGAAATTGCATCGGGATTGAATACAATAGTCACCATGCGCACTTTCCTCCACCAGAGTAATGTCTCAAACAGTCTACACTTTGATCGTTCCCTGGAAGATCGGTAGTAGTTTCCGATGCACATCTGGTGGCATTCTGTAATCTATGGACTATCAGAGTGTTGATGAAACACAGAAATTGCATCGGGATTGAATACAACAGTCACCATGCGCACTTTCCTCCATGGGAGTGATGTCTCAAACAGTCTACGCTTTGATCGTTCCCTGGAAGACCAGTAGTAGTTTTCGATGCACATCTGGAGGCATTCTGTAATCTGTTGACCTTCAAAGTGTTGATTAAACACAGAAAATGCTTCGGGATGGAATACAACAGTCACCATGGGCACTTTCCTCCATGGGGGTAATGTCTCAAACAGTCTATGCTTTGATCGCTCCCTGGAAGACCTGTAGTAGTTCCCGATGCACATCTGGTGGCATTCTGTAATCTGTGGTCTATCAGAGTGTTAATGAAACACAGATAATGCTTCGGGGTTAAATACAACAGTCACCATGCGCACTTTCCTCCATGGGAGTAATGTCTCAAACAGTCTACGATTTGATCGTTCCCTGGAAGACCAGTAGTAGTTTCCGATGCACATCTGGAGGCATTCTGTAATCTGTGGACTATAAGACTGTTGATGAAACACAGAAATTGCATCGGGATGGAATACAACAGTCACCATGCGCACTTTCCTCCATGGGAGTGATGTCTCAAACAGTCTACGCTTTGATCGTTCGCAGGATGACCAGTAGTAGTTTCCGATGCACATCTGGAGGCATTCAGTAATCTGTGGACTATCAGACTGTTGACGAAACACAGAAATTCCAAGGGAATTGAATACAACAGTCACCATGCGCACTTTCCTCCAAGGGAGTAATGTCTCCAACAGTCTACAATTTAACCGTTCCCTGGAAGACCAGAAGTATTTTCCGATGTACAACTGGAGGCATTCTGCAATCTGTGGACTATCAGAGTGTCGATGAAACACAGGAATTGCATCGCGAATGAATACAACAGTCACCATGCGCACTTTCCTCCATGGGACTATTGTCTCAAACAGTCTACGCTTTGATCGTTCCATGGAAGACCAGTATTAATTTCCGATGGACATCTGGTGGCATTCTGTAATCTGTGGACCATCAGAGTGTTGATGAAACACAGATATTGCATCGGGATTGAATACAACAGACACCACGCGCACTTTCCTCCACAGGAGTAATGTCTCAAACAGTCTACGCTTTGATCGTTCCCTGGAAGACCACTAGTAGTTTCCGATGCACATCTGGTGGCATTCTGTAATCTATGGACTATCAGAGTGTTGATGAAACACAGAAATTGCATCGGGATTGAATACAACAGTCACCATTTGCACTTTTATATGGGAGTAATTTCTCAAATAGTCCACGCTTTGATCGTTCCCTGGCAGACCAGTATTAGTTTGCGATGGACATCTGGTTTCATTCTGTAATCTGTGGACCATCAGAGTGTTGATGAAACACAGAAATTGCTTCGGGATTGAATACAACAGTAACCATGCGCACTTTCCTCCATGGGAGTAATGTCTCAAACAGTCTACGATTTGATCGTTCCCTGGAAGACCAGTAGTAGTTTCCAATGCAAGTCTGGTGGCATTCTGCAATCTGTGGACCATCAGAGTGTTGATGAAACACAGAAATTGCATCGGGATTGAATACAACAATCACCATCCGCACTTTCCTCCATGGGAATAATGTCTCAAACAATTTACTCTTTGATCGTTCCCTGGAAGACCAGTAGTAGTTTCCGATGCACATCTGGTGGCATTCAGTAATCTGTGGACTATCAGAGTGTTGATGAAACACAGAAATTGCATCGGCATTAAATACAACAGTCACCATGCGCACTTTCCTCCATGGGAGTAATGTCTCAAACAGTCTACGATTAGATCGTTCCCTGGAAGACCAGAAGTAGTTTCCGATGCACAACTGGAGGCATTCTGTAATCTGTGGACTATCAGAGTGTTGATGAAACACAGAAATTGCATCGGGATTGAATACAAAAATCACCATACGCTTTTTCCTCCATGGGAGTAATGTCTCAAACGGTCTACGCTTTGATCGTTCCCTGGAAGACCAGTATTAGTTTGCGATGGACATCTGGTTTCATTCTCTAATCTGTGGACCATCAGAGTGTTGATGAAACACAGAAATTGCTTCGGGATTGAATACAACAGTCACCACGCGCACCTTCTTGCTCGGGAATAATGTCTCAAACAGTCTACGCTTTGATCGTTCCCTGGAAGACCACTATTAGTTTCCGATGCACATCTGGTGGCATTCTGTAATCTGTGGACTATCAGAGTGTCGATGAAACACAGGAATTGCATTGGGTTTGAATACAACAGTCACTATTCGCACTTTCCTCCATGGGAGTAATGTCTCAAGCAGTCCACGCTTTGATCGTTCCCTGGAAGACCAGTAGTAGTTTCCGATGCACATCTGGTGGCATTCTGTAATCTGTGGACTATCAGAGTATTGATGAAACACAAAAAATGGCATCGGGATTGAATACAACAGTCACCATGCGCACTTTCCTCAATGTGAGTAATGTCTCAAACAATTTACGCTTTGATCGTTCCCTGGAAGACCAGTAGTAGTTTCCGATGCACATCTGGTGGCACTCTGTAATCTGTAGACTATCAGAGTGTTGATGAAACACAGAAATTGCATCGGGATTGAATACAACAGTCACCATGCGCACTTTCCTCTACCGGAGTAATGTCGCAAACAGTCTACGCTTTGATCGTTCCCTGGAAGACCAGTAGTAGTTACCAATGCACATCTGGTAGCATTCTGTAATCTGTGGACTATCAGAGTGTAGATGAAACACAGAAATTGCATCGGGATTGAATACAACAGTCGCCATGCGCACTTTCCTCCATGGGAGTAGTGTCTCAAACAGTCTACGCTTTGATCGTTCATTTCAAGACCAGTAGTAGTTTCCGATGCACATCTGGAGGCATTCTGTAATTTGTGGATTATCAGAGTGTTGATGAACCACAGAAATTGCATTGGGATTAAATACAACAGTCACCATGCGCACTTTCCTCCATGGCGAGCAATGTCTCAAACAGACTACGCTTTGATCGTTCCCTGGAAGACCAGTAGTAGTTTCCGATGCACATCTGGAGGCATTCTGTAATCTGTTGACATTCAAAGTGTTGATTAAACACAGAAATTGCATCGGGATTGAATACAACAGTCGCCATCCGCACTTTCCTCCATGGGAGTAGTGTCTCAAACAGTCTACGCTTTGATCGTTCATTTCAAGACCAGTAGTAGTTTCCGGTGCACATCTGGTGGCATTCTATAGTCTTTGGACTATCAGACTGTTGATGAAACACAGAAATTGCATCGGGATTAAATACAACAGTCACGATGCACACTTTCCTTCATGGGAGTAATGTCTCAAACAGTCTACGCTTTGATCGTTCCCTGGAAGACCAGTAGTAGTTTCTGATGCACATCTGGAGGCATTCTGTAACCTGTGGACTATAAGACTGTTGATGAAACACAGAAATTGCATCGGGATTGAATACAACAGTCACCATGCGCACATTCCTCCATGGGAGCAATGTCTCAAAGAGTTTAGGCTCTGATCGTTAACTGGAAGACCAGTAGTAGTTTGCGATGCACATCTGGTGGCATTCTGTAATCTGTGGACTATCAGAGTATTGATGAAACACAGAAATTGCATCGGGATTGAATTCACCATGCGCACCTTCCTCCACCGGAGTAATGTCTCAAACAGTCTACGCTTTGATTGTTCTCTGGAAGACCAGTAGTAGTTTCCAATGCACATCTGGTAGCATTTTGTAATCTGTGGACTATCAGAGTGTTGATGAAACACAGAAATTGCATCGGGATTGAATACAAAAGTCACCATACGCACTTTCCTCCATGGGAGTAATGTCTCAAACAGTCTACGTTTTGATCGTTCCCTGGAAGACCAGTATTAGTTTGCGATGGACATCTGGTTTCATTCTGTAATCTGTGGACTATAAGACTGTTGATGAAACACAGAAATTGGATCGGGATTAAATACAACAGTCACCATGCGCACTTTCCACCATGGGAGTAATGTCTCAAACAGTCTACGCTTTGATCGTTCCTGGAAGACCAGTAGTAGTTTCCGGTGCACATCTGGTGGCATTCTGTAATGTGTGGACTATCAGAGTGTTAATGAAACACAGAAATTGCATCGGGATTGAAGACAACAGTCACCATCCGCACTTTCTTCCATGGGAATAATGTCTCAAACAGCCTACGATTTGATCGTTCCCTGGAAGACCAGTAGTAGTTTCCGATGCACATCTGGAGGCATTCTGTAATCTGTGGACTATAAGACTGTTGATGAAACACAGAAATTGGATCGGGATTGAATACAACAGTCACCATGCGCACTTTCCTCCATGGGAGTAATGTCTCAAACAGTCTACGCTTTGATCGATTCGTGCAAGACCAGTAGTAGTTTCCGATACACATCTGGAGGCATTCTGTAATCTGTGGACTATCAGACTGTTGATGAAACACAGAAATTCCATCGGGATTAAATACAACAGTCACCATGCGCACTTCCCTCCATGGGAGTAATGTCTCAAACTGTCTACGCTTTGATCGTTCCCTGTAAGACCAGAAGTAGTTTCCGATGCACAACTGGAGGCATTCTGTAATCTGTGGACTATCAGAGTGTTGATGAAACACTGAAATTGCATCGGGATTGAATACAACAGTCACCACGCTCACCTTCCTCCTCGGGAGTAATGTCTCAAACAGTCTACGCTTTGATCGTTCCCTGGAAGACCACTATTAGTTTCCGATGCACATATGGTGGCATTCTGTAATCTGTGGACTATCAGAGTGTCGATGAAACACAGAAATTGCATCGAGTTTGAATACAACAGTCACCATTCGCACTTATCTCCATGGGAGTAATGTCTCAAACAGTTTACGTTTTGATCGTTAACTGGAAGACCAGTAGTAGTTTCCGATGCACATCTGGTGGCATTCTGTAATCTGTGGACTATCATTGTGTTGTTGAAACAGAGAAATTGCATCGGGATTGAATTCACCATGCGCACTTTCCTCCACCAGAGGATTGTCTCAAACAGTCTACGCTTTGATTGTTCTCTGGAAGACCCGTAGTAGTTTCCGATGCACATCTGGTGGCATTCTGTAATCTTTGGACTATCAGAGTGTTGATGAAACACAGAAATTGCATCGGGATTGAATACAACAGTCACCATCCGCACTTTCCTCAATGTGAGTAATGTCACAATCAATTTACTCTTTGATCGTTCCCTGGAAGGCCAGTAGTAGTTTCCGATGCACATCTGGTGGCATTCTGTAATCTGTGGACTATCAGAGTGTTGATGAAACACAGAAATTGCATTAGGATGAATTCACCATGCGCACTTTAATCCACCGGAGTAATTTCTCAAACAGTCTACGCTTTGATTGTTCTCTGGAAGACCAGAAGTAGTTTCCGATGCACATCTGGTGGCATTTTGTAATCTGTGGACTATCAGAGTGTTGATGAAACACAGAAATTGCATCGGGATTGAATACAAAAGTCACCATGCGCACTTTCCTCCACCGGAGTAATGTCGCAAACAGTCTACGTTTTGGTCGTTCCCTGGAAGACCAGTAGTAGTTTCCGATGCACATCTGGTGGCATTCTGTAATCTGTGGACTATCAGAGTATTGATGAAACACAGAAATTGCATCGGGATTGAATACAACAGTCGCCATGCGCACTTTCCTCCATGGGAATAGTGTCTCAAACAGTCTACGCTTTGATCGTTCCCTTCAAGACCAGTAGTAGTTTCCGATGCACATCTGGAGGCATTCTGTAATCTGTGGACTACAGAGTGTTGATGAACCACAGAAATTGCATTGGGATTAAATACAACAGTCACCATGCGCACTTTCCACCATGACGAGCAATGTCTCAAACAGACTACGCTATGATCGTTCCCTGGAAGACCAGTAGTAGTTTCCGATGCACATCTGGAGGCATTCTGTAATCTGTTGACCTTCAAAGTGTTGATTAAACACAGAAATTGCATCGGGATTGAATACAGCAGTCACCATGCGCACTTTCCTCCATGGGAGTAATGTCTCAAACAGTCTACGCTTTGATCGTTCCCTGGAAGACCAGTAGTAGTTTCCGATGCACATCTGGAGGCATTCTGTAATCTGTGGAGTATCAGACTGTTGATGAAACACAGAAATTGCATCGGGATTGAATACAACAGTCACCATGGGCATTTTCCTCCATGAGGGTAGTGTCACAAACAGTCTATGCTTTCATCGTTCCCTGGAAGACCTGTAGTAGTTCCCGATGCACATCTGGAGGCATTCTGTAATCTGTGGACTATCAGAGTGTTGATGAAACACAGAAATTGCATTGGGATGAATTCAACATGCGCACTTTCCTCCACTGGCGTAATGTCTCAAACAGTCTACGCTTTGATTGTTCTCTGGAAGACCAGTAGTAGTTTCCGATGCACATCCGGTAGCATTTTGTAATCTGTGGACTATCAGAGTGTTGATGAAACACAGAAATTGCATCGGGATTGAATACAATAGTCACCATGCGCACTTAACTCCATCAGAGTAATGCTTCAAACAGTCTATACTTTGATCGTTCCCTGGAAGATCGGTAGTAGTTTCCGATGCACATCTGGTGGCATTCTGTAATCTATGGACTATCAGAGTGTTGATGAAACACAGAAATTGCATAGGGATTGAATACAACAGTCACCATGCGCACTTTCCTCCATGGGAGTAATGTCTCAAACAGTCTACGATTTGATCGTTCCTGGAAGACCAGTAGTAGTTTCCGATGCACATCTGGTGGCATTCTGTAATCTGTGGACTATCAGATTGTTGATGAAACACAGAAATTGCATCGGGATTGAATACAACAGTCACTATCCGCACTTTCCTCCATGGGAGTAATGTCTGAAACAGTCTACGCTTTGATCGTTCAGTGGAAGACCAGTAGGAGTTTCCGATGCACATCTGGTGGCATTCTGTAATCTGTGGTCTATCAGAGTGTTGATGAAACACAGATAATGCTTCGGGGTTAAATACAACAGTCACCATGCGCACTTTCCTCCATGGGAGTAATGTCTCAAACAGTCTACGATTTGATCGTTCCCTGGAAGACCACTAGTAGTTTCCGATGCACATCTGGAGGCATTCTGTAATCTGTGGACTATAAGACTGTTGATGAAACACAGAAATTGCATCGGGATGGAATACAACAGTCACCATGCGCACTTTCCTCCATGGGAGTGATGTCTCAAACAGTCTACGCTTTGATCGTTCACAGGAAGACCAGTAGTAGTTTCCGATGCACATCTGGAGGCATTCTGTAATCTGTGGACTATCAGACTGTTGACGAAACACAGAAATTGCATCGGGATTGAATACAACAGTCAACATGCGCACTTTCCTCCGTGGGAGTAATGTCTCAAACAGTCTACGATTTAACCGTTCCCTGGAAGACCAGAAGTATTTTCCGATGTACAACTGGAGGCATTCTGTAATCTGTGGACTATCAGAGTGTCGATGAAACACAGGAATTGCATCGCGAATGAATACAACAGTCACCATGCGCACTTTAGTCCATGGGACTATTGTCTCAAACAGTCTACGCTTTGATCGTTCCATGGAAGACCAGTATTAATTTCCGATGGACATCTGGTGGCATTCTGTAATCTGTGGACCATCAGAGTGTTGATGAAACACAGAAATTGCATCGGGATTGAATACAACAGTCACCACGCGCACTTTCCTCCACAGGAGTAATGTCTCAAACAGTCTACGCTTTGATCGTTCCCTGGAAGACCACTAGTAGTTTCCGATGCACATCTGGTGGCATTCTGTAATCTGTGGACTATCAGAGTGTTGATGAAACACAGAAATTGCATCGGGATTGAATACAACAGTCACCATTTGCACATTCTTATATGGGAGTAATGTCTCAAATAGTCCACGCTTTGATCGTACCCTGGCAGACCAGTAGTAGTTTCCGATGCACAGCTGGTGGCATTCTGTAATCTGTGGACTATCAGAGTATTGATGAAACATAGAAATTGCATCGGGATTGAATACAACAGTCACCATGCGCACTTCCCTCCACGGGAATAATGTCTCAAACAGTCTACGATTTGATCGTTCCCTGGAAGACCAGTAGTAGTTTCCGATGCACATCTGGGGGCATTCTGTAATGTGTGGACAATAAGACTGTTGATGAAACACAGAAATTGCATCGGGATTGAATACAACAGTCACCATGCGCACTTTCCTCCATGGGAGCAATGACTCAAAGAGTTTAGGGTCCGATCGTTCCCTGGAAGACCAGTAGTAGTTTCCGATGCGCATCTGGATTCATTCTGTAATCTGTGCACTATCAGAGTGTTGATGAAACACAGAAATGGCATCGGGATTGAATACAACAGTAACCAAGCGCACTTACCTCCATGGGAGTAATGTCTCAAACAGTCTACGATTTGATCGTTCCCTGGAAGACCAGTAGTAGTTTCCGATGCACATCCGGTGGCATTCTGTAATCTGTGGACTATCAGAGTGTTGATGAAACACAGAAATTGCATCGGGATTGAATACAACAGTCACCATCCGCACTTTCCTCCATGGGAATAATGTCTCAAACAATTTACGCTTTGATTGTTCCCTGGAAGACCAGTAGTAGTTTCCGATGCACATCTGGTGGCATTCTGTAATCTGTGGACTATCAGAGTGTTGATGAAACACAGGAATTGCATCGGGATTGAATTCACCATGCGCACCTTCCTCCACCGGAGTAATGTCTCAAACAGTCTACGCTTTGATTGTTCTCTGGAAGACCAGTAGCAGTTTCCGATGCACATCTGGTGGCATTTTGTAATCTGTGGACTATCAGATAGTTGATGAAACACAGAAATTGCATCGGGATTGAATACAATAGTCACCATGTGCACTTTCCTCCACCGGAGTAATATCTCAAACAGTCTACCCTTCGATCGTTCCCTGGAAGACCAGTAGTAGTTTCCGATGCACATCTGGTGGCATTCGGTAATCTGTGGACTATCAGAGTGTTGATGAAACACAGAAATTGCATCGGCATTAAATACAACAGTCACCATGCGCACTTTCCTCCATGGGAGTAATGTCTCAAACAGTCTACGATTAGGTCGTTCCCTGGAAGACCAGAAGTAGTTTCCGATGCACAACTGGAGGCATTCTGTAATCTGTGGACTATCAGAGTGTTGATGAAACACAGAAATTGCATCGGGATTGAATACAAAAGTCACCAAACGCACTTTCCTCCATGGGAGTAATGTCTCAAACAGTCTACGCTTCGATCGTTCCCTGGAAGACCAGAATTAGTTTGCGATGGACATCTGGTTTCATTCTGTAATCTGTGGACCATCAGAGTGTTGATGAAACACAGAAATTGCATCGGGATTGAATACAACAGTCACCACGCGCACCTTCCTCCTCGGGAGTAATGTCTCAAGCAGTCCACGCTTTGATCGTTCCCTGGAAGACCAGTAGTAGTTTCCGATGCACATCTGTTGGCATTCTGTAATCTGTGGACTATCAGAGTATTGATGAAACACAAAAAATTGCATCGGGATTGAATACAACAGTCACCATGCGCACTTTCCTCAATGTGAGTAATGTCTCAAACAATTTACGTTTTGATCGTTCCCTGGAAGACCAGTAGTAGTTTCCGATGCACATCTGGTGGCATTCTGTAATCTGTAGACTATCATTGTGTTGATGAAACAGAATAATTGCATCGGGATTGAATTCACCATTCGCACTTTCCTCCACCAGAGGATTGTCTCAAACAGTCTACGCTTTGATTGTTCTCTGGAAGACCAGTAGTAGTTTCCAATGCACATCTGTTGGCATTCTGTAATCTTTGGACTATCAGAGTGTTGATGAAACACAGAAATTGCATCGGGATTGAATACAACAGTCACCATCCGCACTTTCCTCAATGTGAGTAATGTCTCAATCAATTTACGCTTTGATCGTTCCCTGGAAGACCAGTAGTAGTTTCCGATGCACATCTGGTGGCATTCTGTAATCTGTGGACTATCAGAGTGTTGATGAAACACAGAAATTGCATTGAAATGAATTCCCCATGCGCACTTTCCTCCACCGGAGTAATGTCTCAAACAGTCTACGCTTTGATTGTTCTCTGGAAGACCAGTAGTAGTTTCCGATGCACATCTGGTGGCATTTTGTAATCTGTGGACTATCAGAGTGTTGGTGAAACACAGAAATTGCATCGGGATTGAATACAACAGTCACCATGCGCACTTTCCTCCACCGGAGTAATGTCGCAAACAGTCTACGCTTTGATCGTTCCCTGGAAGACCAGTAGTAGTTTCCGATGCACATCTGGTAGCATTCTGTAATCTGTGGACTATCAGAGTGTTGATGAAACACAGAAATTGCATCGGGATTGAATACAACAGTCGCCATGCGCACTTTCCTCCGTGGGAGTAGTGTCTCAAACAGTCTACGCTTTGATCGTTCATTTCAAGACCAGTAGTAGTTTCCGATGCACATCTGGAGGCATTCTGTAATCTGTGGATTATCAGAGTGTTGATGAACCACAGAAATTGCATTGGGATTAAATACAACAGACACCATGCGCACTTTCCTCCATGGCGAGCAATGTCTCAAACAGACTACGCTTTGATCGTTCCCTGGAAGACCAGTAGTAGTTTCCGATGCACATCTGGAGGCATTCTGTAATCTGTGGTCTATCAGAGTGTTGATGAAACACAGATAATGCTTCGGGATGGAATACAACAGTCACCATGCGCACTTTCCTCGATGGGAGTGATGTCTCAAACAGTCTACGCTTTGATCGTTCCCTGGAAGACCAGTAGTAGTTTCCGATGCACATCTGGAGGCATTCTGTAATCTGTTGACCTTCAAAGTGTTGATTAAACACAGAAATTGCATCGGGATTGAATACAGCAGTCACCATGCGCACTTTCCTCCATGGGAGTAATGTCTCAAACAGTCTACGCTTTGATCGTTCCCTGGAAGACCAGTAGTAGTGTCCGATGCACATCTGGAGGCATTCTGTAATCTGTGGAGTATCAGACTGTTGATGAAACACAGAAATTGCATCGGGATTGAATACAACAGTCACCATGGGCACTTTCCTCCATGGGGGTAATGTCTCAAACAGTCTATGCTTTGATCGCTCCCTGGAAGACCTGTAGTAGTTCCCGATGCACATCTGGAGGCATTCTGTAATCTGTGGACTATCAGAGTGTTGATGAAACACAGAAATTGCATTGGGATGAATTCAACATGCGCACTTTCCTCCACTGGCGTAATGTCTCAAACAGTCTACGCTTTGATTGTTCTCTGGAAGACCAGTAGTAGTTTCCGATGCACATCTGGTAGCATTTTGTAATCTGTGGACTATCAGAGTGTTGATGAAACACAGAAATTGCATCGGGATTGAATACAATAGTCACCATGCGCACATTCCTCCACCAGGGTAATGTCTCAAACAGTCTACACTTTGATCGTTCCCTGGAAGATCGGTAGTAGTTTCCGATGCACATCTGGTGGCATTCTGTAATCTATGGACTATCAGAGTGTTGATGAAACACAGAAGTTGCATCGGGATTGAATACAACAGTCAGCATGCGCACTTTCCTCCATGGGAGTAATGTCTCAAATAGTCTACGATTTGATCGTTCCTGGAAGACCAGTAGTAGTTTCCGATGCACATCTGGTGGCATTCTGTAATCTGTGGACTATCAGATTGTTGATGAACCACAGAAATTGCATCGGGATTGAATACAACAGTCACCATCCGCACTTTCCTCCATGGGAGTAATGTCTGAAACAGTCTACGCTTTGATCGTTCAGTGGAAGACCAGTAGGAGTTTCCGATGCACATCTGGTGGCATTCTGTAATCTGTGGTCTATCAGAGTGTTGATGAAACACAGATAATGCTTCGGGGTTAAATACAACAGTCACCATGCGCACTTTCCTCCATGGGAGTAATGTCTCAAACAGTCTACGATTTGATCGTTCCATGGAAGACCAGTAATAGTTTCCGATGCACATCTGGAGGCATTCTGTAATCTGTGGACAATAAGACTGTTGATGAAACACAGAAATTGCATCGGGATGGAATACAACAGTCACCATGCGCACTTTCCTCCATGGGAGTGATGTCTCAAACAGTCTACGCTTTGATCGTTCACAGGAAGACCAGTAGTAGTTTCCGATGCACATCTGGAGGCATTCTGTAATCTGTGGACTATCAGACTGTTGACGAAACACAGAAATTCCAGCGGAATTGAATACAACAGTCACCATGCGCACTTTCCTCCAAGGGCGTAATGTCTCCAACAGTCTACAATTTAACCGTTCCCTGGAAGACCAGAAGTATTTTCCGATGTACAACTGGAGGCATTCTGTAATCTGTGGACTATCAGAGTGTCGACGAAACACAGGAATTGCATCGCGAATGAATACAACAGTCACCATGCGCACTTTCCTCCATGGGACTATTGTCTCAAACAGTCTACGCTTTGATCGTTCCATGGAAGACCAGTATTAATTTCCGATGGACATCTGGTGGCATTCTGTAATCTGTGGACCATCAGAGTGTTGATGAAACACAGATATTGCATCGGGATTGAACACAACAGTCACCACGCGCACTTTCCTCCACAGGAGTAATGTCTCAAACAGTCTACGCTTTGATCGTTCCCTGGAAGACCACTAGTAGTTTCCGATGCACATCTGGTGGCATTCTGTAATGTGTGGACTATCAGAGTGTTGATGAAACACAGAAATTGCATCGGGATTGAATACAACAGTCACCATTTGCACTTTCTTATATGGGAGTAATTTCTCAAATAGTCCACGCTTTGATCGTTCCCTGGCAGACCAGTATTAGTTTGCGATGGACATCTGGTTTCATACTGCAATCTGTGGACCATCAGAGTGTTGATGAAACACAGAAATTGCTTCGGGATTGAATACAACAGTAACCATGCGCACTTTCCTCCATGGGAGTAATGTCTCAAACAGTCTACGATTTGATCGTTCCCTGGAAGACCAGTAGTAGTTTCCGATGCAAATCTGGTGGCATTCTGCAATCTGTGGACCATCAGAGTGTTGATGAAACACAGAAATTGCATCGGGATTGAATACAACAGTCACCATCCGCACTTTCCTCCATGGGAATAATGTCTCAAACAATTTACTCTTTGATCGTTCCCTGGAAGACCAGTAGTAGTTTCCGATGCACATCTGGTGGCATTCTGTAATCTGTGGACTATCAGAGTGTTGATGAATCACAGAAATTGCATCGGGATTGAATACAACAGTCACCATGTGCACTTTCCTCCACCGGAGTAATATCTCAAACAGTCTACCCTTCGATCGTTCCCTGGAAGACCAGTAGTAGTTTCCGATGCACATCTGGTGGCATTCGGTAATCTGTGGACTATCAGAGTGTTGATGAAACACAGAAATTGCATCGGCATTAAATACAACAGTCACCATGCGCACTTTCCTCCATGGGAGTAATGTCTCAAACAGTCTACGATTAGATCGTTCCCTGGAAGACCAGAAGTACTTTCCGATGCACAACTGGAGGCATTCTGTAATCTGTGGACTATCAGAGTGTTGATGAAACACAGAAATTGCATCGGGATTGAATACAAAAATCACCATACGCTTTTTCCTCCATGGGAGTAATGTCTCAAACGGTCTACGCTTTGATCGTTCCCTGGAAGACCAGTATTAGTTTGCGATGGACATCTGGTTTCATTCTCTAATCTGTGGACCATCAGAGTGTTGATGAAACACAGAAATTGATTCGGGATTGAATACAACAGTCACCACGCGCACCTTCCTGCTCGGGAGTAATGTCTCAAACAGTCTACGCTTTGATCGTTCCCTGGAAGACCACTATTAGTTTCCGATGCACATCTGGTGGCATTCTGTAATCTGTGGACTATCAGATTGTCGATGAAACACAGAAATTGCATCGGGTTTGAATACAACAGTGACCATTCGCACTTTCCTCCATGGGAGTAATGTCTCAAGCAGTCCACGCTTTGATCGTTCCCTGGAAGACCAGTAGTAGTTTCCGATGCACATCTGGTGGCATTCTGTAATCTGTGGACTATCAGAGTATTGATGAAACACAAAAAATGGCATCGGGATTGAATACAACAGTCGCCATGCGCACTTTCCTCCATGGGAGTAGTGTCTCAAACAGTCTACGCTTTGATCGTTCATTTCAAGACCAGTAGTAGTTTCCGATGCACATCTGGAGTCATTCTGTAATCTGTGGATTATCAGAGTGTTGATGAACCACAGAAATTGCATTGGGATTAAATACAACAGTCACCATGCGCACTTTCCTCCATGGCGAGCAATGTCTCAAACAGACTACGCTTTGATCGTTCCCTGGAAGACCAGTAGTAGTTTCCGATGCACATCTGGAGGCATTCTGTAATCTGTTGACCTTCAAAGTGTTGATTAAACACAGAAATTGCATCGGGATTGAATACAGCAGTCACCATGCGCACTTTCCTCCATGGGAGTAATGTTTCAAACAGTCTACGTTTTGATCGTTCCCTGGAAAACCAATGGTAGCTTACGATGCACATCCATAGGCATTCTGTAATCTGTGGACTATCAGAGTGTTGATGAAACACAGAAATTGCATTGGGATGAATTCAACATGCGCACGTTCCTCCACTGACGTAATGTCTCAAAAAGTCTTCGCTTTGATTGTTCTCTGGAAGACCAGTAGTAGTTTCCGATGCACATCTGGTAGCATTTTGTAATCTGTGGACTATCAGAGTGTTGATGGAACACAGACATTGCATCGGGATTGAATACAATAGTCACCATGCGCACTTTCCTCCACCGGAGTAGTGTCTCAAACAGTCTACGCTTTAATCGTTCCCTGGAAGACCAGTAGTAGTTTCCGATGCACATCTGGTGGCGTTCAGTAATCTATGGACTATCAGAGTGTTGATGAAACACAGAAATTGCATCGGCATTGAATACAACAGTCACCATGCGCACTTTCCTCCATGGGAGTAATGTCTCAAACAGTCTACGATTTAATCGTTCCTGGAAGACCAGTAGTAGTTTCCGATGCACATCTTGTGGCATTCTGTAATCTGTGGAGTATCAGAGTGTTGATGAAACACAGAAATTGCATCGGGATTGAATACAACAGTCACCATCCGCACTTTCATCCATGGGAGTAATGTCTGAAACAGTCTACGCTTTGATCGTTCCATGGAAGACCAGTATTAATTTCCGATGGACATCTGGTGGCATTCTGTAATCTGTGGACCATCTGAGTGTTGATAAAACACAGAAATTGCATCGGGATTGAATACAACAGTCACCATGCGCACTTTCCTCCACGGGAGTAATGTCTCAAACAGTCTACGCTTTGATCGTTCCCTGGAAGACCACTAGTAGTTTCCGATGCACATCTGGTGGCACCCTGTAATCTGTGGACTATCAGAGTGTTGATGAAACACAGAAATTGCATCGGGATTGAATACAACAGTCACCATTCGCACTTTCTTAAATGGGAGTAATATCTCAAATAGTCCACGCTTTGATCGTTCCCTGGCAGACCAGTAGTAGTTTCCGATGCACAGCTGGTGGCATTGTGTAATCTGTGGACTATCAGAGTATTGATGAAACACAGAAATTGCATCGGGATTGAATACAACAGTCACCATGAGCACTTTCCTCAATGTGAGTAATGTCTCAAACAATTTACGTTTTGATCGTTCCCTGGAAGACCAGTAGTAGTTTCTGATGCACATCTCGTGGCATTCTGTAATCTGTGGACTATCAGAGTGTTGATTAAACACATAAATTGCATCGGGATTGAATTCACAATGCGCACTTTCCTCCAGCGGAGTAATGTCTCAAACAGTCTACGATTTGATTGTTCTCTGGAAGACCAGTAGTAGTTTCCGATGCACATCTGGTGGCATTTTGTAATCTGTGGACTATCAGAGAGTTGATGAAACACAGAAATTGCATCGGGATTGAATACAACAGTCACCATGTGCACTTTCCTCTACCGGAGTAATATCTCAAACAGTCTACCTTTCGATCGTTCCCTGGAAGACCAGTAGTAGTTTCCGGTGCACATCTGGTGGCGTTCTGTAATCTGTGGACTATCAGAGTGTTAATGAAACACAGAAATTGCATCGGGATTGAATACAACAGTCAACATCCGCACTTTCCTCCGTGGGAGTAATGTCTCAAACAGTCTACGATTTCATCGCTAACTGGAAGACCAGTAGTAGTTTCCGATGCACATCTGGAGGCATTCTGTAATCCGTGGACTATAAGACTGTTGATGAAACACTGAAATTGCATCGGGATTGAATACAACAGTCACCATGCGCACTTTTCTCAATATGAGTAATGTCTCAAACAATTTACGTTTTGATCGTTCCCTGGAAGACCATTAGTAGTTTCCGGTGCACATCTGGTGGCATTCTGTAATCTGTGGACTATCATTGTTTTGATGAAACACAGAAATTGCATCGGGATTGAATTCACCATGCGCACTTTCCTCCTCCAGAGGATTGTCTCAAACAGTCTACGCTTTGATTGTTCTCTGGAAGACCAGTAGTAGTTTCCGATGCACATCTGGTGGCATTCTGTAATCTTTGGACTATCAGAGTGTTGATGAAACACAGAAATTGCATCGGGATTGAATACAACAGTCACCATCCGCACTTTCCTCAATGTGAGTAATGTCTCAAACAATTTACGCTTTGATCGTTCCCTGGAAGACCAGTAGTAGTTTCCGATGCAAATGTGGTGGCATTCTGTAATCTGTGGACTATCAGAGTGTTGATGAAACACAGAAATTGCATCGAGACTGAATACAACAGTCACCATCCTCACTTTCCTCCATGGGAGTAATGTCCCAAACAGTCTACGATTTGATCGTTCCTTGGAAGACAAGTAGTAGTTTCCGATGCACATCTGGAGGCATTCTGTAATCTGTGGACTATCAGACTGTTGATGAAACACAGAAATTCCATCGGGATTGAATACAACAATCACCATGCGCACTTTCCTAAATGGGAGTAATGTCTCAAACAGGCTACGATTTAATCGTTCCCTGGAAGACCAGTACTAGTTTCTGATGCACATCTGGTGGCATTCTGTAATCTGTGGACTATCAGAGTGTTGATGAAACACAGAAATTGCATCGGGATTGAATACAACAGTCACCATGCGCACTTTCCTCCATGGGAGTAATGGCTCAAACAGTCTACGCTTTGATCGTTCCCTGGAAGACCAGTATTAGTTTGCGATGGACATCTGGTAGCATTCTGTAATCTGTGGACCTTTAAAGTGTTGATGAAACACAGAAATTATATCGGGATTGAATACAACAAACACCACGCGCACCTTCCTCCTCGGCAGTTATTACTGAAACTGTCTACGCTTTGATCGTTCCCTGGAAGACCACTATTAGTTTCCGATGCACATCTGGTGGCATTCTGTAATCTGTGGACTATCAGATTGTTGATGAAACACAGAAATTGCATCGGGTTTGAATACAACAGTCACCATTCGCACTTTCCTACATGGGAGTAATGTCTCAAACAGTCCATGCTTTGATCGTTCCCTGGAAGACCAGTAGTAGTTTCCGATGCACATCTGGTGGCATTCTGTAATCTGTGGACTATCAGAGTATTGATGAAACACAGAAATTGCATCGGGATTGAATACAACAGTCACCATGCGCACTTTCCTCAATGTGAGTAATGTCTCAAACAATTTACGCTTTGATCGTTCCCTGGAAGACCAGTAGTAGTTTCCGATGCACATCTGGAGGCATTCTGTAATCTGTGGGCTATAAGGCTGTTGATGAAACACAGAAATTGCATCGGGATTGAATACAACAGTCACCATGCGCACTTTCCTCCATGGGAGCAATGTCTCGAACAGTCTACGCTTTGATCGTTCCCTGGAAGACCAGTAGTAGTTTCCGATGCACATCTGGAGGCATTCTCTAATCTGTGGACTATCAGACTGTTGATGAAACACAGAAATTCCATCGGGATTGAATACAACAGTCACCATGCGCATTTTCCTCCATAGGAGTAATGTCTCAAACAGTCTACGCCTTGATCGTTCAGTGGAAGACCAGTAGTAGTTTCCGATGCACGTCTGGTGGCATTCTGTAATCTGTGGACTATCAGAGTGTTGATGAAACAAAGAAATTGCATTGGGATGAATTCAACATGCGCACTTTCCTCCACTGGCGTAATGTCTCAAACAGTCTACGCTTTGATTGTTCTCTGGAAGACCAGTAGTAGTTTCCGATGCACATCTGGCAGCATTTTGTAATCTGTGGACTATCAGAGTGTTGATGAAACACAGAAATTGCATCGGGATTGAATACAATAGTCACCATCCGCAATTTTCTCCATGCGAGTAATGTCTGAAACAGTCTACGCTTTGATCGTTCCCTGGAAGACCGGTATTAGTTTGCGATGGACATCTGGTGGCATTCTGTAATCTGTGGACCATCAGAGTGTTGATGAAACACAGAAATTGCATCGGGATTGAATACAACAGTCACCACGCGCACTTTCCTCCACGGGAGTAATGTCTCAAACAGTCTACGCTTTGATCGTTCCCTGGAAGACCACTAGTAGTTTCCGATGCACATCTGGTGGCATTCTGTAATCTATGGACTATCAGAGTGTTGATGAAACACAGAAATTCCATCGGGATTGAATACAACAGTCACCATGCGCACTTTCCTCCGTGGGAGTAATGTCTCAAACAGTCTACGATTTGATCGTTCCCTGGAAGACCAGTAGTAGTTTCCGATGCACATCTGGTGGCATTCTGTAACCTGTGGACTATCAGAGTGTTGATGAAACACAGAAATTGCTTCGGGATTGAATACAACAGTCATCATCCGCACTTTCCTCCATGGGAGAAATGTCTCAAACAATTTACGCTTTGATAGTTCCCTGGAAGACCAGTAGTAGTTTCCGATGCACATCTGGTGGCATTCTGTAATCTGTGGACCATCAGAGTGTTGATGAAACACAGAAATTGCATCGGGATTGAATTCACCATACGCACCTTCCTCCACCGGAGTAATGTCTCAAACAGTCTACGCTTTGATTGTTCTCTGGAAGACAAGTAGTAGTTTCCGATGCACATCTGGTGGCATTTTGTAATCTGTGGACTATCAGAGTGTTGATGAAGCACAGAAATTGCATTGGGATTGAATACAACAGTCACCTCGCGCACCTTCCTCCTCGGGAGTAATGTCTCAAACAGTCTACGCTTTGATCGTTCCCTGGAAGGCCGGTATAAGTTTGCGATGGACATCTGGTGGCATTCTGTAATCTGTGGACTATCAGAGTGTTGATGAAACACAGAAATTGCATCGGGATTGAATACAACAGTCACCATTCACACTTTCTTATATGGGAGTAATGTCTCAAATATTCCACGCTTTGATCGTTCCCTGGCAGACCAATAGTAGTTTCCGATGCACATCTGGTGGCATTCTGTAATCTGTGGACTATCAGAGTATTGATGAAACACAGAAATTGCATCGGGATTGAATACAACTGTCACCATGCACACTTTCCTTAATGTGAGTAATGTCTCAAACAATTTACGTTTTCATCGTTCCCTGGAAAGCCAGTAGTAGTTTCTGATGCACATCTGGTGGCATTCTGTATCTGTGGACTATCAGAGTGTTGATGAAACACAGAAATTGCATCGGCATTGAATATAACAGTCACCATGCGCACTTTCCTCCATGGGAGTAATGTCTCAAACAGTCTACGCTTTGATCGTTCCTGGAAGACCAGTAGTAGTTTCCGGTGCACATCTGGTGGCAATCTGTAATCTGTGGACTATGAGAGTGTTGATGAAACACAGAAATTGCATCGGGATTGAATACAACAGTCACCAAGCGCACTTTCCTCCACGGGAATAGTGTCTCAAACAGTCTACGCTTTGATCGTTCCTGGAAGACCAGTAGTAGTTTCAGATGCACGTCTGGTGGCATTCTGTAATCTGTGGACTGTCAGACTGTTGATGAAACACAGAAATTGCATCGGGATTGAATACAACAGTCACCATGCGCACTTTCCTCCATGGGGGCAATGTCTCAAAGAGTTTAGGCTCTGATCGTTCCCTGGAAGACCAGTAGTAGTTTCCGGTGCTCATCTGGTGGCATTCTGTAATCTGTGGACTATCAGAGTGTTGATGAAACACAGAAATTGCATCGGGATGGAATACAACAGTCACCATGCGCTTTTTCCTCCATGGGAGTAATTGCTCTAACAGTCTACGCTTTGATCGTTCCCTGGAAGACCAGTAGTAGTTTCCGATACACATCGGGAGGCATTCTGTAATCTGTGGACTATCAGACTGTTGATGAAACACAGAAATAGCATCGGGAATGAATACAACAGTCACCATGCGCACTTTACTCCATGGGAGTAATGTCTCAAACAGTCTACGCTTTGATCGTTCCCTGAAAGACAACTAGTAGGTTCCGATGCACATCTGGTGGCATTCTGTAATCTGTGGACTATCAGAGTGTTGATGAAACACAGAAATTGCATCGGGATTGAATACAGCAGTCACCATGCGCACTTTCCTCAATGTGAGTAGTGTCTCAAACAATTTACGTTTTGATCGTTCCCTGGAAGACCAGTAGTAGTTTCTGATGCACATCTGGTTTCATTCTGTAATCTGTGGACTATCGGAGTGTTGATGAAACACAGAAATTGCATTGGGATTGAATTCACCATGCGCACTTTCCTCCACTGGAGTAATGTCTCAAACAGTCTACGCTTTGATTGTTCTCTGGAAGACCAGTAGTAGATTCCGATGCACATCTGGTGGCATTCTGTAATCTTTGGACTATCAGAGTGTTGATGAAACACAGAAATTGAATCGGGATTGAATACGACAGTCACCGTGCGCACTTTCCTCCACGGGAGTTATGTCTCAAACAGTCTACGCTTTGATCGTTCCCTGGAAGACCAGTAGTAGTTTCCGATGCACATCTGGTGGCATTCTGCAATCTGTGGACTATCAGAGTATTGATGAAACACAGAAATTGCATCGGCATTGAATACAACAGTCACCATGCGCACTTTCCTCCATAGGAGTAATGTCTCAAACAGTCTACGCTTTGATCGTTCCTGGAAGACCAGTAGTAGTTTCCGGTGCACATATGGTGGCATTTGGTAATCTGTGGACTATCAGAGTGTCGATGAAACACAGAAATTGCATCGGGAATGAATACAACAGTCACCATCCGCACTCTCCTCCATGGGGGTAATGTCTGAAACAGTCTACGCTTTGATCGTTCAGTGGAAGACCAGTAGGAGTTTCCGATGCACATCTGGTGGCATTCTGTAATCTGTGGTCTATCAGAGTGTTGATGAAACACAGAAAATTCATCGGGATTAAATACAACAGTCACCATGCGCACTTTCCTCCACTTGAGTTATGTCTCAAACAGTCTACGCTTTGAACGTTCCCTGGAAGACCAGTAGTAGTTTCCGATGCACATCTGGTGGCATTCTGTAATCTGTGGACTATCAGAGTATTGATGAAACACAGAAAATGCATCGGGATTGAATACAACTGTCACCATGCGCACTTTCCTCAATGTGAGTAATGCCTCAAACTATTTACGCTTTGATCGTTCCCTGGAGGACCAGTAGTAGTTTCCGATGCACATCTGGTGGCATTCTGTATTCTTTGGACTATCAGAGTGTTGATGAAACACAGAATTTGCATCGGGATTGATTTCACCATGCGCACTTTCCTATACAGGAGTAATGTCTCGAACAGACTATGATTTGATTGTTCTCTGGAAGACCAGTAGTAGTTTCCGATGCACATCTGGTGGCATTCTGTAATCTGTGGACTCTCAGAGTGTTGATGAAACACAGAAATTGCATTGGGATTGAATACAAATGTCACCATGCGCACTTTCCTCCACGGGAGTAATGTCTCAAACAGTCTACGATTTGATCGTTCCCGGCAAGACCCATAGTAGTTTCCGATGCACATCTGGTGGCATTCTGTAATCTGTGGACTATCAGAGTATTGATGAAACACAGAAATTGCATCGGGATTGAATACAACAGTCACCATCCGCACTTTCCTCCATGGGAATAATATCTCAAACAGTCCTTGCTTTGATCGTCCCTGGAAGACCAGTAGTAGTTTCCGGTGCACAACTTGTGGCATTCTGTAATCTGTGGACTATCAGAGTGTTGATGAAACACAGAAATAGCATCGGGATTGAATACAACAGTCACCATCCGCACTTTCCTCCATGGGGGTAATGTCTGAAACAGTCTACGATTTGATCGTTCAGTGGAAGACCAGTAGGAGTTTCCGATGCACATCTGGTGGCATTTTGTAACCTGTGGACTATCAGAGTGTTGATGAAACAAAGAAATTGCATCGGGATTGAATACAACAGTCACCATGCGCACTTTCCTCCACCGGAGTAATGACTCAAACAGTCTACGCTTTGATCGTTCCCTGGAAGACCAGTAGCAGTTTCCGATGCACATCTGGTGGCATTCTGTAATCTGTGGACTATCAGAGTGTTGATGAAACACAGAAATAGCATCGGGATTGAATACAACAGTTACCATGCGCACTTTCCTCCATGGGGGTAATGTCTCACACAGTCTACGCTTTGATCGTTCCCTGGAAGACCAGTAGTAGTTTCCGATGCACATCTGGAGGCATTCTGTAATTTGTGGACTATCAGACTGTTGATGAAACACAGAAATTCCATCGGGATTGAATACAATAGTCACCATTCGCACTTTCCTCCATGGGAGTAATGTCTCAAACAGTCCACGATTTCATCGTTCCCTGGAAGACCAGTAGTAGTTTCCGATGCACATATGGTGGCATTCTGTAATCTGTGGACTATCAGAGTATGGATGAAACACAGAAATTGCATCGGGATTGAATACAACAGTCACCATGCGCACTTTCCTCCATGGGAGTAATGTCTCAAACAGTCTACGCTTTGACTGTTCCCTGGAAGACCTGTAGTAGTTTCCGATGCACATCTGGTGGCATTCTGTAATCTGTGGACCTTCAAAGTGTTTATGAATCACAGAAGTTGCCTCGGGATTAAATACAACCGTCAACATGCGCACTTTCCTCCATTTGAGTAATGTCTGAAACAGTCTACGCTTTAATCTTTCCCTGGAAGACCAGTAGTAGTTTCCGATGCATATCTGGAGGCATTCTGTAGTCTGTGGACAATCAGACTGTTGATGAAACACAGAAATTGCATCGGGATTGAATGCAACATTCACCATGTGCACTTTCAACCATGGGAGTAATGCCTCAGACACTTTACGCTTTGATCGTTCCCAGGAAGACCAGCAGTAGTTTCCGATGCACATATGGTGGCATTCTGTAATCTGTGGACTATCAGAGTATTGATGAAACACAGAAATTGCATCGGGATTGAATACAACAGTCACCATGCGCACTTTCCTCAATGTGAGTAATGTCTCAAACAGTCTACGTTATGATCGTTCCCTGGAAGACCAGTAGTAGTTTCCGATGCACATCTGGTGGCATTCTGTATTCTGTGGACTATCATAGTGTTGATGAAACACATAAATTGCATCGGGATTGAATTCGTCATGCGAACTTTCCTCCACCGGTTGATTGTCTCAAACAGTCTACGCTTTGATTGTTCTCTGGAAGACGAGTAGTAGTTTCCGATGCACATCTGGTGGCATTCTGTAATCTGTGGACCATCAGAGTGTTGATGAAACACAGAAATTGCATCGGCATTGAATACAACAGTCACCGTGCGCACTTTTCTCCACGGGAGTAATGTCTCAAACGGTCTACGTTTTGATCGTTTCCTGGAAGACCAGTAGTAGTTTCCGATGCACATCTGGTGGCATTCTGTAATCTGTGGACTATCAGAGTGTTGATGAAACACAGAAATTGCATCGGCATTGAATACAACAGTCAATATGCGCACTTTCCTCCATGGGAGTAATATCTCAAACAGTCCTCGCTTTGATCGTCCCTGGAAGACCAGTAGTAGTTTCCGGTGCACATCTGGTGGCATTCTGTAATCTGTGGACTATCAGACTGTTGATGAAACACAGAAATTGCATCGGGATTGAATACAACAGTTACAATGCGCACTTTCCTCCATGGGATTAATGTCTCAAACTGTCTACGATTTGATCGTTCCCTGGAAGACCAGTTGTAGTTTCCGATGCACATCTGGAGTCATTCTGTAATGTGTGGACTATAAGACTGTTGATGAAACACAGAAATTGCATCGAGATTGAATACAACAGTCACCATGCGCACTTTCCTACATGGGAGCAATGTCTCAAAGAGTTTAGGCTCTGATCATTCCCTGGAAGTCCAGTAGTAGTTTCCGATGCACATCTGGAGGCATTCTGTAATCTGTGCACTATCAGAGTGTTGATGAAACACAGAAATTGCATCGGGATTGAATACAACAGTCCCCATCAGCACTTTCCTCAATGGGAGTAATGTCTCAAACAGTCTACGCTTTGATCGTCCCCTGGAAGACCAGTAGTAGTTCCCGATGCACATCTGGTGGCATTCTGTAATCTGTGGACTATCAGAGTGTTGATGAAACACAGTAGTTGCTTTGGGATTGAATACAGCAGTCACCATCCGCACTTTCCTCCACGGGAGTAATGTCTTAAACAGTCTACGCTTTGATCGTTCCCTGGAAGACCAGTATTAGTTTCCCATGTACTTCTGGTGGCATTCTGTAATCTGTGGTCTATCAAAGTGTTGATGAAACACAGAAAATGCATCGGGATTAAATACAACAGTCACCATGCGCACTTTACTCAATGTGAGTCATGTCTCAAACAGTCTACGTTTTGATCGTTCCCTGGAATACCAGTAGTAGTTTCCGATGCAGATCTGAAGTCAATCTGTAATCTGTGGACTATCAGGGTGTTGATGGAACACAGAAATTGCATCGGGATTGAATACAACAGTCACCATCCGCACTTTCCTCAATGGGAGTAAAGTCTGAGACAGTCTACGCTTTGATCGTTCCCTGGAAGACCAGTATTAGTTTCCGATGCACATCTGGAGACATTCTGTAATCTGTGGACCTTCAAAGTGTTGATAAAACACAGAAATTTCATCTGGATTGAATACAAAAGTCACCATGCACACTTTCCTCCATGGGAGTAAAGTCTGAAACAGTCTACGCTTTGATCGTCCCCAGGAAGAACAGTAGTGGTTTCCGATGCAAATCTGGAGACAATCTGTAATCTGTTTACTATCAGAGTGTTGATGAAACACAGAAATTGCATCAGGATTGAATACAACAGTCACCATCGGCACTTTGCTCCATGGGAGATATGTCTGAAACAGTCTATGCTTTGATCGTTCCCAGGAAGACCAGTAGTAGTTTCCGATGCACATCTGGAGGCATTCTGTAAACTGTGGACCTTCAAGGTGTCGATGAAACACAGAAATTGCATCGGGATTAAATTCAACAGTCACCATGCGCACTTTCCTCCATGGGAGTAATGTCTCAAACAGTCTACGCTTTGATCGTTCCCTGGAAGACCAGTAATAGTTTCCGATGCACATCTGGAGGCAATCTGTAATCTGTGGACTATCAGAATGTTGACGAAACCCAGGAATTGCATCGGGATTGAATACAACAGTCACCATGCGCACTTTCCTCCATGGGAGTAATGTCTCCAACAGTCTACGCTTTGATCGTTCCCTTTAAGACCAGTAGTACTTTCCGATGCACATTTGGAGGCAATCTGTAATCTGTGGACTATCAGAGTGTTGATGAAACACAGATAATGCATCGGGATTGAGTACAACAGTCACCATCCACACTTTCCTCCATGGGAGTAATGTCTCAAACAGTCTACGCTTTGATCGATTCGTGCAAGACCAGTAGTAGTTTTCGATGCACATCTGGATGCATTCTGTAATCTGTGGACCTTCAAAGTGTTGATGAAACACAGAAATTGCATCGGATTGAATACAACGGTCACCATGCACACTTTCCTCCATGGGAGTAATGTCTGAAACAGTCTACGCTTTGATCGTTCCCTGGAAGACCAGTAGTAGTTTCCGATGCACATCTGGATGCATTCTGTAATTTGTGGACCTTCAAAGTGTTGATGAAACACAGAAATTGCATCGGATAGAATACAACAGTCACCATGCACACTTTCCTCCATGGGAGTAATGTCTGAAACAGTCTACGCTTTGATCTTTCCCTGGAAGACCAGTAGTAGTTTCCGATGCATATCTGGAGGCATTCTATAATCTGCGGATTATCAGACTGTTGATGAAACACCGAAATTGCATCGGGATTGAATTCAACAGTCACCATGCACACTTTCCTCCATGGGAGTAATGTCTGAAACAGTCTCCGCTTTGATCGTTCCCAGGAAGTCCAGTAGTAGTTTCCGATGCACATCTGGAGACAATCTGTAATCTGTGGACTATCAGAGTGTTGATGAAACACAGAAATTGCATCGGGATTGAATACAACAGTCAACATCTGCAATTTCCTCCATAAAGCGGAATTTCTGAAACAGTCTACGCTTTGATCGTTTCCACTAAGACCAGTAGTAGTTTCCGATGCACATCTGGAGACAATCTGTAATCTGTGGACTATCAGAGTGTTGATGAAACACAGAAGTTGCATCGGGATTGAATACAACAGTCACGATCCGCACTTTCCTTCATGGGAGTAATGTCTGAAACAGTCTACGCTTTGATAGTTCCCTGGAAGTCCAGTAGTTGTTTCCGAAGCACATCTGGAGACAATCTGTAATCTGTGGACTATCAGAGTGTTCATGAAACACAGAAATTGCATCGGGATTGAATACAAAAGTCAACATCTGCAATTTCCTCCATAAAGAGGAATGTCTGAAACAGTCTACGATTTGATCGTTTCCACTAAGACCAGTAGTAGTTTCCGATGCACATCTGGAGACAATCTGTAATCTGTGGACTATCAGACTGTTGATGAAACACAGAAATTCCATCGGAATTGAATACAACAGTCACCATGCACACTTCCCTCCATGGGAGTAATGTCTCAAACAGTCTACGTTATGATCGTTCCGTGGTAAGACCCGTAGTAGTTTCCGATGCACATCTGGTGGCATTCTGTAATTTGTGGACTATCATAGTGTTGATGAAACAGAGAAATTGCATCGGGATTGAATACAACAGTCACCATCCGCTCTTTCCTCCATGGGAGTAATGTCTGAAACAGTCTACGCTTTGATCGTTCAGTGGAAGACCAGTAGGAGATTCCGATGCACATCTGGTGGCATTCTGTAATCGTGGTCTAGCAGAGTGTTGATGAAACACAGAAAATGCATCGGGATTAAATACAACAGTCACCATGCGCACTTTCCTCCATGGGAGTAATGTCTCAAACATTCTACGATTTGATCGTTCCCTGGAAGACCAGTAGCACTTTCCGATGCACATCTGGAGGCATTCTGAAACCTGTGGACTATAAGACTGTTGATGAAACACAGAAATTGCATCGGGATTGAATACAACAGTCACCATGCGCACTTTCCTCCATGGGAGTAATGTCTCAAACAGTCTACGCTTTGATCGTTCCCTGGAAGACCTGTAGTAGTTTCTGTTGCACATCTGGAGGCAATCTGTAATCTGTGGACTATCAGAATGTTGACGAAACCCAGGAATTGCATCGGCATTGAATACAACAGTCACCATGCGCACTTTCCTCCATGGGAGTAATGTCTCCAACAGTCTACGTTTTGATCGTTCCCTTTAAGACCAGTAGTACTTTCCGATGCACATTTGGAGGCGATCTGTAATCTGTGGACTATCAGTGTGTTGATGAAACACAGATAATGCATCGGGATTGAGTACAACAGTCACCATCCACACTTTCCTCCATGGGAGTAATGTCTCAAACAATCTACGTTTTGATCGATTCGTGCAAGACCAGTAGTAGTTTTCGATGCACATCTGGATGCATTCTGTAATCTGTGGACCTTCAAAGTGTTGATGAAACACAGAAATTGCATCGGATTGAATACAACAGTCACCATGCACACTTTCCTCCATGGGAGTAATGTCTGAAACAGTCTACGCTTTGATCGTTCCCTGGAAGGCCAGTAGTAGTTTCCGATGCACATCTGGATGCATTCTGTAATTTGTGGACCTTCAAAGTGTTGATGAAACACAGAAATTGCATCGGATTGAATACAACAGTCACCATGCACACTTTCCTAATGGGAGTAATGTCTGAAACAGTCTACGCTTTGATCTTTCCCTGGAAGACCAGTAGTAGTTTCCGATGCATATCTGGAGGCATTCTATAATCTGCGGATTATCAGACTGTTGATGAAACACAGAAATTGCATCGGGATTGAATACAACAGTCACCATGCACACTTTCCTCCATGGGAGTAATGTCTGAAACAGTCTACGCTTTGATCGTTCCCAGGAAGTCCAGTAGTAGTTTCCGATGCACATCTGGAGACAATCTGTAATCTGTGGACTATCAGAGTGTTGATGAAACACAGAAATTGCATCGGGATTGAATACAACAGTCAACATCTGCAATTTCCTCCATAAAGAGGAATGTCTGAAACAGTCTACGATTTGATCGTTTCCACTAAGACCAGTAGTAGTTTTCGATGCACATCTGGAGACAATCTGTAATCTGTGTACTATCAGAGTGTTGATGAAACACAGAAGTTGCATCGGGATTGAATACAACAGTCACGATCCGCACTTTCCTTCATGGGAGTAATGTCTGTAACAGTCTACGCTTTGATAGTTCCCTGGAAGTCCAGTAGTTGTTTCCGATGCACATCTGGAGACAATCTGCAATCTGTGGACTATCAGAGTGTTCATGAAACACAGAAATTGCATCGGGATTGAATACAAAAGTCAACATCTGCAATTTCCTCCATAAAGAGGAATGTCTGAAACAGTCTACGCTTTGATCGTTTCCACTAAGACCAGTAGTAGTTTCCGATGCACATCTGGAGACAATCTGTAATCTGTGGACTATCAGACTGTTGATGAAACACAGAAATTCCATCGGGATTGAATACAACAGTCACCATGCGCACTTCAATCCATGGGAGTAATGTCTCAAACAGTCTACGTTATGATCGTTCCGTGGAATACCCGTAGTAGTTTCCGATGCACATCTGGTGGCATTCTGTAATTTGTGGACTATCATAGTGTTGATGAAACAGAGAAATTGCATCGGGATTGAATACAACAGTCACCATCCGCTCTTTCCTCCATGGGAGTAATGTCTGAAACAGTCTACGCTTTGATCGTTCAGTGGAAGACCAGTAGGAGATTCCGATGCACATCTGGTGGCATTCTGTAATCGTGGTCTAGCAGAGTGTTGATGAAACACAGAAAATGCATCGGGATTGAATACAACAGTCACCATGCGCACTTTCCTCCATGAGAGTAATGTCTCAAACAGTCTACGATTTGATCGTTCCCTGGAAGACCAGTAGCAGTTTCCGATGCACATCTGGAGGCATTCTGAAATCTGTGGACTATAAGACTGTTGATGAAACACAGAAATTGCATCGGGATTGAATACAACAGTCACCATGCGCACTTTCCTCCATGGGAGTAATGTCTCAAACAGTCTACGCTTTGATCGTTCCCTGGAAGACCAGTAGTAGTTTCCGATGCATATCTGGAGGCATTCTGTAGTCTGTGGACAATCAGACTGTTGATGAAACACAGAAATTGCATCGGGATTGAATGCAACAGTCACCATGTGCACTTTCAACCATGGGAGTAATGTCTCAGACACTTTACGCTTTGATCGTTCCCAGGAAGACCGGCAGTAGTTTCCGATGCACATATGATGGCATTCTGTAATCTGTGGACTATCAGAGTATTGATGAAACACAGAAATTGCAACGGGATTGAATACAATAGTCACCATGCGCACTTTCCTCAATGTGAGTAATGTCTCAAACAGTCTACGTTATGATCGTTCCCTGGAAGACCAGTAGTAGTTTCCGATGCACATCTGGTGGCATTCTGTATTCTGTGGACTATCATAGTGTTGATGAAACACATAAATTGCTTCGGGATTGAATTCGTCATGCGCACTTTCCTCCACCGGAGGATTGTCTCAAACAGTCTACGCTTTGATTGTTCTCTGGAAGACGAGTAGTAGTTTCCGATGCACATCTGGTGGCATTCTGTAATCTGTGGACCATCAGAGTGTTGATGAAACATAGAAATTGCATCGGCATTGAATACAACAGTCACCGTGCGCACTTTTCTCCACGGGAGTAATGTCTCAAACAGTCCTCGCTTTGATCGTCCCTCGAAGACCAGTAGTAGTTTCCGGAGCACATCTGGTGGCATTCTGTAATCTGTGGACTATCAGACTGTTGATGAAACACAGAAATTGCATCGGGATTGAATACAACAGTTACAATGCGCACTTTCCTCCATGGGATTAATGTCTCAAACAGTCTACGATTTGATCGTTCCCTGGAAGACCAGTTGTAGTCTCCGATGCACATCTGGAGTCATTCTGTAATGTGTGGACTATAAGACTGTTGATGAAACACAGAAATTGCATCGAGATTGAATACAACAGTCACCATGCGCACTTTCCTACATGGGAGCAATGTCTCAAAGAGTTTAGGCTCTGATCGTTCCCTGCAAGGCCAGTAGTTGTTTCCGATGCACATCTGGAGGCAATCTGTAATCTGTGCACTATCAGAGTGTTGATGAAACACAGAAATTGCATCGGGATTGAATACAACAGTCCCCATCAGCACTTTCCTCAATGGGAGTAATGTCTCAAACAGTCTACGCTTTGATCGTTCCCTGGAAGACCAGTAGTAGTTTCCGATGCACATCTGGTGGCATTCTGTAATCTGTGGACTATCAGAGTATTGATGAAACACAGAAATTGCATCGGGATTGAATACAACAGTCACCATGCGCACTTTCCTCAATGTGAGTAATGTCTCAAACAATTTACGCTTTGATCGTTCCCTAAAAGACCAGTAGTAGTTCCCGATGCACATCTGGTGGCATTCTGTAATCTGTGGACTATCAGAGTGTTGATGAAACACAGTAGTTGCTTTAGGATTGAATACAGCAGTCACCATCCGTACTTTCCTCCACGTTAGTAATGTCTTAAACAGTCTACGCTTTGATCGTTCCCTGGAAGACCAGTATTAGTTTCCCATGTACTTCTGGTGGCATTCTGTAATCTGTGGTCTATCAGAGTGTTGATGAAACACAGAAAATGCATCGGGATTAAATACAACAGTCACCATGCGCACTTTCCTCAATGTGAGTAATGTCTCAAACAATTTACGCTTTGATCGTTCCCTGGAAGACCAGTAGTAGTTCCCGATGCACATCTGGTGGCATTCTGTAATCTGTGGACTATCAGAGTGTTGATGAAGCACAGTAGTTGCATCGGGATTGAATACAGCAGTCAGCATCCGCACTTTCCTCCACGGGAGTAATGTCTTAAACAGTCTACGCTGTGATCGTTCCCTCGAAGAGCAGTAGTAGTTTCCGATGCACATCTGAAGTCAATCTGTAATCTGTGGACTATCAGGGTGTTGATGGAACACAGAAATTGCATCGGGATTGAATACAACAGTCACCATCCGCACTTTCCTCCATGGGAGTAATGTCTGAGACAGTCTACGCTTTGATCGTTCCCTGGAAGACCAGTATTAGTTTCCGATGCACATCTGGAGACATTCTGTAATCTGTGGACCTTCAAAGTGTTGATAAAACACAGAAATTTCATCTGGATTGAATACAAAAGTCACCATGCACACTTTCCTCAATGGGAGTAAAGTCTGAAACAGTCTACGCTTTGATCGTCCCCAGGAAGAACAGTAGTGGTTTCCGATGCACATCTGGAGACAATCTGTAGTCTGTTTACTATCAGAGTGTTGATGAAACACAGAAATAGCATCAGGATTGAATACAACAGTCACCATCGGCACTTTGCTCCATGGGCGTTATGTCTGAAACAGTCTATGCTTTGATCGTTCCCAGGAAGACCAGTAGTAGTTTCCGATGCACATCTGGAGGCATTCTGTAATCTGTGGACTATCAGACTGTTGATGAAACACAGAAATAGCATCGGGAATGAATACAACAGTCACCATGCGCACTTTCCTCCATGGGAGTAATGTCTCAAACAGTCTACGCTTTGATCGTTCCCTGGAAGACCAGTAGTAGTTTCCGATGCACATCTGGTGGCATCCTGTAATCTGTGGACTATCAGAGTATTGATGAAACACAGAAATTGCATCGGGATTGAATACAACAGTCCCCATTCGCACTTTCCTCAATGTGAGTAATGTCTCAAACAATTTACGCTTTGATCGTTCCCTGGAAGACCAGTAGTAGTTCCCGATGCACATCTGGTGGCTTTCTGTAATCTGTGGACTATCAGAGTGTTGATGAAACACAGTAGTTGCTTTGGGATTGAATACAGTAGTCACCATCCGCACTTTCCTCCACGGGAGTAATGTCTTAAACAGTCTACGCTTTGATCGTTCCCTGGAAGACCAGTATTAGTTTCCCTTGTACTTCTGGTGGCATTCTGTAATCTGTGGTCAATCAGAGTGTTGATGAAACACAGAAAATGCATCGGGATTAAATACAACAGTCACCATGCGCACTTTCCTCTATGTGAGTAATGTCTCAAACAATTTACGCTTTGATCGTTCCCTGGAAGACCAGTAGTCGTTCCCGATGCACATCTGGTGGCATTCTGTAATCTGTGGACTATCAGAGTGTTGATGAAACACAGTAGTTGCATCGGGATTGAATACAGCAGTCACCATCCGCACTTTCCTCCACGGGAGTAATGTCTTAAACAGTCTACGCTGTGATCGTTCCCTCGAAGAGCAGTAGTAGTCTCCGATGCACATCTGAAGTCAATCTGTAATCTGTGGACTATCAGGGTGTTGATGGAACACAGAAATTGCATCGGGATTGAATACAACAGTCACCATCAGCACTTTCCTCCATGGGAGTAATATCTGAGACAGTCTACGCTTTGATCGTTCCCTGGAAGACCAGTATTAGTTTCCGATGCACATCTGGAGACATTCTGTAATCTGTGGACCTTCAAAGTGTTGATAAAACACAGAAATTTCATCTGGATTGAATACAAAAGTCACCATGCACACTTTCTTCCATGGGAGTAAAGTCTGAAACAGTCTACGCTTTGATCGTCCCCAGGAAGAACAGTAGTGGTTTCCGATGCACATCTGGAGACAATCTGTAATCTGTTTACTATCAGAGTGTTGATGAAACACAGAAATTGCATCAAGATTGAATACAACAGTCACCATCGGCACTTTGCTCCATAGGAGTTATGTCTGAAACAGTCTATGCTTTGATCGTTCCCAGGAAGACCAGTAGTAGTTTCCGATGCACATCTGGAGGCATTCTGTAATCCGTGGACTATCAGACTGTTGATGAAACACAGAAATAGCATCGGGAATGAATACAACAGTCACCATGCGCACTTTCCTCCATGGGAGTAATGTCTCAAACAGTCTACGCTTTGATCGTTCCCTGGAAGACCAGTAGTAGTTTCCGATGCACATCTGGTGGCATTCTGTAATCTGTGGACTATCAGAGTATTGATGAAACACAGAAATTGCATCGGGATTGAATACAACAGTCCCCATTCGCACTTTCCTCAATGTGAGTAATGTCTCAAACAATTTACGCTTTGATCGTTCCCTGGAAGACCAGTAGTAGGTCCCGATGCACATCTGGTGGCATTCTGTAATCTGTGGACTATCAGAGTGTTGATGAAACACAGTAGTTGCTTTGGGATTGAATACAGCAGTCACCATCCGCACTTTCCTCCACGGGAGTAATGTCTTAAACAGTCTACGCTTTGATCGTTCCCTGGAAGACCAGTATTAGTTTCCCATGTACTTCTGGTGGCATTCTGTAATCTGTGGTCTTTCAGAGTGTTGATGAAACACAGAAAATGCATCGGGAATAAATACAACAGTCACCATGCGCACTTTCCACAATGTGAGTAATGTCTCAAACAATTTACGCTTTGATCGTTCCCTGGAAGACCAGTAGTAGTTCCCGATGCACATCTGGTGGCATTCTGTAATCTGTGGACTATCAGAGTTTTGATGAAACACAGTAGTTGCATCGGGATTGAATACAGCAGTCACCATCCGCACTTTCCTCCACGGGAGTAATGTCTTAAACAGTCTACGCTGTGATCGTTCCCTCGAAGAGCAGTAGTAGTTTCCGATGCACATCTGAAGTCAATCTGTAATCTGTGGACTATCAGGGTGTTGATGGAACACAGAAATTGCATCGGGATTGAATACAACAGTCACCATCCGCACTTTCCTCCATGGGAGTAATGTCTGAGACAGTCTACGCTTTGATCGTCGCTGGAAGACCAGTATTAGTTTCCGATGCACATCTGGAGACATTCTGTAATCTGTGGACCTTCAAAGTGTTGATAAAACACAGAAATTTCATCTGGATTGAATACAAAAGTCACCATGCACACTTTCCTCCATGGGAGTAAAGTCTGAAACAGTCTACGCTTTGATCGTCCCCAGGAAGAACAGTAGTGGTTTCCGATGCACATCTGGAGACAATCTGTAATCTGTTTACTATCAGAGTGTTGATGAAACACAGAAATTACATCAGGATTGAATACAACAGTCACCATCGGCACTTTGCTCCATGGGAGTTATGTCTGAAACAGTCTATGCTTTGATCGTTCCCAGGAAGACCAGTAGTAGTTTCCGATTCACATCTGGAGGCATTCTGTAATCTGTGGACTATCAGACTGTTGATGAAACACAGAAATAGCATCGGGAATGAATACAACAGTCACCATGCGCACTTTCCTCCATGTGAGTAATGTCCCAAACAATCTACGCTTTGATCGTTGCCTGGAAGACCAGTAGTAGTTTCCGATGCACATCTGGAGGCAATCTGTAATCTGTAGACTATCAGAATGTTGACGAAACCCAGGAATTGCATCGGGATTGAATTCAACAGTCACCATGCGCACTTTCCTCCATGGGAGTAATGTCTCCAACAGTCCACGCTTTGATCGTTCCCTTTAATACCAGTAGTACTTTCCGATGCACATTTGGAGGCGATCTGTAATCTGTGGACTATCAGAGTGTTGATGAAACACAGATAATGCATCGGGATTGAGTACAACAGTCACCATCCACACTTTCCTCCATGGGAGTAATGTCTCAAACAGTCTACGCTTTGATCGATTCGTGCAAGACCATTAGTAGTTTTCGATGCACATCTGGATGCATTCTGTAATCTGTGGACCTTCAAAGTGTTGATGATACACAGAAATTGCATCGGATTGAATACAACAGTCACCATGCACACTTTCCTCCATGGGAGTAATGTCTGAAACAGTCTACGCTTTTATCGTTCCCTGGAAGACCAGTAGTAGTTTCCGATGCACATCTGGATGCATTCTGTAATTTGTGGACCTTCAAAGTGTTGATGAAACACAGAAATTGCATCGGATTGAATACAACACTCACCATGCACTCTTTCCTCCATGGGAGTAATGTCTGAAACAGTCTACGCTTTGATCTTTCCCTGGAAGACCAGTAGTAGTTTCCGATGCATATCTGGAGGCATTCTATAATCTGCGAACTATCAGACTGTTGATGAAACACAGAAATTGCATCGGGATTGAATACAACAGTCACCATGCACACTTTCCTCCATGGGAGTAATGTCTGAAACAGTCTACGCTTTGATCGTTTCCACTAAGTCTAGTAGTAGTTTCCGATGCACATCTGGAGACAATCTGTAATCTGTGGACTATCAGAGTGTTGATGAAACACAGAAGTTGCATCGGGATTGAATACAACAGTCACGATCCGCACTTTCCTTCATGGGAGTAATGTCTGAAACAGTCTACGCTCTGATAGTTCCCTGGAAGACCAGTAGTAGTTTCCGATGCACATCTGGAGGCATTCAGTAATTTGTGGACCTTGAAAGTGTTGATGAAACACAGAAATTGCATCGGGATTGAATACGATAGTCACCATCCGTACTCTCCTCCATGGGAGTAATATCTGAAACAGTCTACGCTTTGATCGTTCCCAGGTAGACCAGTAGTAGTTTCCGATGCACATCTGGAGGCAATCTGTAATCTGTTAAATATCAGAGTGTTGATGAAACCCAGAAATTGCATCGGGATTGAATGCAACAGTCACCATGCGCACTTTCCTCCATGGAACTAATGTCTCAAACAGTCCACGCTTTGATCGTTCCCTGGAAGACCAGTAGTAGTTTCCTATGCACATCTGGAGGCATTCTGAAATCTGTGGACTATAAGACTGTTGATGAAACACAGAAATTGCATCGGGATTGAATACAACAGTCACCATCCGCACTTTCCTCCATGGGAGTAATGTCTCAAACAGTCTACGCTTTGATCGTTCCCTGGAAGACCAGTAGTAGTTTCCGATGCACATCTGGAGGCAATCTGTAATCTGTGGACTATCAGAATGTTGACGAAACCCAGGAATTGCATCGGGATTGAATACAACAGTCAACATGCGCACTTTCCTCCATGGGAGTAATGTCTCCAACAGTCTACGTTTTGATCGTTCCCTTTAAGACCAGTAGTACTTTCCGATGCACATTTGGAGGCGATCTGTAATCTGTGGACTATCAGAGCGTTGATGAAACACAGATAATGCATCGGGATTGAGTACAACATTCACCATCCACACTTTCCTCCATGGGAGTAATGTCTCAAACAGTCTACGCTTTGATCGATTCGTGCAAGACCAGTAGTAGTTTTCGATGCACATCTGGATGCATTCTGTAATCTGTGGACCTTCAAAGTGTTGATGAAACACAGAAATTGCATCGGATTGAAAACAACAGTCACCATGCACACTTTCCTCCATGGGAGTAATGTCTGAAACAGTCTACGCTTTGATCGTTCCCTGGAAGACCAGTAGTAGTTTCCGATGCACATCTGGATGCATTCTGTAATTTGTGGACCTTCAAAGTGTTGATGAAACACAGAAATTGCATCGGATTGAATACAACAGTCAACATGCACACTTTCCTCCATGGGAGTAATGTCTGAAACAGTCTACGCTTTGATCTTTCCCTGGAAGACCAGTAGTAGTTTCCGATGCATATCTGGCGGCATTCTATAATCTGCGGATTATCAGACTGTTGATGAAACACAGAAATTGCATCGGGATTGAATACAACAGTCACCATGCACACTTTCCTCCATGGGAGTAATGTCTGAAACAGTCTACGCTTTGATCGTTCCCAGAAAGTCCAGTAGTAGTTTCCGATGCACATCTGGAGACAATCTGTAATCTGTGGACTATCAGAGTGTTGATGAAACACAGAAATTGCATCGGGATTGAATACAACAGTCAACATCTGCAATTTCCTCCATAAAGAGGAATGTCTGAAACAGTCTACGCTTTGATCGTTTCCACTAGGACCAGTAGTTGTTTCCGATGCACATCTGGAGACAATCTGTAATCTGTGGACTATCAGAGTGTTGATGAAACACAGAAGTTGCATCGGGATTGAATACAACAGTCACGATCCGCACTTTCCTTCATGGGAGTAATGTCTGAAACAGTCTACGCTTTGATAGTTCCCTGGAAGTCCAGTAGTTGTTTCCGATGCACATCTGGAGACAATCTGCAATCTGTGGACTATCAGAGTGTTCATGAAACACAGAAATTGCATCGGGATTGAATACAAAAGTCAACATCTGCAATTTCCTCCATAAAGAGGAATGTCTGAAACAGTCTACGCTTTGATCGTTTCCACTAAGACCAGTAGTAGTTTCCGATGCACATCTGGAGACAATCTGTAATCTGTGGACTATCAGACTGTTGATGAAACACAGAAATTCCATCGGGATTGAATACAACAGTCACCATGCGCACTTCCCTCCATGGGAGTAATGTCTCAAACAGTCTACGTTATGATCGTTCCGTGGAAGACCCGTAGTAGTTTCCGATGCACATCTGGTGGCATTCTGTAATTTGTGGACTATCATAGTGTTGATGAAACAGAGAAATTGCATCGGGATTGAATACAACAGTCACCATCCGCTCTTTCCTCCATGGGAGTAATGTCTGAAACAGTCTACGCTTTGATCGTTCAGTGGAAGACCAGTAGGAGATTCCGATGCACATCTGGTGGCATTCTGTAATCGTGGTATAGCAGAGTGTTGATGAAACACAGAAAATGCATCAGGATTAAATACAACAGTCACCATGCGCACTTTCCTCCATGGGAGTAATGTCTCAAACAGTCTACGATTTGATCGTTCCCTGGAAGACCAGTAGCACTTTCCGATGCACATCTGGAGGCATTCTGAAATCTGTGGACTATAAGACTGTTGATGAAACACAGATATTGCATCGGGATTGAATACAACAGTCACCATGCGCACTTTTCTCCATGGGAGTAATGTCTCAAACAGTCTACGCTTTGATCGTTCCCTGGAAGACCAGTAGTAGTTTCCGATGCACATCTGGAGGCAATCTGTAATCTGTGGACTATCAGAATGTTGACGAAACCCAGGAATTGCATCGGGATTGAATACAACAGTCACCATGCGCACTTTCCTCCATGGGAGTAATGTCTCCAACAGTCTACGTTTTGATCGTTCCCTTTAAGACCAGTAGTACTTTCCGATGCACATTTGGAGGCGATCTGTAATCTGTGGACTATCAGAGTGTTGATGAAACACAGATAATGCATCGGGATTGAGTACAACAGTCACCATCCACACTTTCCTCCATGGGAGTAATGTCTCAAACAGTCTACGCTTTGATCGATTCGTGCAAGACCAGTAGTAGTTTTCGATGCACATCTGGATGCATTCTGTAATCTGTGGACCTTCAAAGTGTTGATGAAACACAGAAATTGCATCGGATTGAATACAACAGTCACCATGCACACTTTCCTCCATGGGAGTAATGTCTGAAACAGTCTACGCTTTGATCGTTCCCTGGAAGACCAGTAGTAGTTTCCGATGCACATCTGGATGCATTCTGTAATTTGTGGACCTTCAAAGTGTTGATGAAACACAGAAATTGCATCGGATTGAATACAACAGTCACCATGCACACTTTCATAAATGGGAGTAATGTCTGAAACAGTCTACGCTTTGATCTTTCCCTGGAAGACCAGTAGTAGTTTCCGATGCATATCTGGAGGCATTCTATAATCTGCGGATTATCAGACTGTTGATGAAACACAGAAATTTCATCGGGATTGAATACAACAGTCACCATGCACACTTTCCTCCATGGGAGTAATGTCTGAAACAGTCTACGCTTTGATCGTTCCCAGGAAGTCCAGTAGTAGTTTCCGATGCACATCTGGAGACAATCTGTAATCTGTGGACTATCAGACTGTTGATGAAACACAGAAATTCCATCGGGATTGAATACAACAGTCACCATGCGCACTTCCCTCCATGGGAGTAATGTCTCAAACAGTCTACGTTATGATCGTTCCGTGGAAGACCCGTAGTAGTTTCCGATGCACATCTGGTGGCATTCTGTAATTTGTGGACTATCATAGTGTTGATGAAACAGAGAAATTGCATCGGGATTGAATGCAACAGTCACCATCCGCTCTTTCCTCCATTGGAGTAATGTCTGAAACAGTCTACGCTTTGATCGTTCAGTGGAAGACCAGTAGGAGATTCCGATGCACATCTGGTGGCATTCTGTAATCGTGGTCTAGCAGAGTGTTGATGAAACACAGAAAATGCATCGGGATTGAATACAACAGTCACCATGCGCACTTTCCTCCATGGGAGTAATGTCTCAAACAGTCTACGATTTGATCGTTCCCTGGAAGACCAGTAGCAGTTTCCGATGCACATCTGGAGGCATTCTGAAATCTGTGGACTATAAGACTGTTGATGAAACACAGAAATTGCATCGGTATTGAATACAACAGTCACCATGCGCACTTTCCGCCATGGGAGTAATGTCTCAAACAGTCTACGCTTTGATCGTTCCCTGGAAGACCAGTAGTAGTTTCCGATACTATATCTGGAGGCATTCTGTAGTCTGTGGACAATCAGACTGTTGATGAAACACAGAAATTGCAGCGGGATTGAATGCAACAGTCACCATGTGCACTTTCAACCATGGGAGTAATGTCTCAGACACTTTACGCTTTGATCGTTCCCAGGAAGACCGGCAGTAGTTTCCGATGCACATATGGTGGCATTCTGTAATCTGTGGACTATCAGAATATTGATGAAACACAGAAATTGCATCGGGATTGAATACAACAGTCACCATGCGCACTTTCCTCAATGTGAGTAATGTCTCAAACAGTCTACGTTATGAACGTTCCCTGGAAGACCAGTAGTAGTTTCCGATGCACATCTGGTGGCATTCTGTATTCTGTGGACTATCATAGTGTTGATAAAACACATAAATTGCATCGGGATTGAATTCGTCATGCGCACTTTCCTCCACCGGAGGATTGTCTCAAACAGTCTACGCTTTGATTGTTCTCTGGAAGACCAGTAGTAGTTTCCGATGCACATCTGGATGCATTCTGTAATTTGTGGACCTTCAAAGTGTTGATGAAACACAGAAATTGCATCGGATTGAATACAACAGTCACCATGCACACTTTCCTCCATGGGAGTAATGTCTGAAACAGTCTACGCTTTGATCTTTCCCTGGAAGACCAGTAGTAGTTTCCGATGCATATCAGGAGGCATTCTATAATCTGCGGATTATCAGACTGTTGATGAAACACAGAAATTGCATCGGGATTGAATACAACAGTCACCATGCACACTTTCCTCCATGGGAGTAATGTCTGAAACAGTCTACGCTTTGATCGTTCCCAGGAAGTCCAGTAGTAGTTTCCGATGCACATCTGGAGACAATCTGTAATCTGTGGACTATCAGAGTGTTGATGAAAAACAGAAATTGCATCGGGATTGAATACAACAGTCAACATCTGCAATTTCCTCCATAAAGAGGAATGTCTGAAACAGTCTACGCTTTGATCGTTTCCACTAAGACCAGTAGTAGTTTCCGATGCATATCTGGAGGCATTCTATAATCTGCGGATTATCAGACTGTTGATGAAACACAGAAATTGCATCGGGATTGAATACAACAGTCACCATGCACTCTTTCCTCCATGGGAGTAATGTCTGAAACAGTCTACGCTTTGATCGTTCCCAGGAAGTCCAGTAGTAGTTTCCGATGCACATCTGGTGGCATTCTGTAATCTGTGGACCATCAGAGTGTTGATGAAACATAGAAATTGCATCGGCATTGAATACAACAGTCACCGTGCGCAATTTTCTCCACAGGAGTAATGTCTCAAACAGTCCTCGCTTTGATCGTCCCTGGAAGACCAGTAGTAGTTTCCGGAGCACATCTGGTGGCATTCTGTAATCTGTGGACTATCAGACTGTTGATGAAACACAGAAATTGCATCGGGATTGATTACAACAGTTACAATGCGCACTTTCCTCCATGGGGTTAATTTCTCAAACAGTCTACGATTTGATCGTTCCCTGGAAGACCAGTTGTAGTCTCCGATGCACATCTGGAGTCATTCTGTAATGTGTGGACTATAAGACTGTTGATGAAACACAGAAATTGCATCGAGATTGAATACAACAGTCACCATGCGCACTTTCCTACATGGGAGCAATGTCTCAAAGAGTTTAGGCTCTGATCGTTCCCTGCAAGGCCAGTAGTAGTTTCCGATGCACATCTGGAGGCAATCTGTAATCTGTGCACTATCAGAGTGTTGATGAAACACAGAAATTGCATCGGGATTGAATACAACAGTCCCCATCAGCACTTTCCTCAATGGGAGTAATGTCTCAAACAGTCTACGCTTTGATCGTTCCCTGGAAGACCAGTAGTAGTTTCCGATGCACATCTGGTGGCATTCTGTAATCTGTGGACTATCAGAGTATTGATGAAACACAGAAATTGCATCGGATTGAATACAACAGTCACCATGCACACTTTCCTCCATGGGAGTAATGTCTGAAACAGTCTACGCTTTGATCTTTCCCTGGAAGACCAGTAGTAGTTTCCGATGCATATCAGGAGGCATTCTATAATCTGCGGATTATCAGACTGTTGATGAAACACAGAAATTGCATCGGGATTGAATACAACAGTCACCATGCACACTTTCCTCCATGGGAGTAATGTCTGAAACAGTCTACGCTTTGATCGTTCCCAGGAAGTCCAGTAGTAGTTTCCGATGCACATCTGGAGACAATCTGTAATCTGTGGACTATCAGAGTGTTGATGAAAAACAGAAATTGCATCGGGATTGAATACAACAGTCAACATCTGCAATTTCCTCCATAAAAAGGAATGTCTGAAACAGTCTACGCTTTGATCGTTTCCACTAAGACCAGTAGTAGTTTCCGATGCATATCTGGAGGCATTCTATAATCTGCGGATTATCAGACTGTTGATGAAACACAGAAATTGCATCGGGATTGAATACAACAGTCACCATGCACTCTTTCCTCCATGGGAGTAATGTCTGAAACAGTCTACGCTTTGATCGTTCCCAGGAAGTCCAGTAGTAGTTTCCGATGCACATCTGGTGGCATTCTGTAATCTGTGGACCATCAGAGTGTTGATGAAACATAGAAATTGCATCGGCATTGAATACAACAGTCACCGTGCGCAATTTTCTCCACAGGAGTAATGTCTCAAACAGTCCTCGCTTTGATCGTCCCTGGAAGACCAGTAGTAGTTTCCGGAGCACATCTGGTGGCATTCTGTAATCTGTGGACTATCAGACTGTTGATGAAACACAGAAATTGCATCGGGATTGATTACAACAGTTACAATGCGCACTTTCCTCCATGGGGTTAATTTCTCAAACAGTCTACGATTTGATCGTTCCCTGGAAGACCAGTTGTAGTCTCCGATGCACATCTGGAGTCATTCTGTAATGTGTGGACTATAAGACTGTTGATGAAACACAGAAATTGCATCGAGATTGAATACAACAGTCACCATGCGCACTTTCCTACATGGGAGCAATGTCTCAAAGAGTTTAGGCTCTGATCGTTCCCTGCAAGGCCAGTAGTAGTTTCCGATGCACATCTGGAGGCAATCTGTAATCTGTGCACTATCAGAGTGTTGATGAAACACAGAAATTGCATCGGGATTGAATACAACAGTCCCCATCAGCACTTTCCTCAATGGGAGTAATGTCTCAAACAGTCTACGCTTTGATCGTTCCCTGGAAGACCAGTAGTAGTTTCCGATGCACATCTGGTGGCATTCTGTAATCTGTGGACTATCAGAGTATTGATGAAACACAGAAATTGCATCGGGATTGAATACAACAGTCACCATGCGCACTTTCCTCAATGTGAGTAATGTCTCAAACAATTTACGCTTTGATCGTTCCCTAAAAGACCAGTAGTAGTTCCCGATGCACATCTGGTGGCATTCTGTAATCTGTGGACTATCAGAGTGTTGATGAAACACAGTAGTTGCTTTAGGATTGAATACAGCAGTCACCATCCGTACTTTCCTCCACGGGAGTAATGTCTTAAACAGTCTACGCTTTGATCGTTCCCTGGAAGACCAGTATTAGTTTCCCATGTACTTCTGGTGGCATTCTGTAATCTGTGGTCTATCAGAGTGTTGATGAAACACAGAAAATGCATCGGGATTAAATACAACAGCCACCATGCGCACTTTCCTCAATGTGAGTAATGTCTCAAACAATTTACGCTTTGATCGTTCCCTGGAAGACCAGTAGTAGTTCCCGATGCACATCTGGTGGCATTCTGTAATCTGTGGACTATCAGAGTGTTGATGAAGCACAGTAGTTGCATCGGGATTGAATACAGACGTCACCATCCGCACTTTCCTCCACGGGAGTAATGTCTTAAACAGTCTACGCTGTGATCGTTCCCTCGCAGAGCAGTAGTAGTTTCCGATGCACATCTGAAGTCAATCTGTAATCTGTGGACTATCAGGGTGTTGATGGAACACAGAAATTGCATCGGGATTGAATACAACAGTCACCATCCGCACTTTCCTCCATGGGAGTAATGTCTGAGACAGTCTACGCTTTGATCGTTCCCTGGAAGACCAGTATTAGTTTCCGATGCACATCTGGAGACATTCTGTAATCTGTGGACCTTCAAAGTGTTGATAAAACACAGAAATTTCATCTGGATTGAATACAAAAGTCACCATGCACACTTTCCTCCATGGGAGTAAAGTCTGAAACAGTCTACGCTTTGATCGTCCCCAGGAAGAACAGTAGTGGTTTCCGATGCACATCTGGAGACAATCTGTAATCTGTTTACTATCAGAGTGTTGATGAAACACAGAAATTGCATCAGGATTGAATACAACAGTCACCATCGGCACTTTGCTCCATGGGAGTTATGTCTGAAACAGTCTATGCTTTGATCGTTCCCAGGAAGACCAGTAGTGGTTTCCGATGCACATCTGGAGGCATTCTGTAATCTGTGGACTATCAGACTGTTGATGAAACACAGAAATAGCATCGGGAATGAATACAACTGTCACCATGCGCACTTTCCTCCATGGGAGTAATGTCTCAAACAGTCTACGCTTTGATCGTTCCCTGGAAGACCAGTAGTAGTTTCCGATGCACATCTGGTGGCATCCTGTAATCTGTGGACTATCAGAGTATTGATGAAACACAGAAATTGCATCGGGATTGAATACAACAGTCCCCATTCGCACTTTCCTCAATGTGAGTAATGTCTCAAACAATTTACGCTTTGATCGTTCCCTGGAAGACCAGTAGTAGTTCCCGATGCACATCTGGTGGCTTTCTGTAATCTCTGGACTATCAGAGTGTTGATGAAACACAGTAGTTGCTTTGGGATTGAATACAGCAGTCACCATCCGCACTTTCCTCCACGGGAGTAATGTCTTAAACAGTCTACGCTTTGATCGTTCCCTGGAAGACCAGTATTAGTTTCCCATGTACTTCTGGTGGCATTCTGTAATCTGTGGTCTATCAGAGTGTTGATGAAACACAGAAAATGCATCGGGATTAAATACAACAGTCACCATGCGCACTTTCCTCAATGTGAGTAATGTCTCAAACAATTTACGCTTTGATCGTTCCCTGGAAGACCAGTAGTCGTTCCCGATGCACATCTGGTGACATTCTGTAATCTGTGGACTATCAGAGTGTTGATGAAACACAGTAGTTGCATCGGGATTGAATACAGCAGTCACCATCCGCACTTTCCTCCACGGGAGTAATGTCTTAAACAGTCTACGCTGTGATCGTTCCCTCGAAGAGCAGTAGTAGTTTCCGATGCACATCTGAAGTCAATCTGTAATCTGTGGACTATCAGGGTGTTGATGGAACACAGAAATTGCATCGGGATTGAATACAACAGTCACCATCAGCACTTTCCTCCATGGGAGTAATGTCTGAGACAGTCTACGCTTTGATCGTTCCCTGGAAGACCAGTATTAGTTTCCGATGCACATCTGGAGACATTCTGTAATCTGTGGACCATCAAAGTGTTGATAAAACACAGAAATTTCATCTGGATTGAATACAAAAGTCACCATGCACACTTTCCTCCATGGGAGTAAAGTCTGAAACAGTCTACGCTTTGATCGTCCCCAGGAAGAACAGTAGTGGTTTCCGATGCACATCTGGAGACAATCTGTAATCTGTTTACTATCAGAGTGTTGATGAAACACAGAAATTGCATCAGGATTGAATACAACAGCCACCATCGGCACTTTGCTCCATGGGAGTTATGTCTGAAACACTCTATGCTTTGATCGTTCCCAGGAAGACCAGTAGTAGTTTCCGATGCACATCTGGAGGCATTCTGTAATCTGTGGACTATCAGACTGTTGATGAAACACAGAAATAGCATCGGGAATGAATACAACAGTCACCATGCGCACTTTCCTCCATGGGAGTAATGTCTCAAACAGTCTACGCTTTGATCGTTCCCTGGAAGACCAGTAGTAGTTTCCGATGCACATCTGGTGGCATTCTGTAATCTGTGGACTATCACAGTAATGATGAAACACAGAAATTGCATCGGGATTGAATACAACAGTCCCCATTCGCACTTTCCTCAATGTGAGTAATGTCTCAAACAATTTACGCTTTGATCGTTCCCTGGAAGACCAGTAGTAGTTCCCGATGCACATCTGGTGGCATTCTGTAATCTGTGGACTATCAGAGTGTTGATGAAACACAGTAGTTGCTTTGGGATTGAATACAGCAGTCACCATCCGCACTTTCCTCCACGGGAGTAATGTCTTAAACAGTCTACGCTTTGATCGTTCCCTGGAAGACCAGTATTAGTTTCCCATGTACTTCTGGTGGCATTCTGTAATCTGTGGTCTATCAGAGTGTTGATGAAACACAGAAAATGCATCGGGATTAAATACAACAGTCACCATGCGCACTTTCCGCAATGTGAGTAATGTCTCAAACAATTTACGCTTTGATCGTTCCCTGGAAGACCAGTAGTAGTTCCCGATGCACATCTGGTGGCATTCTGTAATCTGTGGACTATCAGAGTGTTGATGAAACACAGTAGTTGCATCGGGATTGAATACAGAAGTCACCATCCGCACTTTCCTCCACGGGAGTAATGTCTTAAACAGTCTACGCTGTGATCGTTCCCTCGAAGAGCAGTAGTAGTTTCTGATGCACATCTGAAGTCAATCTGTAATCTGTGGACTATCAGGGTGTTGATGGAACACAGAAATTGCATCGGGATTGAATACAACAGTCACCATCCGCACGTTCCTCCATGGGAGTAATGTCTGAGACATTCTACGCTTTGATCGTTCCCTGGAAGACCAGTATTAGTTTCCGATGCACATCTGGAGACATTCTGTAATCTGTGGACCTTCAAAGTGTTGATAAAACACAGAAATTTCATCTGGATTGAATACAAAGTCACCATGCAAACTTTCCTCCATGGGAGTAAAGTCTGAAACAGTCTACGCTTTGATCGTCCCCAGGAAGAACAGTAGTGGTTTCCGATGCACATCTGGAGACAATCTGTAATCTGTTTACTATCAGAGTGTTGATGAAACACAGAAATTGCATCAGGATTGAATACAACAGTCACCATCGGCACTTTGCTCCATGGGAGTTATGTCTGAAACAGTCTATGCTTTGATCGTTCCCAGGAAGACCAGTAGTAGTTTCCGATGCACATCTGGAGGCATTCTGTAATCTGTGGACTATCAGACTGTTGATGAAACACAGAAATAGCATCGGGAATGAATACAACAGTCACCATGCGCACTTTCCTCCATGAGAGTAATGTCTCAAACAGTCTACGCTTTGATCGTTCCCTGGAAGACCAGTAGTAGTTTCCGATGCACATCTGGAGGCAATCTGTAATCTGTGGACTATCAGAATGTTGACGAAACCCAGGAATTGCATCGGGATTGAATTCAACAGTCACCATGCGCACTTTCCTCCATGGGAGTAATGTCTCCAACAGTCCACGCTTTGATCGTTCCCTTTAATACCAGTAGTACTTTCCGATGCACATTTGGAGGCGATCTGTAATCTGTGGACTATCAGAGTGTTGATGAAACACAGATAATGCATCGGGATTGAGTACAACAGTCACCATCCACACTTTCCTCCATGGGAGTAATGTCTCAAACAGTCTACGCTTTGATCGATTCGTGCAAGACCATTAGTAGTTTTCGATGCACATCTGGATGCATTCTGTAATCTGTGGACCTTCAAAGTGTTGATGAAACACAGAAATTGCATCGGATTGAATACAACAGTCACCATGCACACTTTCCTCCATGGGAGTAATGTCTAAAACAGTCTACGCTTTTATCGTTCCCTGGAAGACCAGTAGTAGTTTCCGATGCACATCTGGATGCATTCTGTAATTTGTGGACCTTCAAAGTGTTGATGAAACACAGAAATTGCATCGGATTGAATACAACAGTCACCATGCACTCTTTCCTCCATGGGAGTAATGTCTGAAACAGTCTACGCTTTGATCTTTCCCTGGAAGACCAGTAGTAGTTTCCGATGCATATCTGGAGGCATTCTATAATCTGCGGACTATCAGACTGTTGATGAAACACAGAAATTGCATCGGGATTGAATACAACAGTCACCATGCACACTTTCCTCCATGGGAGTAATGTCTGAAACAGTCTACGCTTTGATCGTTTCCACTAAGACTAGTAGTAGTTTCCGATGCACATCGGAGACAATCTGTAATCTGTGGACTATCAGAGTGTTGATGAAACACAGAAGTTGCATCGGGATTGAATACAACAGTCACGATCCGCACTTTCCTTCATGGGAGTAATGTCTGAAACAGTCTACGCTTTGATAGTTCCCTGGAAGGCCAGTAGTAGTTTCCGATGCACATCTGGAGGCATTCAGTAATTTGTGGACCTTGAAAGTGTTGATGAAACACAGAAATTGCATCGGGATTGAATACGATAGTCACCATCCGTACTCTCCACCATGGGAGTAATATCTGAAACAGTCTACGCTTTGATCGTTCCCAGGTAGACCACTAGTAGTTTCCGATGCACATCTGGAGGCAATCTGTAATCTGTTAACTATCAGAGTGTTGATGAAACCCAGAAATTGCATCGGGATTGAATGCAACAGTCACCATGCGCACTTTCCTCCATGGAACTAATGTCTCAAACAGTCCACGCTTTGATCGTTCCCTGGAAGACCAGTAGTAGTTTCCTATGCACATCTGGAGGCATTCTGTAAATTGTGGACCTTCAAAGTGTAGATGAAACACAGAAACGGCATCGGGATGGAATACAACAGTCACCTAGCACACTTTCCTCCATGGGAGTAATGTCTCAAACAGTCCACGCTTTGATCGTTCCCTTTAAGATCAGTAGTACTTTCCGATGCACATTTGGAGGCGATCTGTAATCTGTGGACTATCAGCGTGTTGATGAAACACAGATAATGCATCGGGATTGAGTACAACAGTCACCATTCGCACTTTCCTCCATGGGAGTAATGTGTCAAACAGTCTACCCTTTGATCGTTCCCTGGAAGACCAATAGTAGTTTCCGATGCACATCTGGAGGCATTCTATAATCTGTGCCCTATCAGACTGTTGATGAAACACTGAAATTGCATCTGGATTAAATACAACAGTCACCATGCGCATTTTCCTCCATGGGAGTAATGTCTCAAACAGTCTACACTTTGATCGTTCCCTGGAAGACCAATAGTAGTTTCCGATGCACATCTGGAGGCATTCTATAATCTGTGCCCTATCAGACCGTTGATGAAACACAGAAATTGCATCTGGATTAAATACAACAGTCACCATGCGCATTTTCCTCCATGGGAGTAAAGTCTCAAACAGTCTACACTTTTATCGTTCCCATTACGACCAGTAAGAGTTTCCGATGCACATCTGGATGCAATCTGTAATCTGTGGACTATTAGAGTGTTGATGAAACACAGAAATTGCATCGGGATTAAATACAACAGTCACCATCCGCACTTTCCTCCATGGGAGTAATGTCTGAAACAGTCTACAATTTGATCGTTCCCTGGAAGACCAGTAGTAGTTTCTGATGCACATCTGGAGGCATTCTGAAATCTGTGGACCTTCAAAGTGTTGATTAAACACAGAAATTGCATCGGATTGAATTCAACTGTCACCCTGCACACTTTCCTCCATGGGAGTAATGTCTGAAACAGTAGACGCTTTGATCGTTCCCAGGAAGACCAGTAGTAGTTTCCGATGCACATCTGTAGACAATCAGTAATCTGTGTACTATCAGAGTGTTGATGAAACACAGCAATTGAATCGGGATTGAATACAACAGTCAACATCCCCACTTTCCTCCATGGGAGTAATGTCTGAAACAGTCTACGCTTTGATCGTTCCCGGGAAGACCAGTAGTAGTTTCCGATGAACATCTGGAGACAATCTATAATCTGTGGACTATCAGAGTGTTGATGAAACACAGAAATTGCATCGGGATTGAATACGACTGTCACCATCCGTACTCTCCTATATGGGAGTAATGTCTGAAACAGTCTACGCTTTGATCGTTCCCAGGTAGACCAGTAGTAGTTTCCGATGCACATCTGGAGGCAATCTGTAATCTGTTAACTACCAGAGTGTTGATGAAACCCAGAAATTGCATCGGGATTGAATACAACAGTCACCATGCGCACTTTCCTCCATGGGAGTAATGTCTCAAACAGTCCACGCTTTGATCGTTCCCTTTAAGGCAAGTAGTACTTTCCGATGCACATTTTGAGGCGATCTGTAATCTGTGGACTATCAGAGTGTTGATGAAACACAGATAATGCATCGGGATTGAGTACAACAGTCACCATTCGCACTTTCCTCAATGGGAGTAAAGTCTCAAACAGTCTACTCTTTGATCGTTCCCTGGAAGACCAATAGTAGTTTCCGATGCACATCTGGAGGCATTCTATAATCTCTGCCCTATCAGACTGTTGATCAAACACAGAAATTGCATCTGGATTGAATACAACAGTCACCATGCTCATTTTCCTCCATGGGAGTAATGTCTCAAACAGTCTACGCTTTGATCGTTCCCAGGTAGACCAGTAGTAGTTTCCGATGAACATCTGGAGACAATCTGTAATCTGTGGACTATCAGAGTGTTGATGAAACACAGAAATTGCATCGGGATTGAATACGACTGTCACCATCCGTACTCTCCTCCATGGGAGTAATGTCTGAAACAGTCTACGCTTTGATCGTTCCCAGGTAGACCAGTAGTAGTTTCCGATGCACATCTGGAGACAATCTGTAATCTGTGGACTATCAGAGTGTTGATGAAACACAGAAATTGAGTCGGGATTGAATACAACAGTCACCATCCGCACATACCTTCATGGGAGTAATGTCTGAAACAGTCTACGCTTTGATCGTTCCCTGGAAGACCAGTAGTAGTTTCCGATGCACATCTGGATGCATTCTGTAATTTGTGGACCTTCAAAATGTTGATGAAACACAGAAATTGCATCGGGATTGAATACAACAGTGACCATGCGCACTTTCCTCCATGGGAGTAATGTCTCAAACAGTCAACGCTTTGATCGTTCCCTGGATGACCAGTAGTACTTTCCGATGCACATCTGGAGACAATCTGTAATCTGTGGACTATCTGAATGTTGATGAAACACACAAATTGCATCGGGATTGAATACAACAGTCACCATCCGCACTTTCCTTCATGTAAGTAATGTCTCAAACAGTCTACTCTTTGATAGTTCCCTGGAAGTCCAGTAGTAGCTTCCGATGCACATCTGGAAAAATTCTGTAATCTGTGGATCTTAAAAGTGTTGATGAAACACAGAAATTGCATCGGGACTAGTTACAACAGTCACCATCCGCACTTTCCTCCATGGGAGTAATGTCTCAAACAGTCGACGCTTTGATCGTTCTCAGGATGACTAGTAGTAGTTTCCGATGCACATCTGGAGGCAATGTGTAATCTGTGGACTATCAGAGTGTTGATGAAACACAGAAATTGAATCAGGATTGAATACAATAGTCACCATCCGCACTTTCCTCCATGGGAGTAATGACTGAAACTGTCTACGCTTTGATCGTTCCCAGGAAGACCAGTAGTAGTTTCCGATGCACATCTGGTGACAATCTGTAATCTGTGGACTATCAGAGTGTTGATGAATCACAGAAGTTGCATCGGGATTGAATACAACAGTCACGATCCGCACTTTCCTTCATGCGAGTAATGTCTGAAACAGTCTACGCTTGATCGTTCCCTGGAAGACCAGTAATAGTTTCCGATGCACACCTGGAGAAATTCTGTAATTTGTGGACCTTCAAAGTGTTGATGAAACACAGAAATTGCATAGGGATTGAATACAACAGTCACCATGCACACTTTCCTCCATGGGAGTAATGTCTCAAACAGTCTACGTTTTTGATCGTTCCCCGGAAGACCAGTAGTAGTTTCCGATGATCATCTGGAGGCAATCTGTAATCTGTTAACTACCAGAGTGTTGATGAAACCCAGAAATTGCATCGGGATTGAATACAACAGTCACCATGCGCACTTTCCTCCATGGGAGTAATGTCTCAAACAGTCCTTGCTTTGATCGTTACCTTTAAGACAAGTAGAACTTTCCGATGCACATTTGGAGGCGATCTGTAATCTGTGGATTATCAGAGTGTTGATGAAACACAGATAATGCATCGGGATTGAGTACAACAGTCACCATTCGCACTTTCCTCAATGGGAGTAATGTCTCAAACAGTCTACTCTTTGATCGTTCCCTGGAAGACCAATAGTAGTTTCCGATGCACATCTGGAGGCATTCTATAATCAGTGCCCTATCCGACTGTTGATCAAACACAGAAATTGCATCTGGATTGAATACAACAGTCACCATGCGCACTTTCCTCCATGGGAGTAATGTCTCAAACAGTCGACGCTTTGATCGTTCTCTGGAAGACTAGTAGTAGTTTCCGATGCACATCTGCAGGCAATCTGTAATCTGTGGACTATCAGAGTGTTGATGAAACACAGAAATTGCATCAGGATTGAATACAACAGTCACCATCCGCACTTTCCTCCATGGGAGTAATGTCTGAAGCTGTCTACGCTTTGATCGTTCCCAGGAAGACCAGTAGTAGTTTCCGATGCACATCTGGTGACAATCTGTAATCTGTGGACTATCAGAGTGTTGATGAATCACAGACGTTGCATCGGGATTGAATACAACAGTCACGATCCGCACTTTCCTTCATTCGAGTAATGTCTGAAACAGTCTACGCTTTGATCGTTCCCTGGAAGACCACTAGTAGTTTCCGATGCACATCTGGAGGCATTCTGTAATTTGTGGACCTTCAAAGTGTTGATGAAACACAGAAATTGAGTCGGGATTGAATACAACAGTCACCATGCACACTTTCCTCCATGGGAGTAATGTCTCAAACAGTCTACGTTTTTGATCGTTGCCAGGAAGACCAGTAGTAGTTTCCGATGCACATCTGGAGGCAATCTGTAATCTGTTAACTACCAGAGTGTTGATGAAACACAGAAATTGCATCGGGATTGAATACAACAGTCACCATGCGCACTTTCCTCCATGGGAGTAATGTCTCAAACAGTCCACGCTTTGATCGTTCCCTGGAAGACCAGTAGTAGTTTCCGATGCACATCTGGAGGCAATCTGTAATCTGTTAACTACCAGAGTGTTGATGAAACACAGAAATTGCATCGGGATTGAATACAACAGTCACCATCCGCACTTTCCTTCATGTAAGTAATGTCTCAAACAGTCTACTCTTTGATAGTTCCCTGGAAGTCCAGTAGTAGTTTCCGATGCACATCTGGAGAAATTCTGTAATCTGTGGATCTTAAAAGTGTTGATGAAACACAGAAATTGCATCGGGACTAGTTACAACAGTCAGCATGCGCACTTTCCTCCATGGGAGTAATGTCACAAACAGTCCACGCTTTGATCGTTCCCTTTAAGACAAGTAGTACTTTTCGATGCACATTTGGAGGCGATCTGTAATCTGTGGACTATCAGAGTGTTGATGAAACACAGATAATGCATCGGGATTGAGTACAACAGTCACCATTCGCACTTTCCTCAATGGGAGTAATGTCTCAAACAGTCTACTCTTTGATCGTTCCCTGGAAGACCAATAGTAGTTTCAGATGCACATCTGGAGGCATTCTATAATCTGTGCCCTATCAGACTGTTGATCAAACACAGAAATTGCATCTGGATTGAATACAAAAGTCACCATGCTCATTTTCCTCCATGGGAGTAATGTCTCAAACAGTCTACGCTTTGATCGTTCCCTGGATGACCAGTAGTACTTTCCGATGCACATCTGGAGACAATCTGTAATCTGTGGACTATCTGAATGTTGATGAAACACAGAAATTGCATCGGGATTGAATACAACAGTCACCATCCGCACTTTCCTTCATGTAAGTAATGTCTCAAACAGTCTACTCTTTGATAGTTCCCTGGAAGTGCAGTAGTAGTTTCCGATGCACATCTGGAGAAATTCTGTAATCTGTGGATCTTAAAAGTGTTGATGAAACACAGAAATTGCATCGGGACTAGTTACAACAGTCACCACCCGCACTTTCCTCCATAAGAGTAATGTCTCAAACAGTCGACGCTTTGATCGTTCTCAGGAAGACTAGTAGTAGTTTCCGATGCACATCTGGAGACAATCTGTAATCTGTGGACTATCAGAGTGTTGAGGAAACACAGAAATTGAATCAGGATTGAATACAATAGTCACCATCCGCACTTTCCTCCATGGGAGTAATGACTGAAACTGTCTACGCTTTGATCGTTCCCAGGAAGACCAGTAGTAGTTTCCGATGCACTTCTGGTGACAATCTGTAATTTGTGGACTATCAGAGTGTTGATGAATCACAGAAGTTGCATCGGGATTGAATACAACAGTCACGATCCGCACTTTCCTTCATGCGAGTAATGTCTGAAACAGTCTACGCTTTGATCGTTTCCTGGAAGACCAGTAATAGTTTCCGATGCACATCTGGAGAAATTCTGTAATTTTTGGACCTTCAAAGTGTTGATGAAACACAGAAATTGCATAGGGATTGAATACAACAGTCACCATGCACACTTTCCTCCATGGGAGTAATGTCTCAAACAGTCTACGTTTTTGATCGTTCCCAGGAAGACCAGTAGTAGTTTCCGATGCACATCTGGAGGCAATCTGTAATCTGTTAACTACCAGAGTGTTGATGAAACACAGAAATTGCATCGGGATTGAATACAACAGTCACCATGCGCACTTTCCTCCATGGGAGTAATGTCTCAAACAGTCCAGGCTTTGATCGTTCCCTTTAAGACAAGTAGTACTTTCCGATGCACATTTGGAGGCGATCTGTAATCTGTGGACTATCAGAGTGTTGATGAAACACAGATAATGCATCGGGATTGAGTACAACAGTCACCATTCGCACTTTCCTCAGTGGGAGTAATGTCTCAAACAGTCTACGCTTTGATCGTTCCCAGGTAGACCAGTAGTAGTTTCCGATGAACATCTGGAGACAATCTGTAATCTGTGGACTATCAGAGTGTTGATGAAACACAGAAATTGCATCGGGATTGAATACGACTGTCACCATCCGGACTCTCCTCCATGGGAGTAATGTCTGAAACAGTCTACGCTTTGATCGTTCCCAGGTAGACCAGTAGCAGTTTCCGATGCACATCTGGAGACAATCTGTAATCTGTGGACTATCAGAGTGTTGATGAAACACAGAAATTGAGTCGGGATTGAATACAACAGTCACCATCCGCACATTCCTTCATGGGAGTAATGTCTGAAACAGTCTACGCTTTGATCGTTCCCTGGAAGACCAGTAGTAGTTTCCGATGCACATCTGGATGCATTCTGTAATTTGTGGACCTTCAAAATGTGATGAAACACAGAAATTGCATCGGGATTGAATACAACAGTCACCATGCGCACTTTCCTCCATGGGAGTAATGTCTCAAACAGTCGACGCTTTGATCGTTCTCTGGAAGACTAGTAGTAGTTTCCGATGCACATCTGCAGGCAATCTGTAATCTGTGGACTATCAGTGTGTTGATGAAACACAGAAATTGCATCAGGATTGAATACAACAGTCACCATCCGCACTTTCCTCCATGGGAGTAATGTCTGAAACTGTCTACGCTTTGATCGTTCCCAGGAAGACCAGTAGTAGTTTCCGATGCACATCTGGTGACAATCTGTAATCTGTGGACTATCAGAGTGTTGATGAATCACAGACGTTGCATCGGGATTGAATACAACAGTCACGATCCGCACTTTCCTTCATTCGAGTAATGCCTGAAATAGTCTACGCTTTGATCGTTCCCTGGAAGACCACTAGTAGTTTCCGATGCACATCTGGAGGCATTCTGTAATTTTTGGACCTTCAAAGTGTTGATGAAACACAGAAATTGAGTCGGGATTGAATACAACAGTCACCATGCACACTTTCCTCCATGGGAGTAATGTCTCAAACAGTCTACGTTTTTGATCGTTGCCAGGAAGACCAGTAGTAGTTTCCGATGCACATCTGGAGGCAATCTGTAATCTGTGGACTATCTGAGTGTTGATGAAACCCAGAAATTGCATGGGGGTTGAATACAACAGTCACCATGCGCACTTTCCTCCATGGGAGTAATGTCTCAAACAGTCCACGCTTTGATCGTTCCCTTTAAGACAAGTAGTACTTTCCGATGCACATTTGGAGGCGATCTGTAATCTGTGGACTATCAGAGTGTTAATGAAACACAGATAATGCATCGGGATTGAGTACAACAGTCACCATTCGCACTTTCCTCTATGGGAGTAATGTCTCAAACAGTCTACGCTTTGATCGTTCACTGGAAGACCAATAGTAGTTTCCGATGCACATCTGGAGGCATTCTATAATCTGTGCCCTATCAGAGTGTTGATCAAACACAGAAATTGCATCTGGATTGAATACAAAAGTCACCATGCTCATTTTCCTCCATGGGAGTAATGTCTCATACAGTCTACCCTTTGATCGTTCCCAGGTAGACCAGTAGTAGTTTCCGATGCACATGTGGAGACAATCTGTAATCTGTGGACAATCAGAGTGTTGATGAAACACAGAAATTGAATCGGGATTGAATACAACAGTCACCATCCGCACATTCCATCATGGGTGTAACGTCTGAAACAGTCTATGCTTTGATCGTTCCCTGGAAGACCAGTAGTAGTTTCCGATGCACATCTGTAGACAATCTGTAATCTTTGGACTATCAGAGTGTTGATGAAACACAGAAATTGAATCGGGATTAAATACAACAGTCATCAAGCGCACATTCTCTCATGGGAGTAATGTCCAAAACAGTCTACGCTTTGATCGTTCCCTGGAAGACCAGTAGTAGTTTCCGATGCACATCTGGATGCATTCTGTAATTTGTGGACCTTCAAAATGTTGATGAAACACAGAAATTGCATCGGGATAGAGTACAACGGTCACCATGCGAACTTTACTACATGGGAGTAATGTCTCAAACAGTTTACGCTTTGATCGTTCCCAGGAAGACCAGTAGTAGTTTCCGATGCACATCTGGAGGCAATCTTTTATCTGTATACTATCAGAGTGTTGATGAAACACAGAAATTGCATCGGGATTGAATACAACAGTCACCATGCACACATTCCCTTATGGGAGTAATGTCTGAAACTGTCTACGATTTTGATCGTTCCCAGGAAGACCAGTAGTAGTTTCCGATGCCCATCTGGAGACAATCTGTAGTCTGTGGACTATCAGAGTGTTGATGAAACACAGAAGTTGCATCGGGATTGAATACAACAGTCACGATCCGCACTTTCCTCCATGGGAGTAATGTCTCAAACAGTCTACGCTTTGATCGTTCCCTGGAAGAGCAGTGGTAGTTTCCGTTGCACATCTGGAGGCAATCTGTAATCTGTGGACTATCAGAGTGTTGATGAAACCCAGAAATTGCATCGGGATTGATTACAACCATCACCATGCGCACTTTCCTCCATGGGAGTAATGTCTCAAACAGTCCACGCTTTGATCGTACCCTTTAAGACCAGTAGTACTTTCCGATGCACATTTTTAGGCGATCTGTAATCTGTGGACTATCAGAGTGTTGATGAAACACAGATAATGCATCGGGATTGAGAACAACAGTCACCATTCGCACTTTCCTCCATGGGAGTAATGTCTTAAACAGTCTACGCTTTGATCGTTCCCTTTAAGACCAATAGTAGTTTCCGATGCACATCTGGAGGCATCCTATAATCTGTGCCCTATCAGACTGTTGATGAAACACAGAAATTGCATCTGGATTGAAAAACAACAGTCACCATGCGCATTTTCCTCCATGGGAGTAATGTCTCAAACAGTCTACACTTTGATCGTTTCCATTAAGACCAGTAAGAGTTTCCGATGCACATCTGGATGCTATCTGTAATCTGTGGACTATTAGAGTGTTGATGAAACACAGAAATTACATCGGGATTGAATACAACAGTCACCATCCGCACTTTCCTCCATGGGAGTAATGTCTGAAACAGTCTACGCTTTGATCGTTCCCTGGAAGACCAGTAGTAGTAGAGTCTGATGCACATCTGAAGGCATTCTATAATCTGTGGACCTTCAAAGTGTTGATTAAACACAGAAATTGCATCGGATTGAATTCAACAGTCACCATGCACACTTTCCTCCATGGGAGTAATGTCTGAAACAGTCGACGGTTTGATCGTTCCCAGGAAGACCAGTAGTAGTTTCCGATGCACATCTGTAGACAATCATTAATCTGTGTACTATCAGAGTGTTGAAGAAACACAGAAATTGGATCGGGATTGAATACAGCAGTCAACATCCCCACTTTCCTCCATGGGAGTAATGTCTGAAACAGTCTACGCTTTGATCGTTCCCGGGAAGACCATTAGTAGTTTCCGATGAACATCTGGATGCATTCTGTAATTTGTGGACCTTCAAAATGTTGATGAAACACAGAAATTGCATCGGGATGGAATACAACAGTCACCATGCGAACTTTACTCCATGGGAGTAATGTCTCAAACAGTTTACGCTTTGATCGTTCCCAGGAAGACCAGTAGTAGTTTCCGATGCACATCTGTAGACAATCTGTAATCTGTGGACTATCAGAGGGTTGATGAAACACAGAAATTGAATCAGGATTGAGTACAACAATCAACATCCCCACTTTCCTCCATGGGAGTAATGTCTCAAACAGTCAACGCTTTGATCGTTCCCTGGATGACCAGTAGTACTTTCCGATGCACATCTGGAGACAATCTGTAATCTGTGGACTATCTGAGTATTGATGAAACACAGAAATTGCATCGGGATTGAATACAACAGTCAGCATCCGCACATTCCTTCTTGGGAGTAATGTCTGAAACAGTCTACGCTTTGATCGTTCCCTGGAAGACCAGTAGTAGTTTCCGATGCACATCTGGAGACAATCTGTTATCTGTGGACTATCAGAGTGTTGATGAAACACAGAAATTGAGTCGGGATTGAATACAACAGTCACCATCCGCACATTCCTTCATGGGAGTAATGTCTAAAACAGTCTACGCTTTGATCGTTCCCTGGAAGACCAGTAGTAGTTTCCGATGCACATCTGGAGGCAATCTGTAATCTGTGTACTATCAGAGTGTTGATGAAACCCAGAAATTGCATCGGGATTGATTACAACCATCACCATGCGCACTTTCCTCCATGGGAGTAATGTCTCAAACAGTCCACGCTTTGATCGTACCCTTTAAGACCAGTAGTACTTTCCGATGCACATTTGGAGGCGGTCTGTAATCTGTGGACTATCAGAGTGTTGATGAAACACAGAAATTGCATCGGGATTGAATACAACAGTCACCATCCGCACTTTCCTTCATGTAAGTAATGTCTCAAACAGTCTACTCTTTGATAGTTCCCTGGAAGTCCAGTAGTAGTTTCCGATGCACATCTGGAGAAATTCTGTAATCTGTGGATCTTAAAAGTGTTGATGAAACACAGAAATTGCATCGGGACTAGTTACAACAGTCACCACCCGCACTTTCCTCCATAAGAGTAATGTCTCAAACAGTCGACGCTTTGATCGTTCTCAGGAAGACTAGTAGTAGTTTCCGATGCACATCTGGAGACAATCTGTAATCTGTGGACTATCAGAGTGTTGATGAAACACAGAAATTGCATCGGGATTGAATACGACTGCCACCATCCGGACTCTCCTCCATGGGAGTAATGTCTGAAACAGTCTACGCTTTGATCGTTCCCAGGTAGACCAGTAGCAGTTTCCGATGCACATCTGGAGACAATCTGTAATCTGTGGACTATCAGAGTGTTGATGAAACACAGAAATTGAGTCGGGATTGAATACAACAGTCACCATCCGCACATTCCTTCATGGGAGTAATGTCTGAAACAGTCTACGCTTTGATCGTTCCCTGGAAGACCAGTAGTAGTTTCCGATGCACATCTGGATGCATTCTGTAATTTGTGGACCTTCAAAATGTGATGAAACACAGAAATTGCATCGGGATTGAATACAACAGTCACCATGCGCACTTTCCTCCATGGGAGTAATGTCTCAAACAGTCGACGCTTTGATCGTTCTCTGGAAGACTAGTAGTAGTTTCCGATGCACATCTGCAGGCAATCTGTAATCTGTGGACTATCAGTGTGTTGATGAAACACAGAAATTGCATCAGGATTGAATACAACAGTCACCATCCGCACTTTCCTCCATGGGAGTAATGTCTGAAACTGTCTACGCTTTGATCGTTCCCAGGAAGACCAGTAGTAGTTTCCGATGCACATCTGGTGACAATCTGTAATCTGTGGACTATCAGAGTGTTGATGAATCACAGACGTTGCATCGGGATTGAATACAACAGTCACGATCCGCACTTTCCTTCATTCGAGTAATGCCTGAAACAGTCTACGCTTTGATCGTTCCCTGGAAGACCACTAGTAGTTTCCGATGCACATCTGGAGGCATTCTGTAATTTTTGGACCTTCAAAGTGTTGATGAAACACAGAAATTGAGTCGGGATTGAATACAACAGTCACCATGCACACTTTCCTCCATGGGAGTAATGTCTCAAACAGTCTACGTTTTTGATCGTTGCCAGGAAGACCAGTAGTAGTTTCCGATGCACATCTGGAGGCAATCTGTAATCTGTGGACTATCTGAGTGTTGATGAAACCCAGAAATTGCATGGGGGTTGAATACAACAGTCACCATGCGCACTTTCCTCCATGGGAGTAATGTCTCAAACAGTCCACGCTTTGATCGTTCCCTTTAAGACAAGTAGTACTTTCCGATGCACATTTGGAGGCGATCTGTAATCTGTGGACTATCAGAGTGTTAATGAAACACAGATAATGCATCGGGATTGAGTACAACAGTCACCATTCGCACTTTCCTCTATGGGAGTAATGTCTCAAACAGTCTACGCTTTGATCGTTCACTGGAAGACCAATAGTAGTTTCCGATGCACATCTGGAGGCATTCTATAATCTGTGCCCTATCAGAGTGTTGATCAAACACAGAAATTGCATCTGGATTGAATACAAAAGTCACCATGCTCATTTTCCTCCATGGGAGTAATGTCTCATACAGTCTACCCTTTGATCGTTCCCAGGTAGACCAGTAGTAGTTTCCGATGCACATGTGGAGACAATCTGTAATCTGTGGACTATCAGAGTGTTGATGAAACACAGAAATTCAATCGGGATTAAATACAACATTCATCAAGCGCACATTCTCTCATGGGAGTAATGTCCAAAACAGTCTACGCTTTGATCGTTCCCTGGAAGACCAGTAGTAGTTTCCGATGCACATCTGGATGCATTCTGTAATTTGTGGACCTTCAAAATGTTGATGAAACACAGAAATTGCATCGGGATAGAGTACAACGGTCACCATGCGAACTTTACTACATGGGAGTAATGTCTCAAACAGTTTACGCTTTGATCGTTCCCAGGAAGACCAGTAGTAGTTTCCGATGCACATCTGGAGGCAATCTTTTATCTGTATACTATCAGAGTGTTGATAAAACACAGAAATTGCATCGGGATTGAATACAACAGTCACCATGCACACATTCCCTTATGGGAGTAATGTCTGAAACTGTCTACGATTTTGATCGTTCCCAGGAAGACCAGTAGTAGTTTCCGATGCACATCTGGAGACAATCTGTAGTCTGTGGACTATCAGAGTGTTGATGAAACACAGAAGTTGCATCGGGATTGAATACAACAGTCACGATCCGCACTTTCCTCCATGGGAGTAATGTCTCAAACAGTCTACGCTTTGATCGTTCCCTGGAAGAGCAGTGGTAGTTTCCGTTGCACATCTGGAGGCAATCTGTAATCTGTGGACTATCAGAGTGTTGATGAAACCCAGAAATTGCATCGGGATTGATTACAACCATCACCATGCGCACTTTCCTCCATGGGAGTAATGTCTCAAACAGTCCACGCTTTGATCGTACCCTTTAAGACCAGTAGTACTTTCCGATGCACATTTTTAGGCGATCTGTAATCTGTGGACTATCAGAGTGTTGATGAAACACAGATAATGCATCGGGATTGAGAACAACAGTCACCATTCGCACTTTCCTCCATGGGAGTAATGTCTTAAACAGTCTACGCTTTGATCGTTCCCTTTAAGACCAATAGTAGTTTCCGATGCACATCTGGAGGCATCCTATAATCTGTGCCCTATCAGACTGTTGATGAAACACAGAAATTGCATCTGGATTGAAAAACAACAGTCACCATGCGCATTTTCCTCCATGGGAGTAATGTCTCAAACAGTCTACACTTTGATCGTTTCCATTAAGACCAGTAAGAGTTTCCGATGCACATCTGGATGCTATCTGTAATCTGTGGACTATCAGAGTGTTGATGAAACACAGAAATTGAATCGGGATTGAATACAACAGTCAACATCCCCACTTTTCTCCATGGGAATAATGTCTGAAACAGTCTACGCTTTGATCGTTCCCAGGAAGACCAGTAGTAGTTTCCGATGAACATCTGGAGACAATCTGTAATCTGTGGACTACCAGAGAGTTGATGAAACTCAGAAATTGCATCGGGATTGAATATGACAGTCACTATCCGTACTCTCCTCCATGGGAGTAATGTCTTAAACAGTCTACGCTTTGATCGTTCCCAGTTAGACCAGTAGTAGTTTCCGATGCAAATCTGGAGGCAATCTGTAATCTGTTAACTATCAGAGTGTTGATGAAACCCAGAAATTGCATCGGGATTGAATACAACAGTCACCATGCGCACTTTCCTCCATGGGAGTAATGTCTCAAACAGTCCACGCTTTGATAGTTCCCTGGAAGTCCAGTAGTAGTTTCCGATGCACATCTGGAGGCATTCTGTAATTTGTGGACCTTCAAAGTGTTGATGAAACACAAAAATTTTATCGGGATTGAATACAACAGTCACCATGCACACTTTCCTGAATGGGAGTAATGTCTCAAACAGTCTACGTATTTGATCGTTCCCAGGAAGACCAGTAGTAGTTTCCGATGCACATCTGGAGGCAATCTGTAATCTGTGGACTATCAGAGTGTTGATGAAACACAGAAATTGCATCAGGATTGAATACTACAGTCACCATCCGCACTTTCCTCCATAGGAGTACTGTCTGAAACAGTCTACGCTTTGATCGTTCCCAATAAGACCAGTAGTAGATTCCGATGCACATCTGGAGACAATCTGTAATCTGTGGACTATCAGAGTGTTGATGAAACACAGAAATTGCATCGGGATTGAATACAACAGTAACGATCCGCACTTTCCTTCTGGGAGTAATGTCTGAAACAGTCTACGCTTTGATCGTTCCTTGGAAAACCAGTAGTAGTTTCTGATGCACATCTGGAGGCATTCTGTAATTTGTGGACCTTCAAGGTGTTGATGAAACACAGAAATTGCATCGGGATTTAATACAACTGTCACCCTGCACACTTTCCTCCATGGGACAAATGTCTCAAACAGTCTACGTTTTTGATCGTTCCCAGGAAGACCAGTAGTAGTTTCCGATGCACATCTGGATGCAATCTGTAATCTGTGGACAATCAGACTGTTGATGAAACACAGAAATTGCATCGGGATTGAATACAACAGTCACCATTCACACTTTCCTCCATGGGAGTAATGTATGAAACTGTCTACGCTTTGATCGTTCCCAGGAAGACCAGTAGTAGTTTCCGATGCACATCTGGTGACAATCTGTAATCTGTGGACTATCAGAGTGTTGATGAATCATAGAAGTTGCATCGGGATTGAATACAACAGTCACGATCCGCACTTTCCTTCATGGGAGTAATGTCTGAAACAGTCTACGTTTTTGATCGTTCCCTGGAAGACCAGTAGTAGTTTCCGATGCACATCTGGAGGCATTCTGTAATTTGTGGACCTTCAAAGTGTTGATGAAACACAGAAATTGCATAGGGATTGAATACAACAGTCACCATGCACACTTTCCTCCATGGGAGTAATGTCTCAAACAGTCTACGTTTTTGATCGTTCCCAGGAAGACCAGTAGTAGTTTCCGATGCACATCTGGAGGCAATCTGTAATCTGTGGACTATCAGAGTGTTGATGAAACACAGAAATTGGATCGGGATTGAATACAACAGTCACCATGCGCACTTTCCTCCATGGGAGAAATGTCTCAAACAGTCTACGCTTTGATCGTTCCCTGGAAGACCAGTAGTAGTTTCCGATGCACATCTGTATGCATTTTATAATCTGCAGACTATCAGACTGTTGATGAAAGACAGAAATTGCATCGGGATTGAATACAACAGTCACCATGCACACTTCCCTCCATCGGAGTAATGTCTGAAACTGTCTACGCTTTAATCGTTCCCAGGAAGACCAGTAGTAGTTTCCGTTGCACATCAGGTGACAATCTGTAATCTGTGGACTATCAGAGTGTTGATGAATCACAGAAGTTGCATCGGGATTGAATACAACAGTCACGATCTGCACTTTCCTTCATGGGAGTAATGTCTGAAACAGTCTACGCTTTGATCGTTCCCAGGTAGACCAGTAGTAGTTTCTGATGAACATCTGGAGACAATCTGTAATCTGTGGACTATCAGAGTGTTGATGAAACACAGAAATTGCATCGGGATTGAATACGACTGCCACCATCCGGACTCTCCTCCATGGGAGTAATGTCTGAAACAGTCTACGCTTTGATCGTTCCCAGGTAGACCAGTAGCAGTTTCCGATGCACATCTGGAGACAATCTGTAATCTGTGGACTATCAGAGTGTTGATGAAACACAGAAATTGAGTCGGGATTGAATACAACAGTCACCATCCGCACATTCCTTCATGGGAGTAATGTCTGAAACAGTCTACGCTTTGATCGTTCCCTGGAAGACCAGTAGTAGTTTCCGATGCACATCTGGATGCATTCTGTAATTTGTGGACCTTCAAAATGTGATGAAACACAGAAATTGCATCGGGATTGAATACAACAGTCACCATGCGCACTTTCCTCCATGGGAGTAATGTCTCAAACAGTCGACGCTTTGATCGTTCTTTGGAAGACTAGTAGTAGTTTCCGATGCACATCTGCAGGCAATCTGTAATCTGTGGACTATCAGTGTGTTGATGAAACACAGAAATTGCATCAGGATTGAATACAACAGTCACCATCCGCACTTTCCTCCATGGGAGTAATGTCTGAAACTGTCTACGTTTTTGATCGTTCCCAGGAAGACCAGTAGTAGTTTCCGATGCACATCTGGTGACAATCTGTAATCTGTGGACTATCAGAGTGTTGATGAATCACAGACGTTGCATCGGGATTGAATACAACAGTCACGATCCGCACTTTCCTTCATTCGAGTAATGCCTGAAACAGTCTACGCTTTGATCGTTCCCTGGAAGACCACTAGTAGTTTCCGATGCACATCTGGAGGCATTCTGTAATTTTTGGACCTTCAAAGTGTTGATGAAACACAGAAATTGAGTCGGGATTGAATACAACAGTCACCATGCACACTTTCCTCCATGGGAGTAATGTCTCAAACAGTCTACGTTTTTGATCGTTGCCAGGAAGACCAGTAGTAGTTTCCGATGCACATCTGGAGGCAATCTGTAATCTGTGGACTATCTGAGTGTTGATGAAACCCAGAAATTGCATGGGGGTTGAATACAACAGTCACCATGCGCACTTTCCTCCATGGGAGTAATGTCTCAAACAGTCCACGCTTTGATCGTTCCCTTTAAGACAAGTAGTACTTTCCGATGCACATTTGGAGGCGATCTGTAATCTGTGGACTATCAGAGTGTTAATGAAACACAGATAATGCATCGGGATTGAGTACAACAGTCACCATTCGCACTTTCCTCTATGGGAGTAATGTCTCAAACAGTCTACGCTTTGATCGTTCACTGGAAGACCAATAGTAGTTTCCGATGCACATCTGGAGGCATTCTATAATCTGTGCCCTATCAGAGTGTTGATCAAACACAGAAATTGCATCTGGATTGAATACAAAAGTCACCATGCTCATTTTCCTCCATGGGAGTAATGTCTCATACAGTCTACCCTTTGATCGTTCCCAGGTAGACCAGTAGTAGTTTCCGATGCACATGTGGAGACAATCTGTAATCTGTGGACAATCAGAGTGTTGATGAAACACAGAAATTGAATCGGGATTGAATACAACAGTCACCATCCGCACATTCCATCATGGGTGTAACGTCTGAAACAGTCTATGCTTTGATCGTTCCCTGGAAGACCAGTAGTAGTTTCCGATGCACATCTGTAGACAATCTGTAATCTGTGGACTATCAGAGTGTTGATGAAACACAGAAATTCAATCGGGATTAAATACAACATTCATCAAGCGCACATTCTCTCATGGGAGTAATGTCCAAAACAGTCTACGCTTTGATCGTTCCCTGGAAGACCAGTAGTAGTTTCCGATGCACATCTGGATGCATTCTGTAATTTGTGGACCTTCAAAATGTTGATGAAACACAGAAATTGCATCGGGATAGAGTACAACGGTCACCATGCGAACTTTACTACATGGGAGTAATGTCTCAAACAGTTTACGCTTTGATCGTTCCCAGGAAGACCAGTAGTAGTTTCCGATGCACATCTGGAGGCAATCTTTTATCTGTATACTATCAGAGTGTTGATGAAACACAGAAATTGCATCGGGATTGAATACAACAGTCACCATGCACACATTCCCTTATGGGAGTAATGTCTGAAACTGTCTACGATTTTGATCGTTCCCAGGAAGACCAGTAGTAGTTTCCGATGCACATCTGGAGACAATCTGTAGTCTGTGGACTATCAGAGTGTTGATGAAACACAGAAGTTGCATCGGGATTGAATACAACAGTCACGATCCGCACTTTCCTCCATGGGAGTAATGTCTCAAACAGTCTACGCTTTGATCGTTCCCTGGAAGAGCAGTGGTAGTTTCCGTTGCACATCTGGAGGCAATCTGTAATCTGTGGAATATCAGAGTGTTGATGAAACCCAGAAATTGCATCGGGATTGATTACAACCATCACCATGCGCACTTTCCTCCATGGGAGTAATGTCTCAAACAGTCCACGCTTTGATCGTACCCTTTAAGACCAGTAGTACTTTCCGATGCACATTTTTAGGCGATCTGTAATCTGTGGACTATCAGAGTGTTGATGAAACACAGATAATGCATCGGGATTGAGAACAACAGTCACCATTCGCACTTTCCTCCATGGGAGTAATGTCTTAAACAGTCTACGCTTTGATCGTTCCCTTTAAGACCAATAGTAGTTTCCGATGCACATCTGGAGGCATCCTATAATCTGTGCCCTATCAGACTGTTGATGAAACACAGAAATTGCATCTGGATTGAAAAACAACAGTCACCATGCGCATTTTCCTCCATGGGAGTAATGTCTCAAACAGTCTACACTTTGATCGTTTCCATTAAGACCAGTAAGAGTTTCCGATGCACATCTGGATGCTATCTGTAATCTGTGGACTATTAGAGTGTTGATGAAACACAGAAATTACATCGGGATTGAATACAACAGTCACCATCCGCACTTTCCTCCATGGGAGTAATGTCTGAAACAGTCTACGCTTTGATCGTTCCCTGGAAGACCAGTAGTAGTTTCTGATGCACATCTGAAGGCATTCTATAATCTGTGGACCTTCAAAGTGTTGATTAAACACAGAAATTGCATCGGATTGAATTCAACAGTCACCATTCACACTTTCCTCCATGGGAGTAATGTCTGAAACAGTCGACGGTTTGATCGTTCCCAGGAAGACCAGTAGTAGTTTCCGATGCACATCTGTAGACATTCATTAATCTGTGTACTATCAGAGTGTTGAAGAAACACAGAAATTGAATCGGGATTGAATACAGCAGTCAACATCCCCACTTTCCTCCATGGGAGTAATGTCTGAACCAGTCTACGCTTTGATCGTTCCCGGGAAGACCATTAGTAGTTTCCGATGAACATCTGGATGCATTCTGTAATTTGTGGACCTTCAAAATGTTGATGAAACACAGAAATTGCATCGGGATAGAATACAACAGTCACCATGCGAACTTTACTCCATGGGAGTAATGTCTCAAACAGTTTACGCTTTGATCGTTCCCAGGAAGACCAGTAGTAGTTTCCGATGCACATCTGTAGACAATCTGTAATCTGTGGACTATCAGAGGGTTGATGAAACACAGAAATTGAATCAGGATTGAGTACAACAATCAACATCCCCACTTTCCTCCATGGGAGTAATGTCTCAAACAGTCTACGCTTTGATCGTTCCCAGGTAGACCAGTAGTAGTTTCCGATGCACATCTGTAGACAATCTGTAATCTGTGGACTATCAGAGTGTTGATGAAACACAGAAATTGAATCGGGATTGAATACAACAGTCAACATCCCCACTTTTCTCCATGGGAATAATGTCTGAAACAGTCTACGCTTTGATCGTTCCCAGGAAGACCAGTAGTAGTTTCCGATGAACATCTGGAGACAATCTGTAATCTGTGGACTACCAGAGAGTTGATGAAACACAGAAATTGCATCGGGATTGAATACGACTGTCACCATCCGTACTGTCCTCCATGGGACTAATGTCTTAAACAGTCTACGCTTTGATCGTTCCCAGTTAAACCAGTAGTAGTTTCCGATGCAAATCTGGAGGCAATCTGTAATCTGTTAACTATCAGAGTGTTGATGAAACCCAGAAATTGCATCGGGATTGAATACAACAGTCACCATGCGCACTTTCCTCCATGGGAGTAATGTCTCAAACAGTCCACGCTTTGATAGTTCCCTGGAAGTCCAGTAGTAGTTTCCGATGCACATCTGGAGGCATTCTGTAATTTGTGGACCTTCAAAGTGTTGATGAAACACAAAAATTTTATCGGGATTGAATACAACAGTCACCATGCACACTTTCCTGAATGGGAGTAATGTCTCAAACAGTCTACGTATTTGATCGTTCCCAGGAAGACCAGTAGTAGTTTCCGATGCACATCTGGAGGCAATCTGTAATCTGTGGACTATCAGAGTGTTGATGAAACACAGAAATTGCATCAGGATTGAATACTACAGTCACCATCCGCACTTTCCTCCATAGGAGTACTGTCTGAAAGAGTCTACGCTTTGATCGTTCCCAATAAGACCAGTAGTAGATTCCGATACACATCTGGAGACAATCTGTAATCTGTGGACTATCAGAGTGTTGATGAAACACAGAAATTGCATCGGGATTGAATACAACAGTAACGATCCGCACTTTCCTTCTGGGAGTAATGTCTGAAACAGTCTACGCTTTGATCGTTCCTTGGAAAACCAGTAGTAGTTTCTGATGCACATCTGGAGGCATTCTGTAATTTGTGGACCTTCAAGGTGTTGATGAAACACAGAAATTGCATCGGGATTTAATACAACTGTCACCCTGCACACTTTCCTCCATGGGACAAATGTCTCAAACAGTCTACGTTTTTGATCGTTCCCAGGAAGACCAGTAGTAGTTTCCGATGCACATCTGGATGCAATCTGTAATCTGTCTACTATCAGAGTGTTGATGAAACACAGATATTAGATCGGGATTGAATACAACGGTCACCATGCGCTCTTTCCTCCATGGGAGTAATGTCTCAAACAGTCTACGCTTTGACCGTTCCCTGGAAGACCAGTAGTAGTTTCTGATGCACATCTGGATGCATTCTATAATCTGCGGACTATCAGACTGTTGATGAAACACAGAAATTGCATCGGGATTGAATACAACAGTCACCATTCACACTTTCCTCCATGGGAGTAATGTATGAAACTGTCTACGCTTTGATCGTTCCCAGGAAGACCAGTAGTAGTTTCCGATGCACATCTGGTGACAATCTGTAATCTGTGGACTATCAGAGTGTTGATGAATCATAGAAGTTGCATCGGGATTGAATACAACAGTCACGATCCGCACTTTCCTTCATGGGAGTAATGTCTGAAACAGTCTACGTTTTTGATCGTTCCCTGGAAGACCAGTAGTAGTTTCCGATGCACATCTGGAGGCATTCTGTAATTTGTGGACCTTCAAAGTGTTGATGAAACACAGAAATTGCATAGGGATTGAATACAACAGTCACCATGCACACTTTCCTCCATGGGAGTAATGTCTCAAACAGTCTACGTTTTTGATCGTTCCCAGGAAGACCAGTAGTAGTTTCCGATGCACATCTGGAGGCAATCTGTAATCTGTTAACTAACAGAGTGTTGATGAAACCCAGAAATTGCATCGGGATTGAATACAACAGTCACCATGCGAACTTTCCTCCATGGGAGTAATGTCTCAAACAGTCTACGCTTTGAACGTTAATAAGGAAGACCAGTAGTACTTTCAGATGCACATCTGGTGACAATCTGTAATCTGTGGACTATCAGAGTGTTGATGAAACACAGAAATTGCATCGGGATTGAATACAACAGTCACCATCCGCAATTTCCTTCATGGAAGTTATGTCTCAAACAGTCTACTCTTTGATAGTTCCCTGGAATACCGGTAGTAGTTTCCGATGCACATCTGGAGAAATTCTGTAATCTGTGGACCTTAAAAGTGTTGATGAAACACAGAAATTGCATCGGGACTGTATACAACAGTCACCATCCGCACTTCCCTCAATGGGAGTAATGTCTGAAACAGTCTACGCTTTGATCGCTCCCAGGAAGGCCAGTAGTAGTTTCCGATGCACATCTGTAGACAATCTGTAATCTGTGGACTATCAGAGTGTTGATGAAATGCAGAAATTGAATCGGGATTGAATACAACAGCCAACATCCCACTTTCCTCCATGGGAGTAATGTCTCAAACAGTCCACGCATTGATCGTTCCCTGGATGACCAGTAGTAGTTTCCGATGCACATCTGGAGGCATTCTGTAATTTGTGGACCTTCAAAGTGTTGATGAAACACAGAAATTGCACAGTAATTGAATACAACAGTCACCATGCACACTTTCCTCCATGGGAGTAATGTCTCAAACAGTCGACGCTTTGATCGTCCCGAGGAAGACCAGTAGCAGTTTCCGATGCACATCTGTAGACAATTTGTAATCTGTGGACTATCAGAGTGTTGATGAAACACAGAAATTGCATCAGGATTAAATACAACTGCCACCATCCGCACTTTCCTCCATGGGGGTAATGTCTGAAACAGTCTACGCTTTGATCGTTCCCAGGAAGACCAGTAGTAGTTTCCGATGCACATCTGGAGACAATCTGAAATCTGTGGACTATCAGAGTGTTGATGAAACACAGAAATTGCATCGGGATTGAATACAACAGTAACGATCCGCCTTTTCCTTCATGGGAGTAATGTCTGAAACAGTCTACGCTTTGATCGTTCCCTGGAAAACCAGTAGTAGTTTCTGATGCACATCTGGAGGCATTCTGTAATTTGTGGACCTTGAAAGTGTTGATGAAACACAGAAATTGCATCGGGATTGAATACAACAGTCACACTGCACACTTTCCTTCATGGGACTAATGTCTCACACAGTCTACGTTTTTGATCGTTCCCAGGAAGACCAGTAGTAGTTTCCGATGCACATCTGGATGCAATCTGTAATCTGTGGACTATCAGAGTGTTGATGAAACACAGAAATTGGATCGGGATTGAATACAACAGTCACCATGCGCACTTTCCTCCATGGGAGAAATGTCTCAAACAGTCTACGCTTTGATCGTTCCCTGGAAGACCAGTAGTAGTTTCCGATGCACATCTGTATGCATTTTATAATCTGCAGACTATCAGACTGTTGATGAAACACAAAAATTGCATCTGGATTGAATACAAAAGTCACCATGCGCATTTTCCTCCATGGGAGTAATGTCTCAAACAGTCTACGATTTGATCGTTCCCAGGTAGACCAGTAGTAGTTTCCGATGCACATCTGTAGACAATCTGTAATCTGTGGACTATCAGAGTGTTTATGAAACACAGAAATTGAATCGGGATTGAATACAACAGTCAACATCCCCACTTTTCTCCATGGGAATAATGTCTGAAACAGTCTACGCTTTGATCGTTCCCAGGAAGACCAGTAGTAGTTTCCGATGAACATCTGGAGACAATCTGTAATCTGTGGACTATCAGAGTGTTGATGAAAAACAGATATTGCATCGGGATTGAATACGACAGTCACCATCCGTACTCTCCTCATGGGAGTAATGTCTGAAACAGTCTACGTATTTGATCGTTCCCAGGAAGACCAGTAGTAGTTTCCGATGCACATCTGGAGGCAATCTGTAATCTGTGGACTATCAGAGTGTTGATGAAACACAGAAATTGCATCAGGATTGAATACAACAGTCACCATCCGCACTTTCCTCCATAGGAGTAATGTCTGAAACAGTCTACGCTTTGATCGTTCCCAATAAGACCAGTAGAAGATTCCGATGCACATCTGGAGACAATCTGTAATCTGTGGACTATCAGAGTGTTGATGAAACACAGAAATTGCATCGGGATTGAATACAACAGTAACGATCCGCACTTTCCTTCATGGGAGTAATGTCTGAAACAGTCTACGCTTTGATCGTTCCTTGGAAAACCAGTAGTAGTTTCCGATGCACATCTGGATGCATTCTATAATCTGCGGACTATCAGACTGTTGATGAAACACAGATATTGCATCGGGATTGAATACAACAGTCACCATGCACACTTTCCTCCATGGGAGTAATGTATGAAACTGTCTACGCTTTGATCGTTCCCAGGAAGACCAGTAGTAGTTTCCGATGCACATCTGGTGACAATCTGTAATCTGTGGACTATCAGAGTGTTGATGAATCATAGAAGTTGCATCGGGATTGAATACAACCGTCACGATCCGCACTTTCCTTCATGGGAGTAATGTCTGAAACAGTCTACGTTTTTGATCGTTCCCTGGAAGACCAGTAGTAGTTTCCGATGCAAATCTGGAGGCATTCTGTAATTTGTGGACCTTTAAAGTGTTGATGAAACACAGAAATTGCATATGGATTGAATACAACAGTCACCATGCACACTTTCCTCCATGGGAGTAATGTCTCAAACAGTCTACGTTTTTGATCGTTCCCAGGAAGACCAGTAGTAGTTTCCAATGCACATCTGGAGGCAATCTGTAATCTGTTAACTAACAGAGTGTTGATGGAACCCAGAAATTGCATCGGGATTGAATACAACAGTCACCATGCGCACTTTCCTCCATGGGAGTAATGTCTCAAACAGTCTACGCTTTGAACGTTAATAAGGAAGACCAGTAGTACTTTCAGATGCACATCTGGAGACAATCTGTAGTCTGTGGACTATCTGAGTGTTGATGAAACACAGAAATTGCATCGGGATTGAATACAACAGTCACCATCCGCACTTTCCTTCATGGAAGTTATGTCTCAAACAGTCTACTCTTTGATAGTTCCCTGGAATACCAGTAGTAGTTTCCGATGCACATCTGGAGAAATTCTGTAATCTGTGGACCTTAAAAGTGCTGATGAAACACAGAAATTGCATCGGGACTGTATACAACAGTCACCATCCGCACTTCCCTCCATGGGAGTAATGTCTGAAACAGTCTACGCTTTGATCGTTCCCAGGAAGACCAGTAGTAGTTTCCGATGCACATCTGTAGACAATCTGTAATCTGCGGACTATCAGAGTGTTGATGAAACGCAGAAATTGAATCGGGATTGAATACAACAGCCAACATCCCACTTTCCTCCATGGGAGTAATGTCTCAAACAGTCCACGCATTGATCGTTCCCTGGAAGACCAGTAGTAGTTTCCGATGCACATCTGGAGGCATTCTGTAATTTGTTTACCTTCAAAGTGTTGATGAAACACAGATATTGCACAGGGATTGAATACAACAGTCACCATGCACACTTTCCTCCATGGGAGTAATGTCTCAAACAGTCGACGCTTTGATCGTCCCGAGGAAGACCAGTAGCAGTTTCCGATGCACATCTGGAGACAATCTGTAATCTGTGGACTATCAGAGTGTTGATGAAACACAGAAATTGCATCGGGATTGAATACAACAGTAACGATCCGCTTTTTCCTTCATGGGAGTAATTTCTGAAACAGTCTACGCTTTGATCGTTCCCTGGAAGACCAGTAGTAGTTTCTGATGCACATCTGGAGGCATTCTGTAATTTGTGGACCTTGAAAGTGTTGATGAAACACAGAAATTGCATCGGGATTGAATACAACAGTCACACTGCACACTTTCCTTCATGGGACTAATGTCTCACACAGTCTACGTATTTGATCGTTCCCAGGAAGGCCAGTAGTAGTTTCCGATGCACATCTGGATGCAATCTGTAATCTGTGGACTATCAGAGTGTTGATGAAACACAGAAATTGGATCGGGATTGAATACAACAGTCACCATGCGCACTTTCCTCCATGGGAGAAATGTCTCAAACAGTCTACGCTTTGATCGTTCCCTGGAAGACCAGTAGTAGTTTCCGATGCACATCTGGATGCATTTTATAATCTGCAGACTATCAGACTGTTGATGAAAGACAGAAATTGCATCGGGATTGAATACAACAGTCACCATGCACACTTCCCTCCATCGGAGTAATGTCTGAAACTGTCTACGCTTTGATCGTTCCCAGGAAGACCAGTAGTAGTTTCCGATGCACATCAGGTGACAATCTGTAATCTGTGGACTATCAGAGTGTTGATGAATCACAGAAGTTGCATCGGGATTGAATAAAACAGTCACGATCCGCACTTTCCTTCATGGGAGTAATGTCTGAAACAGTCTACGCTTTGATCGTTCCCTGGAAGACCAGTAGTAGTTTCCGATGCACATCTGGAGGCATTCTGTAATTTGTGGACCTTCAAAGTGTTGATGAAACACAGAAATTGCATAGGGATTGAATACAACAGTCACCATATACACTTCCCTCCATGGGAGTAATGTATCAAACAGTCTACGTTTTTGATCGTTCCCTGGAATACCAGTAGTAGTTTGCGATGCACATCTGGAGGCAATCTGTAATATGTTAACTACCAGAGTGATGATGAAACCCAGAAATTGCATCGGGATTGAATACAACAGTCACCATGCGCACTTTCCTCCATGGGAGTAATGTCTCAAACAGTCTACGCTTTGATCGTTCCCAGGTAGACCAGTAGTAGTTTCCGATGCACATCTGTAGACAATCTGTAATCTGTGGACTATCAGAGTGTTGATGAAACACAGAAATTGAATCGGGATTGAATACAACAGTCAACATCCCCACTTTTCTCCATGGGAATAATGTCTGAAACAGTCTACGCTTTGATCGTTCCCAGGAAGACCAGTAGTAGTTTCCGATGAACATCTGGAGGCAATCTGTAATCTGTGGACTGTCAGAGTGTTGATGAAACACAGATATTGCATCGGGATTGAATACGACAGTCACCATCCGTACTCTCCTCCATGGGAGTAATGTCTGAAACAGTCTACGCTTTGATCGTTCCCAGGTAGACCAGTAGTAGTTTCCGATGCACATCTGGAGGCAATCTGTAATCTGTTAACTATCAGAGTGTTGATGAAACCCAGAAATTGCATCGGGATTGAATACAACAGTCACCATGCGCACTTTCCTCCATGAGAGTAATGTCTCAAACATTCCACGCTTTGATAGTTCCCTGGAAGACCAGTAGTAGTTTCCGATGCACATCTGGAGGCATTCTGTAATTTGTGGACCTTCAAAGTGTTGATGAAACACAAAAATTTTATCGGGATTGAATACAACACTCACCATGCACACTTTCCTCCATGGGAGTAATGTCTCAAACAGTCTACGTATTTGATCGTTCCCAGGAAGACCAGTAGTAGTTTCCGATGCACATCTGGAGGCAATCTGTAATCTGTGGACTATCAGAGTGTTGATGAAACACAGAAATTGCATCAGGATTGAATACAACAGTCACCATCCGCACTTTCCTCCATAGGAGTAATGTCTGAAACAGTCTACGCTTCGATCGTTCCCAATAAGACCAGTAGTAGATTCCGATGCACATCTGGAGACAATGTGTAATCTGTGGACTATCAGAGTGTTGATGAAATACAGAAATTGCATCGGGATTGAATACAACAGTAACTATCCGCACTTTCCTTCATGGGAGTAATGTCTGAAACAGTCTACGCTTTGATCGTTCCTTGGAAAACCAGTAGTAGTTTCTGATGCACATCTGGAGGCATTCTGTAATTTGTGGACCTTCAAAGTGTTGATGAAACACAGAAATTGCATCGGGATTTAATACAACAGTCACCCTGCACACTTTCCTCCATGGGACTAATTTCTCAAACAGTCTACGTTTTTGATCGTTCCCAGGAAGACCAGTAGTAGTTTCCGATGCACATCTGGATGCAATCTGTAATCTGTGGACTATCAGAGTGTTGATGAAACACAGATATTGGATCGGGATTGAATACAACGGTCACCATGCGCTCTTTCCTCCATGGGAGTAATGTCTCAAACAGTCTACGCTTTGTCGTTCCCTGGAAGACCAGTAGTAGTTTCCGATGCACATCTGGATGCATTCTATAATCTGCAGACTATCAGACTGTTGATGAAACACAGACATTGCATCGGGATTGAATACAACAGTCACCATGCACACTTTCCTCCATGGGAGTAATGTCTCAAACAGTCTACGTTTTTGATCGTTCCCAGGAAGACCAGTAGTAGTTTCCGATGCACATCTTTAGGCAATCTGTAATCTGTTAACTAACAGAGTGTTGATGAAACCCAGAAATTGCTTCGGGATTGAATGCAACAGTCATCATGCGCACTTTCCTCCATGGAAGTAATGTCTCAAAGAGTCTACGCTTTGAACGTTAATAAGGAAGACCAGTAGTACTTTCAGATGCACATCTGGAGACAATCTGTAGTCTGTGGACTATCTGAGTGTTGATGAAACACAGAAATTGCATCGGGATTGAATACAACAGTCACCATCCGCACTTTCCTTCATGGAAGTTATGTCTCAAACAGTCTACTCTTTGATAGTTCCCTGGAATACCAGTAGTAGTTTCCGATGCACATCTGGAGAAATTCTGTAATCTGTGGACCTTAAAAGTGTTGATGAAACACAGAAATTGCATCGGGACTGTATACAACAGTCACCATCCGCACTTCCCTCCATGGGAGTAATGTCTGAAACAGTCTACGCTTTGATCGTTCCCAGGAAGACCAGTAGTAGTTTCTGATGCACATCTGTAGACAATATGTAATCGGTGGACTATCAGAGTGTTGATGAAACACAGAAATTGCATCGGGATTGAATACAACAGTAACGATGCGCACTTTCCTTCATGGGAGTAATGTCTGAAACAGTCTACGCTTTGATCGTTCCCTGGAAGACCAGTAGTAGTTTCTGATGCACATCTGGAGGCATTCTGTAATTTGTGGAACTTCAAAGTGTTGATGAAACACAGAAATTGCATCGGGATTGAACACAACAGTCACCATGCACACTTTCCTCCATGGGAGTAATGTCTCAAACAGTCGACGCTTTGATCGTCCCGAGGAAGACCAGTAGCAGTTTCCGATGCACATCTGTAGACAATTTGTAATCTGTGGACTACCAGAGTGTTGATGAAACACAGAAATTGCATCATTATTGAATACAACTGTCACCATCCGCACTTTCCTCCATGGGGGTAATGTCTGAAACAGTCTACGCTTTGATCGTTCCCAGGAAGACCAGTAGTAGTTTCCGATGCACATTTGGAGACAATCTGTAATCTGTGGACTATCAGAGTGTTGATGAAACACAGAAATTGGATGGGGATTGAATACAACAGTCACCATGCGCACTTTCCTCCATGGGAGAAATGTCTCAAACAGTCTACGCTTTGATCGTTCCCTGGAAGACCAGTAGTAGTTTCCGATGCACATCTGGATGCATTTTATAATCTGCAGACTATCAGACTGTTGATGAAAGACAGAAATTGCATCGGGATTGAATACAACAGTCACCATGCACACTTCCCTCCATCGGAGTACTGTCTGAAACTGTCTACGCTTTGATCGTTCCCAGGAAGACCAGTAGTAGTTTCCGATGCACATCAGGTGACAATCTGTAATCTGTGGACTATCAGAGTGTTGATGAATCACAGAAGTTGCATCGGGATTGAATACAACAGTCACGATCCGCACTTTCCTTCATGGGAGTAATGTCTGAAACAGTCTACGCTTTGACCGTTCCCTGGAAGACCAGTAGTAGTTTCCGATGCACATCTGGAGGCATTCTGTAATTTGTGGACCTTCAAAGTGTTGATGAAACACAGAAATTGCATAGGGATTGAATACAACAGTCACCATGCACACTTTCCTCCATGGGAGTAATGTCTCAAACAGTCTACGTTTTTGATCGTTCCCAGGAAGACCAGTAGTAGTTTCCGATGCACATCTGGAGGCAATCTGTAATCTGTTAACTACCAGAGTGTAGATGAAACCCAGAAATTGCATCGGGATTGAATACAACAGTCACCATGCGCACTTTCCTCCATGGGAGTATAGTCTGAAACAATCCACGCTTTGATCGTTCCCTGGAAGACCAGTAGTAGTTTCCGATGCACATCTGGAGGCATTCTGTAACTTGTGGACCTTCGAAGTGTTGATGAAACACAGAAATTGCATAGGGATTGAATACAACAGTCACCATGCACACTTTCCTCCATGGGAGTAATGTCTCAAACAGTCGACGCTTTGATCGTTCCCAGGAAGACCAGTAGCAGTTTCCGATGCACATCTGTAGACAATCTGTAATCTGTGGACTATCAGAGTGTTGATGAAACACAGAAATTGCATCGGGATTGAATACGACTGTCACCAACCATACTTTCCTCCATGGGAGTAATGTCAGAAACAGTCTACGCTTTTATCGTTCCCAGGTAGACCAGTAGTAGTATCCGATGCACATCTGGAGACAATCTGTAATTTGTGGACTATCAGAGTGTTGATGAAACACAGAAATTGAATCGGGATTAAATACAACAGTCACCATCCGCACATTCCTTCATGGGAGTAATGTCTGAAACAGTCTACGCTTTGATCGTTCCCTGGAAGACCAGTAGTAGTTTCCGATGCACATCTGGATGCATTCTGTAATTTGTGGACCTTCAAAATGTTGATGAAACACAGAAATTGCATTGGGATTGAATACAACAGTCACCATGCGCACTTTCCTCCATGGGAGTAATGTCTCAAACAGTCCACGCTTTGATCTTTCCCTGAAAGACCAGTAGTAGTTTCCGATGCACATCTGGAGGCATTCTGTAATTTGTTGAGCTTCAAAATTTTGATGAAACACAGAAATTGCATAGGGATTGAATACAACAGTCACCATGCACACTTTCCTCCATGGGAGTAATGTCTCAAACAGTCTACGTATTTCATCGTTTCCATGAAGACCAGTAGTAGTTTCCGATGCACATCTGCAAGCAATCTGTAATCTGTGGACTATCAGAGTGTTGATGAAACACAGAAATTGCATCAGGATTGAATACAACAGTCACCATCCACACTTTCCTCCATGGGAGTAATGTCTGAAACAGTCTACGCTTTGATCGTTCGAAGGAAGACCAGTAGTAGTTTCAGATGCACATCTGGAGACAGTCTGTAATCTGTGGACTATCAGAGTGTTGATGAAACACAGAAATTGCATCGGGATTGAATACAACAGTCACGATCCTCACTTTCCTTTATGGGAGTAATGTCTGATACAGTCTACGCTTTGATGGTTCCCTGGAAGACCAGTAGTAGTTTCCGATACACATCTGGAGGCATTCTGTAATTTGTGGACCTTCAAAGTGTTGATGAAACACAGAAATTGAATCGGGATTGAATACAACTGTCACCATGCGCACTTTCCTCCATGGGAGTAATGTCTCCAACAGTCTACGTTTTGATCGTTACCTGGAAGACCAGTAGTAGTTTCCGATGCACATCTGGAGGCATTCTATAATCTGCAGACTATTAGAGTGTTGATGAAACACAGAAATTGGATCGGGATTGAATACAAGAGTCACCATGCGCACTTTCCTCCATGGGAGTAATGTCTCCAACAGTCTACGCTTTGATCGTTCGCTGGAAGACCAGTAGTAGTTTCCGATGCACATCTGGAGGCATTCTATAATCTGCGGACTATCAGACTGTTGATGAAACACAGAAATTGCATCGGGATTGAAAACAACATTCACCATGCACACTTTCCTCCATGGGAGTAATGTCTGAAATTGTCTACGCTGTGATCGTTCCCAGGAAGACCAATAGTAGTTTGCCATGCACATCTGGAGACAATCTGTAATCTGTGGAGTATCAGAGTGTTGATGAAACACAGAAGTTGCATCGGGATTGAATACAACAGTCACGATCCGCACTTTCCCTCATGGGAGTAATGTCTGAAACAGTCTACGCTTTGATCATTCCCTGGAAGACCAGTAGTAGTTTCCGATGCACATCTGGAGGCATTCTGTAATTTGTGGACCTTCAAAGTGTTGATGAAACACAGTAATTGCATAGGGATTGAATACAACAGTCACCATGCACACTTTCCTCCATGGGAGTAATGTCTCAGTCTACGTTTTTGATCGATTGAAAGGAAGACCAGTAGTAGTAATTTCCGATGCACATCTGGAGGCAATCTGTAATCTGTGGACTATCAGAGTGTTGATGAAACACAGAAATTGAATCGGGATTAAATACAACAGTCACCATCCGCACATTCCTTCATGGGAGTAATGTCTGAAACAGTCTACGCTTTGATCGTTCCCAGGAAGACCAGTAGTAGTTTCCGATGCACATCTGTAGACAATCTGTAACCTGTGGACTATCAGAGTGTTGATGAAACACAGAAATTGCATCGGGATTGAATACGACTGTCACCAACCCTACTCTCCTCCATGGGAGTAATGTCTGAAACAGTCTACGCTTTGATCGTTCCCAGGTAGACCAGTAGTAGTTTCCGATGCACATCTGTAGACAATCTGTAATCTGTGGACTATCAGAGTGTTGATGAAACACAGAAATTGAATCGGGATTAAATACAACAGTCACCATCCGCACATTCCTTCATGGGAGTAATGTCTGAAACAGTCTACGCTTTGATCGTTCCCAGGAAGACCAGTAGTAGTTTCCGATGCACAGCTGTAGACAATCTGTAATCTGTGGACTATCAGAGTGTTGATGAAACACAGAAATTGAATCAGGATTGAATACAACAGTCAACATCCCCACTTTCCTCCATGGGAGTAATGTCTCAAACAGTCCAGGCATGGATCGTTCCCTGGAAGACCAGTAGTAGTTTCCGGTGCACATCTGGAGGCATTCTGTAATTTGTAGACCTTCAAAGTGTTGATGAAACACAGATATTGCATAGGGATTGAATAAAACAGTCACCATGCACACTTTCCTCCATGGAAGTAATGTCTCAAACAGTCGACGCTTTGATCGTTCCCAGGAAGACCAATAGTAGATTCCGATGCACATCTGTAGACAATCTGTAGTCTGTGGACTATCAGAGTGTTGATGAAACACAGAAATTTTTTCGGGATTGAATACAACAGTCAACATCCCCACTTTCCTCCATGGGAGTAATGTCTGAAACAGTCTACGCTTTGATCGTTCCCAGGAAGACCAGTAGTATTTTCCGATGAACATCTGGAGACAATCTGCAATCTGTGGACTATCAGAGTGTTGATGAAACACAGAAATTGCATCGGGATTGAATACGACTGTCGCCATCCATGCTCTCCTCCATGGGAGTAATGTCTGAAACAGTCTACGCTTTGATCGTTCCCAGGTAGACCAGTAGTAGTTTCCGATGCACATCTGGATGCAATCTGTAATCTGTTAACTATCAGAGTGTTGATGAAACCCAGAAATTTCATCGGGATTTAATACAACAGTCACCATGCGCACTTTCCTCCATGGGAGTAATGTCTCAATCAGTCCACGCTTTGATCGTTCCCTGAAAGACCAGTAGTAGTTTCCGATGCACATCTGGAGGCATTCTGTAATTTGTTGAGCTTCAAAATTTTGATGAAACACAGAAATTTCATAGGGATTGAATACAACAGTCACCATGCACACTTTCCTCCATGGGAGTAATGTCTCAAACAATCTACGTATTTGATCGTTTCCAGGAAGACCAGTAGTAGTTTCCGATGCACATCTACAAGCAATCTGTAATCTGTGGACTATCAGAGTGTTGATGAAACACAGAAATTGCATCAGGATTGAATACAACAGTCACCATCCATACTTTCCTCCGTGGGAGTAATGTCTGAAACAGTCTATGCTTTGATCGTTCGAAGGAAGACCAGTAGTAGTTTCAGATGCACATCTGGAGACAGCCCGTAATCTGTGGACTATCAGAGTGTTGATGAAACACAGAAATTGCATCGGGATTGAATACAACAGTCAAGATCCTCACTTTCCTTCATGGGAGTAATGTCTGAAACAGTCTACGCTTTGATGGTTCCCTGGAAGACCAGTAGTAGTTTCCGATGCACATCCGGAGGCATCCTGTAATTTGTGGACCTTCAAAGTGTTGATGAAACACAGAAATTGCATAGGGATTGAATACAACAGTCACCATGCACAATTTCCTCCATGGGAGTAATGTCTCAAACAGTCTACGTTTTTGATCGTTCCCAGAAAGACCAGTAGTAGTTTCCGATGCACATCTGGAGGCAATCTGTAATCTGTTAACTACCAGAGTGTTGATGAAACCCAGAAATTGCATCGGGATTGAATACAACAGTCAAGATCCTCACTTTCCTTCATGGGAGTAATGTCTGAAACAGTCTACGCTTTGATTGTTCCCTGGAAGACCAGTAGTAGTTTCCGATGCACATCTGGAGGCATCCTGTAATTTGTGGACCTTCAAAGTGTTGATGAAACACAGAAATTGCATAGGGATTGAATACAACAGTCACCATGCGCACTTTCCTCCATGGGAGTAATATCTCAAACAGTCCACGCTTTGATCGTTCCCTGGAAGACCAGTAGTAATTTCCAATGCACATCTGTAGGCATTCTGTAATTTGTGGACCTTCAAAGTGTTGATGAAACACAGAAATTGCATATGGATTGAATACAACAGTCACCATGCACACTTTCCTCCATGGGAGTAATGTCTCAAACAGTCTACGTTTTTGATCGATCCAAGGAAGACCAGTAGTAGTTTCCGATGCACATATGGAGGCAATCTGTAATCTGTGGACCATCTGAGTGTTGATGAAACCCAGAAATTGCATCGGGATTGAATACAACAGTCACCATGCGCACTTTCCTCCATGGGAGTAATGTCATCAAACAGTCTACGCATTGATCGTTCCCTGGAAGACCAATAGTAGTTTCCTATGCACATCTGGAGGCATTCTATAATCTGTGCCCTATCAGACTGTTGATGAAACACAGAAATTGCATCTGGATTGAATACAAAAGTCACGATGCGCATTTTCCTCCATGGGAGATATGTCTCAAACAGTCTACGCTTTGATCGTTCCCATTAAGACCAGTAAGAGTTTCCGATGCACATCTGGAAGCAATCTGTATTCTGTGGACTATTAGAGTGTTGATGAAACACAGACAATGCATCGGGATTGAGTACAACAGTCACCATTCGCACTTTCCTACATGGGAGTAATGTCTCAAACAGACTACGGTTTGCTCGTTCCCTGGTAGACCAATAGTAGTTTCCGATGCACATCTGAAGGCATTCTATAATCTGTGCCCTATCAGACTGTTGATGAAACACAGAAATTGCATCGGGATTGAATACAACAGTCACCATCCGCACTTTCCTTCATGGAAGTAATGTCTCAAACAGTCTACGATTTGATAGTTCCCTGGAAGACCAGTAGTAGTTTCCGATGCACATCTGGAGAAATTCTGTAATCTGTGGACCTTAAAATTTTGATGAAACAGAGAAGTTGCATCGGGACTGTATACAACAGTCACCATCCGCACTTTCCTCCATGAGAGTAATGTCTGAAACAGTCTACGCTTTGATCGTTCCCAGGAAGACCAGTAGTAGTTTCCGATGCACATCTCGATGCATTCTGTAATCTGTGGACTATCAGAATGTTGATGAAACACAGAAATTGCATCGGGAGTGAATGCTTCAATCACCATCAACACTTTCCTCCATGGGAGTAATGTCTCAAACAGTCTACACTTTGATCGTTTCCTGCAAGGCCAGTAGTAGTTTTCGATGCACATCTGGAGGCATTCCGTAATCTGTGGACCTTCAAAGTGTTGATGAAACACAGAAATTGCATCGGATTGAATACAACAGTCACCATGCTCACTTTCCTCCATGGGAGTATTGTCTGAAACAGTCTACGGTTTGTCCGTTCCCAGGAAGACCAGTAGTAGTTTCCGATGCACATCTGTAGACAATCTGTTAACTGTTGGACTATCAGAGTGTTGATGAAACACAGAAATTGAATCGGGATTGAATACAACAGTAAACATCCGCACTTTCCTTCTTGGGAAATATGTCTGAAACAGTCTACGCTTTGATCGTTCCCAGGAAGACCAGTAGTAGTTTCCGATGCACATCTGGAGACAATCTGTAATCTGTGGACTATCAGAGTGTTGATGAAACACAGAAATTGCATCGGGATTGAATACGAATGTCACCATCCGTACTCTCCTCCATGGGAGTAATGTCTGAAACAGTCTACGCTTTGATCGTTCCCAGGAAGACCAGTAGTAGTTTCCGATGAACGTCTGGAGACAATCAGTAATCTGTGGACTATCAGAGTGTTGATGAAACACAGAAATTGCATCGGGATTGAATACGACAGTCACCATCCGTACCCTCCTCCATGGGAGTAATGTCTGAAACAGACTACGCTTTGATCGTTCCCAGGTAGACCAGTAGTAGTTTCCGATGCACATCTGGAGGCATTCTGTAATTTGTGGACCTTCAAAGTGTTGATGAAACACAGAAATTGAATCGGGATTGAATACAACAGTCACCATGCACACTTTCCTCCATGGGAGTAATGTCTGAAACAGTCTACGGTTTGATCGTTCCCAGGAAGACCAGTAGTAGGTTCCGATGCACATCTGTAGAAAATCTGTAATCTGTTGGACTGTCAGAGCGTTGATGAAACACAGAAATTGCATCGGGATTGAATACAATAGTCAACATCCGCACTTTCCTCCATGGGAATAATGTCTGAAACAGTCTACGCTTTGATCGTTCCCAGGAAGACCAGTAGTAGTTTCCGATGCACATCTGGAGACAATCTGTAACCTGTGGACTATCAGAGTGTTGATGAAACACAGAAGTTGCATCGGGATTGAATACAACAGTCACGATCCGCACTTTCCTTCTTGGGAGTAATGTCTGTAACAGTCTACGCTTTGATCGTTCCCTGGAAGACCAGTAGTAGTTTCCGATGCACATCTGGAGGCATTACGTAATCTGTGGACCTTCAAAGTGTTGATGAAACACAGAAATTGCATCGGATTCAATACAAAAGTCACCATGCGCATTTTCCTCCATGGGAGTAATGTCTCAAACAGTCTACGCTTTGATCGTTCCCATTAAGACCAGTAAGAGTTTCCGATGCACATCTAGAGGCAATCTATAATCTGCGGACTATCAGACTGTTGATGAAACTCAGAAAATGCTTCGGGATTGAAAACAACATTCACCATGCACACTTTCCTCCATGGGAGTAATGTCTGAAACTGTCTACGCTGTGATCGTTCCCAGGAAGACCAGTAGTAGTTTGCGATGCACATCTGGAGGCAATCTGTAATCTGTGGACTATCAGAGTGTTGATGAAACACAGAAGTTTCATCGGGATTGAATACAACAGTCACGATCCGCACTTTCCTTCATGGGAGTAATGTCTCAAACAGTATACGCTTTGATCGTTCCCAGGTAGACCAGTAGTAGTTTCCGATGCACATCTGGAGGCAATCTGTAATCTGTTAACTATCAGAGTGTTGATGAAAACCAGAAATTTCATCGGGATTGAATACAACAGTCACCATGCGCACTTTCCTCCATGGGAGTAATGTCTCAAACAGTCCACGCATTGATCGTTCCCTGGAAGACCAGTAGTAGTTTCCGATGCACATCTGGAGGCATTCTGTAATTTGTTGAGCTTCAAAATTTTGATGAAACACAGAAATTGCATAGGGATTGAATACAACATTCAACATGCACACTTTCCTCCGTGGGAGTAATGTCTCAAACAATCTACGTATTTGATCGTTTCCAGGAAGACCAGTAGTAGTTTCCGATGCACATCTGCAAGCAATCTGTAATCTGTGGACTATCAGAGTGTTGATGAAACACAGAAATTGCATCACGATTGAATACAACAGTCACCATCCACACTTTCCTCCATGGGAGTAATGTCTGAAACAGTCTATGCTTTGATCGTTCGAAGGAAGACCCGTAGTAGTTTCAGATGCACATCTGGAGACAGCCCGTAATCTGTGGACTATCAGAGTGTTGATGAAACACAGAAATTGCATCGGGATTGAATACAACAGTCAATATCCTCACTTTCCTTCATGGGAGTAATGTCTGAAACAGTCTACGCTTTGATGGTTCCCTGGAAGACCAGTAGTAGTTTCCGATGCACATCTGGAGGCATTCTGTAATTTGTGGACCTTCAAAGTGTTGATGAAACACAGAAATTGCATCACGATTGAATACAACAGTCACCATCCACACTTTCCTCCATGGGAGTAATGTCTGAAACAGTCTATGCTTTGATCGTTCGAAGGAAGACCAGTAGTAGTTTCCGATGCACATCTGGAGGCATTCTGTAATTTGTGGACCTTCAAAGTGTTGATGAAACACAGAAATTGCATCGGGATTGAATACAACAGTCATCCTGCACACTTTCCTCCATGGGACTAATGTCTCAAACAGTCTACGTTTTCGATTGTTCCCAGGAAGACCAGTAGTAGTTTCCGATGCACATCTGGATGCAATCTGTAATCTGTGGACTATCAGATTATTGATGAAACACAGAAATTGGATCGGGATTGAATACAACAGTCACCATGCGCACTTTCCTCCATGGGAGTAATGTCTCCAACAGTCTACGCTTTGATCGTTCCCTGGAAGACCAGTAGTAGTTTCCGATGCACATCTGGAGGCAATCTATAATCTGCGGACTATCAGACTGTTGATGAAACTCAGAAATTGCATCGGGATTGAAAACAACATTCACCATGCACACTTTCCTCCATGGGAGTAATGTCTGAAACTGTCTACGCTGTGATCGTTCCCAGGAAGACCAGTAGTAGTTTGCGATGCACATCTGGAGACAATCTGAAATCTGTGGACTATCAGAGTGTTGATGAAACACAGAAGTTGCATCGGGATTGAATACAACAGTCACGATCCGTACTTTCCTTCATGGGAGTAATGTCTGAAACAGTCTACGCTTTGATCGTTCCCTGGAAGACCAGTAGTAGTTTCCGATGCACATCTGGAGGCATTCTGTAATTTGTGGACCTCAAAGTGTTAATGAAACACAGAAATTGCATAGGGATTGAATACAACAGTCACCATGCACACTTTCCTCCATGGGAGTAATGTCTCAAACAGTCTACGTTTTTGATCGTTCCCAGGAATACCAGTAGTAGTTTCCGATGCACAACTGGAGGCAATCTGTAATCTGTTAACTACCAGAGTGTTGATGAAACCCAGAAATTGCATCGGGATTGAATACAACAGTCACCATGCGCACTTTCCTCCATGGGAGTAATATCTCAAACAGTCCACGCTTTGATCGTTCCGTGGAAGACCAGTAGTAATTTCCGATGCACATCTGTAGGCATTCTGTAATTTGGGGACATTCAAAGTGGTGATGAAACACAGAAATTGCATATGGATTGAATACAACAGTCACCATGCACACTTTCCTCCATGGGAGTAATGTCTCAAACAGTCTACGATTTTGATCGATCCAAGGAAGACCAGTAGTAGTTTCCGATGCACATCTGGAGGCATTCTGTAATTTGTGGACCTTCAAAGTGTTGATGAAACACAGAAATTGCATCACGATTGAATACAACAGTCACCATCCACACTTTCCTCCATGGGAGTAATGTCTGAAACAGTCTATGCTTTGATCGTTCGAAGGAAGACCAGTAGTAGTTTCCGATGCACATCTGGAGGCATTCTGTAATTTGTGGACCTTCAAAGTGTTGATGAAACACAGAAATTGCATCGGGATTGAATACAACAGTCATCCTGCACACTTTCCTCCATGGCACTAATGTCTCAAACAGTCTACGTTTTCGATCGTTCCCAGGAAGACCAGTAGTAGTTTCCGATGCACATCTGGATGCAATCTGTAATCTGTGGACTATCAGATTATTGATGAAACACAGAAATTGGATCGGGATTGAATACAACAGTCACCATGCGCACTTTCCTCCATGGGAGTAATGTCTCCAACAGTCTACGCTTTGATCGTTCCCTGGAAGACCAGTAGTAGTTTCCGATGCACATCTGGAGGCAATCTATAATCTGCGGACTATCAGACTGTTGATGAAACTCAGAAATTGCATCGGGATTGAAAACAACATTCACCATGCACACTTTCCTCCATGGGAGTAATGTCTGAAACTGTCTACGCTGTGATCGTTCCCAGGAAGACCAGTAGTAGTTTGCGATGCACATCTGGAGACAATCTGAAATCTGTGGACTATCAGAGTGTTGATGAAACACAGAAGTTGCATCGGGATTGAATACAACAGTCACGATCCGTACTTTCCTTCATGGGAGTAATGTCTGAAACAGTCTACGCTTTGATCGTTCCCTGGAAGACCAGTAGTAGTTTCCGATGCACATCTGGAGGCATTCTGTAATTTGTGGACCTCAAAGTGTTAATGAAACACAGAAATTGCATAGGGATTGAATACAACAGTCACCATGCACACTTTCCTCCATGGGAGTAATGTCTCAAACAGTCTACGTTTTTGATCGTTCCCAGGAATACCAGTAGTAGTTTCCGATGCACAACTGGAGGCAATCTGTAATCTGTTAACTACCAGAGTGTTGATGAAACCCAGAAATTGCATCGGGATTGAATACAACAGTCACCATGCGCACTTTCCTCCATGGGAGTAATATCTCAAACAGTCCACGCTTTGATCGTTCCGTGGAAGACCAGTAGTAATTTCCGATGCACATCTGTAGGCATTCTGTAATTTGGGGACATTCAAAGTGGTGATGAAACACAGAAATTGCATATGGATTGAATACAACAGTCACCATGCACACTTTCCTCCATGGGAGTAATGTCTCAAACAGTCTACGATTTTGATCGATCCAAGGAAGACCAGTAGTAGTTTCCGATGCACATCTGGAGGCAATCTGTAATCTGTGGACAATCAGAGTGTTGATGAAACCCAGAAATTGCATCGGGATTGAATACAACAGTCACCATGCGCACTTTCCTATATGGGGGTAACGTTATCAAACAGTCTACGCATTGATCGTTCCCTGGAAGACCAATAGTAGTTTCCGATGGACATCTGGAGGCATTCTATAATCTGTGCCCTATCAGACTGTTGATGAAACACAGAAATTGCATCTGGATTGAATACAAAAGTCACCATGCGCATTTTCCTCCATGGGAGTAATGTCTCAAACAGTCTACGCTTTGGTCGTTCCCATTAAGACCAGTAAGAGTTTCCGATGCACATCTGGATGCAATCTGTATTCTGTGGACTATTAGAGTGTTGATGAAACACAGAAATTGAATCGGGATTGAAGAAAACAGTCACCATCCGCACTTTCCTCCATGGGAGTAATATCTGAAACAGTCTACGCTTTGATCGTTCCCTGGAAGACCAGTAGTAGTTTCTGAAGCACATCTGGAGGCACTCTGTACTCTGTGGGCCTTCAAAGTGTTGATGAAACACAGAAATTGCATCGGGAGTGAATACAACTGTCACCATCCACACTTTCCTCCATGGGAGTAATGTCTCAAACAGTCTACACTTTGATCATTCCCTGCAAGACCAGTAGTAGTTTTCGATGCACATCTTTAGGCATTCTGTAATCTGTGGACCTTCAAAGTGATGATGAAACACAGAAATTACATCGGATTGAATACAACAGTCACCATGCACACTCTCCTCCATGGGAGTAATGTCTGAAAGAGTCGACGCTTTGATCGTTCCCAGGAAGACCAGTACTAGTTTCCGATGCACATCTGTAGACAATCTGTAATCTGTGGACTATCAGAGTGTTGATGAAACACAGAAATTGAATCGGGATTGAATACAACAGTCAACATCCCCACTTTCCTCCATGGGAGTAATGTCTGAAACAGTCTACGCTTTGATCGTTCCCAGGAAGACCAGTAGTAGTTTCTGATGAACGTCTGGAGACAATCTGTAATCTGTGGACTATCAGAGTGTTGATGAAACACAGAAATTGCATCGGGATTGAATACGACAGTCACCATCCGTACTCTCATACATGGGAGTAATGTCTGAAACAGACTACGCTTTGATCGTTCCCAGGTAGACCAGTAGCAGTTTCCGATGCACATCTGGAGGCATTCTGTAATTTGTGGACTTCAAAGTGTTGATGAAACACAGAATTTGCATTGGGATTGAATACAACAGTCACCTCGCACACTTTCCTCCACGGGAGTAATGTCTCAAAGAGTCTACGTTTTTGATCGTTCCCAGGAAGACCAGTAGTAGTTTCCGATGCACATCTGGAGGCAATCTGTAATCTGTGGACTATCAGAGTGTTGATGAAACCCATAAATTGCGTCGGGACTGAATACAACAGTCACCATGCGCACTTTCCTCCATGGGAGTAATGTCTCAAACTGTCCACGCTTTGATCTTTCCCTTTAAAACCAGTAGTTTTTTCCGATCCACATTTGGAGGCAATCTGTAATTTGTGGACTATCAGAGTGTTGATGAAACACAGACAATGCATCGGGTTTGAGTACAACAGTCACCATCCGCACTTTCTTACATGGGAGTAATGTCTCAAACAGTCTACGGTTTGATCGTTCCCTGGAAGACCAATAGTAGTTTCCGATGCACATCTGAAGGCATTCTATAATCTGTGCCCTATCAGACTGTTGATGAAACACAGAAATTGCATCGGGATTGAATACAACAGTCACCATCCGCACTTTCCTTTATGGAAGTAATGTCTCAAACAGTCTACGATTTGATAGTTCCCTGGAAGACCAGTAGTAGTTTCCGATGCTCATCTGGAGAAATTCTGTAATCTGTGGACCTTAAAATTTTGATGAAACAGAGAAATTGCATCGGGACTGTATACAACAGTCACCATCCGCACTTTCCTCCATGAGAGTAATGTCTTAAACAGTCTACGCTTTGATCGTTCCCAGGAAGACCAGTAGTAGTTTCCGATGCACATCTCGATGCAATCTGTAATCTGTGGACTATCAGAATGTTGATGAAACACAGAAATTGCTTCGGGAGTGAATACTTCAGTCACCATCAACACTTTCCTCCATGGGGGTAATGTCTCAAACAGTCTACGCTTTGATCGTTCCCTGCAAGGCCAGTAGTAGTTTTCGATGCACATCTGGAGGCATTCCGTAATCTGTGGACCTTCAAAGTGTTGATGAAACACAGAAATTGCATCGGATTGAATACAACAGTCACCATGCACCCTTTCCTCCATGGGAGTAATGTCTGAAACAGTCTACGGTTTGTCCGTTCCCAGGAAGACCAGTAGTAGTTTCCGATGCACAATTGTAGACAATCTGTTATCTGTTGGACTATCAGAGTGTTGATGAAACACAGAAATTGCATCGGGATTGAATACAACAGTAAACATCCGCACTTTCCTTAATGGGAATAATGTCTGAAACAGTCTACGCTTTGACCGTTCCCAGGAAGACCAGTAGTAGTTTCCGATGCACATCTGGAGACAATCTGTAATCTGTGGACTATCAGAGTGTTGATGAAACACAGAAATTGCATCGGGATTGAATACGAATGTCACCATCCGTACTCTCCTCCATGGGAGTAATGTCTGAAACAGTATACGCTTTGATCGTTCCCAGGAAGACCAGTAGTAGTTTCCGATGAAGGTCTGGAGACAATCAGTAATCTGTGGACTATCAGAGTGTTGATGAAACACAGAAATTGCATCGGGATTGGATACGACAGTCACCATCCGTACTCTCCTCCATGAGAGTAATGTCTGAAACAGACTACGCTTTGATCGTTCCCAGGTAGACCAGTAGTAGTTTCCGATGCACATCTGGAGGCATTCTGTAATTTGTGGACCTTCAAAGTGTTGATGAAACACAGAAATTGCATCAGGATTGAATACAACAGTCACCTCGCACACTTTCCTCCACGGGAGTATTGTCTCAAACAGTCTACGTTTTTGATCGTTCCCAGGAAGACCAGTAGTAGATTCCGACGCACATCTGGAGGCAATCTGTTATCTGTGGACTATCAGAGTGTTGATGAAACACAGAAATTGCATCGGGATTGAGAAAAACAGTCACCATTCGCACTTTCCTCCATGGGAGTAATGTATCAAACAGTCCACGCTTTGATCTTTCCCTTTAAAACCAGTAGTTTTTTCCGATCCACATTTGGAGGCAATCTGTAATTTGAGGACTATCAGAGTGTTGATGAAACACAGACAATGCATCGGGATTGAGTAAAACAGTCACCATTCGCACTTTCCTACATGGGAGTAATGTCTCAAACAGTCTACGGTTTGATCGTTCCCTGGAAGTCCAATAGTAGTTTCCGATGCACATCTGAAGGCTTTCTGTAATCTGTGCCCTATCAGACTCTTGATGAAACACAGAAATTGCATCGGAAAGTGAATACTTCAGTCACCATCAACACTTTCCTCCATGGGAGTAATGTCTCAAACAGTCTACGCTTTGATCGTTTCCTGCAAGGCCAGTAGTAGTTTTCGATGCACATCTGGAGGCATTCCGTAATCTGTGGACCTTCAAAGTGTTGATGAAACACAGAAATTGCATCGGATTGAATACAACAGTCACCATGCACACTTTCCTCCATGGGAGTAATGTCTGAAACAGTCTACGATTTGATCGTTCCCAGGGAGACCAGTAGTAGTTTCCGATGCACATCTGTAGACAATCTGTAATCTGTGGGACTATCAGAGTGTTTATGAAACACAGAAATTGCATCGGGATTGAATACAACAGTCAACATCCGCACTTTCCTCCATGGGAATAATGTCTGAAACAGTCTACGCTTTGATCGTTCCCAGTAAGACCAGTAGTAGTTTCCGATGCACATCTGGAGACTATCTGTAACCTGTGGACTATCAGAGTGTTGATGAAACACAGAAGTTGCATCGGGATTGAATACAACAGTCACGATCCGCACTTTCCTTCATGGGAGTAATGTCTGAAACAGTCTACGCTTTGATCGTTCCCTGGAAGACCAGTAGTAGTTTCCGATGCACATCTGGAGGCATTCTGTAATTTGTGGACCTTCAAAGTGTTGATGAAACACAGAAATTGCATAGGGATTGAATACAACAGTCACCATGCACACTTTCCTCCATGGGAGTAATGTCTCAAACAGTCTACGTTTTTGATCGTTCCCAGGAAGACCAATAGTAGTTTCCGATGCACATCTGGAGGCAATCTGTAATCTGTTAACTACCAGAGTGTTGATGAAACCCAGAAATTTCATCGGGATTGAATACAACAGTCACCATGCGCACTTTCCTCCATGGGAGTAATATCTCAAACAGTCCACGCTTTGATCGTTCCCTGGAAGACCAGTAGTAGTTTCCGATGCACATCTGTAGGCATTCTGTAATTTGAGGACCTTCAAAGTGTTGATGAAACACAGAAATTGCATAGGGATTGAATACAACAGTCACCATGCACACTTTCCTCCATGGGAGTAATGTCTCAAACAGTCTACGTTTTTGATCGATTGAAAGGAAGACCAGTAGTAGTTTCCGATGCACATCTGGAGGCAATCTGTAATCTGTGGACCATCAGAGTGTTAATGAAACCCAGAAATTGCATCGGGATTGAATACAACAGTCACCATGCGCACTTTCCTCCATGGGAGTAATGTCATCAAACAGTCTCCGCATTGATCGTTCCCTGGAAGACCAATAGTAGTTTCCGATGCACATCTGGAGGCATTCTATAATCTGTGCCCTATCAGACTGTTGATGAAACACAGAAATTGCATCTGGATTGAATACAAAAGTCACCATGCGCATTTTCCTCCATGGGAGCAATGTCTCAAACAGTCTACGCTTTGATCGTTCCTATTAAGACCAGTAAGAGTTTCCGATGCACATCTGGATGCAATCTGTATTCTGTGGACTATTAGAGTGTTGATGAAACACAGAAATTTCATCGGGATTGAATAAAACAGTCACCATCCGCACTTTCCTCCATGGGAGTAATGTCTGATACAGGCTACGCTTTGATCGTTCCCTGGAAGACCAGTGGTAGTTTCTGAAGCACATCTGGAGGCACTCTGTACTCTGTGGACCTTCAAAGTGTTGATGAAACACAGAAGTTGCATCGGGATTGAATACAACAGTCAACGTACGCACTTTCCTTCATGGGAGTAATGTCTCAAACAGTCTACGGTTTGATCGTTCCCTGGAAGACCAATAGTAGTTTCCGATGCACATCTGAAGGCATTCTATAATCTGTGCCCTATCAGACTGTTGATGAAACACAGAAATTGCATCGGGATGGAATACAACAGTCACAAAGCACACTTTCCTCCATGGGAGTAATGTCTCAAACAGTTTACGCTTTGATCGTTTCCAGGAAGACGAGTAGTAGTTTCCGATGCACATCTGGAGGCAATCTGTTATATGTGGACTATCTGAGTGATGATGAAACACAGAAATTGCATCGGGATTGAATACAACAGTCACCATCCGCACTTCCCTTGATGGAAGTAATATCTCAAACAGTCTACGCTTTGATAGTTCCCTGGAAGACCAGCAGTAGTTTCCGATGCACATCTGGAGAAATTCTGTAATCTGTGGACCTTAAAATTTTGGTGAAACAGAGAAATTGCATCGGGACTGTATACAACAGTCACCATCCGCACTTTCCTCCATGAGAGTAATGTCTGAAACAGTCTACGCTTTGATCGTTCCCAGGAAGACCAGTAGTAGTTTCCGATGCACATCTCGATGCAATCTGTAATCTGTGGACTGTCAGAATGTTGATGAAACACAGAAATTGCATCGGGAGTGAATACTTCAGTCACCATCAACACATTCCTCCATGGGAGTAATGTCTCAAACAGTCTACGCTTTGATCGTTCCCTGCAAGGCCAGTAGTAGTTTTCGATGCACATCTGGAGGCATTCCGTAATCTGTGGACCTTCAAAGTGTTGATGAAACACAGAAATTGCATCGGATTGAATACAACAGTCACCTCGCACACTTTCCTCCACGGGAATAATGTCTCAAACAGTCTACGTTTTTGATCGTTCCCAGGAAGACCAGTAGTAGTTTCCGATGCACATCTGGTTGCAATCTGTAACCTGTGGACTATCAGAGTGTTGATGAAACCCAGAAATTGCGTCGGGATTGAATACAACTGTCACCATGCGCACTTTCCTCCATGGGAGTAATGTATCAAACAGTCCACGCTTTGATCTCTCCCTTTAAAACCAGTAGTTTTTTCCGATCCACATTTGGAGGCAATCTGTAATTTGAGGACTATCAGAGTGTTGATGAAACACAGACAATGCATCGGGATTGAGTAAAACAGTCACCATTCGCACTTTCCTACATGGGAGTAATGTCTGAAACAGTCTACGCTTTGATCGTTCCCTGGAAGACCAGTAGTAGTTTCTGAAGCACATCTGGAGGCACTCTGTACTCTGTGGGCCTTCAAAGTGTTGATGAAACACAGAAATTGCATCGGGAGTGAATACAACTGTCACCATCCACACTTTCCTCCATGGGAGTAATGTCTCAAACAGTCTACACTTTGATCATTCCCTGCAAGACCAGTAGTAGTTTTCGATGCACATCTTTAGGCATTCTGTAATCTGTGGACCTTCAAAGTGATGATGAAACACAGAAATTACATCGGATTGAATACAACAGTCACCATGCACACTCTCCTCCATGGGAGTAATGTCTGAAAGAGTCGACGCTTTGATCGTTCCCAGGAAGACCAGTACTAGTTTCCGATGCACATCTGTAGACAATCTGTAATCTGTGGACTATCAGAGTGTTGATGAAACACAGAAATTGAATCGGGATTGAATACAACAGTCAACATCCCCACTTTCCTCCATGGGAGTAATGTCTGAAACAGTCTACGCTTTGATCGTTCCCAGGAAGACCAGTAGTAGTTTCTGATGAACGTCTGGAGACAATCTGTAATCTGTGGACTATCAGAGTGTTGATGAAACACAGAAATTGCATCGGGATTGAATACGACAGTCACCATCCGTACTCTCATACATGGGAGTAATGTCTGAAACAGACTACGCTTTGATCGTTCCCAGGTAGACCAGTAGCAGTTTCCGATGCACATCTGGAGGCATTCTGTAATTTGTGGACTTCAAAGTGTTGATGAAACACAGAATTTGCATTGGGATTGAATACAACAGTCACCTCGCACACTTTCCTCCACGGGAGTAATGTCTCAAAGAGTCTACGTTTTTGATCGTTCCCAGGAAGACCAGTAGTAGTTTCCGATGCACATCTGGAGGCAATCTGTAATCTGTGGACTATCAGAGTGTTGATGAAACCCATAAATTGCGTCGGGACTGAATACAACAGTCACCATGCGCACTTTCCTCCATGGGAGTAATGTCTCAAACTGTCCACGCTTTGATCTTTCCCTTTAAAACCAGTAGTTTTTTCCGATCCACATTTGGAGGCAATCTGTAATTTGTGGACTATCAGAGTGTTGATGAAACACAGACAATGCATCGGGTTTGAGTACAACAGTCACCATCCGCACTTTCTTACATGGGAGTAATGTCTCAAACAGTCTACGGTTTGATCGTTCCCTGGAAGACCAATAGTAGTTTCCGATGCACATCTGAAGGCATTCTATAATCTGTGCCCTATCAGACTGTTGATGAAACACAGAAATTGCATCGGGATTGAATACAACAGTCACCATCCGCACTTTCCTTTATGGAAGTAATGTCTCAAACAGTCTACGATTTGATAGTTCCCTGGAAGACCAGTAGTAGTTTCCGATGCTCATCTGGAGAAATTCTGTAATCTGTGGACCTTAAAATTTTGATGAAACAGAGAAATTGCATCGGGACTGTATACAACAGTCACCATCCGCACTTTCCTCCATGAGAGTAATGTCTTAAACAGTCTACGCTTTGATCGTTCCCAGGAAGACCAGTAGTAGTTTCCGATGCACATCTCGATGCAATCTGTAATCTGTGGACTATCAGAATGTTGATGAAACACAGAAATTGCTTCGGGAGTGAATACTTCAGTCACCATCAACACTTTCCTCCATGGGGGTAATGTCTCAAACAGTCTACGCTTTGATCGTTCCCTGCAAGGCCAGTAGTAGTTTTCGATGCACATCTGGAGGCATTCCGTAATCTGTGGACCTTCAAAGTGTTGATGAAACACAGAAATTGCATCGGATTGAATACAACAGTCACCATGCACCCTTTCCTCCATGGGAGTAATGTCTGAAACAGTCTACGGTTTGTCCGTTCCCAGGAAGACCAGTAGTAGTTTCCGATGCACAATTGTAGACAATCTGTTATCTGTTGGACTATCAGAGTGTTGATGAAACACAGAAATTGCATCGGGATTGAATACAACAGTAAACATCCGCACTTTCCTTAATGGGAATAATGTCTGAAACAGTCTACGCTTTGACCGTTCCCAGGAAGACCAGTAGTAGTTTCCGATGCACATCTGGAGACAATCTGTAATCTGTGGACTATCAGAGTGTTGATGAAACACAGAAATTGCATCGGGATTGAATACGAATGTCACCATCCGTACTCTCCTCCATGGGAGTAATGTCTGAAACAGTATACGCTTTGATCGTTCCCAGGAAGACCAGTAGTAGTTTCCGATGAAGGTCTGGAGACAATCAGTAATCTGTGGACTATCAGAGTGTTGATGAAACACAGAAATTGCATCGGGATTGGATACGACAGTCACCATCCGTACTCTCCTCCATGAGAGTAATGTCTGAAACAGACTACGCTTTGATCGTTCCCAGGTAGACCAGTAGTAGTTTCCGATGCACATCTGGAGGCATTCTGTAATTTGTGGACCTTCAAAGTGTTGATGAAACACAGAAATTGCATCAGGATTGAATACAACAGTCACCTCGCACACTTTCCTCCACGGGAGTATTGTCTCAAACAGTCTACGTTTTTGATCGTTCCCAGGAAGACCAGTAGTAGATTCCGACGCACATCTGGAGGCAATCTGTTATCTGTGGACTATCAGAGTGTTGATGAAACACAGAAATTGCATCGGGATTGAGAAAAACAGTCACCATTCGCACTTTCCTCCATGGGAGTAATGTATCAAACAGTCCACGCTTTGATCTTTCCCTTTAAAACCAGTAGTTTTTTCCGATCCACATTTGGAGGCAATCTGTAATTTGAGGACTATCAGAGTGTTGATGAAACACAGACAATGCATCGGGATTGAGTAAAACAGTCACCATTCGCACTTTCCTACATGGGAGTAATGTCTCAAACAGTCTACGGTTTGATCGTTCCCTGGAAGTCCAATAGTAGTTTCCGATGCACATCTGAAGGCTTTCTGTAATCTGTGCCCTATCAGACTCTTGATGAAACACAGAAATTGCATCGGAAAGTGAATACTTCAGTCACCATCAACACTTTCCTCCATGGGAGTAATGTCTCAAACAGTCTACGCTTTGATCGTTTCCTGCAAGGCCAGTAGTAGTTTTCGATGCACATCTGGAGGCATTCCGTAATCTGTGGACCTTCAAAGTGTTGATGAAACACAGAAATTGCATCGGATTGAATACAACAGTCACCATGCACACTTTCCTCCATGGGAGTAATGTCTGAAACAGTCTACGATTTGATCGTTCCCAGGGAGACCAGTAGTAGTTTCCGATGCACATCTGTAGACAATCTGTAATCTGTGGGACTATCAGAGTGTTTATGAAACACAGAAATTGCATCGGGATTGAATACAACAGTCAACATCCGCACTTTCCTCCATGGGAATAATGTCTGAAACAGTCTACGCTTTGATCGTTCCCAGTAAGACCAGTAGTAGTTTCCGATGCACATCTGGAGACTATCTGTAACCTGTGGACTATCAGAGTGTTGATGAAACACAGAAGTTGCATCGGGATTGAATACAACAGTCACGATCCGCACTTTCCTTCATGGGAGTAATGTCTGAAACAGTCTACGCTTTGATCGTTCCCTGGAAGACCAGTAGTAGTTTCCGATGCACATCTGGAGGCATTCTGTAATTTGTGGACCTTCAAAGTGTTGATGAAACACAGAAATTGCATAGGGATTGAATACAACAGTCACCATGCACACTTTCCTCCATGGGAGTAATGTCTCAAACAGTCTACGTTTTTGATCGTTCCCAGGAAGACCAATAGTAGTTTCCGATGCACATCTGGAGGCAATCTGTAATCTGTTAACTACCAGAGTGTTGATGAAACCCAGAAATTTCATCGGGATTGAATACAACAGTCACCATGCGCACTTTCCTCCATGGGAGTAATATCTCAAACAGTCCACGCTTTGATCGTTCCCTGGAAGACCAGTAGTAGTTTCCGATGCACATCTGTAGGCATTCTGTAATTTGAGGACCTTCAAAGTGTTGATGAAACACAGAAATTGCATAGGGATTGAATACAACAGTCACCATGCACACTTTCCTCCATGGGAGTAATGTCTCAAACAGTCTACGTTTTTGATCGATTGAAAGGAAGACCAGTAGTAGTTTCCGATGCACATCTGGAGGCAATCTGTAATCTGTGGACCATCAGAGTGTTAATGAAACCCAGAAATTGCATCGGGATTGAATACAACAGTCACCATGCGCACTTTCCTCCATGGGAGTAATGTCATCAAACAGTCTCCGCATTGATCGTTCCCTGGAAGACCAATAGTAGTTTCCGATGCACATCTGGAGGCATTCTATAATCTGTGCCCTATCAGACTGTTGATGAAACACAGAAATTGCATCTGGATTGAATACAAAAGTCACCATGCGCATTTTCCTCCATGGGAGCAATGTCTCAAACAGTCTACGCTTTGATCGTTCCTATTAAGACCAGTAAGAGTTTCCGATGCACATCTGGATGCAATCTGTATTCTGTGGACTATTAGAGTGTTGATGAAACACAGAAATTTCATCGGGATTGAATAAAACAGTCACCATCCGCACTTTCCTCCATGGGAGTAATGTCTGATACAGGCTACGCTTTGATCGTTCCCTGGAAGACCAGTGGTAGTTTCTGAAGCACATCTGGAGGCACTCTGTACTCTGTGGACCTTCAAAGTGTTGATGAAACACAGAAGTTGCATCGGGATTGAATACAACAGTCAACGTACGCACTTTCCTTCATGGGAGTAATGTCTCAAACAGTCTACGGTTTGATCGTTCCCTGGAAGACCAATAGTAGTTTCCGATGCACATCTGAAGGCATTCTATAATCTGTGCCCTATCAGACTGTTGATGAAACACAGAAATTGCATCGGGATGGAATACAACAGTCACAAAGCACACTTTCCTCCATGGGAGTAATGTCTCAAACAGTTTACGCTTTGATCGTTTCCAGGAAGACGAGTAGTAGTTTCCGATGCACATCTGGAGGCAATCTGTTATATGTGGACTATCTGAGTGATGATGAAACACAGAAATTGCATCGGGATTGAATACAACAGTCACCATCCGCACTTCCCTTGATGGAAGTAATATCTCAAACAGTCTACGCTTTGATAGTTCCCTGGAAGACCAGCAGTAGTTTCCGATGCACATCTGGAGAAATTCTGTAATCTGTGGACCTTAAAATTTTGGTGAAACAGAGAAATTGCATCGGGACTGTATACAACAGTCACCATCCGCACTTTCCTCCATGAGAGTAATGTCTGAAACAGTCTACGCTTTGATCGTTCCCAGGAAGACCAGTAGTAGTTTCCGATGCACATCTCGATGCAATCTGTAATCTGTGGACTGTCAGAATGTTGATGAAACACAGAAATTGCATCGGGAGTGAATACTTCAGTCACCATCAACACATTCCTCCATGGGAGTAATGTCTCAAACAGTCTACGCTTTGATCGTTCCCTGCAAGGCCAGTAGTAGTTTTCGATGCACATCTGGAGGCATTCCGTAATCTGTGGACCTTCAAAGTGTTGATGAAACACAGAAATTGCATCGGATTGAATACAACAGTCACCTCGCACACTTTCCTCCACGGGAATAATGTCTCAAACAGTCTACGTTTTTGATCGTTCCCAGGAAGACCAGTAGTAGTTTCCGATGCACATCTGGTTGCAATCTGTAACCTGTGGACTATCAGAGTGTTGATGAAACCCAGAAATTGCGTCGGGATTGAATACAACTGTCACCATGCGCACTTTCCTCCATGGGAGTAATGTATCAAACAGTCCACGCTTTGATCTCTCCCTTTAAAACCAGTAGTTTTTTCCGATCCACATTTGGAGGCAATCTGTAATTTGAGGACTATCAGAGTGTTGATGAAACACAGACAATGCATCGGGATTGAGTAAAACAGTCACCATTCGCACTTTCCTACATGGGAGTAATGTCTCAAACAGTCTACGGTTTGATCGTTCCCAGGAAGACCAGTAGTAGTTTCCGATGCACATCTGTAGACAATCTGTAATCTGTTGGACTATCAGAGTGTTGATGAAACACAGAAATTGCATCGGGATTGAATACAACAGTCAACATCCGCACTTTCCTCCATGGGAATAATGTCTGAAACAGTCTACGCTTTGATCTTTCCCAGGAAGACCAGTAGTAGTTTCCGATGCACATCTGGAGACAATCTGTAATCTGTGGACTATCAGAGTGTTGATGCAGCACAGAAATGGAATCGGTATTGTATACAAGAGTCACCATCCGCACATTCCTTCATGGGAGTAATATCTGAAACAGTCTACGCTTTGATCTTTCCCTGGAAGACCAGTAGTAGTTTCCGATGCACATCAGGAGGCATTCTGTAATTTGTGGACCTTCAAAGTGTTGATGAAACACAGAAATTGCATCGGGATAGAATACAACAGTCACCATGCACACTTTCCTCCATATGAGTAATGTCTCAATCAGTTTACGCTCTGATCGTTCCCTCGAAGACCAGTAGTAGATTCCGACGCACATCTGGAGGCAATCTGTTATCTGTGGACTATCAGAGTGTTGATGAAACACAGAAATTGCATCGGGATTGAGAAAAACAGTCACCATTCGCACTTTCCTCCATGGGAGTAATGTCTGAAACAGTCTACGATTTGATCGTTACCAGGAAGGCCAGTTGTAGTTTCCGATGCACATCTGGAGACAATCTGTAATCTGTGGACTATCAGAGTGTTGATGAAACACAGAAGTTGCATCGGGATTGAATACAACAGTCAACGTACGCACTTTCCTTCATGGGAGTAATGTCTGAAACAGTCTACGCTTTGATCGTTCCCTGGAAGTCCAGTAGAAGTTTCCGATGCACATCTGGATGCAATCTATAATCTGTGGACTATCAAAGTGTTGATGAAGCACAGAAATTGCATCGGGATTGAATACAACAGTCAACATACGCACTTTCCTCCATGGGAGTAATGTCTCAAACAGTCTACGCTTTGATCGTTCACAGGAAGACCAGTAGTAGTTTCCGATGCACATCTGAATTCAATCTGTAATCTGTGGACTATCAGTGTGTTGATGAAACACAGAAATTGCATCGGGATTGAATACAACAGTCACCATCCGCAATTTCCTCAATGTGAGTAATGTCTGAAACAGTCTACGCTTTCATAATTCCCTGGAAGACCAGTAGTAGTTTCTGATGCACACCTGGAGGCATTCTGTAATTTGTGGACCTTCAAAGTGTAAATGAAACACAGAAATTGCATCGGGATTGAATACAACAGTCACCATGCACACTTTCCTCCATGGGAGTAATGTCTAAAACAGTCTACGGTTTTATCGTTCCCAGGAACACCAGTAGTAGTTTCGGATGCACATCTGGAGACAATCTGTAATCTGTGGACTATCAGAGTGGTGTTGAAACACAGTAATTGCATCAGGATTGAATACAACAGTCACCATCCGCACTTTCCTCCATGGGAGTAATGTCTGAAATAGTCTACGCTTTAATCGTTCACTGGAAGACCAGTAGTAGTTTCCGATGCACATCTGGAGGCATTCTGTACTCCGTGGGTCTTCAAAGTGTTGATGAAACACAGAAATTGCATTGGGAGTGAATACAACAGTCACCATCCGCACTTTCCTCCATGGGAGTAATGTCTTATACACTATACGCTTTGATCGTTCCCATTAAGACCAGTAGTAGTTTCCGATGCACATCTGGAGGCATTCTGTAATGTGTGGACCTTCAAAGTGTTGATGAAACACAGAAATTGAATCGGGATTGAATACAACAGTCACCATGCACACTTTCCTCCATGGGAGTATTGTCTGAAACAGTATACGCTTTGATCGTTCCCTGGAAGACCAGTAGTAGTTTCCGATGCACATCTGGAGGCATACTGTAATTTTTGGAGCTTCAAAGTGTCGATGAAACACAGAAATTGGATCGGAATTGAATACAACAGTCACCATGCACACTTTCCTCCATGGGAGTAATGTCTCAAACAGTATACGCTTTGATCGTTCCCAGGAAAACCAGTAGTAGTTCCGATGCACATCTGGAGGCAATCAGTAATCTGTGGACTATCAGAGTGTTGACGAAACACAGAAATTGCATCGGGATTGAATACAAAAGTCACCATGCGCACTTTCCTCCATGGGATTAATGTCTCAAACAGTCTACGCTTTGATCGTTACCTGGAAGACCAGTAGGGGTTTCCGATGCACATCTGGTGGCATTCTGGAATCTGTGGTCTATCAGAGTGTTGTTGAAACACAGAAATTGCATCGGAATAGAATACAACAGTCACCATGCATATTTTCCTCAACGGGGGTAATGTCTCAAACAGTCTACGCTTTGATCGTTCCCTGGAAGACCAGTAGTAGCTTCCGATGCACATCTGGTAGCACTCTGTAATCTGTCGACTATCAGAGTGTTGATGAAACACAGAAATTGCATCGGGATTGAATACAAAATTCACCATGCGCACTTTCCTCAACGGGAGTAATGTCTCAAACAGTCTACGCTCTGGTCGTTTCCTGGAAGACCAGTAGTAGTTTCCGATGCACATCTGGTGGCATTCTGTAATCTGTGGACTATCAGAGTGTTGATGAAACACAGAAATTGCATCGGAATTCAATACAACAATCAGCATCCGCACTTTCTTCCATGGGAGTAATGTCTCAAACAGTCTACGCTTTGATCGTTCCCTGGAAGACCAGTGGTAGTTTCTGAAGCACATCTGGAGGCACTCTGTACTCTGTGGACCTTCAAAGTGTTGATGAAACACAGAAATTGCATCGGGATTGAATACAACAGTCACCTCGCACACTTTCCTCCATGGGAGTAATGTCTCAAACAGTCTACGGTTTGATCGTTCCCTGGAAGACCAATAGTAGTTTCCGATGCACATCTGAAGGCATTCTATAATCTGTGCCCTATCAGACTGTTGATGAAACACAGAAATTGCATCGGGATGGAATACAACAGTCACAAAGCACACTTTCCTCCATGGGAGTAATGTCTTAAACACTATACGCTTTGATCGTTCCCATTAGGACCAGTAGTAGTTTCCGATGCACATCTGGAGGCATTCTGTAATGTGTGGACCTTCAAAGTGTTGATGAAACACAGAAATTGAATCGGGATTGAATACAACAGTCACCATGCACACTTTCCTCCATGGGAGTAATGTCTGAAACAGTATACGCTTTGATCGTTCCCTGGAAGACCAGTAGTAGTTTCCGATCCACATCTGGAGGCCTTCTGTAATTTTTGGACCTTCAAAGTGTCGATGAAACACAGAAATTGGATCGGGATTGAATACAACAGTCACCATGCACACTTTCCTCCATGGGAGAAATGTCTCAAACAGTATACGCTTTGATCGTTCCTAGGAAGACCAGTAGTAGTTTCCGATGCACATCTGGAGACAATCACCTATCTGTGGACTATCAGAGTGTTGACGAAACACAGAAATTGCATCGGGATTGAATACAAAAGTCACCATGCGCACTTTCCTCCATGGGAGTAATGTCTCAAACAGTCTACGCTTTGATCGTTCCCTGGAAGACCAGTGGTAGTTGCCGATGCACATGTGGAGGCATTCTGTAATCTGTGGACCATCAGAGTATTGATGAAACACAGAAATTGCATCGGGATTGAATACAACAGTCACCATGCGCACTTTCCTGAATAGGAATAATGTCTCAAACACTCTACGCTTTGATCTTTCCCTGGAAGACCAGAAGTAGTTTCCGATGCACATCTCTAGGCATTCTGTAATCTGTGGACTATCAGAGTGTTGATGAAACACAGAAATTGCATCGGGATATGATACAACAGTCACCATCCGCACTTTCCTCCATGGGAGTAATGTCTCAACCAGTCTACGCTTTGATCGTTGACTGGAAGACCAGTAGTAGTTTCCGATCCACATCTGGTGGCATTCTGTAATCTGTGGACTATCAGAGTGTTGATGAAACACAAAAATTTCATCGGGAGTGAATACAACACTCACAATGCGCTCTTTCCTGAATGGGAGTAATGTCTCAAACAGTCTACGCTTTGATCGTTCCCTGGAAGACCAGTTGTAGTTTCCGATGCGCATCTGGTGGCAATCTGTAATCTGTGGACTATCAGAGTGTTGTTGAAACACACTAATTGCATCAGGATTGAATACAACAGTCACCATCCGCACTTTCCTCCATGGGAGTAATGTCTGAAATAGTCTACGCTTTAATCGTTCCCTGGAAGACCAGTAGTAGTTTCCGATGCACATCTGGAGGCATTCTGTACTCTGTGGGTCTTCAAAGTGTTGATGAAACACAGAAATTGCATTGGGAGTGAATACAACAGTCACCATCCGCACTTTCCTCCATGGGAGTAATGTCTTAAACACTATACGCTTTGATCGTTCCCATTAAGACCAGTAGTAGTTTCCGATGCACATCTGGAGGCATTCTGTAATGTGTGGACCTTCAAAGTGTTGATGAAACACAGAAATTGAATCGGGATTGAATACAACAGTCACCATGCATATTTTCCTCAACGGGGGTAATGTCTCAAACAGTCTACGCTTTGATCGTTCCCTGGAAGACCAGTAGTAGCTTCCGATGCACATCTGGTAGCACTCTGTAATCTGTCGACTATCAGAGTGTTGATGAAACACAGAAATTGCATCGGGATTGAATACAACATTCACCATGCGCACTTTCCTCAACGGGAGTAATGTCTCAAACAGTCTACGCTCTGGTCGTTTCCTGGAAGACCAGTAGTAGTTTCCGATGCACATCTGGTGGCATTCTGTAATCTGTGGACTATCAGAGTGTTGATGAAACACAGAAATTGCATCGGAATTCAATACAACAATCAGCATCCGCACTTTCTTCCATGGGAGTAATGTCTCAAACAGTCTACGCTTTGATCGTTCCCTGGAAGACCAGTAGTAGTTTCTGATGCACATCTGGAGGCATTCTGTAATTTTTGGACCTTCAAACTGTCGATGAAACACAGAAATTGGATCGGGATTTAGTACAACAGTCACCATGCACACTTTCCTCCACGTGAGTAATGTCTCAAACAGTATACGCTGTGATCGTTCCCAGGAAGACCAGTAGTAGTTTCCGATGCACATCTGGAGGCAATCAGTAATCTGTGGACTATCAGAGTGTTGACGAAACACAGAAATTGCATCGGGATTGAATACAAAAGTCACCATGCGCACTTTCCTCCATGGGAGTAATGTCTCAAACAGTCTACGCTTTGATCGTTCCCTGGAAGACCAGTGGTAGTTGCCGATGCACATTTGGAGGCATTCTGTAATCTGTGGACCATCAGAGTATTGATGAAACACAGAAATTGCATCGGGATTGAATAGAACAGTCACCATGCGCACTTTCCTGAATAGGAATAATGTCTCAAACAGTCTACGCTTTGATCTTTCCCTTGAAGACCAGAAGTAGTTTCCGATGCACATCTCTAGGCATTCTGTAATCTATGGACTATGAGGGTGTTGATGAAACACAGAAATTGCATCGGGATATGATACAACAGTCACCATCCGCACTTTCCTCCATGGGAGTAATGTCTCAACCAGTCTACGCTTTGATCGTTCACTGGAAGACCAGTAGTAGTTTCCGATCCACATCTGGTGGAATTCTGTAATCTGTGGACTATCAGAGTGTTGATGAAACACAAAAATTCCATCGGGAGTGAATACAACACTCACAATGCGCTCTTTCCTCCATGGGAGTAATGTCTCAAACAGTCTACGCTTTGATCTTTCCCTGGAAGACCAGTTGTAGTTTCCGATGCGCATCTGGTGGCAATCTGTAATCTGTGGACTATCAGAGTGTTGTTGAAACACACTAATTGCATCAGGATTGAATACAACAGTCACCATCCGCACTTTCCTCCATGGGAGTAATGTCTGAAATAGTCTACGCTTTAATCGTTCCCTGGAAGACCAGTAGTAGTTTCCGATGCACATCTGGAGGCATTCTGTACTCTGTGGGTCTTCAAAGTGTTGATGAAACACAGAAATTGCATTGGGAGTGAATACAACAGTCACCATCCGCACTTTCCTCCATGGGAGTAATGTCTTAAACACTATACGCTTTGATCGTTCCCATTAAGACCAGTAGTAGTTTCCGATGCACATCTGGAGGCATTCTGTAATGTGTGGACCTTCAAAGTGTTGATGAAACACAGAAATTGAATCGGGATTGAATACAACAGTCACCATGCAGACTTTCCTCCATGGGAGTAATGTCTGAAACAGTATACGCTTTGATCGTTCCCTGGAAGACCAGTAGTAGTTTCCGATCCACATCTGGAGGCCTTCTGTAATTTTTGGACCTTCAAAGTGTCGATGAAACACAGAAATTGGATCGGGATTGAATACAACAGTCACCATGCACACTTTCCTCCATGGGAGAAATGTCTCAAACAGTATACGATTTGATCGTTCCTAGGAAGACCAGTAGTAGTTTCCGATGCACATCTGGAGACAATCACCTATCTGTGGACTATCAGAGTGTTGACGAAACACAGAAATTGCATCGGGATTGAATACAAAAGTCACCATGCGCACTTTCCTCCATGGGAGTAATGTCTCAAACAGTCTACGCTTTGATCGTTCACTGGAAGACCAGTAGTAGTTTCCGATCCACATCTGGTGGCATTCTGTAATCTGTGGACTATCAGAGTGTTGATGAAACACAAAAATTCCATCGGGAGTGAATACAACACTCACAATGCGCTCTTTCCTCCATGGGAGTAATGTCTCAAACAGTCTACGCTTTGATCGTTCCCTGGAAGACCAGTTGTAGTTTCCGATCCACATCTGGTGGCATTCTGTAATCGGTGGACTATCAGAGTGTTGATGAAACACAAAAATTCCATCGGGAGTGAATACAACACTCACAATGCGCTCTTTCCTCAATGGGAGTAATGTCTGAAATAGTCTACGCTTTAATCGTTCCCTGGAAGACCAGTAGTAGTTTCCGATGCACATCTGGAGGCATTCTGTAATCTGTGGACCATCAGAGTATAGATGAAACACAGAAATTCCATCGGGAGTGAATACAACAGTCACCATGCGCACTTTCCTCTATGGGAGTAATGTCTCAAAGAGTCTACGTTTTGATCGTTCCCTGGAAGACCAGTAGTAGTTACCGATGCACATCTGGAGGCATTCTGTAATTTGTGGACTATCTGAGTGTTCATGAAACACAGAAATTGCATCGGGTTTGAATACAACTGTCACCATGCGCACTTTCCTCCATGGGAGTAATGTCTCTAACAGTCTACGCTTTGATCATACGCTGGAAGACCAGTAGTTGTTTCCGATGCACATCTGGAGGCATTCTGTAATCTGTGAACAATCTGAGTGTTGATGAAATACAGAGATTGCATCGGGATTGAATACAACATTCACCATGCGCACTTTCCTCCATGGGAGCAATGTCTCAAACAGTCTACGCTTTGATCGTTCCTTGGAAGACCAGTAGTAGTTTCTGATGCACTTCTGGAGGCAATCTGTAATCTGTGGACATTCAAAGTGTTGATGAAACTCAGAAATTGCATTGGGATTAAACACAACATTCACCATGCGCACTTTCCTCCATGTGAGTAATGTCTGAAACAGTCTACGCTTTCATAATTCCCTGGAAGACCAGTAGTAGTTTCCGATGCACACCTGGAGGCATTCTGTAATCTGTGGAGCTTCAAAGTGTAAATGAAACACAGAAATTTCATCGGGATTGAATACAACAGTCACCATGCACACTTTCTCCAATGAGAGTAATGTCTGAAACAGTCTACGGTTTTATTGTTCCCAGGAAGACCAGTAGTAGTTTCGGATGCACTTCTGTAAGCATTCTGTACTCTGTGGGTCTTCAAAGTGTTCATGAAACACAGAACTGCATTGGGAGTGAATACAACAGTCACCATCCGCACTTTTCTCCATGGGAGTAATGTCTTAAACACTATACGCTTTGATCGTTCCCATTAAGACCAGTAGTAGTCTCCGATGCACATCTGGAGGCATTCTGTAATGTGTGGACCTTCAAAGTGTTGATGAAACACAGAAATTGAATCGGGATTGAATACAACTGTCACCATGCACACTTTCCTCCATGGGAGTAATGTCTCAAACAGTATACGCTTTGACCGTTCCCTGGAAGACCAGTAGTAGTTTCCGATGCACATCTGGAGGCATTCTGTAATTTTTCGAGCTTCAAAGTGTCGATGAAACACAGAAATTGGATCGGGATTGAATACAACAGTCACCATGCACACTTTCCTCCATGGGAGTAATGTCTCAAACAGTATACGCTTTGATCGTTCCCAGGAAGACCAGTAGTATTTTCCGATGCACATCTGGAGGCAATCAGTAATCTGTGGACTATCAGAGTGTTGACGAAACACAGAAATTGCATCGGGATTGAATACAAAAGTCACCATGCACACTTTCCTCCATGGGAGTAATGTCTCAACCAGTCTACGCTTTGATTGTTCCCTGGAAGACCAGTAGTAGTTTCCGATCCACGTCTGGTGGCATTCTGTAATCTGTGGACTATCAGAGTGTTGATGAAACACAAAAATTCCATCAGGAGTGAATACAACACTCACAATGCGCACTTTCCTCCATGGGAGTAATGTCTTAAACAGTCTACGCTTTGATCGTTCCCTGGAAGACCAGTTGTAGTTTCCGATGCATATCTGGTGGCATTCTGTAATCTGTGGACTATCATAGTGTTGATGAAACACAGAAATTTCATCGCGATTGAATACAACAGTTACCATCCACACTTTCCCCCACGGGAGTAATGTCGCAAACAGTCTACGACTTGATCGTTCCCTGGAAGACCAGTAGTAGTTTTAGATGCGCAGCTGCGCTGCATTCTGCAATCTGTGGTCTATCAGAGTGCTGATGAAACACAAAAATTCCATCGGGAGTGAATACCACAGTCACAATGCGCACTTTCCTCCATGGGAGTAATGTCTCAAACAGTCTACGCTTTGATCGTTCCCTGGAAGACCAGTAGTAGTTTCCGATGCACATCTGGAGACATCCTGTAATCTGTGGAGTATCAGAGTGTTGATGAAACACAGAAATTGCATCGGGATTGAATACAACAGTCACCATGCGCACTTTCCTCAATGGGAGAAATGTCTCAAAGAGTTTACGCTTTGATCGTTCCCTGTAAGACCAGTAGTAGTTTCCGATGCACATCTGGAGGCATTTTGTAATCTGTGGACTATCAGAGTGTTGATGAATTACAGAAATTGCATCGGGATTGAATACAACAGTCACCATGCGCACTTTCCTCCATGAGAGTAGTGTCACAAAGAGTTTACGCTTTGATCGTTCCCTAAAAGACCAGTAGTAGTTTCCGATACACATCTGGAGGCATTCTGTAATCTGTGGACTATCAGAGTGTTGATGAAACACAGAAATTGCATCGGGATAGAATACAACAGCCACCATGCGCACATTCCTCCATGGGAGTATTGTCTCAAACAGTCTACGCTGTGATCGTTCCCAGGAAGACCAGTAGTAGTTTCCGATGCACATCTGGAGGCATTCTGTAATCTGTGGACTATCAGAGTGTTGATGAAACACAGAAAATGCATCGGGACTGAATACAACAGTCTTCATGGTCACTTTCCTCCATGGGAGTAATGTCTCAAAGAGTTTACTCTTTGATCGTTCGCTGGAAGACCAGTAGTAGTTTCCGATGCACAACTGGAGGCATTCTGTAATCTGTAGAGTATCAGAGTGTTGATGAAACACAGAAATTGCATCGGGCTTGAATACAACAGTCACCATGCGCACTTTCCTTCATGGGAGTAGTGTCTCAAACAGTCTGCGCTTTGATCGTTCCCTGGATGACTAGAAGTAGTTTCCGATGGACATCTGGAGGAATTCTGTAATCTGTGGACTATCAGACTGTTGATGAAACACAGAAATTGCATCGGGACTGAATACAACAGTCACCATCCGCACTTTCCTCCATGATAGTTGTGTCTCAAACAGTCTACGTTTTGATCGTTCCCAGGAAGATCAGTAGTAGTTTCCGATGCACATCTGGAGGCATTCTGTAATCCGAGGACCTTCAAAGTGTCGATGAAACACAGAAATTGCATCAGGATTGAATACAACAATTACAATGCGCAGTTTCCTCCATGCTAGTAATGTCTGCAACAGTCTACGCTTTGATCGTTCCCTGGAGGACCAGTAGCAGTTTACGATGCACATCTGAAGCATTCTGTAATCTGTGGACTATCAGACTGTTGATGAAACACAGAAATTGCATCGGGATTGAATACAACAGGCGCCATCCGCCCTTTCCTCCATATGAGTAATGTCTCAAACAGCCTATTCTTTGATCTACCCTGGAAGACCAGAAGTAGTTTCCGATGCACATCTGGAGGCATTCTGTAATCTGTGGACTATCAGAGTGCTGATGAAACACAGAAATTGCATCGGGATTGAATACAACAGTCACCATGCGCATTTCCTCCATGAGAGTAGTGTCACAAAGAGTTTACGCTTTGATCGTTCCCTGGACGACCAGTAGTTGTTTCCGATGCACATCTGGTGGCATTCTGTAATCTGTGGACTATCAGAGTGTTGATGAAACACAGACATTGCATCGCGATTGAATACAACAGTCACCATGCGCACTTTCCTCCATGGGAGTAATTCTCAAACAGTCTACGTTTTGATCGTTCCCTGGAAGACCTGTAGTAGTTTCCGATGCACATCTGGAGGCATTCTGTAATCTGTGGACTATCAGAGTGTCGACGAAACACAGAAATTGCATCGGGATTGAATACAACAGTCACCATGCGCACTTTCCTCCATGGGAGTAATGTCTCAAACAGTCTACGCTTTGATCGTCCCTGGAAGACCAGTGGTAGTTTCCGATGCACATCTGGAGGCATTCTGAAATCTGTGGACTATCACAGTGTTGAAGAAACACAGAAATTGCATCGGGATTGAATACAGCAGACACCATGCGCATTTTCCTCCATGGGAGTAATGTATCTAACAGTCTACGCTTTGATCGTTCCATGGAAGACCAGTAGTAGTTTCCGATGCACATCTGGAGTCATTGTGTAATCTGTGGACCTTCAAATGTTGATGAAACACAGAAATTGCATCGGGAGTGAATAGAACAGTCACCATTCGTAATTTCCTCCATGGGAGTAATTCTCAAACAGGCTACGCTTTGTTCGTTCCCTGGAAGACCAGTAGTAGTTTCCGATGCACATCTCTAGGCATTCTGTAATCTGTGGACTATCAGAGTGCTGATGAAACACAGAAATTGCATCGGGATTGAATACAACAGGCACCATGCGCACTTTATCCATGGGAGTAGTGTCTCAAACAGTCTGCGCTTTGATCGTTCCCTGGATGACTAGAAGTAGTTTCCGATGCACATCTGGAGGAATTCTGTAATCTGTGGACTATCAGACTGTTGATGAAACACAGAAATTGCATCGGGATTGAATACAACAGTCACCATCCGCACTTTCCTCCATGGGAGTAGTGTCTCAAACAGTCTACGTTTTGATCGTTCCCAGGAAGATCAGTAGTAGTTTCCGACGCTCATCTGGAGACAATCTGTAATCTGTGGACCTTCAAAGTATTGATGAAACACAGAAATTACCTCGGGATTGAATACAACAGTCACCATGCGCACTTTCCTCTATGGGAGTAATGTCTCAAAGAGTCTACGTTTTGATCGTTCCCTGGAAGACCAGTAGTAGTTACCGATGCACATCTGGAGGCATTCTGTAATTTGTGGACTATCTGAGTGTTCATGAAACACAGAAATTGCATCGGGTTTGAATACAACTGTCACCATGCGCACTTTCCTCCATGGGAGTAATGTCTCTAACAGTCTACGCTTTGATCATACGCTGGAAGACCAGTAGTTGTTTCCGATGCACATCTGGAGGCATTCTGTAATCTGTGAACAATCTGAGTGTTGATGAAATACAGAGATTGCATCGGGATTGAATACAACATTCACCATGCGCACTTTCCTCCATGGCGGCAATGTTTCAAACAGTCTACGATTTTATCGTTCCCTGGAAGACCAGAAGTAGTTTCCGATGCACATCTGGATTCATTCTGTAATCTGTGGATTATCAGAGTGCTGATGAAACACAGAAATTGCATCGGGACTGAATACAACAGTCACCATGCGCATTTTCCTCTATGGGAGTAATGTCTCAAAGAGTCTACGTTTTGATCGTTCCCTGGAAGACCAGTAGTAGTTACCGATTCACATCTGGAGGCATTCTGTAATTTGTGGACTATCTGAGTGTTGATGAAACACAAAAATTCCATCGGGAGTGAATACAACACTCACCATGCGCACTTTCCTCCATGGGAGTAATGTCTCAAACAGTCTACGCTTTGATCGTTCCCTGGAAGACCAGTGGTAGTTGCCGATGCACATGTGGAGGCATTCTGTAATCTGTGGACCATCAGAGTATTGATGAAACACAGAAATTGCATCGGGATATGATACAACAGTCACCATCCGCACTTTCCTCCATGGGAGTAATGTCTCAACCAGTCTACGCTTTGATCGTTCACTGGAAGACCAGTAGTAGTTTCCGATCCACATCTGGTGGCATTCTGTAATCTGTGGACTATCAGAGTGTTGATGAAACACAAAAATTCCATCGGGAGTGAATACAACACTCACAATGCGCTCTTTCCTCAATGGGAGTAATGTCTGAAATAGTCTACGCTTTAATCGTTCCCTGGAAGACCAGTAGTAGTTTCCGATGCACATCTGGAGGCATTCTGTAATCTGTGGACCATCAGAGTATAGATGAAACACAGAAATTCCATCGGGAGTGAATACAACAGTCACAATGCGCACTTTCCTCCATGGGAGTAATGTCTCAAACAGTCTACGCTTTGATCGTTCCTTGGAAGATCAGTAGTAGTTTCTGATGCACTTCTGGAGGCAATCTGTAATCTGTGGACATTCAAAGTGTTGACGAAACTCAGAAATTGCATTGGGATTAAACACAACATTCACCATGCGCACTTTCCTCCATGTGAGTAATGTCTGAAACAGTCTACGCTTTCATAATTCCCTGGAAGACCAGTAGTAGTTTCCGATGCACACCTGGAGGCATTCTGTAATCTGTGGAGCTTCAAAGTGTTAATGAAACACAGAAATTTCATCTGGATTGAATACAACAGTCACCATGCACACTTTCCTCCATGAGAGTAATGTCTGAAACAGTCTACGGTTTTATCGTTCCCAGGAAGACCAGTAGTAGTTTCGGGTGCACATCTGGAGACAATCTGTATCCTGTGGACTATCAGAGTGTTGTTGAAACACAGTAATTGCATCAGGATTGAATACAACAGTCACCATCCGCACTTTCCTCCATGGGAGTAATGTCTGAAATAGTCTACGCTTTAATCGTTCCCTGGAAGACCAGTAGTAGTTTCCGATGCACATCTGTAAGCATTCTGTACTCTTTGGGTCTTCAAAGTGTTCATGAAACACAGAACTGCATTGGGAGTGAATACAACAGTCGCCATCCGCACTTTCCTCCATGGGAGTAATGTCTTAATCACTTTACGCTTTGATCGTTCCCATTAAGACCAGTAGTAGTTTCCGATGCACATCTGGAGGCATTCTGTAATGTGTGGACCTTCAAAGTGTTGATGAAACACAGAAATTGAATCGGGATTGAATACAACAGTCACCATGCACACTTTCCTCCATGGGAGTAATGTCTGAAACAGTATACGCTTTGATCGTTCCCTGGAAGACCAGTAGTAGTTTCCGATGCACAGCCGGAGGCCTTCTGTAATTTTTGGACCTTCAAAGTGTCGATGAAACACAGAAATTGGATCGGGATTGAATACAACATTCACCATGCACACTTTCCTCCATGGGAGTAATGTCTCAAACAGTATACGCTTTGATCGTTCCTAGGAAGACCAGTAATTGTTTCCGATGCACATCTGGAGACAATCACCCATCTGTGGACTATCAGAGTGTTGACGAAACACAGATATTGCATCGGGATTGAATACAAAAGTCACCATGCGCACTTTCCTCCATGGGAGTAATGTCTCAAACAGTCTACGCTTTGATCGTTCACTGGAAGACCAGTGGTAGTTTCCGATGCACATCTGGAGGCATTCTGTAATCTGTGGACGATCAGAGTGTTGATGAAACACAAAAATTCCATCAGGAGTGAATACAACACTCACAATGCGCACTTTCCTCCATGGGAGTAATGTCTTAAACAGTCTACGCTTTGATCGTTCCCTGGAAGACCAGTAGTAGTTTTAGATGCGCAGCTGCGCTGCATTCTGCAATCTGTGGTCTATCAGAGTGCTGATGAAACACAAAAATTCCATCGGGAGTGAATACCACAGTCACAATGCGCACTTTCCTCCATGGGAGTAATGTCTCAAACAGTCTACGCTTTGATCGTTCCCTGGAAGACCAGTAGTAGTTTCCGATGCACATCTGGAGACATCCTGTAATCTGTGGAGTATCAGAGTGTTGATGAAACACAGAAATTGCATCGGGATTGAATACAACAGTCACCATGCGCACTTTCCTCAATGGGAGAAATGTCTCAAAGAGTTTACGCTTTGATCGTTCCCTGTAAGACCAGTAGTAGTTTCCGATGCACATCTGGAGGCATTTTGTAATCTGTGACCTATCAGAGTGTTGATGAATTACAGAAATTGCATCGGGATTGAATACAACAGTCACCATGCGCACTTTCCTCCATGAGAGTAGTGTCACAAAGAGTTTACGCTTTGATCGTTCCCTGGAAGACCAGTAGTAGTTTCCGATACACATCTGGAGGCATTCTGTAATCTGTGGACTATCAGAGTGTTGATGAAACACAGAAATTGCATCGGGATAGAATACAACAGCCACCATGCGCACTTTCCTCCATGGGAGTATTGTCTCAAACAGTCTACGCTGTGATCGTTCCCAGGAAGACCAGTAGTAGTTTCCGATGCACATCTGGAGGCATTCTGTAATCTGTGGACTATCAGAGTGTTGATGAAACACAGAAAATGCATCGGGATTGAATACAACAGTCTTCATGGTCACTTTCCTCCATGGGAGTAATGTCTCAAAGAGTTTACTCTTTGATCGTTCGCTGGAAGACCAGTAGTAGTTTCCGATGCACATCTGGAGGCATTCTGTAATCTGTAGAGTATCAGAGTGTTGATGAAACACAGAAATTGCATCGGGCTTGAATACAACAGTCACCATGCGCACTTTCCTTCATGGGAGTAGTGTCTCAAACAGTCTGCGCTTTGATCGTTCCCTGGATGACTAGAAGTAGTTTCCGATGGACATCTGGAGGAATTCTGTAATCTGTGGACTATCAGACTGTTGATGAAACACATAAATTGCATCGGGACTGAATACAACAGTCACCATCCGCACTTTCCTCCATGATAGTAGTGTCTCAAACAGTCTACGTTTTGATCGTTCCCAGGAGGATCAGTAGTAGTTTCCGATGCACATCTGGAGGCATTCTGTAATCCGAATACCTTCAAAGTGTCGATGAAACACAGAAATTGCATCAGGATTGAATACAACAATTACAATGCGCAGTTTCCTCCATGCTAGTAATGTCTGCAACAGTCTACGCTTTGATCGTTCCCTGGAAGACCAGTAGCAGTTTACGATGCACATCTGAAGCATTCTGTAATCTGTGGACTATCAGACTGTTGATGAAACACAGAAATTGCATCGGGATTGAATACAACAGGCGCCATGCGCCCTTTCCTCCATATGAGTAATGTCTCAAACGGTCTATTCTTTGATCTACCCTGGAAGACCAGAAGTAGTTTCCGATGCACATCTGGAGGCATTCTGTAATCTGTGGACTATCAGAGTGCTGATGAAACACAGAAATTGCATCGGGATTGAATACAACAGTCACCATGCGCATTTCCTCCATGAGAGTAGTGTCACAAAGAGTTTACGCTTTGATCGTTCCCTGGACGACCAGTAGTTGTTTCCGATGCACATCTGGTGGCATTCTGTAATCTGTGGACTATCAGAGTGTTGATGAATCACAGAAATTGCATCGCGATTGAATACAACAGTCACCATGCGCACTTTCCTCCATGGGAGTAATTCTCAAACAGTCTACGTTTTGATCGTTCCCTGGAAGACCTGTAGTAGTTTCCGATGCACATCTGGAGGCATTCTGTAATCTGTGGACTATCAGACTGTTGATGAAACACAGAAATTGCATCGGGATTGAATAAAACAGTCACCATATGCACTTTCCTTCATTTGAGTAATGTCTGACACAGTCTACGCTTTGATCGCTCCCATCAAGACCGGTAGTAGTTTCCGATGCACATCTGGAGACAATCTGTAATCTGTGGACTATCAGAGTGTCGACGAAACACAGAAATTGCATCGGGATTGAATACAACAGTCACCATGCGCACTTTCCTCCATGGGAGTAATGTCTCAAACAGTCTACGCTTTGATCGTCCCTGGAAGACCAGTGGTAGTTTCCGATGCACATCTGGAGGCATTCTGAAATCTGTGGACTATCACAGTGTTGAAGAAACACAGAAATTGCATCGGGATTGAATACAACAGGCTCCATGCGCACTTTCCTCCATGGGAGTAATGTCTCAAACAGTCTATTCTTTGATCTACCTTGGGAGACCAGAAGTAGTTTCCGATGCACATCTGGATTCATTCTGTAGTCTGTGGATTATCAGAGTGCTGATGAAACACAGAAATTGCATCGGGACTGAATACAACAGTCACCAAGAGAACTTTCCTCCACGGGAGTAATGTCTCAAACAGTCTACACTTTGATCGTTCCCTGGAAGACCAGTAGCAGTTTCCGATGCACATCTGGAGACAATCTGAAATCTGTGGCCTATCAGAGTGTTGATGAAACACAGAAATTGCATCGGGATTGAATACAACAATCACAATGCGCAGTTTCCTCCATGGGAGTAATGTCTGGAACAGTCTACGCTTTGATTGTTCCCTGGAAGACCAGTATCAGTTTACGATGCACATCTAGAGGCATTCTGTAATCTGTATACTATCAGAGTGTTGATGAAACACAGAAATTGCTTCGGGATTGAATACAACAATCACAATGCGCAGTTTCCTCCATGGGAGTTATGTCTCAAACAGTCTACGCTTTGATCGTCCTTGGAAGACCAGTGGTAGTTTCCGATGCACATCTGGAGGCATTCTGAAATCTGTGGACTATCAGAGTGTTGAAGAAACACAGAAATTGCATCGGGATTGAATACAGCAGACACCATGCGCATTTTCCTCCATGGGAGTAATGTCTCTAACAGTCTACGCTTTGATCGTTCCCTGGAAGACCAGTGTTAGTTTCCGATGCACATCCGGAGGCATTCTGTAATCTGTGGACTATCAGAGTGCTGATGAAACACAGAAATTGCATCGGAATTGAATACAACAGTCACCATGAGAACTTTCCTCCACGGGAGTAATGTCTCAAACAGTCTACGCTTTGATCGTTCCCTGGAAGACCAGTAGTAGTTTCCGATGCACATCTGGAGACATCCTGTAATCTGTGGAGTATCAGAGTGTTGATGAAACACAGAAATTGCATCGGGATAGAATACAACAGTCATCATGAACACTTTCCTCCATGGGAGTAATGTCTGAAACAGTCTACGCTTTTATCGTTCCCAGGAAGACCAGTAGCAGTTTCCGATGCACAGCTGGAGACAGTCTGTAATCTGTGGACTATCAGAGTGTTGATGAAACACAGAAATTGCATCGGGATTGAATACAACAGTCAACATCCGCACTTTCCTCAATGGGATTTATGTCTGAAACAGTCTACGCTATGATCGTTCACTGGAAAACCAGTAGTAGTTTCCGATGCACATCTGGAGGCATTCTGTACACCGTGGACCTTCAAAGTGTTGATGAAACACAGAAATTGCATCGGGATTGAATACAATAGTCACCATGCGCCCTTTCCTCCATGGGAGCAATGTTTCAAACAGTCTACGATTTGATCGTTCCCTGGAAGACCAGTAGTAGTTTCCGATGCACATCTGGATGCATTCTGTAATCCGTGGACCTTCAAAGTGTCGATGAAACACTGAAATGGCATCGGTATTGAATACGACAGTCACCATGCGCACTTTCCTCCATGGGAGTAATGTCTGAAACAGTCTACGCTTTGATCGTACCCTGGAAGACCAGAAGTAGTTCCCGATGCACATCTGGAGTCAGTCTTTATCTGTGGACCTTCAAAGTGTTGATGAAACACAGAAATTGCATCGGAATTGAATACAACAGTCACCATGCGCACTTTTCTCCATGGGAGTATTGTCTCAAACAGTCTACGTTTTGATCGTTCCCTGGAAGAGCAGTAGTAGTTTCCGATTCACATCTGGAGGCATTCTGTAATCTGTGGACTATCAGAGTGTTGATGAAACACAGAAATTGCATCGGGATTGAATACAACAGCCACCATGCGCACTTTCCTCCATGGGAGTAATGTCTCAAACAGTCTACGCTGTGATCGTTCCCAGGAAGACCAGTAGTAGTTTCCGATGCACATCTGGAGGCATTCTGTAATCTGTGGACTATCAGAGTGTTGATGAAACACAGAAAATGCATCGGGATTGAATACAACAGTCTTCATGGTCACTTTCCTCCATGGGAGTAATGTCTCAAAGAGTTTACTCTTTGATCGTTCGCTTGAAGACCAGTAGCAGCTTCCGATGCACATCTGGAGGCATTCTGTTATCTGTGGAGTATCAGAGTGTTGATGAAACACAGAAATTCGGGGGTGAATACAACAGTCACCATAAGCAATTTCCTCCATGGGAGTAATGTCTCAAAGAATTTACTCTTTGATCGTTCGCTGGAAGACCAGTAGTAACTTCCTATGCACATGTGGAGGCATTCTGTAATCTGTGGAGTATCAGAGTGTTGATAAAACACAGAAATTGCATCGGGCTTCAATACAACAGTCACCATGCGCACTTTCCTCCATGGGAGTAATGTCTCAAACAGTCTACGCTGTGATCGTTCGCTTGGAGACCAGTAGTAGCTTCCGATGCACATCTGGAGGCATTCTGTTATCTGTGGAGTATCAGAGTGTTGATGAAACACAGAAATTGCATCGGGGGTGAATACATCAGTCACCATTCGCAATTTCCTCCATGGGAGTAATGTCTCAAAGAATTTACTCTTTGATCGTTCGCTGGAAGACCAGTAGTAACTTCCTATGCACATCTGGAGGCATTCTGTAATCTGTGGACTATCAGACTGTTGATGAAACACAGAAATTGCATCGGGATTGAATACAGCAGTCACCATCCGCACTTTCCTCCATGGGAGTAATGTCTGAAACAGTCTACGCTTTGATCGTACCCTGGAAGACCAGAAGTAGTTCCCGATGCACATCTGGAGGCATTCTGTAATCCGTGGACCTTCAAAGTGTCGATGAAACACTAAAATGGCATCGGTATTGAATACAACAGTCACCATGCGCACTTTCCTCCATGGGAGTAGTGTCTCTAACAGTCTGCGCTTTGATCGTTCCCTGGATGACTAGAAGTAGTTTCCGATGCACATCTTGAGGAATTCTGTAATCTGTGGACTATCAGACTGTTGATGAAACACAGAAATTGCATCGGGATTGAATACAACAGTCACCATCCGCACTTTCCTCCGTGGGAGTAGTGTCTCGAACAGTCTACGTTTTGATCGTTCCCAGGAAGATCAGTAGTAGTTGCCGACGCTCTTCTGGAGACAATCTGTAATCTGTGGACCTTCAAAGTATTGATGAAACACAGAAATTACCTCGGGATTGAATACAACAGGGACCATGCGCACTTTCCTCTATGGGAGTAATGTCTCAAAGAGTCTACGTTTTGATCGTTCCCTGGAAGACCAGTAGTAGTTACCGATGCACATCTGGAGGCATTCTGTAATTTGTGGACTATCAGAGTGTTCATGAATCACAGAAATTGCATCAGGATTGAATACAACAATCACAATGCGCAGTTTCCTCCATGGGAGTAATGTTTGAAACAGTCTACGATTTGATCGTTCCCTGGAAGACCAGTAGCAGTTTACGATGCACATCTGGAGGCATTCTGTAATCTGTGGACTATCAGACTGTTGATGAAACACAGAAATTGCATCGGGATTGATTACAACAGGCACCATGCGCCCTTTCCTCCATATGAGTAATGTCTCAAACAGTCTATTCTTTGATCTACCCTGGAAGACCAGAAGTAGTTTCCGATGCACATCTGGAGGCATTCTGTAATCTGTGGACTATCAGAGTGTTGATGAAACACAGAAATTGCATCGGGATTGAATACAACAGTCACCATGCGCACTTTCCTCCATGGGAGTAATGTCTCAAACAGACTACGCTTTGATCGATCCCTGGAAGACCAGTAGATGTTTCCGATGCACATCTGGAGACATCCTGTAATCTGTGGAGTATCAGAGTGTTGATGAAACACAGGAATTGTATTGGGATTGAATACAACAGTCACCAAGCGCACTTTCCTCAATGGGAGAAATGTCTCAAAGAGTTTACGCATTGATAGTTCCCTGTATGACCAGTAGTAGTTTCCGATGCACATCTGGAGGCATTTTGTAATCTGTGGACTATCAGAGTGTTGATAAAATACATAAATTGCATCGGGATTGAATACAACAGTCACCATGCGCACTTTCCTCCATGAGAGTAGTGTCACAAAGAGTTTACGCTTTGATCGTTCCCTGGAAGATCAGTAGTAGTTTCCGATACACATCTGGAGGCATTCTGTAATCTGTGGACTATCAGAGTGTTGATGAAACACAGAAATTGCATCGGGTTTGAATCCAACAGTCACCCTCCGCACTTTCCTCCATGGGAGTAGTGTCTCAAACAGTCTACGTTTTGATCGTTCCCAGGAAGACCAGTAGCAGTTTCCGATACACATCTGGAGGCATTCTGTAATCTGTGGACTATCAGAGTGTTGATGAAACACAGAAATTGCATCGGGTTTGAATCCAACAGTCACCATCCGCACTTTCCTCCATGGGAGTAATGTCTCAAACAGTCTATTCTTTGATCTACCCTGGGAGACCAGAAGTAGTTTCCGATGCACATCTGGATTCATTCTGTAGTCTGTGGATTATCAGAGTGCTGATGAAACACAGAAATTGCATCGGGATTGAATACAACAGTCACCATGAGAACTTTCCTCCACGGGAGTAATGTCTCAAACAGTCTACGCTTTGATCGTTCCCTGGAAGACCAGTAGCAGTTTCCGATGCACATCTGGAGACAATCTGAAATCTGTGGCCTATCAGAGTGTTGATGAAACACAGAAATTGCATCGGGATTGAATACAACAATCACAATGCGCAGTTTCCTCCATGGGAGTAATGTCTGGAACAGTCTACGCTTTGATTGTTCCCTGGAAGACCAGTATCAGTTTACGATGCACATCTAGAGGCATTCTGTAATCTGCATACTATCAGAGTGTTGATGAAACACAGAAATTGCTTCGGGATTGAATACAACAATCACAATGCGCAGTTTCCTCCATGGTAGTTATGTCTCAAACAGTCTACGCTTTGATCGTCCTTGGAAGACCAGTGGTAGTTTCCGATGCACATCTGGAGGCATTCTGAAATCTGTGGACTATCAGAGTGTTGAAGAAACACAGAAATTGCATCGGGATTGAATACAGCAGACACCATGCACATTTTCCTCCATGGGAGTAATGTCTCTAACAGTCTACGCTTTGATCGTTCCCTGGAAGACCAGTGTTAGTTTCCGATGCACATCCGGAGGCATTTTGTAATCTGTGGACTATCAGAGTGCTGATGAAACACAGAAATTGCATCGGAATTGAATACAACAGTCACCATGAGAACTTTCCTCCACGGGAGTAATGTCTCAAACAGTCTACGCTTTGATCGTTCCCTGGAAGACCAGTAGTAGTTTCCGATGCACATCTGGAGACATCCTGTAATCTGTGGAGTATCAGAGTGTTGATGAAACACAGAAATTGCATCGGGATAGAATACAACAGTCATCATGAACACTTTCCTCCATGGGAGTAATGTCTGAAACAGTCTACGCTTTTATCGTTCCCAGGAAGACCAGTAGCAGTTTCCGATGCACAGCTGGAGACAGTCTGTAATCTGTGGACTATCAGAGTGTTGATGAAACACAGATATTGCATCGGGATTGAATACAACAGTCAACATCCGCACTTTCCTCAATGGGATTTATGTCTGAAAGAGTCTACGCTATGATCGTTCACTGGAAAACCAGTAGTAGTTTCCGATGCACATCTGGAGGCATTCTGTACTCCGTGGACCTTCAAAGTGTTGATGAAACACAGAAATTGCATCGGGATTGAATACAATAGTCACCATGCGCCCTTTCCTCCATGGGAGTAATGTCTCAAAGAGTTTACTCTTTGATCGTTCGCTTGAAGACCAGTAGCAGCTTCCGATGCACATCTGGAGGCATTCTGTAATCCGTGGACCTTCAAAGTGTCGATGAAACACTGAAATGGCATCGGTATTGAATACAACAGTCACCATGCGCACTTTCCTCCATGGGAGTAATGTCTGAAACAGTCTACGCTTTGATCGTACCCTGGAAGACCAGAAGTAGTTCCCGATGCACATCTGGAGTCATTCTTTATCTGTGGACCTTCAAAGTGTTGATGAAACACAGAAATTGCATCGGAATTGAATACAACAGTCACCATGCGGACTTTTCTCCATGGGAGTATTGTCTCAAACAGTCTACGTTTTGATCGTTCCCTGGAAGAGCAGTAGTAGTTTCCGATTCACATCTGGGGGCATTCTGTAATCTGTGGACTATCAGAGTGTTGATGAAACACAGAAATTGCATCGGGATTGCATACAACAGCCACCATGCGCACTTTCCTCCATGGGAGTAATGTCTCAAAGAGTTTACTCTTTGATCGTTCGCTTGAAGACCAGTAGTAGCTTCCGATGCACATCTGGAGGCATTCTGTTATCTGTGGAGTATCAGAGTGTTGATGAAACACAGAAATTGCATCGGTGGTGAATACAACAGTCACCATTCGCAATTTCCTCCATGCGAGTAATGTCTCAAAGAATTTACTCTTTGATCGTTCGCTGGAAGACCAGTAGTAACTTCCTATGCACATGTGGAGGCATTCTGTAATCTGTGGAGTATCAGAGTGTTGATAAAACACAGAAATTGCATCGGGCTTGAATACAACAGTCACCATGCGCACTTTCCTCCATGGGAGTAATGTCTCAAACAGTCTACGCTGTGATCGTTCGCTTGGAGACCAGTAGTAGCTTCCGATGCACATCTGGAGGCATTCTGTTATCTGTGGAGTATCAGAGTGTTGATGAAACACAGAAATTGCATCGGGGGTGAATACATCAGTCACCATTCGCAATTTCCTCCATGGGAGTAATGTCTCAAAGAATTTACTCTTTGATCGTTCGCTTTAAGACCAGTAGTAACTTCCTATGCACATCTGGAGGCATTCTGTAATCTGTGGACTATCAGACTGTTGATGAAACACAGAAATTGCATCGGGATTGAATACAACAGTCACCATCCGCACTTTCCTCCATGGGAGTAATGTCTGAAACAGTCTACGCTTTGATCGTACCCTGGAAGACCAGAAGTAGTTCCCGATGCACATCTGGAGGCATTCTGTAATCCGTGGACCTTCAAAGTGTCGATGAAACACTGAAATGGCATCGGTATTGAATACAACAGTCACCATGCGCACTTTCCTCCATGGGAGTAGTGTCTCTAACAGTCTGCGCTTTGATCGTTCCCTGGATGACTAGAAGTAGTTTCCGATGCACATCTTGAGGAAATCTGTAATCTATGGACTATCAGACTGTTGATGAAACACAGAAATTGCATCGGAATTGAATACAACAGTCACCATCCGCACTTTCCTCCGTGGGAGTAGTGTCTCAAACAGTCTACGTTTTGATCGTTCCCAGGAAGATCAGTAGTAGTTTCCGACGCTCTTCTGGAGACAATCTGTAATCTGTGGACCTTCAAAGTATTGATGAAACACAGAAATTACCTCGGGATTGAATACAACAGGGACCATGCGCACTTTCCTCTATGGGAGTAATGTCTCAAAGAGTCTTCGTTTTGATCGTTCCCTGGAAGACCAGTAGTAGTTACCGATGCACATCTGGAGGCATTCAGTAATTTGTGGACTATCTGAGTGTTGATGAAACACAGAAATTGCATCGGGATTGGATACAAGAGTCACCATGCGCACTTTCCTCCGTGGGAGGAATGTCTCAAACAGTCTACAATTTGATCGTTCCCTTGAAGACCAGTAGTAGTTACCGATGCACATCTGGAGGCATTCACTAATCTTTGGACTATCAGAGTGTTGATGAAACACAGAAATTGCATAGGGATTGAATACAACAGGCACCATGCGCCCTTTCCTCCATATGAGTAATGTCTCAAACAGTCTATTCTTTGATCTACCCTGGAAGACCAGAAGTAGTTTCCGATGCACATCTGGAGGCATTCTGTAATCTGTGGACTATCAGAGTGTTGATGAAACACAGAAATTGCATAGGGATTGAATACAACAGTCACCATGCGCACTTTCCTCCATGGGAGTAATGTCTCAAACAGACTACGCTTTGATGGATCCCTGGAAGACCAGTAGATGTTTCCGATGCACATCTGGAGACATCCTGTAATCTGTGGAGTATCAGAGTGTTGATGAAACACAGAAATTGCATCGGGATTGAATACAACAGTCACCATGCGCACTTTCCTCAATGGGAGAAATGTCTCAAAGAGTTTACGCATTGATAGTTCCCTGTAAGACCAGTAGTAGTTTCCGATGCACATCTGGAGGCATTTTGTAATCTGTGGACTATCAGAGTGTTGATAAAATACATAAATTGCATCGGGATTGAATACAACAGTCACCATGCGCACTTTCCTCCATGAGAGTAGTGTCACAAAGAGTTTACGCTTTGATCGTTCCCTGGAAGATCAGTAGTAGTTTCCGATACACATCTGGAGGCATTCTGTAATCTGTGGACTATCAGAGTGTTGATGAAACACAGAAATTGCATCGGGTTTGAATCCAACAGTCACCATCCGCACTTTCCTCCATGGGAGTAGTGTTTCAAACAGTCTACGCTTTTATCGTTCCCTGGAAGACCAGTAGTAGTTTCCGATGCACATCTGGAGGCATTCTGTAATCCGTGGACCTTCAAAGTGTCGATGAAACACAGAAATTGCATCAGGATTGAATACAACAATCACAATGCGCAGTTTCCTCCATGGGAGTAATGTTTGAAACAGTCTACGATTTGATCGTTCCCTGGTAGACCAGTAGCAGTTTACGATGCACATCTGGAGGCATTCTGTAACCTGTGGACTATCAGACTGTTGATGAAACACACAAATTGCATCGGGATGGAATACAACAGCCACCATGCGCACTTTCCTCCATGGGAGTAATGTCTCAAACAGTCTACGCTGTGATCGTTCCCAGGAAGACCAGTAGTAGTTTCCGATGCACATCTGGAGGCATTCTGTAATCTGTGGACTATCAGACTGTTGATGAAACACAGAAATTGCATCGGGATTGAATACAACAGTCACCATCCGCACTTTCCTCCATGGGAGTAGTGTCTCAAACAGTCTACGTTTTGATCGTTCCCAGAAAGATCAGTAGTAGTTTCCGACGCTCATCTGGAGACAATCTGTAATCTGTGGTCCTTCAAAGTATTGATGAAACACAGAAATTACCTCGGGATTGAATACAACAGGGAACATGCGCACTTTCCTCTATGGGAGTAATGTCTCAAAGAGTCTACGTTTTGATCGTTCCCTGGAAGACCAGTAGTAGTTACCGATGCACATCTGGAGGCATTCTGTAATTTGTGGATTATCAGAGTGTTCATGAAACACAGAAATTGCATCAGGTTTGAATACAACTGTCACCATGCGCACTTTCCTCCATGGGAGTAATGTCTCTAACAGTCTACGCTTTGATCATACGCTGGAAGACCAGTAGTAGTTTCCGATGCACATCTGGAGGCATTCTGTAATCTGTGGACAATCTGAGTGTTGATGAAACACAGAAATTGCATCGGGATTGAATACACGAGTCACCATGCGCACTTTCCTCCGTGGGAGGAATGTCTCAAACAGTCTACAATTTGATCGTACCCTTGAAGACCAGTAGTAGTTACCGATGCACATCTGGAGGCATTCACTAATCTATGGACTATCAGAGTGTTGATGAAACACAGAAATTGCATCGGGATTGAATACAACAGGCACCATGCGCACTTTCCTCCATGGGAGCAATGTTTCAAACAGTCTACGCTTTTATCGTTCCCTGAAAGACCAGTAATAGTTTCCGATGCACATCTGGAGGCATTCTGTAATCCGTGGACCTTCAAAGTGTCAATGAAACACAGAAATTGGATCAGGATTGAATACAACAATCACAATGCGCAGTTTCCTCCATGGGAGTAATGTTTGAAACAGTCTACGATTTAATCGTTCCCTGGAAGACCAGTAGCAGTTTACGATGCACATCTGGAGGCATTCTGTAATCTGTGGACTATCAGACTGTTGATGAAACACAGAAATTGCATCGGGATTGAATACAACAGGCACCATGCGCCCTTTCCTCCATATGAGTAATGTCTCAAACAGTCTACTCTTTGATCTACCCTGGAAGACCAGATGTAGTCTCCGATGCACATCTGGAGGCATTCTGTAATCTGTGGACTATCAGAGTGTTGATGAAACACAGAAATTGCATCGGGATTGAATACAACAGTCACCATGCGCACTTTCCTCCATGGAAGTAATTCTCAAACAGTCTATACTTTGATCTACCCTGGAAGACCAGAAGTAGTTTCCGATGCACGTCTGGAGGCATTCTGTAATCTGTGGACTATCAGAGTGTTGATGAAACACAGAAATTGCATCGGGATTGAATACAACAGTCACCATGCGCACTTTCCTCCATGGAAGTAATTCTCAAACAGTCTACGTTTTGATCGTTCCCTGGAAGACCAGTGTTAGTTTCCGATGCAAATCTGGAGACATTCTGTAATCTGTGAAGTATCAGAGTGTTGATGAAACACAGAAATTGCATCGGGATTGAATACAACAGTTACCATGCGCACTTTCCTCCATGGAAGTAATTCTCAAACAGTCTACGCTTTGAGCGTTCCCAGGAAGATCAGTAGTAGTTTCCGACGCTCAACTGGAGACAATCTGTAATCTGTGGACCTTCAAAGTCTTGATGAAACACAGAAATTGCCTCGGGATTGAATACAACAGTCACCATGCGCACTTTCCTCCATGGAAGTAATTCTCAAACAGTCTACGTTTTGATCGTTCCCTGGAAGACCAGTGTTAGTTTCCGATGCAAATCTGGAGACATCCTGTAATCTGTGGAGTATCAGAGTGTTGATGAAACACAGAAATTGCATCGGGATTGAATACAACAGTCACCATGCGCACTTTCCTCCATGGAAGTAATTCTCAAACAGTCTACGATTTGATCGTTCCCTGGAAGACCAGTGTTAGTTTCCGATGCAAATCTGGAGACATTCTGTAATCTGTGAAGTATCAGAGTGTTGATGAAACACAGAAATTGCATCGGGATTGAATACAACAGTTACCATGAGCTCTTTCCTCCATGGAAGTAATTCTCAAACAGTCTACGCTTTGATCGTTCCCAGGAAGATCAGTAGTAGTTTCCGACGCTCATCTGGAGACAATCTGTAATCTGTGGACCTTTAAAGTCTTGATGAAACACAGAAATTGCCTCGGGATTGAATACATCAGTCTCCATGCGCACTTTCCTCTATGGGAGTAATGTCTCAAAGAGTCTACATTTTGATCGTGCCCTGGAAGACCAGTAGTAGTTACCGATGCACATCTGGTGGCATTCTGTAATTTGTGGACTATCAGAGTGTTGATGAAACACAGAAATTGCATCGCGATTGAATACAACAGTCACCATGCGCACTTTCCTCCATGGGAGTAATTCTCAAACAGTCTACGCTTTGATCATTCGCTGGAAGACCAGTAGTAGTTTCCGATGCACATCTGGAGGCATTCTGTAATCTGTGGACAATCTGAGTGTTGATGAAACACAGAAATAGCATCTGGATTGAATACAACAATCACCATGCCCACTTTCCTCCATGGGAGTAATGTCTCAAACAGACTACGCTTTGATCGTTCCCTGGAAGACCAGTAGTAGTTTCCGATGCACATCTGGAGTCATTCTTTATCTGTGGACCTTCAAAGTGTTGATGTAACACAGATATTGCATCAGGAGTGAATACAACAGTCACCATCCGCACATTCCACCATGGGAGTAATTCTCAAGCAGGCTACGATCTGATCGTTCCCTGGAAGACCCGTAGTAGTTTCCGATGCACATCTGGATGAATTCTGTAATCTGTGGACTATCTGAGTGTTGATGAAACACAGAAATTGCATCGGGATTGAATACAACAGTCACCATGCGCACTTTCCTCCATGGGAGTAGTGTCTCAAACAATCTAGGTTTTGATCGTTCCCAGGAAAATCAGTAGTAGCTTCCGACGCTCATCTGGAGACAATCTGTAATCTGTGGACCTTCAAAGTGTTGATGAAACACAGAAATTGCCTTGGGATTGAATACAACAGTCACCATGCGCACTTTCCTCCATGGGAGCAATGTTTCAAACAGTCTACGCTTTGATCGTTCCCTGGAAAACCAGTAGTAGTTTCCGATGTACATCTGGAGGCATTCTGTAATCCGTGGACCTTCAAAGTGTCGATGAAACACAGAAATTGCATCGGGATTGAATACAACAATCACAATGCGCAGTTTCCTCCATGGGAGTAATGTCTGAAACAGTCTACGCTTTGATCGTTCCCTGGAAGACCAGTAGCAGTTTACGATGCACATCTGGAGGCATTCTGTAATCTGTGGACTATCAGAGTGTTGATGAAACACAGAAATTGCATCGGGATTGAATACAAAAGTCACCATGCGCACTTTCCTCCATGGGAGCAATGTTTCAAACAGTCTATGCTTTGATCGTTCCCTGGAAGACCAGTAGTAGTTTCCGATGCACATCTGGAGGCATTCTGTAATCCGTGGACCTTCAAAGTGTCGTAGAAACATAGAAATTGCATCGGGATTGAATACAACAATCACAATGCGCAGTTTCCTCAATGGGAGTAATGTCTGAAACAGTCTACGCTTTGATTGTTCCCTGGAAGACCAGTAGCAGTATACGATGCACATCTGGAGGCATTCTGTAATCTGTGGACTATCAGACTGTTGATGAAACACACAAATTGCATCGGGGTTGAATACTACAGGCACCATGCCCCCTTTCCTCCATGGGAGTAATGTCTCAAACAGTCTATTCTTTGTTCTACCCTGGAAGAGCAGAAGTAGTTTCCGATGCACATCTGGAGGCATTCTGTAATCTGTGGACTATCAGAGTGTTGATGAAACACAGAAATTGCATCGAGATTGAATACAACAGTCACCATGCGCACTTTCCTCCATGGGAGTAATGTCTCAAACAGTCTACGCTTTGATTGTTGCCTGGAAGACAAGTAGTAGTTTCCGATGCACATCTGGAGGCATTCTGTAATCTGTGGACTATCTCAGTGATGATGAAACACAGAAATTGCATCGGGATTGAATACAACAGTCAGCATGCGCACTTTACTCCATGGGAGTAATTTCTCAAACAGACTACGCTTTGATCGTTCCCTGGATGACTATAAATAGTTTCCGATGAACATCTGGAGCAATTCTGTAATCTGTGGATTATCAGACTGTTGATGAAGCACAGAAATTGCATCGGGATTGAATACAACAGTCACCATGCGCACTTTGCTCCATGGGAGTAGTGTCTCAAACAGTCTACGCTTTGATCGTTCCGTGGATGACCAGTAGTAGTTTCATATGCACATCTGGAGGCATTCTGTAATCTGTGGACTATCAGAGTGTTGATGAAACACAGAAATTGCATCGGGCTTGAATACAACAGTCACCATGTGCACTTTACTCCATGGGAGTAATGTCTCTAACAGTCTACTCTTTGATCATTCGCTGGAAGACCAGTAGTAGTTTCCGATGCACATCTGGAGGCATTCTGTAATCTGTAGACAATCAGTGTGTTGATGAAACACAGAAATAGCATCGGGATTGAATACAACAGTCACCATGTGCACTTTCCTCCATGGGAGTAATGTCTCAAACAGACTACGCTTTGATCGTTCCTTGGAAGACCAGTAGTTGTTTCCGATGCACATCTGGAGACATTCTGTAATCTGTGGACTATTAGAGAGTTGATGAAACACAGAAAATGCGTCGGGATTGAGTACAACAGTCACCATGCGCACATTCCTCCATGTGAGTAATGTCTTAAACATTCTACGCCTTGATCGTTCCCTTGAAGACCAGTAGTAGTTTCCGATACACATCTGGAGGCATTCTTTAATCTGTGGACTATCAGAGTGTTGATGAAACACAGAAGTTGCATCGGGATTGAATACAAATGTCACCATGCACACTTTCCTCCATAAAAGTAAAGTCTCAAACAGACTACGCTTTGATCGCGTCCTGGAAAACCAGTAGTAGTTTCCGATGAGCATCTGGAGGCATTCTGTAATCTGTGGACTATCAGAGTGTCGATGAAACACAGAAATTGCATCGGGATTGAATACAACAGTCACCATGCGCACTTTCCTCCATGGGAGTAGTGTCTCAAACAGTCTACGTTTTGATCGTTATCAGGAGGATCAGTAGTAGTTTCCGACGCTCATCTGGAGACAATCTGTAATCTGTGCAACTTCAAAGTGTTGATGAAACACAGAAATTGCCTCGGGATTGAATACAACAATCACAATGCGCAGTTACCTCCATGGGAGTAATGTCTGAAACAGTCTACGCTTTGATCGTTCCCTGGAAGACCAGTAGCAGTTTCCGATGCACATCTGGAGGCATTCGGTAATCTGTGGACCTTCAAAGTGTTGATGTAACACAGATATTGCATCGGGAGTGAATACAACAGTCACCATCCGCATTTTCCACCATGGGAGTAATTCATAGCAGGCTACGATCTGATCGTTCCCTGGAAGACCAGTAATAGTTTCCGATGCACATCTGGAGGAATTCTGTAATCTGTGGACTATCTGAGTGTTGATGAAACACAGAAATTGCATCGGGCTTGAATACAACAGTCACCATGTGCACTTTCCTCCATGGGAGTAGTGTCTCAAACAGTCTACGCTTTGATCGTTCCCTGGATGACTAGAAGTAGTTTCCGATGCACATCTGGAGGAATTCTGTAATCTGTGGACTATCAGACTGTTGATGAAACACAGAAATTGCATCTGGATTGAATACAACAGTCACCATGCGCACTTCCCTCCATGGGAGTAGTGTCTCAAACAGTCTACGCTTTGATCGTTCCCTGGATGACCAGTAGTAGTTTCATGTACACATCTGGAGGCATTCTGTAATCTGTGGACTATCAGAGTGTTGATGAAACACAGAAATTGCATCGGGATTGAATACAAAAGTCACCATGCGCACTTTCCTCCATGGGAGCAATGTTTCAAACAGTCTATGCTTTGATCGTTCCCTGGAAGACCAGTAGTAGTTTCCGATGCACATCTGGAGGCATTCTGTAATCCGTGGACCTTCAAAGTGTCGTAGAAACATAGAAATTGCATCGGGATTGAATACAACAATCACAATGCGCAGTTTCCTCAATGGGAGTAATGTCTGAAACAGTCTACGCTTTGATTGTTCCCTGGAAGACCAGTAGCAGTATACGATGCACATCTGGAGGCATTCTGTAATCTGTGGACTATCAGACTGTTGATGAAACACACAAATTGCATCGGGGTTGAATACTACAGGCACCATGCCCCCTTTCCTCCATGGGAGTAATGTCTCAAACAGTCTATTCTTTGTTCTACCCTGGAAGAGCAGAAGTAGTTTCCGATGCACATCTGGAGGCATTCTGTAATCTGTGGACTATCAGAGTGTTGATGAAACACAGAAATTGCATCGAGATTGAATACAACAGTCACCATGCGCACTTTCCTCCATGGGAGTAATGTCTCAAACAGTCTACGCTTTGATTGTTGCCTGGAAGACAAGTAGTAGTTTCCGATGCACATCTGGAGGCATTCTGTAATCTGTGGACTATCTCAGTGATGATGAAACACAGAAATTGCATCGGGATTGAATACAACAGTCAGCATGCGCACTTTACTCCATGGGAGTAATTTCTCAAACAGACTACGCTTTGATCGTTCCCTGGATGACTATAAATAGTTTCCGATGAACATCTGGAGCAATTCTGTAATCTGTGGATTATCAGACTGTTGATGAAGCACAGAAATTGCATCGGGATTGAATACAACAGTCACCATGCGCACTTTGCTCCATGGGAGTAGTGTCTCAAACAGTCTACGCTTTGATCGTTCCGTGGATGACCAGTAGTAGTTTCATATGCACATCTGGAGGCATTCTGTAATCTGTGGACTATCAGAGTGTTGATGAAACACAGAAATTGCATCGGGCTTGAATACAACAGTCACCATGTGCACTTTACTCCATGGGAGTAATGTCTCTAACAGTCTACTCTTTGATCATTCGCTGGAAGACCAGTAGTAGTTTCCGATGCACATCTGGAGGCATTCTGTAATCTGTAGACAATCAGTGTGTTGATGAAACACAGAAATAGCATCGGGATTGAATACAACTGTCACCATGTGCACTTTCCTCCATGGGAGTAATGTCTCAAACAGACTACGCTTTGATCGTTCCTTGGAAGACCAGTAGTTGTTTCCGATGCACATCTGGAGACATTCTGTAATCTGTGGACTATTAGAGAGTTGATGAAACACAGAAAATGCGTCGGGATTGAGTACAACAGTCACCATGCGCACATTCCTCCATGTGAGTAATGTCTTAAACATTCTACGCCTTGATCGTTCCCTTGAAGACCAGTAGTAGTTTCCGATACACATCTGGAGGCATTCTTTAATCTGTGGACTATCAGAGTGTTGATGAAACACAGAAGTTGCATCGGGATTGAATACAAATGTCACCATGCACACTTTCCTCCATAAAAGTAAAGTCTCAAACAGACTACGCTTTGATCGCGTCCTGGAAAACCAGTAGTAGTTTCCGATGCACATCTGGAGGCATTCTGTAATCTGTGGACTATCAGAGTGTCGATGAAACACAGAAATTGCATCGGGATTGAATACAACAGTCACCATGCGCACTTTCCTCCATGGGAGTAGTGTCTCAAACAGTCTACGTTTTGATCGTTCCCAGGAGGATCAGTAGTAGTTTCCGACGCTCATCTGGAGACAATCTGTAATCTGTGCAACTTCAAAGTGTTGATGAAACACAGAAATTGCCTCGGGATTGAATACAACAATCACAATGCGCAGTTACCTCCATGGGAGTAATGTCTGAAACAGTCTACGCTTTGATCGTTCCCTGGAAGACCAGTAGCAGTTTCCGATGCACATCTGGAGGCATTCGGTAATCTGTGGACCTTCAAAGTGTTGATGTAACACAGATATTGTACGGGAGTGAATACAACAGTCACCATCCGCATTTTCCACCATGGGAGTAATTCATAGCAGGCTACGATCTGATCGTTCCCTGGAAGACCAGTAATAGTTTCCGATGCACATCTGGAGGAATTCTGTAATCTGTGGACTATCTGAGTGTTGATGAAACACAGAAATTGCATCGGGCTTGAATACAACAGTCACCATGTGCACTTTCCTCCATGGGAGTAGTGTCTCAAACAGTCTACGCTTTGATCGTTCCCTGGATGACTAGAAGTAGTTTCCGATGCACATCTGGAGGAATTCTGTAATCTGTGGACTATCAGAGTGTTGATGAAACACAGAAATTGCATCGGGATTGAATACAAAAGTCACCATGCGCACTTTCCTCCATGGGAGCAATGTTTCAAACAGTCTATGCTTTGATCGTTCCCTGGAAGACCAGTAGTAGTTTCCGATGCACATCTGGAGGCATTCTGTAATCCGTGGACCTTCAAAGTGTCGTAGAAACATAGAAATTGCATCGGGATTGAATACAACAATCACAATGCGCAGTTTCCTCAATGGGAGTAATGTCTGAAACAGTCTACGCTTTGATTGTTCCCTGGAAGACCAGTAGCAGTATACGATGCACATCTGGAGGCATTCTGTAATCTGTGGACTATGAGACTGTTGATGAAACACACAAATTGCATCGGGGTTGAATACTACAGGCACCATGCCCCCTTTCCTCCATGGGAGTAATGTCTCAAACAGTCTATTCTTTGTTCTACCCTGGAAGAGCAGAAGTAGTTTCCGATGCACATCTGGAGGCATTCTGTAATCTGTGGACTATCAGAGTGTTGATGAAACACAGAAATTGCATCGAGATTGAATACAACAGTCACCATGCGCACTTTCCTCCATGGGAGTAATGTCTCAAACAGTCTACGCTTTGATTGTTGCCTGGAAGACATGTAGTAGTTTCCGATGCACATCTGGAGGCATTCTGTAATCTGTGGACTATCTCAGTGATGATGAAACACAGAAATTGCATCGGGATTGAATACAACAGTCAGCATGCGCACTTTACTCCATGGGAGTAATTTCTCAAACAGACTACGCTTTGATCGTTCCCTGGATGACTATAAATAGTTTCCGATGAACATCTGGAGCAATTCTGTAATCTGTGGATTATCAGACTGTTGATGAAGCACAGAAATTGCATCGGGATTGAATACAACAGTCACCATGCGCACTTTGCTCCATGGGAGTAGTGTCTCAAACAGTCTACGCTTTGATCGTTCCGTGGATGACCAGTAGTAGTTTCATATGCACATCTGGAGGCATTCTGTAATCTGTGGACTATCAGAGTGTTGATGAAACACAGAAATTGCATCGGGCTTGAATACAACAGTCACCATGTGCACTTTACTCCATGGGAGTAATGTCTCTAACAGTCTACTCTTTGATCATTCGCTGGAAGACCAGTAGTAGTTTCCGATGCACATCTGGAGGCATTCTGTAATCTGTAGACAATCAGTGTGTTGATGAAACACAGAAATAGCATCGGGATTGAATACAACTGTCACCATGTGCACTTTCCTCCATGGGAGTAATGTCTCAAACAGACTACGCTTTGATCGTTCCTTGGAAGACCAGTAGTTGTTTCCGATGCACATCTGGAGACATTCTGTAATCTGTGGACTATTAGAGAGTTGATGAAACACAGAAAATGCGTCGGGATTGAGTACAACAGTCACCATGCGCACATTCCTCCATGTGAGTAATGTCTTAAACATTCTACGCCTTGATCGTTCCCTTGAAGACCAGTAGTAGTTTCCGATACACATCTGGAGGCATTCTTTAATCTGTGGACTATCAGAGTGTTGATGAAACACAGAAGTTGCATCGGGATTGAATACAAATGTCACCATGCACACTTTCCTCCATAAAAGTAAAGTCTCAAACAGACTACGCTTTGATCGCGTCCTGGAAAACCAGTAGTAGTTTCCGATGCACATCTGGAGGCATTCTGTAATCTGTGGACTATCAGAGTGTCGATGAAACACAGAAATTGCATCGGGATTGAATACAACAGTCACCATGCGCACTTTCCTCCATGGGAGTAGTGTCTCAAACAGTCTACGTTTTGATCGTTCCCAGGAGGATCAGTAGTAGTTTCCGACGCTCATCTGGAGACAATCTGTAATCTGTGCAACTTCAAAGTGTTGATGAAACACAGAAATTGCCTCGGGATTGAATACAACAATCACAATGCGCAGTTACCTCCATGGGAGTAATGTCTGAAACAGTCTACGCTTTGATCGTTCCCTGGAAGACCAGTAGCAGTTTCCGATGCACATCTGGAGGCATTCGGTAATCTGTGGACCTTCAAAGTGTTGATGTAACACAGATATTGCATCGGGAGTGAATACAACAGTCACCATCCGCATTTTCCACCATGGGAGTAATTCATAGCAGGCTACGATCTGATCGTTCCCTGGAAGACCAGTAATAGTTTCCGATGCACATCTGGAGGAATTCTGTAATCTGTGGACTATCTGAGTGTTGATGAAACACAGAAATTGCATCGGGCTTGAATACAACAGTCACCATGTGCACTTTCCTCCATGGGAGTAGTGTCTCAAACAGTCTACGCTTTGATCGTTCCCTGGATGACTAGAAGTAGTTTCCGATGCACATCTGGAGGAATTCTGTAATCTGTGGACTATCAGACTGTTGATGAAACACAGAAATTGCATCTGGATTGAATACAACAGTCACCATGCGCACTTCCCTCCATGGGAGTAGTGTCTCAAACAGTCTACGCTTTGATCGTTCCCTGGATGACCAGTAGTAGTTTCATGTACACATCTGGAGGCATTCTGTAATCTGTGGACTATCAGAGTGTTGATGAAACACAGACATTGCATCGGGATTGAATACAACAGTTACCATGCGCTCTTTCCTCCATGGAAGTATTTCTCAAACAGTCTACGTTTTGATCGTAACCAGGAAGATCAGCAGTAGTTGCCGACGCTCATCTGGAGACAATCTGTAATCTGTGGACCTTCAAAGTGTTGATGAAACACATAAATTGCCTCGGGATTGAATACAACAGGCACCATGCGCACTTTCCTCCATGGGAGCAATGTTTCAAACAGTCTACGCTTTGATCGTTCCCTGGAAAACCAGTGGTAGTTTCCGATGCACATCTGGAGGCATTCTGCATTCTGTGGACTATCAGAGTGTTGATGAAACACAGAAAATGCATCAGGATTGAATACAATAGTCACCATGCGCACTTTCCTCCATGGGAGCAATGTTTCAAACAGTCTACGCTTTGATCGTTCCCTGGAAGACAAGTAGTAGTTTCCGATGCACATCTGGAGGCATTCTGTAATCCGTGGACTTTCAAAGTGTCGATGAAACACAGAAATTGCCTCTGGATTGAATACAACAGTCACCATGCGCACTTTCCTCTATGGGAGTAATGTCTCAAAGAGTCTACGTTTTGGTCGTGCCCTGGAAGACCAGTAGTAGTTACCGATGCACATCTGGAGGCATTCTGTAATTTCTGGATTATCAGAGTGTTGATGAAACACAGAAATTGCATCGGGTTTGAATACAACAGTCACCATGCGCACTTTCCTCCATGGGAGTAATGTCTCTAACAGTCTACGCTTTGATCATTCGCTGGAAGACCAGTAGTAGTTTCCGATGCACATCTGGAGGCATTCTGTAATCTGTGGACAATCTGAGTGTTGATGATACACAGAAATGGCATCGGGATTGAATACAACAGTCACCATGGGCACTTTCCCCCATGGGAGTAATGTCTCAAACAGACTACGCTTTGATCGTTCCCTGGAAGACCAGTAGTTGTTTCCGATGCACATCTGGTGGCATTCTGTAATCTGTGGACTATCAGAGTGTTGATGAAACACAGAAATTGCATCGCGATTGAATACAACAGTCACCATGCGCACTTTCCTCCATGGGAGTAATGTCTCAAACAGTCTACGCTTTGATTGTTCCCTGGAAGACCAGTAGTAGTTTCCGATGCACATCTGGAGGAATTCTGTAATCTGTGGAATATCAGACTGTTGATGAAACACTGAAATTGTATCGGGATTGAATACAACAGTCACCATGCGCACTTTCCTCCATGGGAGTAATCTCTCAAACAGTCTACGCTTTGATCGTTCCCTGGATGACCAGTAGTAGTTTCATATGCACATCTGGAGGCATTCTGTAATCTGTGGACTATCAGAGTGTTGAAGAAACACAGATATTGCATCGGGATTGAATACAACAGTTACCATGCGCTCTTTCCTCCATGGAAGTAATTCTCAAACAGTCTACGTTTTGATCGTAACCAGGAAGATCAGTAGCAGTTTCCGACGCTCATCTGGAGACAATCTGTAATCTGTGGACCTTCAAAGTGTTGATGAAACACAGAATTTGCCTCGGGATTGAATACAACAGTCACCATGCGCACTTTCCTCTGTGGGAGTAATGTCTCAAAGAGACTACGTTTTGATCGTGCCCTGGAAGACCTGTAGTAGTTACCGATGCACATCTGGAGGCATTCTGAAATTTGTGGACTATCAGAGTGTTGATGAAACACAGAAATTGCATCGGGTTTGTATACAACAGTCACCATGCGCACTTTCCTCCATGGGAGTAATGTCTCTAACAGTCTACGCTTTGATCATTCGCTGGAAGACCAGTAGTAGTTTCCGATGCACATCTGGAGGCATTCGGTAATCTGTGGACCTTCAAAGTGTTGATGTAACACAGATATTGCATCGGGAGTGAATACAACAGTCACCGTGTGCACTTTCCTCCATGGGAGTAGTGTCTCAAACAGTCTACGCTTTGATCGTTCCCTGGATGACTAGAAGTAGTTTCCGATGCACATCTGGAGGAATTCTGTTATCTTTGGACTATCAGACTGTTGATGAAACACAGAAATTGCATCTGGATTGAATACAACAGTCACCATGCGCACTTCCCTCCATGGGAGTAGTGTCTCAAACAGTCTACGCTTTGATCGTTCCCTGGATGACCAGTAGTAGTTTCATATACACATCTGGAGGCATTCTGTAATCTGTGGACTATCAGAGTGTTGATGAAACACAGACATTGCATCGGGATTGAATACAACAGTTACCATGCGCTCTTTCCTCCATGGAAGTATTTCTCAAACAGTCTACGTTTTGATCGTAACCAGGAAGATCAGTAGTAGTTGCCGACGCTCATCTGGAGACAATCTGTAATCTGTGGACCTTCAAAGTGTTGATGAAACACAGAAATTGCCTCGGGATTGAATACAACAGGCACCATGCGCACTTTCCTCCATGGTAGCAATGTTTCAAACAGTCTACGTTTTGATCGTTCCCTGGAAAACCACTGGTAGTTTCCGATGCACATCTGGAGGCATTCTGCAATCTGTGGACTATCAGAGTGTTGATGAAACACAGACATTGCATCGGGATTGAATACAACAGTTACCATGCGCTCTTTCCTCCATGGAAGTATTTCTCAAACAGTCTACGTTTTGATCGTAACCAGGAAGATCAGTAGTAGTTGCCGACGCTCATCTGGAGACAATCTGTAATCTGTGGACCTTCAAAGTGTTGATGAAACACAGAAATTGCCTCGGGATTGAATACAACAGGCACCATGCGCACTTTCCTCCATGGTAGCAATGTTTCAAACAGTCTACGTTTTGATCGTTCCCTGGAAAACCACTGGTAGTTTCCGATGCACATCTGGAGGCATTCTGCAATCTGTGGACTATCAGAGTGTTGATGAAACACAGAAAATGCATCGGGATTGAATACAACAGTCACCATGCACACTTTCCTCCATGGGAGCAATGTTTCAAACAGTCTACGCTTTGATCGTTCCCTGGAAGACCAGTAGTAGTTACCGATACACATCTGGAGGCATTCTGTAATTTGTGGATTATCAGAGTGTTGATGAAACACAGAAATTGCATCGGGTTTGAATACAACAGTCACCATGCGCACTTTCCTCCATGGGAGTAATGTCTCTAACAGTCTACGCTTTGATCATTCGCTGGAAGACCAGTAGTAGTTTCCGATGCACATCTGGAGGCATTCTGTAATCTGTGGACAATCTGAGTGTTGATGAAACACAGAAATGGCATCGGGATTGAATACAACAGTCACCATGGGCACTTTCCCCCATGGGAGTAATGTCTCAAACAGACTACGCTTTGATCGTTCCCTGGAAGACCAGTAGTTGTTTCCGATGCACATCTGGTGGCATTCTGTAATCTGTGGACTATCAGAGTGTTGATGAAACACAGAAATTGCATCGCGATTGAATACAACAGTCACCATGGGCACTTTCCCCCATGGGAGTAATGTCTCAAACAGACTACGCTTTGATCGTTCCCTGGAAGACCAGTAGTAGTTTCCGATGCATATCTGGAGACATCCTGTAATCTGTGGAGTATCAGAGTGTTGATGAAACACAGATATTGCATCAGGAGTGAATACAACAGTCACCATCCGCACATTCCACCATGGGAGTAATTCTCAAGCAGGCTACGATCTGATCGTTCCCTGGAAGACCCGTAGTAGTTTCCGATGCACATCTGGATGAAATCTGTAATCTGTGGACTATCTGAGTGTTGATGAAACACAGAAATTGCATCGGGATTGAATACAACAGTCACCATGCGCACTTTCCTCCATGGGAGTAGTGTCTCAAACAGTCTACGTTTTGATCGTTCCCAGGAAGATCAGTAGTAGTTTCCGACGCTCATCTGGAGACAATCTGTAATCTGTGGACCTTCAAAGTGTGGATGAAACACAGAAATTGCCTCGGGATTGAATACAACAGGCACCATGCACACTTTCCTCCATGGGAGCAATGTTTCAAACAGTCTACGCTTTGATCGTTCCCTGGAAAACCAGTAGTAGTTTCCGATGCACATCTGGAGGCATTCTGAAATCCGTGTACCTTCAAAGTGTCGATGAAACAAGGAAATTGCATCGGGATTGAATACAACAATCACAATGCGCAGTTTCCTCCATGTGAGTAATGTCTGAATCAGTCTACGCTTTGATCGTTCCCTGGAAGACCAGTAGCAGTTTACGATGCACATCTGGATTCATTCTGTAATCTGTGGACTATCAGAGTGTTGATGAAACACAGAAAATGCATCGGGATTTAATACAACAGTCACCATGCGCACTTTCCTCCATGGGAGCAATGTTTCAAACAGTCTACGCTTTGATCGTTCCCTGGACGACCAGTAGCAGTTTACGATGCACATCTGGAGGCATTCTGTAATCTGTGGACTATCAGAGTGTTGATGAAACACAGAAAATGTATCGGGATTGAATACAACAGTCACCAAGCGCACTTTCCTCCATGGGAGCAATGTTTCAAACAGTCTACGCTTTGATCGTACCCTGGAAGACCAGTAGTAGTTTCCGATGCACATCTGGAGGCATTCTGTAATCCGTGGACCTTCAAAGTGTCGATGAAACAGAGAAATTGCATCGGGATTGAATACAAGAATCACAATGCGCAGTTTCCTCCATGGGAGTAATGTCTGGAACAGTCTACGCTTTGATCGTTCCCTGGAAGACCAGTAGCAGTTTACGATGCACATCTGGAGGCATTCTGTAATCTGTGGACTATCAGACTGTTGATGAAACACACAAATTGCATCGGGGTTGAATACAACAGGCACCATGCCCCCTTTCCTCCATGGGAGTAATGTCTCAAACAGTCTATTCTTTGATCTACCCTGGAAGACCAGAAGTAGTTTCCGATGCACATCTGGAGGCATTCTGTAATCTGTGGACTATCAGAGTGTTGATGAAACGCAGAAATTGCATCGGGATTGAATACAACAGTCACCATGCGCACTTTCCTCCATTGGAGTAATGTCTCAAACAGTCTACGCTTTGATTGTTCCCTGGAATACCAGTAGTAGTTTCCGATGCACATCTGGAGGCATTCTGTAATCTGTGGACTATCAGAGTGTTGATGAAACACAGAAATTGCATCGGGATTGAATACAACAGTCAACCATGCGCACTTTCCTCCATGGGAGTAATTTCTCAAACCGACTATGCTTTGATCGTTCCCTGGATGACTATAAACAGTTTCCGATGCACATCTGGAGGAATTCTGTAATCTGTGGATTATCAGACTGTTGATGAAACACAGAAATTGCATCGGGATTGAATACAACTGTCACCATGCGCACTTTGCTCCATGGGAGTAGTGTCTCAAACAGTCTACGCTTTCATCGTTCCCTGGATGACCGGTAGTAGTTTCATATGCACATCTGGAGGCATTCTGTAATCTGTGGACTATCAGACTGTTGACGAAACACAGAAATTGCATCGAGATTAAAAACAACAGTCACCATGTGCACTTTCCTCCATGGGAGTAATGTCTCTAACATTCTACGATTTGATCGTTCCATGGAAGACCAGTAGTAGTTTCCGATGCACATCTGGTGGCACTCTGTAATCTGTGACTATCAGACTGTTGATGAAACACAGAAATTGCATCGAGATTGAATACAACAGTCGACATTCGCCTTTCCTCAATGGGAGTCATGTCTCTAACAGTCTACGCTTTGATCGTTCCCTGGAAGACCAGTAGTAGTTTCCGATACACATCTGGAGGCATTCTGTAATCTGTGGACTATCAGAGTGTTGATGAAACACAGATGTTGCATCGGGATTGAATACAAATGTCACCATGCACACTTTCCTCCATAAAAGTAAAGTCTCAAACAGACTACGCTTTTTATCGTTCCCTGGAAAACCAGTAGTAGTTTCCGATGCACATCTGGAGGCATTGTGTAATCTGTGGACTATCAGAGTGTTGTTGAGACACAGAAATTGCATCGGGATTGAATACAACAGTCACCATGCGCACTTTCCTCCATGGGAGTAGTATCACAAACAGTCTACGTGTTGTTCGTTCCCAGGAAGATCAGTAGTAGTTTCCAACGCTCATCTGGAGACAATCTGTAATCTGTGGACCTTCAAAGTGTTGATGAAACACAGAATTTGCCTCGGGATTGAATACAACATTCACCATGCTCACTTTCCTCTATGAGAGTAATGTCTCAAAGAGTCTACGTCTTGATCGTTACCTGGATGACCAGTAGTAGTTACCGATGCACATCTGGAGGCATTCTGTAATTTGTGGACTATCAGAGTGTTGATGAAACACAGAAATTGCATCGGGTTTGAATATAACAGTCACCATGCGCACTTTCCTCCATGGGAGTAATGTCTCTAACAGTCTACGCTTTGATCATTCGCTGGTAGACCAGTAGTAGTTACCGATGCACATCTGGAGGCATTCTGTAATTTGTGGACTATCAGAGTGTTGATGAAACACAGAAATTGCATCGGGATTGAATACAACAGTTGCCATGCGCTCTTTCCTCCATGGAAGTAATTCTCAAACAGTCTACGATTTGATCGTAACCTAGAAGATCAGTAGTAGTTTCCGACGCTCATCTGGAAACAATCTGTAATCTGTGGACCTTCAAAGTGTTGATGAAACACAGAATTTGCCTCGGGATTGAATACAACAGTCACCATGCGCACTTTCCTCTATGGGAGTAATGTCTCAAAGAGTCTACGTTTTGATCGTGACCTGGAAGACCAGTAGTAGTTACCGATGCACATCTGGAGGCATTCTGTAATTTGTGGACTATCAGAGTGTTGATGAAACACAGAAATTGCATCGGGTTTGAATACAACAGTCACCATGCGCACTTTTCTCCATGGGAGTAATGTCTCTAACAGTCTACGCTTTGATCATTCGCTGGAAGACCAGTAGTAGTTTCCGATGCACATCTGGAGGCATTCTGTAATCTGTGGACAATCTGAGTGTTGATGAAACACAGAAATAGCATCGGGATTGAATACAACATTCACCATGCGCACCTTCCTCCATGGGAGTAATGTCTCAAACAGACTACGCTTTGATCGTTCACTGGAAGACCAGTAGTAGTTTCCGATGCACATCTGGAGGCATTTTGTAGTCTGTGGACTATCTGAGTGTTGATGAAACACAGAAATTGCATCGCGATTGAATACAACGGTCACCATGCGCACTATCCTCCATGGGAGTAATGTTTCAAACAGTCTACGCTTTGATCGTTCCCTTGAAGACCAGTAGTAGTTTCCGATGCACATCTGGAGTCATTATGAAATCTGTGTCTATCAGACTGTTGACGAAACACAGAAATTGCATCGAGATAAAAAACAACAGACACCATGTGCACTTTCCTCCATGGGAGTAATGTCTCTAACATTCTACGATTTGATCGTTCCATGGAAGACCAGTAGTAGTTTCCGATGCACATCTGGTGGCACTCTGTAATCTGTGACTATCAGACTGTTGATGAAACACAGAAATTGCATCGAGATTGAATACAACAGTCGACATGCGCCTTTCCTCAATGGGAGTCATGTCTCTAACAGTCTACGCTTTGATCGTTCCCTGGAAGACCAGTAGTAGTTTCCGATACACATCTGGAGGCATTCTGTAATCTGTGGACTATCAGAGTGTTGATGAAACACAGAAGTTGCATCGGGATTGAATACAAATGTCACCATGCACACTTTCCTCCATAAAAGTAAAGTCTCAAACAGACTACGCTTTTTATCGTTCCCTGGAAAACCAGTAGTAGTTTCCGATGCACATCTGGAGGCATTGTGTAATCTGTGGACTATCAGAGTGTTGTTGAAACACAGAAATTGCATCGGGATTGAATACAACAGTCACCATGCGCACTTTCCTCCATGGGAGTAGTATCACAAAGAGTCTACGTGTTGTTCGTTCCCAGGAAGATCAGTAGTAGTTTCCAACGCTCATCTGGAGACAATCTGTAATCTGTGGACCTTCAAAGTGTTGATGAAACACAGAATTTTCCTCGGGATTGAATACAACATTCACCATGCTCACTTTCCTCTATGAGAGTAATGTCTCAAAGAGTCTACGTCTTGATCGTTACCTGGAAGACCATTAGTAGTTACCGATGCACATCTGGAGGCATTCTGTAATTTGTGGACTATCAGAGTGTTGATGAAACACAGAAATTGCATCGGGTTTGAATATAACAGTCACCATGCGCACTTTCCTCCATGGGAGTAATGTCTCTAACAGTCTACGCTTTGATCATTCGCTGGAAGACCAGTAGTAGTTACCGATGCACATCTGGAAGCATTCTGTAATTTGTGGACTATCAGAGTGTTGATGAAACACAGAAATTGCATCGGGATTGAATACAACAGTTACCATGCGCTTTTTCCTCCATGGAAGTAATTCTCAAACAGTCTACGTTTTGATCGTTCCCAGGAAGATCAGTAGAAGTTTCCGACGCTCATCTGGAGACAATCTGTAATCTGTGGACCTTCAAAGTGTTGATGAATCACAGAAATTGCCTCGGGATTGAATACAACAATCACAATGCGCAGTTTCCTCCATGGGAGTAATGTCTGAAACAGTCTACGCTTTGATCGTTCCCTGGAAGACCAGTAGCAGTTTACGATGCTCATCTGGAGGCATTCTGTAATCTGCGGACTATCAGACTGTTGATGAAACACAGAAAATGCATTGGGATTGAATACAACAGGCACCATGCCCCCTTTCCTCCATGGGAGTAATGTGTCAAACAGTCTATTCTTTGATCTACCCTGGAAGACTAGAAGTAGTTTCCGATGCACATCTGGCGGCATTCTGTAATCTGTGGACTATCAGAGTGTTGATGAAACACAGATATTGCATCGGGATTGAATACAACAGTCACCATGCGCACTTTCCTCCATGGGAGTAATGTCTCAAACAGTCTACGCTTTGATTGTTCCCTGGAAGACCAGTAGTAGTTTCCGATGCACATCTGGAGGAATTCTGTAATCTGTGGTCTATCAGACTGTTGATGAATCACTGAAATTGCTTCGGGATTGAATACAACAGTCACCATGCGCACTTTCCTCCATGGGAGTAATGTCTCAAACAGTCTACGCTTTGATCGTTCCCTGGATGACCAGTAGTAGTTTCATATGCACATCTGGAGGCATTCTGTAATCTGTGGACCTTCAAAGTGTTGATGTAACACAGATATTGCATCAGGAGTGTATACAACAGTCACCATCCGCGTTTTCCACCATGGGAGTAATTCTCAAGCAGGCTACGATCTGATCGTTCCCTGGAAGATCAGTAATAGTTTCCGATGCACATCTGGAGGAATTCTGTAATCAGTGGACTATCTGAGTGTTGATGAAACACAGAAATTGCATCGGGCTTGAATACAACAGTCACCATGTGCACTTTCCTCCATGGGAGTAGTGTCTCAAACAGTCTACGCTTTGATTGTTCCCTGGATGACTAGAAGTAGTTCCCGATGCACATCTGGAGGAATTCTGTAATCTGTGGACTATCAGACTGTTGATGAAACACAGAAATTGCATCTGGATTGAATACAACAGTCACCATGCGCACTTTCCTCCATGGGAGTAGTGTCTCAAACAGTCTACGCTTTGATCGTTCCCTGGATGACCAGTAGTAGTTTCATATGCACATCTGGAGGCATTCTGTAATCTGTGGACTATCAGTTTGTTGATGAAACACAGACATTGCATCGGGATTGAATACAACAGTTACCATGCGCTCTTTCCTCCATGGAAGTAATTCTCAAACAGTCTACGTTTTGATCGTAACCAGGAAGATCAGTAGTAGTTTCCGACACTCATCTGGAGACAATCTGTAATCTGTGGACCTTCAAGTGTTGATGAAGCACAGAAATTGCCTCGGGATTGAATACAACAGTCACCATGCGCACCTTCCTCCATGGGAGTAATGTCTCTAACAGTCTACGCTTTGATCATTCGCTGGAAGACCAGTAGTAGTTTCCGATGCACATCTGGAGGCATTCTGTAATCTGTGGAAAATCTGAGTGTTGATGAAACACAGAAATTGCATCGGGATTGAATACAAGAGTCACCATGCGCACTTTCCTCCGTGGGAGGAATGTCTCAAACAGCCTACCATTTGATCGTTCCCTTGAAGACCAGTAGAAGTTACCGATGCACATCTGGAGGCATTCACTAATCTTTGGACTATCAGAGTGTTGATGAAACACAGAAATTGAATCGGGATTGAATACAACAGGCACCATGCGCACTTTCCGCCATGGGAGTAATCTTTCAGACAGTCTACGTTTTGATCGTTCCCAGGAACACCAGTAGTAGTTTCCGATGCACGTCCGGAGACATTCTGTAATCTGTGGACTATCAGAGAGTTGATGAAACACAGAAAATGCATCGGGATTGAGTACAACAGTCACCATGCGCACTTTCCTCCATGTGAGTAATGTCTCAAACAGTCTACGCTTTGATCGTTCCCCTGAAGACCAGTAGTACTTTCCGATACACATCTGGAGGCATTCTGTAATCTGTGGACTATCAGAGTGTTGATGAAACACAGAAGTTGCATCGGGATTGAATACAAATGTCACCATGCACACTTTCCTCCATAAAAATAAAGTCACAAACAGACTACGGTTTAATCGTTCCCTGGAAAAGCAGTAGTAGTTTCCGATGCACATCTGGATGCATTTAGTAATCTTTGGACTATCAGAGTGTTGATGAAACACGGAAATTGCATCGGGATTGAATAAAACAGGCACCATGCGCACTTCCCTCCATGGGAGTAATGTCTTAAACAGTCTATTCTTTGATCGTTGCCTGGAAGACCAGAAGTAGTTTCCGATGCACATCTGGAGGCATTCTATAATCTGTGGACATTCAAAGTGTTGATGAAACACAGAAATTGCATCGGGATTGAATACAACAGTCACCATCCGCACTTTCCTCCATGTTAGTAATGTCTCAAACAGCCTACGCTTTGAACGTTCCCTGGAAGACCAGTGTTAGTTTCCGATGCACATCTGAAGGCATTCTGTAATCTGTTGACTATCAGAGTGCTGATGAAACAAAGAAATTGCATCGGGATTGAATACAACAGTCACCATGCTCACTTTCCTCCATGGGAGTAATGTCTCTCAGAGTCTACGCTTTGATCGTTCCCTGGAAGACCAGTAGTAGTTTCCGATGCACATCTGGAGTCATTCTGTAATCTGTGGACTATCTGAGTGTTGATGAAACACAGAAATTGCATCGGGCCTGAATACAACAGTCACCATGCGTATTTTCCTCCATGGGAATAGTGTCCCAAACAGTCTACGCTTTGATCGTTCCCTGGATGACCAGAAGTAGTTTCCGATGCACATCTGGAGGAATTCTGTAAGCTTTGGACTATCAGAATGTTGATGAAACACAGAAATTGCATCGGGATTGAATACAACTGGCACTATGCACACTTTCCTCCATGGGAGTAATGTCTCACACAATATATTATTTGATCTTTTCCTGGAAGACCAGAAAAAGTTTCCGATGCACATCTGGAGGCATTCTGCATTCTGTGGACCTTCAAAGTGTTGATGAAACACAGAAATTGCATCGGGTCTGAAGACAACAGTCACCATCCGCACTTTCCTCCATGTTACTAATGTCTCAAACAGTCTACGCTTTGATCGTTCCCTATAAGACCAGTGTTAGTTTCCGATGCACATCTGGAGGCATTCTGTAATCTGTGGACTATCAGAGTGTTGATGAAACACAGAAATTGCATCCGGATTCAATGCAACAGTCACCATGCGCACTTTCCACCATGGGAGTAATGTGTCTAACAGTCTACGCTTTGATCGTTCCCTGGAAGACCAGTAGTAGTTTCCGATGCACATCTGGAAGCATTCTGTAATCTGTGGACTATCAGAGTGTTGATGAAACACAGAAATTGCATCGGGAATGAATACAACAGTTACCATGCGATCTTTCCTCCATGGAAGTAATTCTCAAACAGTCTACGTTTTGATCGTTCCCAGGTAGATCAGTAGTAGTTTCCGACGCTCATCTGGAGACAATCTGTAATCTGTGGACCTCCAAAGTGTTGATGAAACACAGAAATTGCCTCGGGATTGAATACAACAGTCACCATGCGCACTTCTCTCTATGGGAGTAATGTCTCTAACAGTCTACGCTTTGATCATTCGCTGGAAGACCAGTAGTAGTTTCCGATGCACATCTGGATTCATTCTGTAATCCGTGGACCTTCAAAGGGTCGATGAAACAGAGAAATTGCATCGGGATTGAATACAACATTCACCATGCGCACTTTCCTCCATGGGAGTAATGTCTCAGACAGTCTACGTTTTGATCGTTCCCAGGAAGACCAGTAGTAGTTTCAGATGCACATCTGGATTCATTCTGTAACCTGTGGACTATAAGAGTGTTGATGAAACACAGACGTTGCATCGGGATTGAATACAAATGTCACCATGCACACTTTCCTACATAAAAGTGAAGTCTCAATCTGACTACGCTTTGATCGTTCCCTGGAAAACCAGTAGTAGTTTCCGATGCACATCTGGGGGCATTCTGCAATCTCTGGACTATCAGAGTGTTGATGAAACACAGAAATTGCATCGGGATTGAATACAACAGTCATCACGCGCACTTTCCTCCATGGGAGGAATGTCTCAAACAGTCTACGCTTTGATCGTTCCCTGTAAGACCAGTAGTAGTTTCCGATGCACATCTGGAGGCATTCTGTTATCTGTGGACTATCAGACTGTTGATGAAACACAGAAATTGCATCGGGATTGAATACAACACGCACCATGCGCACTTTCCTCCATGGGAGTAATGACTTAAACAGTCTATCCTTTGATCGTTCCCTGGAAGACCAGAAGTGGTTTCCGATGCACATCTTGAGGCATTCCATAATCTGTGGACATTCAAAATGTTGATGAAACACAGAAATTGCATCGGGATTGAATACAACAGTCACCATCCGCACTTTCCTCCATGTTAGTAATGTCTCAAACAGCCTTCGCTTTGAACGTTCCCTGGAAGACCAGTGTTAGTTTCCGATGCACTTCTGGAGGCATTCTGTAATCTGTTGACTATCAGAGTGTTTAAGAAACACAGAAATTGCATCGGGATTGAATACAACAGTCACCATGCGCACTTTCTTCCATGGGAGTAATGTCTGAAACAGTCCACGCTTTGATCGTTCCCTGGAAAACCAGGAGTAGTTTCCGATGCACATCTGGAGGCATTCTGTAATCTGTGGACTATCAGAGTATTGATGAAACACAGAAATTGCATCTGGAGTGAATACAACAGACACCGTCCGCACTTTCCTCCATGGGAGTAATTCTCAAACAGTTTACGCTTTGATCATTCGCTGTAAGACCGGTAGTAGTTTCCGATGCACATCTGGAGGCATTATTCAATCTGTGGACAATCTGAGTGTTGATGAAAAACAGAAATTGCATTGGGATTGAATACAACAGTTACCATGCCCCCTTTCCTCCATGGGAGTAATGTGTCAAACAGTCTATTCTTTGATCTACCCTGGAAGACTAGAAGTAGTTTCCGATGCACATCTGGCGGCATTCTGTAATTTGTGGACTATCAGAGTGTTGATGAAACACAGAAATTGCATCGGGATTGAATACAACAGTTACCATGCGCTTTTTCCTCCATGGAAGTAATTCTCAAACAGTCTACGTTTTGATCGTTCCCAGGAAGATCAGTAGAAGTTTCCGACGCTCATCTGGAGACATTCTGTAATCTGTGGACCTTCAAAGTGTTGATGAAACACAGAAATTGCCTCGGGATTGAATACAACAATCACAATGCGCAGTTTCCTCCATGGGAGTAATGTCTGAAACAGTCTACGCTTTGATCGTTCCCTGGAAGACCAGTAGCAGTTTACGATGCACATCTGGAGGCATTCTGTAATCTGCGGACTATCAGACTGTTGATGAAACACAGAAATTGCATTGGGATTGAATACAACAGGCACCATGCCCCCTTTCCTCCATGGGAGTAATGTGTCAAACAGTCTATTCTTTGATCTACCCTGGAAGACTAGAAGTAGTTTCCGATGCACATCTGGCGGCATTCTGTAATCTGTGGACTATCAGAGTGTTGATGAAACACAGAAATTGCATCGGGATTGAATACAACAGTCACCATGCGCACTTTCCTCCATGGGAGTAATGTCTCAAACAGTCTACGCTTTGATTGTTCCCTGGAAGACCAGTAGTAGTTTCCGATGCACATCTGGAGGAATTCTGTAATCTGTGGTCTATCAGACTGTTGATGAAACACTGAAATTGCATCGGGATTGAATACAACAGTCACCATGCGCACTTTCCTCCATGGGAGTAATGTCTCAAACAGTCTACGCTTTGATCGTTCCCTGGATGACCAGTAGTAGTTTCATATGCACATCTGGAGGCATTCTGTAATCTGTGGACCTTCAAAGTGTTGATGTAACACAGATATTGCATCAGGAGTGTATACAACAGTCACCATCCGCGTTTTCCACCATGGGAGTAATTCTCAAGCAGGCTACGATCTGATCGTTCCCTGGAAGACCAGTAATAGTTTCCGATGCACATCTGGAGGAATTCTGTAATCAGTGGACTATCTGAGTGTTGATGAAACACAGAAATTGCATCGGGCTTGAATACAACAGTCACCATGTGCACTTTCCTCCATGGGAGTAGTGTCTCAAACAGTCTCCGCTTTGATTGTTCCCTGGATGACTAGAAGTAGTTTCCGATGCACATCTGGAGGAATTCTGTAATCTGTGGACTATCAGACTGTTGATGAAACACAGAAATTGCATCTGGATTGAATACAACAGTCACCATGCGCACTTTCCTCCATGGGAGTAGTGTCTCAAACAGTCTACGCTTTGATCGTTCCCTGGATGACCAGTAGTAGTTTCATATGCACATCTGGAGGCATTCTGTAATCTGTGGACTATCAGTGTGTTGATGAAACACAGACATTGCATCGGGATTGAATACAACAGTTACCATGCGCTCTTTCCTCCATGGAAGTAATTCTCAAACAGTCTACGTTTTGATCGTAACCAGGAAGATCAGTAGTAGTTTCCGACACTCATCTGGAGACAATCTGTAATCTGTGGACCTTCAAGTGTTGATGAAGCACAGAAATTGCCTCGGGATTGAATACAACAGTCACAATGCGCACTTTCCTCCATGGGAGTAATGTCTCTAACAGTCTACGCTTTGATCATTCGCTGGAAGACCAGTAGTAGTTTCCGATGCACATCTGGAGGCATTCTGTAATCTGTGGAAAATCTGAGTGTTGATGAAACACAGAAATTGCATCGGGATTGAATACAAGAGTCACCATGCGCACTTTCCTCCGTGGGAGGAATGTCTCAAACAGTCTACCATTTGATCGTTCCCTTGAAGACCAGTAGAAGTTACCGATGCACATCTGGAGGCATTCACTAATCTTTGGACTATCAGAGTGTTGATGAAACACAGAAATTGAATCGGGATTGAATACAACAGGCACCATGCGCACTTTCCGCCATGGGAGTAATCTTTCAGACAGTCTACGTTTTGATCGTTCCCAGGAACACCGGTAGCAGTTTCCGATGCACGTCCGGAGACATTCTGTAATCTGTGGACTATCAGAGAGTTGATGAAACACAGAAAATGCATCGGGATTGAGTACAACAGTCACCATCCGCACTTTCCTCCATGTTAGTAATGTCTCAAACAGCCTACGCTTTGATCGTTCCCTGGAAGACCAGTAGTACTTTCCGATACACATCTGGAGGCATTCTGTAATCTGTGGACTATCAGAGTGTTGATGAAACACAGAAGTTGCATCGGGATTGAATACAAATGTCACCATGCACACTTTCCTCCATAAAAATAAAGTCACAAACAGACTACGGTTTGATCGTTCCCTGGAAAAGCAGTAGTAGTTTCCGATGCACATCTGGATGCATTTAGTAATCTTTGGACTATCAGAGTGTTGATGAAACACGGAAATTGCATCGGGATTGAATACAACAGGCACCATGCGCACTTACCTCCATGGGAGTAATGTCTTAAACAGTCTATTCTTTGATCGTTGCCTGGAAGACCAGAAGTAGTTTCCGATGCACATCTGGAGGCATTCTATAATCTGTGGACATTCAAAGTGTTGATGAAACACAGAAATTGCATCGGGATTGAATACAACAGTCACCATCCGCACTTTCCTCCATGTTAGTAATGTCTCAAACAGCCTACGCTTTGAACGTTCCCTGGAAGACCAGTGTTAGTTTCCGATGCACATCTGGAGGCATTCTGTAATCTGTTGACTATCAGAGTGTTGATGAAACAAAGAAATTGCATCGGGATTGAATACAACAGTCACCATGCTCACTTTCCTCCATGGGAGTAATGTCTCTAACAGTCTACGCTTTGATCGTTCCCTGGAAGACCAGTAGTAGTTTCCGATGCACATCTGGAGTCATTCTGTAATCTTTGGACTATCAGAGTGTTGATGAAACACAGAAATTGCATCGGGATTGAATACGACAGTCACCACGCGCACTTTCCTCCATGGGAGGAATGTCCCAAACAGTCTACGCTTTGATCGTTCCCTTTAAGACCAGTAGTAGTTTCCGATGCACATCTGGAGGAATTCTGTAAGCTTTGGACTATCAGAATGTTGATGAAACACAGAAATTGCATCGGGATTGAATACAACTGGCACTATGCACACTTTCCTCCATGGGAGTAATGTCTCACACAGTATATTATTTGATCTTTTCCTGGAAGACCAGAAAAAGTTTCCGATGCACATCTGGAGGCATTCTGCATTCTGTGGACCTTCAAAGTGTTGATGAAACACAGAAATTGCTTCGGGTCTGAAGACAACAGTCACCATCCGCACTTTCCTCCATGTTACTAATGTCTCAAACAGTCTACGCTTTGATCGTTCCCTATAAGACCAGTGTTAGTTTCCGATGCACATCTGGAGGCATTCTGTAATCTGTGGACTATCAGAGTGTTGATGAAACACAGAAATTGCATCGGGATTGAATGCAACAGTCACCATGCGCACTTTCCACCATGGGAGTAATGTGTCTAACAGTCTACGCTTTGATCGTTCCCTGGAAGACCAGTAGTAGTTTCCGATGCACATCTGGAAGCATTCTGTAATCTGTGGACCTTCAGAGTGTTGATGAAACACAGAAATTGCATCGGGATTGAATACAACAGTTACCATGCGCTCTTTCCTCCATGGAAGTAATTCTCAAACAGTCTACGTTTTGATCGTTCCCTGGTAGATCAGTAGTAGTTTCCGACGCTCATCTGGAGACAATCTGTAATCTGTGGACCTCCAAAGTGTTGATGAAACACAGAAATTGCCTCGGGATTGAATACAACAGTCACCATGCGCACTTCTCTCTATGGGAGTAATGTCTCTAACAGTCTACGCTTTGATCATTCGCTGGAAGACCAGTAGTAGTTTCCGATGCACATCTGGATTCATTCTGTAATCCGTGGACCTTCAAAGGGTCGATGAAACAGAGAAATTACATCGGGATTGAATACAACATTCACCATGCGCACTTTCCTCCATGGGAGTAATGTCTCAGACAGTCTACGTTTTGATCGTTCCCAGGAAGACCAGTAGTAGTTTCAGATGCACATCTGGATTCATTCTGTAACCTGTGGACTATCAGAGTGTTGATGAAACACAGACGTTGCATCGGGATTGAATACAAATGTCACCATGCACACTTTCCTACATAAAAGTGAAGTCTCAATCAGACTACGCTTTGATCGTTCCCTGGAAAACCAGTAGTAGTTTCCGATGCACATCTGGGGGCATTCTGCAATCTCTGGACTATCAGAGTGTTGATGAAACACAGAAATTGCATCGGGATTGAATACAACAGTCATCACGCGCACTTTCCTCCATGGGAGGAGTGTCTCAAACAGTCTACGCTTTGATCGTTCCCTGTAAGACCAGTAGTAGTTTCCGATGCACATCTGGAGGCATTCTGTTATCTGTGGACTATCAGACTGTTGATGAAACACAGAAATTGCATCGGGATTGAATACAACACGCACCATGCGCACTTTCCTCCATGGGAGTAATGACTTAAACAGTCTATCCTTTGATCGTTCCCTGGAAGACCAGAAGTGGTTTCCGATGCACATCTTGAGGCATTCCATAATCTGTGGACATTCAAAATGTTGATGAAACACAGAAATTGCATCGGGATTGAATACAACAGTCACAATCCGCACTTTCCTCCATGTTAGTAATGTCTCAAACAGCCTTCGCTTTGAACGTTCCCTGGAAGACCAGTGTTAGTTTCCGATGCACTTCTGGAGGCATTCTGTAATCTGTTGACTATCAGAGTGTTTAAGAAACACAGAAATTGCATCGGGATTGAATACAACAGTCACCATGCGCACTTTCTTCCATGGGAGTAATGTCTGAAACAGTCCACGCTTTGATCGTTCCCTGGAAAACCAGGAGTAGTTTCCGATGCACATCTGGAGGCATTCTGTAATCTGTGGACTATCAGAGTATTGATGAAACACAGAAATTGCATCTGGAGTGAATACAACAGACACCGTCCGCACTTTCCTCCATGGGAGTAATTCTCAAACAGTATACGCTTTGATCATTCGCTGTAAGACCGGTAGTAGTTTCCGATGCACATCTGGAGGCATTATTCAATCTGTGGACAATCTGAGTGTTGATGAAAAACAGAAATTGCATCGGGATTGAATACAAGAGTCACCATGCGCACTTTCCTCCATGGGAAGAATGTCTCAAACAGTCTACAATTTGACCGTTCATTTGAAGACCAGTAGTAGTTACCGATGCACATCTGGAGGCATTCACTATTCTTTGGACTATCAGAGTGTTGATGAAACACAGAAATTGCATCGGGATTGAATACAACAGGCACCATGCGCACCTTCCCCCATGGGAGCAATGTTTCCAACAGTCTACGCTTTGATCGTTCCCAGGAAGATCAGTAGTAGATTCCGACGCTCATCTGGAGACAATCTGTAATCTGTGGACCTTCAAAGTGTTGATGAAACACAGAATTTGCCTCGGGATTGAATTCAACAGTCACCATGCGCACTTTTCTCTATGGGAGTAATGTCTCAAGGAGTCTACGGCTTGATCGTTACCTGGAAGACCAGTAGTAGTTACCGATGCACATCTGGAGGCATTCTGTAATTTGTGGACTATCAGAGTGTCGATGAAACACAGAAATTGCATCGGGTTTGAATATAACAATCACCATGCGCACTTTCCTCCATGGGAGTAATGTCTCTAACAGTCTACGCTTTGATCATTCGCTGGAAGACCAGTAGTAGTTACCGATGCACATCTGGAGGCATTCTGTAATTTGTGGACTATCAGAGTGTTGATGAAACACAGAAATTGCATCGGGATTGAATACAACAGTTACCATGCGCTTTTTCCTCCATGGAAGTAATGTCTCTAACAGTCTACGCTTTGATCGTTCTCTGGAAGACCAGTAGTAGTTTCCGATGCACATCTGGAGACAATCTGTAATCTGTGGACCTTCAAAGTGTTGATGAAACACAGAAATTGCCTCGGGATTTAATACAACAGTCACCATGCGCACTTTCCTCCATGGGAGTAATGTCTCAAACAGTCCACGCTTTGATTGTTCCCTGGAAGACCAGTAGTAGTTTCCGATGCACATCTGGAGGAATTCTGTAATCTGTGGTCTATCAGACTGTTGATGAAACACTGAAATTGCATCGGGATTGAATACAACAGTCACCATGCGCACTTCTCTCTATGGGAGTAATGTCTCTAACAGTCTACGCTTTGATCATTCGCTGGAAGACCAGTAGTAGTTTCCGATGCACATCTGGATTCATTCTGTAATCCGTGGACCTTCAAAGGGTCGATGAAACAGAGAAATTCCATCGGGATTGAATACAAAATTCACCATGCGCACTTTCCTCCATGGGAGTAATGTCTCAGACAGTCTACGTTTTGATCGTTCCCAGGAAGACCAGTAGTAGTTTCCGATGCACATCTGGATTCATTCTGTAACCTGTGGACTATCAGAGTGTTGATGAAACACAGACGTTGCATTGGGATTGAATACAAATGTCACCATGCACACTTTCCTCCATAAAAGTAAAGTCTCAATCAGATTACGCTTTGATCGTTCCCTGGAAAACCAGTAGTAGTTTCCGATGCACATCTGGATTCATTCTGTAACCTGTGGACTATCAGAGTGTTGATGAAACACAGACGTTGCATCGGGATTGAACACAAATGTCACCATGCACACTTTCCTCCATAAAAGTAAAGTCTCAATCAGATTACGCTTTGATCGTTCCCTGGAAAACCAGTAGTAGTTTCCGATGCACATCTGGGGGCATTCTGCAATCTCTGGACTATCAGAGTGTTGATGAAACACAGAAATTGCATCGGGATTGAATACAACAGTCATCACGCGCACTTTCCTCAATGGGAGTAATGTCTGAAACAGTCTACGCTTTGATCGTTCCCTGGAAGACAAGTAGCAGTTTACGATGCACATCTGGAGGCATTCTGTAATCTGCGGACTATCAGACTGTTGATGAAACACAGAAATTGCATTGGGATTGAATACAACAGGCACCATGCCCCCTTCCCTCCATGGGAGTAATGTCTCAAACAGTCTATTCTTTGATCTACCCTGGAAGACCAGAAGTAGTTTCCGATGCACATCTGGCGGCATTCTGTAATCTGTGGACTATCAGAGTGTTGATGAAACACAGAAATTGCATCGGGATTTAATACAACAGTCACCATGCGCACTTTCCTCCATGGGAGTAATGTCTCAAACAGTCCACGCTTTGATTGTTCCCTGGAAGACCAGTAGTAGTTTCCGATGCACATCTGGAGGAATTCTGTAATCTGTGGTCTATCAGACTGTTGATGAAACACTGAAATTGCATCGGGATTGAATACAACAGTCACCATGCGCACTTCTCTCTATGGGAGTAATGTCTCTAACAGTCTACGCTTTGATCATTCGCTGGAAGACCAGTAGTAGTTTCCGATGCACATCTGGATTCATTCTGTAATCCCTGGACCTTCAAAGGGTCGATGAAACAGAGAAATTCCATCGGGATTGAATACAAAATTCACCATGCGCACTTTCCTCCATGGGAGTAATGTCTCAGACAGTCTACGTTTTGATCGTTCCCAGGAAGACCAGTAGTAGTTTCCGATGCACATCTGGATTCATTCTGTAACCTGTGGACTATCAGAGTGTTGATGAAACACAGACGTTGCATCGGGATTGAATACAAATGTCACCATGCACACTTTCCTCCATAAAAGTAAAGTCTCAATCAGACTACGCTTTGATCGTTCCCTGGAAAACCAGTAGTAGTTTCCGATGCACATCTGGGGGCATTCTGCAATCTCTGGACTATCAGAGTGTTGATGAAACACAGAAATTGCATCGGGATTGAATACAACAGTCATCACGCGCACTTTCCTCCATGGGAGGAATGCCTAAAACAGTCTACGCTTTGATCTTTCCCTGTAAGACCAGTAGTAGTTTCCGATGCACATCAGGAGGCATTCTGTTATCTGTGGACTATCAGACTGTTGATGAAACACAGAAATTGCATCGGGATTGAATACAACACGCACCATGCGCACTTTCCTCCATGGGAGTAATGACTTAAACAGTCTATCCTTTGATCGTTCCCTGGAAGACCAGAAGTGGTTTCCGATACACATCTTGAGGCATTCCATAATCTGTGGACATTCAAAGTGTTGCTGAAACACAGAAATTGCGTCGGGATTGAATACAACAGTCACCATCCACACCTTCCTCCATGTTAGTAATGTCTCAAACAGCCTTCGCTTTGAACGTTCCCTGGAAGACCAGTGTTAGTTTCCGATGCACATCTGGAGGCATTCTGTAATCTGTGGACTATCAGAGTATTGATGAAACACAGAAATTGCATCTGGAGTGAATACAACAGTCACCGTCCGCACTTTCCTCCATGGGAGTAATTCTCAAACAGTATACGCTTTGATCATTCGCTGTAAGACCGGTAGTAGTTTCCGATGCACATCTGGAGGCATTATTCAATCTGTGGACAATCTGAGTGTTGATGAAACACATAAATTGCATCGGGATTGAATACAAGAGTCACAATGCGCACTTTCCTCCGTGGGAAGAATGTCTCAAACAGTCTACAATTTGACCGTTCCCTTGAATACCAGTGGTACTTACCGATGCACATCTGGAGGCATTCACTATTCTTTGGACTATCAGAGTGTTGATGAAACACACAAATTGCATTGGGATTGAATACAACAGGCACCATGCCCCCTTCCCTCCATGGGAGTAATGTCTCAAACAGTCTATTCTTTGATCTACCCTGGAAGACCAGAAGTAGTTTCCGATGCACATCTGGCGGCATTCTGTAATCTGTGGACTATCAGAGTGTTGATGAAACACAGAAATTGCATCGGGATTTAATACAACAGTCACCATGCGCACTTTCCTCCATGGGAGTAATGTCTCAAACAGTCCACGCTTTGATTGTTCCCTGGAAGACCAGTAGTAGTTTCCGATGCACATCTGGAGGAATTCTGTAATCTGTGGTCTATCAGACTGTTGATGAAACACTGAAATTGTATCGGGATTGAATACAACAGTCACCATGCGCACTTCTCTCTATGGGAGTAATGTCTCTAACAGTCTACGCTTTGATCATTCGCTGGAAGACCAGTAGTAGTTTCCGATGCACATCTGGATTCATTCTGTAATCCGTGGACCTTCAAAGGGTCGATGAAACAGAGAAATTCCATCGGGATTGAATACAAAATTCACCATGCGCACTTTCCTCCATGGGAGTAATGTCTCAGACAGTCTACGTTTTGATCGTTCCCAGGAAGACCAGTAGTAGTTTCCGATGCACATCTGGATTCATTCTGTAACCTGTGGACTATCAGAGTGTTGATGAAACACAGACGTTGCATCGGGATTGAATACAAATGTCACCATGCACACTTTCCTCCATAAAAGTAAAGTCTCAATCAGACTACGCTTTGATCGTTCCCTGGAAAACCAGTAGTAGTTTCCGATGCACATCTGGGGGCATTCTGCAATCTCTGGACTATCAGAGTGTTGATGAAACACAGAAATTGCATCGGGATTGAATACAACAGTCATCACGCGCACTTTCCTCCATGGGAGGAATGTCTCAAACAGTCTACGCTTTGATCTTTCCCTGTAAGACCAGTAGTAGTTTCCGATGCACATCAGGAGGCATTCTGTTATCTGTGGACTATCAGACTCTTGATGAAACACAGAAATTGCATCGGGATTGAATACAACACGCACCATGCGCACTTTCCTCCATGGGAGTAATGACTTAAACAGTCTATCCTCTGATCGTTCCCTGGAAGACCAGAAGTGGTTTCCGATGCACATCTTGAGGCATTCCATAATCTGTGGACATTCAAAGTGTTGATGAAACACAGAAATTGCATCGGGATTGAATACAACAGTCACCATCCACACCTTCCTCCATGTTAGTAATGTCTCAAACAGCCTTCGCTTTGAACGTTCCCTGGAAGACCAGTGTTAGTTTCCGATGCACTTCTGGAGGCATTCTGTAATCTGTTGACTATCAGAGTGTTGATGAAACACAGAAATTGCATCGGGATTGAATACAACAGTCACCATGCGCACTTTCTTTCATGGGAGTAATGTCTGAAACAGTCCACGCTTTGATCGTTCCCTGGAAAACCAGTAGTAGTTTCCGATGCACATCTGGAGGCATTCTGTAATCTGTGGACTATCAGAGTGTTGATGAAACACAGAAATTGCATCTGGAGTGAATACAACAGTCACCGTCCGCACTTTCCTCCATGGGAGTAATTCTCAAACAGTATACGCTTTGATCATTCGCTGTAAGACCGGTAGTAGTTTCCGATGCACATCTGGAGGCATTTAGTAATCTTTGGACTATCAGAGTGTTGATGAAACACAGAAATTGCATCGGGATTGAATACGACAGTCACCACGCGCACTTTCCTCCATGGGAGGAATGTCCCAAACAGTCTACGCTTTGATCGTTCCCTTTAAGACCAGTAGTAGTTTCCGATGCACATCTGGAGGCATTCTGTTATCTGTGGACTATCAGACTGTTGATGAAACACAGAAATTGCATCGGGATTGAATACAACAGGCACCATGCGCACTTCCCTCCATGGGAGTAATGTCTTAAACAGTCTATACTTTGATCGTTGCCTGGAAGACCAGAAGTAATTTCCGATGCACATCTGGAGGCATTCTATAATCTGTGGACATTCAAAGTGTTGATGAAACACAGATATTGCATCGGGATTGAATACAACAGTCACCATCCGCGCTTTCCTCCATGTTAGTAATGTCTCAAACAGCCTACGCTTTGAACGTTCCCTGGAAGACCAGTGTTAGTTTCCGATGCACATCTGGAGGCATTCTGTAATCTGTTGACTATCAGAGTGTTGATGAAACAAAGAAATTGCATCGGGATTGAATACAACAGTCACCATGCGCACTTTCCTCCATGGGAGTAATGTCTCTAACAGTGTACGCTTTGATCGTTCCCTGGAAGACCAGTAGTAGTTGCCGATGCACATCTGGAGTCATTCTGTAATCTGTGGACAATCTGAGTTTTGATGAAACACAGAAATTGCATCGGGCTTGAATACAACAGTCACCATGCGTATTTTCCTCCATGGGAATAGTGTCCCAAACAGTCTACGCTTTGATCGTTCCCTGGATGACCAGAAGTAGTTTCCGATGCACATCTGGAGGAATTCTGTAAGCTGTGGACTATCAGAATGTTGATGAAACACAGAAATTGCATCGGGATTGAATACAACTGGCACTATGCACACTTTCCTCCATGGGAGTAATGTCTCACACAGTATATTATTTGATCTTTTCCTGGAAGACCAGAAAAAGTTTCCGATGCACATCTGGAGGCATTCTGCACTCTGTGGACCTTCAAAGTGTTGATGAAACACAGAAATTGCATCGGGTCTGAATACAACAGTCACCATCCGCACTTTCCTCCATGTTACTAATGTCTCAAACAGTCTACGCTTTGATCGTTCCCTATAAGACCAGTGTTAGTTTCCGATGCACATCTGGAGGCATTCTGTAATCTGTGGACTATCAGAGTGTTGATGAAACACAGAAATTGCATCGGGATTGAATGCAACAGTCACCATGCGCACTTTCCACCATGGGAGTAATGTGTCTAACAGTCTACGCTTTGATCGTTCCCTGGAAGACCAGTAGTAGTTTCTGATGCACATCTGGAAGCATCCTGTAATCTGTGGACTATCAGAGTGTTGATGAAACACAGAAATTGCATCGGGATTGAATACAACAGTTACCATGCACTCTTTCCTCCATGGAAGTAATTCTCAAACAGTCTACGATTTGTTCGTTCCCAGGTAGATCAGTAGTAGTTTCCGACGCTCATCTGGAGACAATCTGTAATCTGTGAACCTCCAAAGTGTTGATGAAACACAGAAATTGCCTCGGGATTGAATACAAGAGTCACCATGCGCACTTCTCTCTATGGGAGTAATGTCTCTAACAGTCTACGCTTTGATCATTCGCTGGAAGACCAGTAGTAGTTTCCGATGCACATCTGGATTCATTATGTAACCTGTGGACTATCAGTGTGTTGATGAAACACAGACGTTGCATCGGGATTGAATACAAATGTCACCATGCACACTTTCCTCCATAAAAGTAAAGTCTCAATCAGACTACGCTTTGATCGTTCCCTGGAAAACCAGTAGTAGTTTCCGATGCACATCTGGGGGCATTCTGCAATCTCTGGACTATCAGAGTGTTGATGAAACACAGAAATTGCATCGGGATTGAATACAACAGTCATCACGCGCACTTTCCTCCATGGGAGGAATGTCTCAAACAGTCTACGCTTTGATCTTTCCCTGTAAGACCAGTAGTAGTTTCCGATGCACATCTGGAGGCATTCTGTTATCTGTGGACTATCAGACTCTTGATGAAACACAGAAATCGCATCGGGACTGAATACAACACGCACCATGCGCACTTTCCTCCATGGGAGTAATGACTTAAACAGTCTATTCTTTGATCGTTCCCTGGAAGACCAGAAGTGGTTTCCGATGCACATCTTGAGGCATTCCATAATCTGTGGACATTCAAAGTGTTGCTGAAACACAGAAATTGCATCGGGATTGAATACAACAGTCACCATCCACACATTCCTCCATGTTAGTAATGTCTCAAACAGCCTTCGCTTTGAACGTTCCCTGGAAGACCAGTGTTAGTTTCCGATGCACTTCTGGAGGCATTCTGTAATCTGTTGACTATCAGAGTGTTGATGAAACACAGAAATTGCATCGGGATTGAATACAACAGTCACCATGCGCACTTTCTTTCATGGGAGTAATGTCTGAAACAGTCCACGCTTTGATCGTTCCCTGGAAAACCAGTAGTCGTTTCCGATGCACATCTGGAGGCATTCTGTAATCTGTGGACTATCAGAGTATTGATGAAACACAGAAATTGCATCTGGAGTGAATACAACAGTCACCGTCCGCACTTTCCTCCATGGGAGTAATTCTCAAACAGTATACGCTTTGATCATTCGCTGTAAGACCGGTAGTAGTTTCCGATGCACATCTGGAGGCATTATTCAATCTGTGGACAATCTGAGTGTTGATGAAACACATAAATTGCTTCGGGATTGAATACAAGAGTCACAATGCGCACTTTCCTCCGTGGGAAGAATGTCTCAAACAGTCTACAATTTGACCGTTCCCTTGAATACCAGTAGTACTTACCGATGCACATCTGGAGGCATTCACTATTCTTTGGACTATCAGAGTGTTGATGAAACACAGAAATTGCATTGGGATTGAATACAACAGGCACCATGCCCCCTTCCCTCCATGGGAGTAATGTCTCAAACAGTCTATTCTTTGATCTACCCTGGAAGACCAGAAGTAGTTTCCGATACACATCTGGCGGCATTCTGTAATCTGTGGACTATCAGAGTGTTGATGAAACACAGAAATTGCATCGGGATTTAATACAACAGTCACCATGCGCACTTTCCTCCATGGGAGTAATGTCTCAAACAGTCCACGCTTTGATTGTTCCCTGGAAGACAAGTAGTAGTTTCCGATGCACATCTGGAGGAATTCTGTAATCTGTGGTCTATCAGACTGTTGATGAAACACTGAAATTGCATCGGGATTGAATACAACAGTCACCATGCGCACTTCTCTCTATGGGAGTAATGTCTCTAACAGTCTACGCTTTGATCATTCGCTGGAAGACCAGTAGTAGTTTCCGATGCACATCTGGATTCATTCTGTAATCCGTGGACCTTCAAAGGGTCGATGAAACAGAGAAATTCCATCGGGATTGAATACAAAATTCACCATGCGCACTTTCCTCCATGGGAGTAATGTCTCAGACAGTCTACGTTTTGATCGTTCCCAGGAAGACCAGTAGTAGTTTCCGATGCACATCTGGATTCATTCTGTAACCTGTGGACTATCAGAGTGTTGATGAAACACAGACGTTGCATCGGGATTGAATACAAATGTCACCATGCACACATTCCTCCATAAAAGTAAAGTCTCAATCAGACTACGCTTTGATCGTTCCCTGGAAAACCAGTAGTAGTTTCCGATGCACATCTGGGGGCATTCTGCAATCTCTGGACTATCAGAGTGTTGATGAAACACAGAAATTGCATCGGGATTGAATACAACAGTCATCACGCGCACTTTCCTCCATGGGAGGAATGTCTCAAACAGTCTACGCTTTGATCTTTCCCTGTAAGACCAGTAGTAGTTTCCGATGCACATCAAGAGGCATTCTGTTATCTGTGGACTATCAGACTGTTGATGAAACACAGAAATTGCATCGGGATTGAATACAACACGCACCATGCGCACTTTCCTCCATGGGAGTAATGACTTAAACAGTCTATCCTTTGATCGTTCCCTGGAAGACCAGAAGTGGTTTCCGATGCACATCTTGAGGCATTCCATAATCTGTGGACATTCAAAGTGTTGATGAAACACAGAAATTGCATCGGGATTGAATACAACAGTCACCATCCACACCTTCCTCCATGTTAGTAATGTCTCAAACAGCCTTCGCTTTGAACGTTCCCTGGAAGACCAGTGTTAGTTTCCGATGCACTTCTGGAGGCATTCTGTAATCTGTTGACTATCAGAGTGTTGATGAAACACAGAAATTGCATCGGGATTGAATACAACAGTCACCATGCGCACTTTCTTTCATGGGAGTAATGTCTGAAACAGTCCACGCTTTGATCGTTCCCTGGAAAACCAGTAGTAGTTTCCGATGCACATCTGGAGGCATTCTGTAATCTGTGGACTATCAGAGTATTGATGAAACACAGAAATTGCATCTGGAGTGAATACAACAGTCACCGTCCGCACTTTCCCCCATGGGAGTAATTCTCAAACAGTATACGCTTTGATCATTCGCTGTAAGACCGGTAGTAGTTTCCGATGCACATCTGGAGGCATTTAGTAATCTTTGGACTATCAGAGTGTTGATGAAACACAGAAATTGCATCGGGATTGAATACAACAGTCACCACGCGCACTTTCCTCCATGGGAGGAATGTCCCAAACAGTCTACGCTTTGATCGTTCCCTTTAAGACCAGTAGTAGTTTCCGATGCACATCTGGAGGCATTCTGTTATCTGTGGACTATCAGACTGTTGATGAAACACAGAAATTGCATCGGGATTGAATACAACAGGCACCATGCGCACTTCCCTCCATGGGAGTAATGTCTTAAACAGTCTATACTTTGATCGTTGCCTGGAAGACCAGAAGTAATTTCCGATGCACATCTGGAGGCATTCTATAATCTGTGGACATTCAAAGTGTTGATGAAACACAGATATTGCATCGGGATTGAATACAACAGTCACCATCCGCGCTTTCCTCCATGTTAGTAATGTCTCAAACAGCCTACGCTTTGAACGTTCCCTGGAAGACCAGTGTTAGTTTCCGATGCACATCTGGAGGCATTCTGTAATCTGTTGACTATCAGAGTGTTGATGAAACAAAGAAATTGCATCGGGATTGAATACAACAGTCACCACGCGCACTTTCCTCCATGGGAGTAATGTCTCTAACAGTCTACGCTTTGATAATTCCCTGGAAGACCAGTAGTAGTTTCCGATGCACATCTGGAGTCATTCTGTAATCTGTGGACTATCTGAGTGTTGATGAAACACAGATATTGCATCGGGCTTGAATACAACAGTCACCATGCGTATTTTCCTCCATGGGAATAGTGTCCCAAACAGTCTACGCTTTGATCGTTCCCTGGATGACCAGAAGTAGTTTCCGATGCACATCTGGAGGAATTCTGTAAGCTGTGGACTATCAGAATGTTGATGAAACACAGAAATTGCATCGGGATTGAATACAACTGGCACTATGCACACTTTCCTCCATGGGAGTAATGTCTCACACAGTATATTATTTGAACTTTTCCTGGAAGACCAGAAAAAGTTTCCGATGCACATCTGGAGGCATTCTGCACTCTGTGGACCTTCAAAGTGTTGATGAAACACAGAAATTGCATCGGGTCTGAATACAAAAGTCACCATCCGCACTTTCCTCCATGTTACTAATGTCTCAAACAGTCTACGCTTTGATCGTTCCCTATAAGACCAGTGTTAGTTTCCGATGCACATCTGGAGGCATTCTGTAATCTGTGGACTATCAGAGTGTTGATGAAACACAGAAATTGCATCGGGATTGAATGCAACAGTCACCATGCGCACTTTCCACCATGGGAGTAATGTGTCTAACAGTCTACGCTTTGATCGTTCCCTGGAAGACCAGTAGTAGTTTCTGATGCACATCTGGAAGCATCCTGTAATCTGTGGACTATCAGAGTGTTGATGAAACACAGAAATTGCATCGGGATTGAATACAACAGTTACCATGCACTCTTTCCTCCATGGAAGTAATTCTCAAACAGTCTACGTTTTGTTCGTTCCCAGGTAGATCAGTAGTAGTTTCCGATGCTCATCTGGAGACAATCTGTAATCTGTGAACCTCCAAAGTGTTGATGAAACACAGAAAATGCCTCGGGATTGAATACAAGAGTCACCATGCGCACTTCTCTCTATGGGAGTAATGTCTCTAACAGTCTACGCTTTGATCATTCGCTGGAAGACCAGTAGTAGTTTCCGATGCACATCTGGATTCATTATGTAACCTGTGGACTATCAGTGTGTTGATGAAACACAGACGTTGCATCGGGATTGAATACAAATGTCACCATGCACACTTTCCTCCATAAAAGTAAAGTCTCAATCAGACTACGCTTTGATCGTTCCCTGGAAAACCAGTAGTAGTTTCCGATGCACATCTGGGGGCATTCTGCAATCTCTGGACTATCAGAGTGTTGATGAAACACAGAAATTGCATCGGGATTGAATACAACAGTCATCACGCGCACTTTCCTCCATGGGAGGAATGTCTCAAACAGTCTACGCTTTGATCGTTCCCTGTAAGACCAGTAGTAGTTTCCGATGCACATCTGGAGGCATTCTGTTATCTGTGGACTATCAGACTGTTGATGAAACACAGAAATCGCATCGGGATTGAATACAACACGCACCATGCGCACTTTCCTCCATGGGAGTAATGACTTAAACAGTCTATTCTTTGATCGTTCCCTGGAAGACCAGAAGTGGTCTCCGATGCACATCTTGAGGCATTCCATAATCTGTGGACATTCAAAGTGTTGATGAAACACAGAAATTGCATCGGGATTGAATACAACAGTCACCATCCGCACTTTTCTCCATGTTAGTAATGTCTCAAACAGCCTTCGCTTTGAACGTTCCCTGGAAGACCAGTGTTAGTTTCCGATGCACTTCTGGAGGCATTCTGTAATCTGTTGACTATCAGAGTGTTGATGAAACACAGAAATTGCATCGGGATTGAATACAACAGTCACCATGCGCACTTTCTTCCATGGGAGTAATGTCTGAAACAGTCCACGCTTTGATCGTTCCCTGGAAAACCAGTAGTAGTTTCCGATGCACATCTGGAGGCATTCTGTAATCTGAGGACTATCAGAGTATTGATGAAACACAGAAATTGGATCTGGAGTGAATACAACAGTCACCGTCCGCACTTTCCTCCATGGGAGTAATTCTCAAACAGTATACGCTTTGATCATTCGCTGTAAGACCGGTAGTAGTTTCCGATGCACATCTGGAGGCATTATTCAATCTGTGGACAATCTGAGTGTTGATGAAATACAGAAATTGCATCGGGATTGAATACAAGAGTCACCATGCGCACTTTCCTCCGTGGGAAGAATGTCTCATACAGTCTACAATTTGACCGTTCCCTTGAAGACCAGTAGTAGTTACCGATGCACATCTGGAGGCAATCACTATTCTTTGGACTATCAGAGTGTTGATGAAACACAGAAATTGCATCGGGATTGAATACAACAGGCACCATGCGCACCTTCCTCCATGGGAGCAATGTTTCAAACAGTCTACGCTTTGATCGTTCCCAGGAAGATCAGTAGTAGTTTCCGACGCTCATCTGGAGACAATCTGTAATCTGTGGACCTTCAAAGTGTTGATGAAACACAGAATTTGCCTCGGGATTGAATTCAACAGTCACCATGCGCACTTCTCTCTATGGGAGTAATGTCTCAAAGAGTCTCCGGCTTGATCGTTACCTGGAAGACCAGTAGTAGTTACCGATGCACATCTGGATGCATTCTGTAATTTGTGGACTATCAGAGTGTTGATGAAACACAGAAATTGCATCGGGTTTGAATATAAAAATCACCATGCGCACTTTCCTCCATGGGAGTAATGTCTCTAACAGTCTACGCTTTGATCATTCGCTGGAAGACCAGTAGTAGTTACCGATGCACATCTGGAGGCATTCTGTAATTTGTGGACTATCAGAGTGTTGATGAAACACAGAAATTGCATCGGGATTGAATACAACAGTTACCATGCGCTTTTTCCTCCATGGCAGTAATGTCTGAAACAGTCTACGATTTGATCGTTCCCTGGAAGACAAGTAGCAGTTTACGATGCACATCTGGAGGCATTCTGTAATCTGCGGACTATCAGACTGTTGATGAAATACAGAAATTGCATTGGGATTGAATACAACAGGCACCATGCCCCCTTTCCTCCATGGGAGTAATGTCTCAAACAGTCTATACTTTGATCTACCCTGGAAGACCAGGAGTAGTTTCCGATGCACATCTGGCGGCATTCTGTAATCTGTGGACTATCAGTGTGTTGATGAAACACAGAAATTGCATCGGGATTTAATACAACAGTCACCATGTGCACTTTCCTCCATTGGAGTAATGTCTCAAACAGTCCACGCTTTGATTGTTCCCTGGAAGACCAGTAGTAGTTTCCGATGCACATCTGGAGGAATTCTGTAATCTGTGGTCTATCAGACTGTTGATGAAACACTGAAATTGCATCGGGATTGAATACAACAGTCACCATGCGCACTTTCCTCCATGGGAGTAATGTATCAAACAGTCTACGCTTTGATCGTTCCCTGGATGACCAGTAGTAGTTTCATATGCACATCTGGAGGCATTCTGTAATCTGTGGACTATCAGAGTGTTGAAGAAACACGGATATTGCATCGGGATTGAATACAACAGTTACCATGCGCTCTTTCCTCCATGGAAGTAATTCTCAAACAGTCTACGTTTTGATCGTAACCAGGAAGATCAGTAGTAGTTTCCGACGCTCATCTGGAGACAATCTGTAATCTGTGGACCTTCAAAGTGTTGATGAAACACAGAAATTGCATCGGGTTTGAATACAACAGTCACCATGCGCAATTTCCTCCATGAGAGTAATGTCTCTAACAGTCTACGCTTTGATCATTCGCTGGAAGACCAGTAGTACCTTCCGATGCACATCTGGAGGCATTCTGTAATCTGTGGACATTCAAAGTGTTGATGTAACACTGATATTGCATCAGGAGTGAATACAACAGTCACCATCCGCATTTTCCACCATGGGAGTAATTCTCAAGCAGGCTACGATCTGATCGTTCCCTATAAGACCAGTAATAGTTTCCGATGCACATCTGGAGGAATTCTGTAATCGGTGGACTATCTGAGTGTTGATGAAACACAGAAATTGCATCGGGCTTGAATACAACAGTCACCATGTGCACTTTCCTCCATGGGAGTAGTGTCTCAAACAGTCTACGCTTTGATCGTTCCCTGGATGACTAGAAGTAGTTTCCGATGCACATCTGGAGGAATTCTGTAATCTGTGGACTATCAGACTGTTGATGAAACACAGAAATTGCATCTGGATCCAATACAACAGTCACCATGCGCACTTTCCTCCATGGGAGTAGTGTCTCAAAGAGTCTACGTTTTGATCGTTCCCTGGATGACCAGTAGTAGTTTCATATGCACATCTGGAGGCATTCTGTAATCTGTGGACTATCAGAGTGTTGATGAAACACAGACATTGCATCGGGATTGTATACAACAGTTACCATGCGCTCTTTCCTCCATGGAAGTAATTCTCAAACAGTATACGTTTTGATCGTAACCAGGAAGATCAGTAGTAGTTTCCGTCGCTCATCTGGAGACAATCTGTAATCTGTGTACCTTCAAGTGTTGATGAAACACAGAAATTGCCTCGGAATTGAATACAACTGTCACCATGCGCACTTTCCTCCATGGGAGTAATGTCTCTAACAGTCTACGCTTTGATCATTCGCTGGAAGACCAGTAGTAGTTTCCGATGCACATCTGGAGGCATTCTGTAATCTGTGGACAATCTGAGTGTTGATGAAACACAGAAATTGCATCGGGATTGAATACAAGAGTCACCATGCGCAATTTCCTCCGTGGGAGGAATGTCTCTAACAGTCTACAATTTGATCGTTCCCTTGAAGACCAGTAGAAGTTACCGATGCACATCTGGAGGCATTCACTAATCTGTGGACTATCAGAGAGTTGATGAAACACAGAAAATGCATCGGGATTGAGTACAATAGTCACCATGCGCACTTTCCTCCATGTGAGTAATGTCTCAAACAGTCTACTCTTTGATCGTTCCCTGGAAGACCAGTAGTAGTTTCCGATACACATCTGGAGGCATTCTGTAATCTGTGGACTATCAGAGTGTTGATGAAACACAGAAGTTGCATCGGGATTGAATACAAATGTCACCATGCACACTTTCCTCCATAAAAATAAAGTCAAAAACAGACTACGCTTTGATCGTTACCTGGAAAAGCAGTAGTAGTTTCCGATGCACATCTGGATGCATTCTGTAATCTTTGGACTATCAGAGTGTTGTGAAACACAGAAATTGCATCGGGATTGAATACAACAGTCACCACGCGCACTTTCCTCCATGGGAGGAATGTCTCAAACAGTCTACGCTTTGATCGTTCCCTTTAAGACCAGTAGTAGTTTCCGATGCACATCTGGAGGCAATCTATAATCTGTGGACATTCAAAGTGTTGATGAAACACAGAAATTGCATCGGGATTGAATACAACAGTCACCATCCGCACTTTCCTCCATGTTAGTAATGTCTCAAACAGCCTACGCTTTGAACGTTCCCTGGAAGACCAGTGTTAGTTTCCGATGGACATCTGGAGGCATTCTGTAATCTGTTGACTATCAGAGTGTTGATGAAACAAAGAAATTGCATCGGGATTGAATACAACAGTCACCATGCGCACTTTCCTCCATGGGAGTAATGTCTCTAACAGTCTACGCTTTGATCGTTCCCTGGAAGACCAGTAGTAGTTTCCGATGCACATCTGGAGTCATTCTGTAATCTGTGGACAATCTGAGTTTTGATGAAACACAGAAATTGCATCGGGCTTGAATACAACAGTCACCATGCGTATTTTCCTCCATGGGAGTAGTGTCCCAAACAGTCTACGCTTTGATCGTTCCCTGGATGACCAGAAGTAGTTTCCGATGCACATCTGGAGGAATTCTGTAATTTGTGGACTATCAGAATGTTGATGAAACACAGAAATTGCATCGGGATTGAATACAACTGGCACTATGCACACTTCCCTCCATGGGAGTAATGTCTCACACAGTCTATTATTTGATCTTTTCCTGGAAGACCAGAAAAAGTTTCCGATGCACATCTGAAGGCATTCTGCACTCTGTGGACCTTCAAAGTGTTGATGAAACACAGAAATTGCATCGGGTTTGAATACAACAGTCACCATCCGCACTTTCATCCATGTTACTAATGTCTCAAACAGTCTACGCTCTGATCGTTCCCTGGAAGACCAGTGTTAGTTTCCGATGCACATCTGGAGGCATTCTGTAATCTGTTGACTATCAGAGTGTTGATGAAACACAGAAATTGCATCGGGATTGAATGCAACAGTCACCATGCGCACTTTCCACCATGGGAGTGATGTGTCTAACAGTCTACGCGTTGCTCGTTCCCTGGAAGACCAGTAGTAGTTTCCGATGCACATCTGGAAGCATTCTGTAATCTGTGGACTATCAGAGTGTTGATGAAACACAGAAATTGCATCGGGATTGAATACAACAGTTACCATGCACTCTTTCCTCCATGGAAGTAATTCTCAAACAGTCTACGTTTTGATCGTTCACAGGTAGGTCAGTAGTAGTTTCCGACGCTCATCTGGAGACAATCTGTAATCTGTGGACCTCCAAAGTGTTGATGAAACACAGAAATTGCCTCGGGATTTAATACATTAGTCACCATGCGCACTTCTCTCTATGGGAGTAATGTCTCTAACAGTCTACGCTTTAATCATTCGCTGGAAGACCAGTAGTAGTTTCCGATGCACATCTGGATTCATTCTGTAATCCGTGGACCTTCAAAGGGTCGATGAAACACAGAAATTGCATCGGGATTGAATACAACAGGCACCATGCGCACTTTCCTCCATGGGAAAAATGTTTTAGACAGTCTACGTTTTGATCGTTCCCAGGAAGACCAGTAGTAGTTTCCGATGCACATCTGGAGGCATTCTGTAACCTGTGGACTATCAGAGTGTTGATGAAACACAGACGTTGCATCGGGATTGAATACAAATGTCACCATGCACACTTTCCTCCATAAAAGTAAAGTCTGAATCAGACTACGCTTTGATCGTTCCCTGGAAAACCAGTAGTAGTTTCCGATGCACATCTGTGGGCATTCTGCAATCTCTGGACTATCAGAGTGTTGATGAAACACAGAAATTGCATCGGGATTGAATAAAACAGTCATCACACGCACATTCCTCCATGGGAGGAATGTCTCAAACAGTCTACGCTTTGATCGTTCCCTGTAAGACCAGTAGTAGTTTCCGATGCACATCTGGAGGCATTCTGTTATCTGTGGACTATCATACTGTTGATGAAACACAAAAATTGCATCGGGATTGAATACAACAGGCACCATGCGCACTTTCCTCCATGGGAGTAATGACTTAAACAGTCTATTCTTTGATCGTTCCCTGGAAGACCAGAAGTGGTTTCCGATGCACATCTTGAGGCATTCCATAATCTGTGGACATTCAAAGTGTTGATGAAACACAGAAATTGCATCGGGATTGAATACAACAGTCACCATCCTCACTTTCCACCATGTTAGTAATGTCTCAAACAGCCTACGCTTTGAACGTTCCTTGGAAGACCAGTGTTAGTTTCCGATGCACTTCTGGAGGCGTTCTGTAATCTGTTGACTATCAGAGTGTTGATGAAACACAGAAATTGCATTGGGATTGAATACAACAGTCACCATGCGCACTTTCTTCCATGGGAGTAATGTCTGAAACAGTCCACGCTTTGATCGTTCCCTGGAAGACCAGTAGTAGTTTCCGATGCACATCTGGAGGCATTCTGTAATCCGTGGACCTTCAAAGGGTCGATGAAACACAGAAGTTGCATCGGGATTGAATACAACAGGCACCATGCGCACTTTCCTCCGTGGGAGTAATGTCTCAGACAGTCTACGTTTTGATCGTTCCCAGGAAGACCAGTAGTAGTTTCCGATGCACATCTGGAGGCATTCTGTAATCTGTGGACTATCTGAGTGTTGATGAAACACAGAAATTGCATCGGGCTTGAATACAACAGTCACCATGTGTATTTTCCTCCATGGGAGTAGTGTCCCAAACAGTCTACGTTTTGATCGTTCCCTGGAAGACCAGTGTTAGTTTCCGATGCACATCTGGTGGCATTCTGTAATCTGTGGACTATCAGAGTGTTGATGAAACACAGAAATTGCATCGGGATTGAATGCAACAGTCACCATGCGCACTTTCCACCATGGGAGTAATGTGTCTAACAGTCTACGCGTTGATCGTTCCCTGGAAGACCAGTAGTAGTTTCCGATGCACATCTGGAAGCATTCTGTAATCTGTGGACTATCAGAGTGTTGATGAAACACAGAAATTGCATCGGGATTGAATACAACAGTTACCATGCGCTCTTTCCTCCATGGAAGTAATTCTCAAACAGTCTACGTTTTGATCGTTCCCAGGAAGATCAGTAGTAGTTTCCGACTTTCATCTGGAGACAATCTGTAATCTGTGCACCTCCAAAGTGTTGATGAAACACAGAAATTGCCTCGGGATTGAATACAACAGTCACCATGCGCACTTCTCTCTATGGGAGTAATGTCTCTAACAGTCTACGCTTTGATCATTCGCTGGAAGACCAGTAGTAGTTTCCGACGCACATCTGGAGGCTTTCTGTAATCTGTGGACAATCTGAGTGTTGACGAAACACAGAGATTGCATCGGGATTGAATACAAGAGTCACCATGCGCACTTTCCTCCGTGGGAGGAATGTCTCAAACAGTCTACAATTTGATCGTTCCCTTGAAGACCAGTAGTAGTTACCGATGCACATCTGGAGGCATTCTGTAATCTGTGGACCTTCAAAGTGTTGATGAAACACAGAAATTGCATCGGGATTGAATACAACAGGCACCATGCGCACCTTCCTCCATGGGAGCAATGTTACAAACAGTCTACGTCTTGATCGTTCCCTGGAAGACCAGTAGTAGTTTCCGATGCACATCTGGATTCATTCTGTAATCCGTGGACCTTCAAAGGGTCGATGAAACACAGATATTGCTTCGGGATTGAATACAACAGGCACCATGCGCACTTTCCACCATGGGAGTAATGTCTCAGACAGTCTACGTTTTGATCGTTCCCTGGAAGACCAGTAGTAGTTTCCGATGCACATCTGGAGGCATTCTGTAATCTGTGGACTATCAGAGTGTTGATGAAACACAGACGTTGCATCGGTATTGAATCCAAATGTCACCATGCACACTTTCCTCCATAAAAGTAAAGTCTCAATCAGACTACGCTTTGATCGTTCCCTGGAAAACCAGTAGTAGTTTCCGATGCACATCTGGGGGCATTCTGCAATCTGTGGACTATCAGAGTGTTGATGAAACACAGAAATTGCATCGGGATTGAATACAACAGTCTTCACGCGCACTTTCCTCCATGGGAGGAATGTCTCAAACAGTCTACGCTTTGATCGTTCCCTGTAAGACCAGTAGTAGTTTCCGGTGCACATCTGGAGGCATTCTGTTATCTGTGGACTATCAGAGTGTTGATGAAACACAGAAATTGCATCTGGAGTGAATACAACAGTCACCATCCGCACCTTCCTGCATGGGAGCAATGTTTCAAACAGTCTACGATTTGATCGTTCCCTGGAAGACCAGTAGTAGTTTCCGATGCACATCTGGAATCATTCTGTAATCCGTGGACCTTCAAAGGGTCGATGAAACACAGAAATTGCATCGGGATCGAATACAACTGTCACCATCCGCACTATCCTCCATGTTAGTAATGTCTCAAACAGCCTACGCTTTGAACGTTCCCTGGAAGACCAGTGTTAGTTTCCGATGCACATCTGGAGGCATTCTGTAATCTGTTGACTATCAGAGTGTTGATGAAACACAGAAATTGCATCGGGATTGAATACAACAGTCACCATGCACACTTCCCTCCATGGGAGTAATGTCTCAAACAGTCTATTATTTGATCGTTTCCTGGAAGACCAGAAAAAGTTTCCGATGCACATCTGGAGACATTCTGTACTCTGTGGACCTTCAAAGTGTTGATGAAACACAGAAATTGCATCGGGATTGAATACAACAGTCACCATCCGCACTTTCCTCCATGTTACTAATGTCTCAAACAGTCTACGCTTTGATCGATCCCTGGAAGACCAGTGTTAGTTTCCGATGCACATCTGGAGGCATTCTGTAAACTGTTGACTATCAGAGTGTTGATGAAACACAGAAATTGCATCGGGATTGAATACAACAGTCACCATGCGCACTTTCCTCCATGGGAAAAATGTCTCTAGCAGTCTACGCTTTGATCGTTCCCTGGATGACCAGAAGTAGTCTCCGATGCACATCTGGAGGAATTCTGTAATCTGTGGACTATCAGAGTGTTGATGAAACACAGAAATTGCATCGGGATTGAATACAACAGTCACCATTCGCACTTTCCTAGATGGGGGTAATTCTCAAACAGTCTACGCTTTGTTCGTTCCCTGGAAGTCCAGTAGTAGTTTTCGATGCACATCTGGAGGCATTCTGTAATCTGTGGACCTTCAAAGTGTTGATGAAACACAGAAATTACCTCGGGATTGAATACAACTGTCACCATGCGCACTATCCTCCATGGGAGTAATGTCTGAAACAGTCTACGCTTTGATCGTTCCCTGGAAGATCAGTAGTAGTTTCCGATGCACATCTGGAGCCATTCTGTAATCTGTGGACTATCAGAGTGTTGATGAAACACAGAAATTGCATCTGGAGTGAATACAACAGTCACCATCCGCACTTTCCTCCATGGGAGTAATTCTCAAACAGGCTACACTTTGATCGTTCCCTGGAAGACCAGTAGTAGTTTCCGATGCACATCTGGTGGTATTCTGTAATCTGTGGACCTTCAAAGTGTTGATGAAACACAGAAATTGCATCGGGATTGAATTCAACAGTCACCACGCGCACTTTCCCCCATGGGAGGTATGTCTCAAACAGTCTACGCTTTGATCGTTCCCTGTAAGACCAGTAGTAGTTTCCGATGCACATCTGGAGGCATTCTGTTATCTGTGGACTGTCAGACTGTTGATGAAACACAGAAATTGCATCGGGATTGTATTCAACAGGCACCATGCGCACTTTCCTCAATGGAAGTAATGACTTAAACAGTCTATTTTTTGATCGTTCCCTGGAAGACCAGAAGTAGTTTCCGATGCACATCTTGAGGCATTCCATAATCTGTGGACATTCAAAGTGTTGATGAAACACAGAAATTGCATCGGGATCGAATGCAACAGTCACCATCCGCACTTTCCTCCATGTTAGTAATGTCTCAAACAGCCTACGCTTTGAACGTTCCCTGGAAGACCAGTGTTAGTACCGATGCACATCTGGAGGCATTCTGTAATCTGTTGACTATTAGAGTATTGATGAAACACAGAAATTGCATCGGGATTGAATACAACAGTCACCATGCGCACTTTCCTCCATGGGAGTAATGTCTCTAACAGTCTACGCTTTGATCGTTCCCTGGAAGACCAGTAGTAGTTTCCGATGCACATCTGGAGTCATTCTGTAATCTGTGGACTATCTGAGTGTTGATGAAACACAGAAATTGCATCGGGCTTGAATACAACAGTCACCATGTGTATTTTCCTCCATGGGAGTAGTGTCCCAAACAGTCTACGCTTTGATCGTTCCCTGGATGACCAGAAGTAGTTTCCGATGCACATCTGTAGGAATTCTGTAATCTGTGGACTATCAGAATGTTGATGAAACACAGAAATTGCATCGGGATTGAATACAACAGGCACTGTGCACACTTTCCTCCATGGGAGTAATGTCTCACACAGTCTATTATTTGATCATTTCCTGGAAGACCAGAAAAAGTTTCCGATGCACATCTGGAGGCATTCTGCACTCTGTGGACATTCAAAGTGTTGATGAAACAAAGAAATTGCATCGGGATTGAATACAACAGTCACCATCCGCACTTTCCTCCATGTTACTAATGTCTCAAACAGTCTACGCTTTGATCGTTCCCTGGAAGACCAGTAGTAGTTTCCGATGCACATCTGGAGGCATTCTGTAATCTGTGGACTATCAGAGTGTTGATGAAACACAGACGTTGCATCGGTATTGAATCCAAATGTCACCATGCACACTTTCCTCCATAAAAGTAAAGTCTCAATCAGACTACGCTTTGATCGTTCCCTGGAAAACCAGTAGTAGTTTCCGATGCACATCTGGGGGCATTCTGCAATCTGTGGACTATCAGAGTGTTGATGAAACACAGAAATTGCATCGGGATTGAATACAACAGTCTTCACGCGCACTTTCCTCCATGGGAGGAATGTCTCAAACAGTCTACGCTTTGATCGTTCCCTGTAAGACCAGTAGTAGTTTCCGGTGCACATCTGGAGGCATTCTGTTATCTGTGGACTATCAGAGTGTTGATGAAACACAGAAATTGCATCTGGAGTGAATACAACAGTCACCATCCGCACCTTCCTGCATGGGAGCAATGTTTCAAACAGTCTACGATTTGATCGTTCCCTGGAAGACCAGTAGTAGTTTCCGATGCACATCTGGAATCATTCTGTAATCCGTGGACCTTCAAAGGGTCGATGAAACACAGAAATTGCATCGGGATCGAATACAACTGTCACCATCCGCACTATCCTCCATGTTAGTAATGTCTCAAACAGCCTACGCTTTGAACGTTCCCTGGAAGACCAGTGTTAGTTTCCGATGCACATCTGGAGGCATTCTGTAATCTGTTGACTATCAGAGTGTTGATGAAACACAGAAATTGCATCGGGATTGAATACAACAGTCACCATGCACACTTCCCTCCATGGGAGTAATGTCTCAAACAGTCTATTATTTGATCGTTTCCTGGAAGACCAGAAAAAGTTTCCGATGCACATCTGGAGACATTCTGTACTCTGTGGACCTTCAAAGTGTTGATGAAACACAGAAATTGCATCGGGATTGAATACAACAGTCACCATCCGCACTTTCCTCCATGTTACTAATGTCTCAAACAGTCTACGCTTTGATCGATCCCTGGAAGACCAGTGTTAGTTTCCGATGCACATCTGGAGGCATTCTGTAAACTGTTGACTATCAGAGTGTTGATGAAACACAGAAATTGCATCGGGATTGAATACAACAGTCACCATGCGCACTTTCCTCCATGGGAAAAATGTCTCTAGCAGTCTACGCTTTGATCGTTCCCTGGATGACCAGAAGTAGTCTCCGATGCACATCTGGAGGAATTCTGTAATCTGTGGACTATCAGAGTGTTGATGAAACACAGAAATTGCATCGGGATTGAATACAACAGTCACCATTCGCACTTTCCTAGATGGGGGTAATTCTCAAACAGTCTACGCTTTGTTCGTTCCCTGGAAGTCCAGTAGTAGTTTTCGATGCACATCTGGAGGCATTCTGTAATCTGTGGACCTTCAAAGTGTTGATGAAACACAGAAATTACCTCGGGATTGAATACAACTGTCACCATGCGCACTATCCTCCATGGGAGTAATGTCTGAAACAGTCTACGCTTTGATCGTTCCCTGGAAGATCAGTAGTAGTTTCCGATGCACATCTGGAGCCATTCTGTAATCTGTGGACTATCAGAGTGTTGATGAAACACAGAAATTGCATCTGGAGTGAATACAACAGTCACCATCCGCACTTTCCTCCATGGGAGTAATTCTCAAACAGGCTACACTTTGATCGTTCCCTGGAAGACCAGTAGTAGTTTCCGATGCACATCTGGTGGTATTCTGTAATCTGTGGACCTTCAAAGTGTTGATGAAACACAGAAATTGCATCGGGATTGAATTCAACAGTCACCACGCGCACTTTCCCCCATGGGAGGTATGTCTCAAACAGTCTACGCTTTGATCGTTCCCTGTAAGACCAGTAGTAGTTTCCGATGCACATCTGGAGGCATTCTGTTATCTGTGGACTGTCAGACTGTTGATGAAACACAGAAATTGCATCGGGATTGTATTCAACAGGCACCATGCGCACTTTCCTCAATGGAAGTAATGACTTAAACAGTCTATTTTTTGATCGTTCCCTGGAAGACCAGAAGTAGTTTCCGATGCACATCTTGAGGCATTCCATAATCTGTGGACATTCAAAGTGTTGATGAAACACAGAAATTGCATCGGGATCGAATGCAACAGTCACCATCCGCACTTTCCTCCATGTTAGTAATGTCTCAAACAGCCTACGCTTTGAACGTTCCCTGGAAGACCAGTGTTAGTACCGATGCACATCTGGAGGCATTCTGTAATCTGTTGACTATTAGAGTATTGATGAAACACAGAAATTGCATCGGGATTGAATACAACAGTCACCATGCGCACTTTCCTCCATGGGAGTAATGTCTCTAACAGTCTACGCTTTGATCGTTCCCTGGAAGACCAGTAGTAGTTTCCGATGCACATCTGGAGTCATTCTGTAATCTGTGGACTATCTGAGTGTTGATGAAACACAGAAATTGCATCGGGCTTGAATACAACAGTCACCATGTGTATTTTCCTCCATGGGAGTAGTGTCCCAAACAGTCTACGCTTTGATCGTTCCCTGGATGACCAGAAGTAGTTTCCGATGCACATCTGTAGGAATTCTGTAATCTGTGGACTATCAGAATGTTGATGAAACACAGAAATTGCATCGGGATTGAATACAACAGGCACTGTGCACACTTTCCTCCATGGGAGTAATGTCTCACACAGTCTATTATTTGATCATTTCCTGGAAGACCAGAAAAAGTTTCCGATGCACATCTGGAGGCATTCTGCACTCTGTGGACATTCAAAGTGTTGATGAAACAAAGAAATTGCATCGGGATTGAATACAACAGTCACCATCCGCACTTTCCTCCATGTTACTAATGTCTCAAACAGTCTACGCTTTGATCGTTCCCTGGAAGACCAGTGTTAGTTTCCGATGCATATCTGTTGGCATTCTGTAATCTGTGGACTATCAGAGTGTTGATGAAACACAGACATTGCATCGGGATTGAATGCAACAGTCACCATGCGCACTTTCCACCATGGGAGTAATGTGTCTAACAGTCTACGCGTTGATCGTTCCCTGGAAGACCAGTAGTAGTTTCCGATGCACATCTGGAAGCATTCTGTAATCTGTGGACTATCATAGTGTTGATGAAACACAGAAATTGCATCGGGATTGAATACAACAGTTACCATGCGCTCTTTCCTCCATGGAAGTAATTCTCAAACAGTCTACGTTTTGATCGTTCCCAGGAAGATCAGTAGCAGTTTCCGACGCTCATCTGGAGACAATCTGTAATCTGTGGACCTTCAAAGTGTTGATGAAACACAGAATTTGCCTCGGGATTGAATACAACAGTCACCATGCGCACTTCTCTCTATGGCAGTAATGTCTCTAACAGTCTACGCTTTGATCATTCGCTGGAAGACCAGTAGTAGTTTCCGACGCACATCTGGAGGCATTCTTTAATCTGTGGACAATCTGAGTGTTGACGAAACACTCATCGGGATTGAATACAAGAGTCACCATGCGCACTTTCCTCCATGGGAGGAATGTCTCAAACAGTCTACAATTTGATGGTTCCCTTGAAGACCAGTTGTAGTTACCGATGCACATCTGGAGGCATTCTGTAATCTGTGGACCTTCAAAGTGTTGATGAAACACAGAAATTGCATCGGGATTGAATACAACAGGCACCATGCGCACCTTCCTCCATGGGAGCAATGTTACAAACAGTCTACGTCTTGATCGTTCCTGGAAGACCAGTAGTAGTTTCCGATGCACATCTGGATTCATTCTGTAATCCGTGGACCTTCAAAGGGTCGATGAAACACAGATATTGCATCGGGATTGAATACAACAGGCACCATGCGCACTTTCCTCCATGGGAGTAATGTCTCAGACAGTCTACGTTTTGATCGTTCCCTGGAAGACCAGCAGTAGTTTCCGATGCACATCTGGAGGCATTCTGTAATCTGTGGACTATCAGAGTGTTGATGAAACACAGACGTTTCATCGGGATTGAATCCAAATGTCACCATGCACACTTTCCTCCATAAAAGTAAAGTCTCACTCAGACTACGCTTTGATCGTTCCCTGCAAAACCAGTAGTAGTTTCCGATGCACATCTGGGGGCATTCTGCAATCTGTGGACTATCAGAGTGTTGATGAAACACAGAAATTGCATCGGGATTGAATACAACAGTCTTCACGCGCACTTTCCTCCATAGGAGGAATGTCTCAAACAGTCTACGCTTTGATCGTTCCCTGTAAGACCAGTAGTAGTTTCCGATGCACATCTGGAGGCATTCTGTTATCTGTGGACTATCAGAGTGTTGATGAAACACAGAAATTGCATCTGGAGTGAATACAACAGTCACCATCCGCACTTTCCTCCATGGGAGTAATTCTCAAACAGTCTACGCTTTGATCATTCGCTGGAAGACCGGTAGTAGTTTCCGATGCACATCTGGAGGCATTCTGCAATCTGTGGACAATCTGAGAGTTGATGAAACACAGAAATTGCATCGGGATTGAATACAAGAGTCACCATGCGCACCTTCCTCCGTGGGAAGAATGTCTCAAACAGTCTACAATTTGATCGTTCCCTTGAAGACCAGTAGTAGTTACCGATCCACATCTGGAGGCATTCACTATTCTTTGGACTATCAGAGTGTTGATGAAACACAGAAATTGCATCGGGATTGAATACAACAGGCACCATGCGCACCTTCCTGCATGGGAGCAATGTTTCAAACAGGAAACAGTAGTTGGGAGCTCCAATGTTAGGCGCGTAATTGGGCCCCTTAGGGATATGGCGGCTAAGGAGGGGAAGAAATCCAGTGTGCACTCCGTGTGCATTCCGGGAGGAGTCATTCCTGATGTGGAAAGGGTCCTTCCGGATGCCATGAAGAGCACAGGGTGCAGCCAGCTGAAGGTGGTGGCACATGTCGGCACTAATGACGTGTGTCGCTTTGGATCTGAGGAAATTCTCTCTGGATTCCAGCGGCTATCTGATTTGGTGAAGGCTGCCGGTCTTGCTTACGAGATGAAGGCAGAGCTCACCATCTGCAGCATCGTTGACAGAACCGACTGCGGACCTTTGGTGCAGAGCCGGGTGGAGGGTCTGAATCAGAGGCTCAGACGGTTTTGCGACCGTTTTGGCTGCAGATTCCTTGACTTGCGCCATAGGGTGGTGGGGTTTCGGGTTCCGCTGAATAGGTCAGGAGTTCACTACACTCAGCTGGCGGCTACACGGGTAGCGGAGGCTGTGTGGCGTGGACTGGGCGGTTTTTTAGGTTAGAAGGCCTCGGGAAAGTGCGGGATGGGCTGCAATGTCAAAGGGTGCTTGGCAATTACAGGACGTGCTTGGATCAAGGAACAGTCGGAATTATAGTTGTAAACTGTTGTAGTTGCGCTGGAAAAGTCCCTGAGCTTCAAGCGCTAATAGAAAGCACAGAAGCTGATATCGTTATAGGTACAGAAAGCTGGCTAAAGCCTGAAATAAGTTCTGCAGAAATTTTTACGAAGTCTCAGACGGTGTTCAGGAAAGATAGATTAGGCAGAATTGGTGGTGGAGTGTTGGTGTCTGTCAGTAGTGGTTTATCTTGTAGTGAAGTCGAAGTAGATACTCCGTGCGAATTGGTGTGGGTGGAGGTTATACTTAACAGCCGAATTAAGTTAATAATTGGCTCCTTCTACCGACCCCCAGACTCCGATGATACAGTTGCGGAACAGTTCAGAGAATGTTTGAGTCTCGTAACAAATAAATACCCCACTCATACGGTTATAGTTGGTGGGGACTTCAACCTACCCTCGGTATGTTGGCAAAAATACTTGTTCAAAACTGGTGGTAGGCAGAAAACGTCTTCCGAGATTGTCCTAAATGCATTCTCCGAAAATTATTTCGAGCAGTTAGTCCATGAACCCACGCGAATTGTAAATGGTTGCGAAAACACACTTGACCTCTTGGCCACAAACAATCCAGAGCTGATAGAGAGCATCATGACTGATACAGGGATTAGTGATCACAAGGTCATTGTAGCTAGGCTCAATACCATTTCTTCCAAATCCATCAGAAACAAACGCAAAATAATTTTATTTAAAAAAGCGGATAAAGTGCCACTAGAAGCCTTCCTAAAAGACAATTTCCATTCCTTCCGAACTGACTATGCGAATGTAGACGAGATGTGGCTCAAATTCAAAGATATAGTAGCAACAGCAGTTGAGATATTCATACCTCATAAATTGGTAAGAGATGGAACGGATCCCCCGTGGTACACAAAAAAGGTCCGAACGCTGTTGCAGAGGCAACGGAAAAAGCATGCGAAGTTCAGAAGAACGCGAAATCCTGAAGATGGGCTAAAATTTACAGACGCGCGAAATTTGGCACGTACTTCGATGCGAGATGCCTTTAATAGGTTCCACAACGAAACATTGTCTCGAAATTTGGTAGAAAATCCGAAGAAATTCTGGTCGTATGTAAAGTACACAAGCGGCAAGACGCAGTCAATACCTTCGCTGCGCAGTGCCGATGGTACTGTTATCGACGACTGTGCCGCTAAAGCGGAGTTATTGAACGCAGTTTTCCGAAATTCCTTCACCAGGGAAGACGAATGGAATATTCCAGAATTTGAAACACGAACATCTGCTAGCATGAGTTTCTTAGAAGTAGATACCTTAGGGGTTGCGATGCAACTCAAATCGCTTGATACGGGCAAGTCTTCAGGTCCAGATTGTATACCGATTAGGTTCCTTTCAGATTACGCTGATACTATAGCTCCCTACTTAGCACTCATATACAACCGCTCGCTCACCGATAGATCTGTACCTACAGATTGGAAAATTGCGCAGGTCGCACCAGTGTTCAAGAAGGGTAGTAGGAGTAATCCATTTAACTACAGACCTATATCATTGACGTCGGTTTGCAGTAGGGTTTTGGAGCATATACTGTATTCAAACATTATGAATCACCTCGAAGAGAACGATCTATTGACACGTAATCAGCATGGCTTCAGAAAACATCGCTCTTGTGCAACGCAGCTAGCTCTTTATTCGCACGAAGTAATGGCCGCTATCGACAGGGGATCTCACGTTGATTCCGTATTTCTAGATTTCCGGAAAGCTTTTGACACCGTTCCTCACAAGCGACTTCTAATCAAGCTGCGGAGCTATGGGGTATCGTCTCAGTTGTGCGACTGGATTCGTGATTTCCTATCAGGAAGGTCGCAGTTCGTAGTAATAGACGGCAAATCATCGAGTAAAACTGAAGTGATATCAGGTGTTCCCCAGGGAAGCGTCCTGGGACCTCTACTGTTCCTGATCTATATAAATGACCTGGGTGACAATCTGAGCAGTTCTCTTAGACTGTTCGCAGATGATGCTGTAATTTACCGTCTAGTAAGGTCATCCGAAGACCAGTATCAGTTGCAAAGCGATTTAGAAAAGATTGCTGTATGGTGTGTCAGGTGGCAGTTGACGCTAAATAACGAAAAGTGTGAGATGATCCACATGAGTTCCAAAAGAACTCCGTTGGAATTCGATTACTCGATAAATAGTACAATTCTCAAGGCTGTCAATTCAACTAAGTACCTGGGTGTTAAAATTACGAACAACTTCAGTTGGAAGGACCACATAGATAATATTGTCGGGAAGGCGAGCCAAAGGTTGCGTTTCATTGGCAGGACACTTAGAAGATGCAACAAGTCCACTAAAGAGACAGCTTACACTACACTCGTTCGTCCTCTGTTAGAATATTGCTGCGCGGTGTGGGATCCTTACCAGGTGGGATTGACGGAGGACATCGAGAGGGTGCAAAGAAGGGCAGCTCGTTTTGTATTATCGCGTTATAGAGGAGAGAGTGTGGCAGATATGATACATGAGTTGGGATGGAAGTCATTACAGCATAGACCTTTTTCGTCGCGGCGAGAGCTTTTTACGAAATTTCAGTCACCAACTTTCTCTTCCGAATGCGAAAATATTTTGTTGAGCCCAACCTACATAGGTAGGAATGATCATCAAAATAAAATAAGAGAAATCAGAGCTCGAACAGAAAGGTTTAGGTGTTCGTTTTTCCCGCTCGCTGTTCGGGAGTGGAATAGTAGAGAGATAGTATGATTGTGGTTCGATGAACCCTCTGCCAAGCACTTAAATGTGAATTGCAGAGTAGTCATGTAGATGTAGATGTAGTCTACGATTTGATCGTTCCCTGGAGGACCAGTAGTAGTTTCCGATGCACATCTGGAATCATTCTGTAATCCGTGGACCTTCAAAGGGTCGATGAAACACAGAAATTGCATCGGGATTGAATACAACAGTCACCATCCGCACTTTCCTCCATGTTACTAATGTCTCAAACAGTCTACGCTTTGATCGTTCCCTGTAAGACCAGTAGTAGTTTCCGATGCACTTCTGGAGGCATTCTGTTATCTGTGGACTATCAGACTGTTGATGAAAGACAGAAATTGCATCGGGATTGTATACAACAGGCACCATGCGCACTTTCCTCCATGGAAGTAATGACTTAAACAGTCTATTCTTTGATCGTTCCCTGGAAGACCAGAAGTAGTTTCCGATGCACATCTTGAGGCATTCCATAATCTGTGGACATTCAAAGTGTTGATGAAACACAGAAATTGCATCGGGATCGAATACAACAGTCACCATCCGCACTTTCCTCCATGTTAGTAATGTCTCAAACAGCCTACGCTTTGAACGTTCCCTGGAAGACCAGTGTTAGTTTCCGATGCACATCTGGAGGCATTCTGTAATCTGTTGACTATCAGAGTGTTGATGAAACACAGAAAATGCATCGGGATTGAATACAACAGTCACCATGCACACTTTCCTCCATGGGAGTAATGTCTCAAACAGTCTATTATTTGATCGTTTCCTGGAAGACCAGAAAAAGTTTCCGATGCACATCTGGAGACATTCTGTACTCTGTGGACCTTCAAAGTGTTGATGAAACACAGAAATTGCATCGGGATTGAGTACAACAGTCACCATCCGCACTTTCCTCCATGTTACTAATGTCTCAAACAGTCTACGCTTTGATCGTTCCCTGGAAGACTAGTGTTAGTTTCCGATGCACATCTGGAGGCATTCTGTAATCTGTTGACTATCAGAGTGTTGATGAAACACAGAAATTGCATCGGGATTGAATACAACAGTCACCATGCGCACTTTCCTCCATGGGAGTAATGTCTCTAACAGTCTACGCTTTGATCGTTCCCTGGATGACCAGAAGTAGTCTCCGATGCACATCTGGAGGAATTCTGTAATCTGTGGACTATCAGAGTGTTGATGAAACACAGAAATTGCATCGGGATTGAATACAACAGTCACCATTCGCACTTTCCTCCATGGGGGTAATTCTCAAAAAGTCTACGCTTTGTTCGTTCCCTGGAAGTCCAGTAGTAGTTTTCGATGCACATCTGGAGGCATTCTGTAATCTGTGGACCTTCCAAGTGTTGATGAAACACAGAAATTGCCTCGGGATTGAATACAACTGTCACCATGCGCACTATCCTCCATGGGAGTAATGTCTCAAACAGTCTACGCTTTGATCGTTCCCTGGAAGATCAGTAGTAGTTTCCGATGCACATCTGGAGCCATTCTGTAATCTGTGGACTATCAGAGTGTTGATGAAACACAGAAATTGCATCTGGAGTGAATACAACAGTCACCATCCGCACTTTCCTCCATGGGAGTAATTCTCAAACAGGCTACACTTTGATCGTTCCCTGGAAGACCAGTAGTAGTTTCCGATGCACATCTGGTTTCATTCTGTAATCTGTGGACCTTCAAAATGTTGATGAAACACAGAAATTGCATCGGGATTGAATACAACAGCCACCATGCGCACTTTCCTCCATGGGAGTAATTCTCAAACAGTCTACGCTATGATCGTTCCCTGGAAGACCAGTTGTAGTTTCCGATGCACATCTGGAGGCATTCTGTAATCTGTGGACTATCTGAGTGTTGATGAAACACAGAAATTGCATCGGGCTTGAATACAACAGTCACCATGCGTATTTTCCACCATGGGAGTAGTGTCTGAAACAGTCTACGTTTTGATCGTTCCCAAAAAGATCAGTAGTAGTTTCCGACGCTCATCTGGAGGCAATCTGTAATCTGTGGACCTTCAAAGTGTTGATGAAACACAGAAATTGCCTCGGGATTGAATACAACAGTCACCATGCACACTTTTCTCTATGGGAGTAATGTCTCAAAGAGTCTACGTTTTGATCGTTAGCTGGAAGACCAGTAGTAGTTACCGATTCACATCTGGAGGCATTCTGTAATCTGTGGACTATCAGAGTGTTGATGAAACACAGAAATTGCATCGGGATTGAATACAACAATCACCACGCGCATTTTCCTCCATGGGAGGAATGTCTCAAACAGTCTACGCTTTGATCGTTCCCTGTAAGGCCAGTAGTAGTTACCGATGCACATCTGGAGGCATTCACTAACCTTTATACTATCAGAGTATTGATGAAACACAGAAATTGCATCTGGTTTGAATACAAAAGTAACCATGCGCACTTTCCTTTATGGGAGTAACGTCACTAACAGTCTACGCTTTGATCATTCGCTGGAAGACCAGTAGCAGTTTCCGATGCACATCTGGAGGCATTCTGTAATCTGTGAACAATCTGAGTGTTGATAAAACACAGAAATTGCATCGGTATTGAATACAAGAGTCACCATGCGCACTTTCCTCCGTGGGAGGAATGTCTCAAACAGTCTACGCTTTGATCGTTCTCTTGAAGACCAGTAGTAGTTACCGATGCACATCTGGAGGAATTCACTAATCTTTATACTATCAGAGTGTTGATGAAACAAGGAAATCGCATCGGGATTGAATACAACAGGCACCATGCGCACTTTTTTCCATGGGAGCAATGTTTCAAACAGTCTACGCTTTGTTCGTTCCCTGGAAGACCAGTAGTAGTTTCCGATGCACATCTGGAGACATTCTGTAATCCTTGGACCTTCAAAGTGTAGATGAAACACAGAAATTGCATCGGTATTGAATACAACAGTCACCATGTGCACTTTCCTCCATATGAGTAATGTCTGAAAGAGTCTACGATTTGATCGTTCCCTGGAAGACCTGTAGCAGTTTCCGATGCACATCTGGAGGCATTCTGGAATCTGTGGACTATCAGAGTACTGATGAAACACAGAAATTGCATCGGGATTGAATACAACAGTCACCATGCACACTTTCCTCCATAATAGTAAAGTCTCAAACAGACTACGCTTTAATCGTTCACTGGATAACCAGTAGTAGTTTCCGTTGCACATCTGGAGGCATTCTGTAATCTGTGCACTATCAGAGTGTTGATGAAACAAAGAAATTGCATCGGGATGAATACAACAGTCACCATGCGCACTATCCTCCATGGGAGTAATGTCTCAAACAGTCTACCCTTTGATCGTTCCGTGGAAGACCAGTAGTAGTATCCATTGGACATCTGGAGGCATTCTGTAATCTATGGACTATCAGAGTGTTGATAAAACACTAAAATTGCGACGGGATTGTATACAACAGTCACCATGCGCACTTTCCTCCATGGGAGTGTTGTCTCAATAAGTCTACGCTTTGATCGTTCACTAGAAGTACAGCAGTAGTTTCCGATGCACATCTGGAGGCATTCTGTAATCTGTGGACTATCAGACTGTTGATGAAACACAGAAATTGCATCGGAATTGAATACAACAGTCACCATGCGCACTTTTCTCCATGGGAGTAATGTCTCAAACAGTCTACGTTTTGATCGTTCCCTGGAAGACCAGTAGTAGTTTCCGATGCACATCTAGAGACAACCTGTATTCTGTGAACTATCTAACTGTTGATGAAACACAGAAATTGCATCGGGATTGAATACAACAGTCACCATGCGCACTTTCCTCCATGGGAAGAATGTCTGAAACAGTTTACGCTTTGATCGTTCCCTTGAAGACCAGTAGTAGTTTCCGGTAACATCTGGAGGCCTTCTGTAATCTGTGGACTATCTGACTCTTGATGAAACACAGAAATTGCATCGGGATTGAATACAGCAGGCACCATGCGCACTTCTCTGTATGGGAGTAATGTCTCTAACAGTCTACGCTTTGATCATTCGCTGGAAGACCAGTAGTAGTTTCCGATGCACTTCTGGAGGCATTCTGTAATCTGTGGACAATCTGAGTGTTGATGAAACACAGAAAATGCATTTTGATGAGAAAAACTGTCACCATGTGCACTTTCCTCCATGTGAGTAATTCTCATACAGGCTACGCTTTGATCGTTCCCTGGAAGACCAGTAGTAGTTTCCAATGCACATCTGGAGGCATTCTGTAATGTGTGGACCTCCAAAGTGTTGATGAAACACAGAAATTGCCTCGGGATTGAATACAACAGTCACCATGCGCACTTCTCTGTATGGGAGTAATGTCTCTAACAGTCTACGCTTTGATCATTCGCTGGAAGACCAGTAGTAGTTTCCGATGCACTTCTGGAGGCATTCTGTAATCTGTGGACAATCTGAGTGTTGATGAAACACAGAGATTGCATCGGGATTGAATACAAGAGTCACCATGCGCACTTTCCTCCGTGGGAGGAATCTCTCAAACAGTCTACAATTTGATCGTTCCCTTGAAGACCCGTAGTAGTTACCGATGCACATCTGGATTCATTCTGTAATCCGTGGACCTTCAAAGGGTCGATGAAACACAGAAATTGCATCGGGATTGAATACAGCAGGCACCATGCGCACTTTCCTCCATGGGAGTAATGTCTCAAAGAGTCTATTCTTTGATCGTACCCTGGAAGACCAGAAGTAGTTTCCGATGCACATCTGGAGGCATTTTGTAATCTGTGGACTATCAGAGTGTTGATGAAACACAGAAAATGCATTTTGATGAGAAAAACTGTCACCATGTGCACTTTCCTCCATGTGAGTAATTCTCATACAGGCTACGCTTTGATCGTTCCCTGGAAGACCAGTAGTAGTTTCCAATGCACATCTGGAGGCATTCTGTAATCTGTGGACCTCCAAAGTGTTGATGAAACACAGAAATTGCCTCGGGATTGAATACAACAGTCACCATGCGCACTTCTCTGTATGGGAGTAATGTCTCTAACAGTCTACGCTTTGATCATTCGCTGGAAGACCAGTAGTAGTTTCCGATGCACTTCTGGAGGCATTCTGTAATCTGTGGACAATCTGAGTGTTGATGAAACACAGAGATTGCATCGGGATTGAATACAAGAGTCACCATGCGCACTTTCCTCCGTGGGAGGAATCTCTCAAACAGTCTACAATTTGATCGTTCCCTTGAAGACCCGTAGTAGTTACCGATGCACATCTGGATTCATTCTGTAATCCGTGGACCTTCAAAGGGTCGATGAAACACAGAAATTGCATCGGGATTGAATACAGCAGGCACCATGCGCACTTTCCTCCATGGGAGTAATGTCTCAGACAGTCTACGTTCTGATCGTTCCCTGGAAGACCAGTAGTAGTTTCCGATGCTCATCTGGAGGGATTCTGTAATCTGTAGACTATCAGAGTGTTGATGAAACACAGACGTTGCATCGGGATTGAATACAAATGTCACCATGCACACTTTCCTCCATAAAAGTAAAGTCTCAATCAGACTACGCTTTGATCGTTCCCTGGAAAACCAGTAGTAGTTTCCGATGCACATCTGTTGGCATTCTGCAATCTGTGGACTATCAGAGTGTTGATGAAACACAGAAATTGCTTCGGGATTGAATACAACAGTTGTCACGCCCACTTTCCTCCATGGGAGGAATGTCTCAAACAGTCTACGCTTTGATCGTTCCCTGTAAGACCAGTAGTAGTTTCCGATGCACATCTGGAGGCATTCTGTAATGTGTGGACTATCAGAGTGTTGATGAAACACAGAAATTGCTTCGGGATTGAATACAACAGTCACCATGAGAACTTTCCTCCATGGGAGTATGGTCCCAAAGAGATTATGGTTTGATCGTTCCCTGGAAGACCAGTAGTAGTTTCCGATGCACATCTGGAGGCATTCTGTAATCTGTGGACAATCAGAGTGTTGATGAAACACAGAAATTGCATCGGGACTGAATACAACAGTCACCATGAGTACTTTCCTTTATGGGAGTAATATCTCAAACAGACTACGCTTTGATCGTTCCCTGGAAGACCAGTAGTAGTTTCCGATGCACATCTAGAGACAACCTGTAATCTGTGAACTATCTAACTGTTGATGTAACACAGAAATTGCATCGGGATTGAATACAACAGTCACCATGGGCACTTTCCTCCATGGGAAGAATGTCTGAAACAGTTTACGCTTTGATCGTTCCCTTGAAGACCAGTAGTAGTTTCCGGTAACATCTGGAGGCCTTCTGTAATCTGTGGACTATCTGACTCTTGATGAAACACAGAAATTGCATCGGGATTGAATACACCAGGCACCATGCGCACTTTCCTCCATGGGAGTAATGTCTCAAAGAGTCTATTCTTTGATCGTACCCTGGAAGACCAGAAGTAGTTTCCGATGCACATCTGGAGGCATTTTGTAATCTGTGGACTATCAGAGTGTTGATGAAACACAGAAAATGCATTGGGATTGAGTAAAACTGTCACCATGTGCACTTTCCTCCATGTGAGTAATTCTCATACAGGCTACGCTTTGATCGTTCCCTGGAAGACCAGTAGTAGTTTCCAATGCACATCTGGAGGCATTCTTTAATCTGTGGACCTCCAAAGTGTTGATGAAACACAGAAATTGCCTCGGGATTGAATACAACAGTCACCATGCGCACTTCTCTCTATGGGAGTAATGTCTCTAACAGTCTACGCTTTGATCATTCGCTGGAAGACCAGTAGTAGTTTCCGATGCACATCTGGAGACATTCTGTAATCTGTGGACAATCTGAGTGTTGATGAAACACAGAGATTGCATCGGGATTGAATACAAGAGTCACCATGCGCACCTTCCTGCATGGGAGCAATGTTTCAAACAGTCTACGATTTGATCGTTCCCTGGAAGACCAGTAGTAGTTTCCGATGCACATCTGGCATCATTCTGTAATCCGTGGACCTTCAAAGGGTCGATGAAACACAGAAATTGCATCGGGATTGAATACAACAGTCACCATCCGCACTTTCCTCCATGTTACTAATGTCTCAAACAGTCTACGCTTTGATCGTTCCCTGTAAGACCAGTAGTAGTTTCCGATGCACATCTGGAGGCATTCTGTTATCTGTGGACTATCAGACTGTTGATGAAACACAGAAATTGCATCGGGATTGTATACAACAGGCAACATGCGCACTTTCCTCCATGGAAGTAATGACTTAAACAGTCTATTCTTTGATCGTTCCCTGGAAGACCAGAAGTAGTTTCCGATGCACATCTTGAGGCATTCCATAATCTGTGGACATTCAAAGTGTTGATGAAACACAGAAATTGCATCGGGATCGAATACAACAGTCACCATCCGCACTTTCCTCCATTTTAGTAATGTCTCAAACAGCCTACGCTTTGAACGTTCCCTGGAAGACCAGTGTTAGTTTCCGATGCACATCTGGAGGCATTCTGTAATCTGTTGACTATCAGAGTGTTGATGAAACACAGAAATTGCATCGGGATTGAATACGACAGTCACCATGCACACTTTCCTCCATGGGAGTAATGTCTCAAACAGTCTATTATTTGATCGTTTCCTGGAAGACCAGAAAAAGTTTCCGAAGCACATCTGGAGACATTCTGTACTCTGTGTTGATGAAACACAGAAATTGCATCGGGATTGAATACAACAGTCACCATCCGCACTTTCCTCCATGTTACTATGTCTCAAACAGTTTACGCTTTGATCGTTCCCTGGAAGACCAGTGTTAGTTTCCGATGCACATCTGGAGGCATTCTGTAATCTGTTGACTATCAGAGTGTTGATGAAACACAGAAATTGCATCGGGATTGAATACAACAGTCACAATGCGCACTGTCCTCCATGGGAGTAATGTCTCTAACAGTCTACGCTTTGATCGTTCCCTGGATGACCAGAAGTAGTCTCCGATGCACATCTGGAGGAATCTGTAATCTGTGGACTATCAGAGTGTTGATGAAACACAGAAATTGCAACGGGATTGAATACAACAGTCACCATTCGCACTTTCCTCCATGGGGGTAATTCTCAAACAGTCTACGCTTTGTTCGTTCCCTGGAAGTCCAGTAGTAGTTTTCGATGCACATCTGGAGGCATTCTGTAATCTGTGGACCTTCAAAGTGTTGATGAAACACAGAAATTGCCTCGGGATTGAATACAACTGTCACCATGCGCACTATCCTCCATGGGAGTAATGTCTCAAACAGTCTACGCTTTGATCGTTCCCTGGAAGATCAGTAGTAGTTTCCGATGCACATCTGGAGCCATTCTGTAATCTGTGGACTATCAGAGTGTTGATGAAACACAGAAATTGCATCTGGAGTGAATACAACAGTCACCATCCGCACTTTCCTCCATGGAAGTAATTCTCAAACAGGCTACACTTTGATCGTTCCCTGGAAGACCAGTAGTAGTTTCCGATGCACATCTGGTGGCATTCTGTAATCTGTGGACCTTCAAAGTGTTGATGAAACACAGAAATTGCATCGGGATTGAATACAACAGCCACCATGCGCACTTTCCTCCATGGGAGTAATTCTCAAACAGTCTACGCTATGATCGTTCCCTGGAAGACCAGTTGTAGTTTCCGATGCACATCTCAAGGCATTCTGTAATCTGTGGACTATCTGAGTGTTGATGAAACACAGAAATTGCATCGGGCTTGAATACAACAGTCACCATGCGTATTCTCCACCATGGGAGTAGTGTCTCAAACAGTCTACGCTTTGATCGTTCCCTGGATGACCAGAAGAAGTTTCCGATGCACATCTGGAGGAATTCTGTAATCTGTGGACCATCAGAATGTTGATGAAACACAGAAATAGCATCGGGATTGAATACAACAGGCACTATGCACACTTTCCTCCATGGGAGTAATGTCTCAAACGGTCTATTATTTGAACGTTTCCTGGAAGACCGGAAGAAGTTTCCGATGCACATCTGGAGGCATTCTGTAATCCGTGGACCTTCAAAGTGTAGATGAAACACAGAAATTGCATCGGTATTGAATACAACAGTCACCTTGTGCACTTTCCTCCATGGGAGTAATGTCTGAAAGAGTCTACGCTTTGATCGTTCCCTGGAAGACCTGTAGTAGTTTCCGATGCACATCTGGAGGCATTCTGTAATCTGTGGACTATCAGAGTACTGATGAAACACAGAAATTGCATCGGGATTGAATACAACAGTCACCATCCGCACTTTCCTCCATGTTAGTAATGTCTCAAACAGCCTACGCTTTGAACGTTCCCTGGAAGACCAGTGTTAGTTTCCGATGCACATCTGGAGGCATTCTGTAATCTGTTGACTATCAGAGTGTTGATGAAACACAGAAATTGCATCGGGATTGAATACGACAGTCACCATGCACACTTTCCTCCATGGGAGTAATGTCTCAAACAGTCTATTATTTGATCGTTTCCTGGAAGACCAGAAAAAGTTTCCGATGCACATCTGGAGACATTCTGTACTCTGTGTTGATGAAACACAGAAATTGCATCGGGATTGAATACAACAGTCACCATCCGCACTTTCCTCCATGTTACTATGTCTCAAACAGTCTACGCTTTGATCGTTCCCTGGAAGACCAGTGTTAGTTTCCGATGCACATCTGGAGGCATTCTGTAATCTGTTGACTATCAGAGTGTTGATGAAACACAGAAATTGCATCGGGATTGAATACAACAGGCACCATGCGCACTGTCCTCCATGGGAGTAATGTCTCTAACAGTCTACGCTTTGATCGTTCCCTGGATGACCAGAAGTAGTCTCCGATGCACATCTGGAGGAATTCTGTAATCTGTGGACTATCAGAGTGTTGATGAATCACAGAAATTGCATCGGGATTGAATACAACAGTCACCATTCGCACTTTCCTCCATGGGGGTAATTCTCAAACAGTCTACGCTTTGTTCGTTCCCTGGAAGTCCAGTAGTAGTTTTCGATGCACATCTGGAGGCATTCTGTAGTCTGTGGACCTTCAAAGTGTTGATGAAACACAGAAATTGCCTCGGGATTGAATACAACTGTCACCATGCGCACTATCCTCCATGGGAGTAGTGTCTCAAACAGTCTACGCTTTGATCGTTCACTGGATAACCAGTAGTAGTTTCCGTTGCACATCTGGAGGCATTCTGTAATCTGTGCACTATCAGAGTGTTGATGAAACACAGAAATTGCATCGGGATGAATACAACAGTCACCATGCGCACTTTCCTCCATGGGAGTAATGTCTCTAACAGTCTACCCTTTGATCGTTCCGTGGAAGACCAGTAGTAGTTTCCAATGGACATCTGGAGGCATTCTGTAATCTATGGACTATCAGAGTGTTGATAAAACACTAAAATTGCGACGGGATTGAATACAACAGTCACCATGCGCACTTTCCTCCATGGGAGTGTTGTCTCAATAAGTCTACGCTTTGATCGTTCCCTAGAAGTACAGCAGTAGTTTCCGATGCACATCTGGAGGCATTCTGTAATCTATGGACTATCAGAGTGTTGATGAAACACAGAAATTGCATCGGGATTGAATACAACAGTCACCATGCGCACTTTCCTCCATGAGAGTAATGTCTCAAACAGTTTACGTTTTGATCGTTCCCTGGAAGACCAGTAGTAGTTATTGATGCACATCTGGAGACATTCTGTAATCTGTGGAACTTCAAAGTGTTGACGAAACACAGAAATTGCCACGGGAATCAATACAACATTCACCATGCGCACTTTCCTCCATGGGAGTAATGTCTCAAACAGTCTACGCTCTGATAGTTCCCTGGAAGACCATTGTTAGTTTCCGATTCACATCTGAGGGCCTTCTGTAATCTGTGGACTATCAGACTGTTGGTGAAACACAGAAATTGCATCGGGATTGAATACAACAGGCACCTTGCGCACTGTCCTCCATGGGAGTAATGTCTCAAACAGTCTATTTTTGGATCGTTCCCTGGAAGACCAGAAGTAGTTTCCGATGCACATCTCGAGGCATTCTGTAATCTGTTGACCTTCAAAGTGTAGTAGAAACACAGCAAATGCATCGGGATTGAATACAACAGTCACCATACGCACTTTCCTCCATGTTAGTAATGTCTAAAACAGTCTACGCATTGATCGTTCCTTGGAAGACCAGTAGTAGTTTCCGATGCACATCTGGTGGCATTCTGTAATCTGTGGAACTTCAAAGTGTTGATGAATCACAGAAATTGCATCGGGATTGAATACAACAGTCACCATGCCCACTTTCCTACTTGGGAGTAATGTCTGAATCAGTCTGCGATTTGATCGCTCCCTGGAAGACCAGTAGTAGTTTCCGATGCACATCTGGAGGCATTCTGCAATCTGTGGACTGTCAGAGTGCTGATGAAACACAGAAATTGCTTCGGTATTGAATACAACAGTCACCATGAGAACTTTCCTCCTTGGGAGTATGGTCCCAAAGAGTTTATGGTTTGATCGTTCCCTGGAAGACCAGTAGTAGTTTCCGATGCACATCTGGAGGCATTCTGTAATCTGTGGACTATCAGAGTGTTGATGAAACACAGAAATTGCATCGGGACTGAATACAACAGTCACCATGAGTACTTTCCTTTATGGGAGTAATATCTCAAACAGACTACGCTTTGATCGTTCCCTGGAAGACCAGTAGTAGTTTCCGATGCACATCTAGAGACAACCTGTAATCTGTGAACTATCTAACTGTTGATGAAACACAGAAATTGCATCGGGATTGAATACAACAGTCACCATGCACACTTTCCTCCATGGGAAGAATGTCTGAAACAGTTTACGCTTTGATCGTTCCCTTGAAGACCAGTAGTAGTTTACGGTAACATCTGGAGGCCTTCTGTAATCTGTGGACTATCTGACTCTTGGTGAAATACAGAAATTGCATCGGGATTGAATACAGCAGGCACCATGCGCACTTTACTCCATGGGAGTAATGTCTCAAAGAGTCTATTCTTTGATCGTACCCTGGAAGACCAGAAGTAGTTACCGATGCACATCTGGAGGCATTTTGTAATCTGTGGACTATCAGAGTGTTGATGAAACACAGAAAATGCATTGGGATTGAGTAAAACTGTCACCATGTGCACTTTCCTCCATGTGAGTAATTCTCATACAGGCTACGCTTTGATCGTTCCCTGGAAGACCAGTAGTAGTTTCCAATGCACATCTGGAGGCATTCTGTAATCTGTGGACCTCCAAAGTGTTGATGAAACTCAGAAATTGCCTCGGGATTGAATACAACAGTCACCATGCGCACTTCTCTCTATGGGAGTAATGTCTCTAACAGTCTACGCTTTGATCATTCGCTGGAAGACCAGTAGTAGTTTCCGATGCACATCTGGAGGCATTCTGTAATCTGTGGACAATCTGAGTGTTGATGAAACACAGAGATTGCATCGGGATTGAATACAAGAGTCACCATGCGCACTTTTCTCCGTGGGAGGAATGTCTCAAACAGTCTACAATTTGATCGTTCCCTTGAAGACCCGTAGTAGTTACCGATGCACATCTGGATTCATTCTGTAATCCGTGGACCTTCAAAGGGTCGATGAAACACAGAAATTGCATCGGGATTGAATACAACAGGCACCATGCGCACTTTCCTCCATGGGAGTAATGTCTCAGACAGTCTACGTTCTGATCGTTCCCTGGAAGACCAGTAGTAGTTTCCGATGCCCATCTGGAGGCATTTTGTAATCTGTGGACTATCAGAGTGTTGATGAAACACAGAAAATGCATTGGGATTGAGTAAAACTGTCACCATGTGCACTTTCCTCCATGTGAGTAATTCTCATACAGGCTACGATTTGATCGTTCCCTGGAAGACCAGTAGTAGTTTCCGATGCACATCTGGAGGCATTCTGTAATCTGTAGACTATCAGAGTGTTGATGAAACACAGACGTTGCATCGGGATTGAATACAAATGTCACCATGCACACTTTCCTCCATAAAAGTAAAGTCTCAATCAGACTACGCTTTGATCGTTCCCTGGAAAACCAGTAGTAGTTTCCGATGCACATCTGGGGGCATTCTGCAATCTGTGGACTATCAGAGTGTTGATGAAACACAGAAATTGCATCGGGATTGAATACAACAGTCATCACGCCCACTTTCCTCCATGGGAGGAATGTCTCAAACAGTCTACGCTTTGATCGTTCCCTGTAAGACCAGTAGTAGTTTCCGATGCACATCTGGAGGCATTCTGTTATCTGTGGACTATCAGACTGTTGATGAAACACAGAAATTGAATCGGGATTGAATACAACAGTCACCATGCGCACTTTCCTCCATGGGAGTAGTGTCTCAAACAGTCTACGCTTTGATCGTTCCCTTGAAGACCAGTGTTAGTTTCCGATGCACTTCTGGAGGCATTCTGTAATCTGTTGACTATCAGAGTGTAGATGAAACACAGAAATTGCATCGGGATTGAATACAACAGTCACCATGCGCACTTTCTTCCATGAGAGTAATGTCTGAAACAGTCCACGCTTTGATCGTTCCCTGGAAGACCAGTAGTAGTTTCCGATGCACATCTGGAGGCATTCTGTAATCTGTGGACTATCAGAGTGTTGATGAAACACAGAAATTGCATCTGGAGTGAATACAACAGTCACCATCCGCACTTTCCTCCATGGGAGTAATTCTCAAACAGTCTACGCTTTGATCATTCGCTGGAAGACCGGTAGTAGTTTCCGATGCACATCTGGAGGCATTCTGCAATCTGTGGACAATCTGAGAGTTGATGAAACACAGAAATTGCATCGGGATTGAATACAAGAGTCACCATGCGCACTTTCCTCCGTGGGAAAAATGTCTCAAACAGTCTACAATTTGATCGTTCCCTTGAAGACCAGTAGTAGTTACCGATCCACATCTGGTGGCATTCACTATTCTTTGGACTATCAGAGTGTTGATGAAACACAGAAATTGCATCGGGATTGAATACAACAGGCACCATGCGCACCTTCCTGCATGGGAGCAATGTTTCAAACAGTCTACGATTTGATCGTTCCCTGGAAGACCAGTAGTAGTTTCCGATGCACATCTGGAGGCTTTCTGTAATCCGTGGACCTTCAAAGGGTCGATGAAACACAGAAATTGCATCGGGATTGAATACAACAGGCACCATGCGCACTTTCCTCCATGGGAGTAATGTCTCAGACAGTCTACGTTTTGATCGTTCCCAGGAAGACCAGTAGTAGTTTCCGATGCACATCTGGAGGCATTCTGTAATCTGTGGACTATCAGAGTGTTGATGAAACACAGAAATTGCATCTGGAGTGAATACAACAGTCACCATGCGCACTTTCCTCCATGTGAGTAATGTCACAAACAGTCTACGCTTTGATCGTTCCCTGGAAGACCAGTAGTAGTTTCCGATACACATCTGGAGGCATTCTGTAATCTGTGGACTATCAGAGTGTTGATGAAACACAGAAGTGGCATCGGGATTGAATACAAATGTCACCATGCACACTTTCCTCCATAAAAGTAATGTCTCAAACAGACTACGCTTTGATCGTTCCCTGGAAAACCAGTAGTAGTTTCCGATGCACATCTGGAGGCATTCTGCAAACTGTGGACTATCAGAGTGTTGATGAAACACAGAAGTTGCATCGGGATTGAATACAACAGTCACCATGCACACTTTCCTCCATGGGAGTAATGTCTCAAACAGTCTATTATTTGATCGTTTCCTGGAAGACCAGAAAATGTTTCCGATGCACATCTGGAGACACTCTGTACTCTGTGGACCTTCAAAGTGTTGATGAAACACAGAAATTGCATCGGGATTGAATACAACAGTCACCATCCGCACTTTCCTCCATGTTACTAATGTCTCAAACAGTCTACGCTTTGATCGTTCCCTGTAAGACCAGTAGTAGTTTCCGATGCACATCTGGAGGCATTCTGTCATCTGTGGACTATCAGACTGTTGATGAAACACAGAAATTGCATCGGGATTGAATACAAATGTCACAATGCGCACTTTCCTCCATGAGAGTAATGTCTCAAACAGTCTACGTTTTGATCGTTCCCTGGAAGACCAGTAGTAGTTATTGATGCACATCTGGAGACATTCTCTATTCTGTGGAACTTCAAAGTGTTGACGAAACACAGAAATTGCCACGGGAATCAATACAACATTCACCATGCGCACTTTCCTCCATGGGAGTAATGTCTCAAACAGTCTACGCTTTGATCGTTCCCTGGAAGACCATTGTTAGTTTCCGATTCACATCTGAGGGCCTTCTGTAATCTGTGGACTATCAGACTGTTGGTGAAACACAGAAATTGCATCGGGATTGAATACAACAGGCACCTTGCGCACTGTCCTCCATGGGAGTAATGTCTCAAACAGTCTATTTTTTGATCGTTCCCTGGAAGACCAGAAGTAGTTTCCGATGCACATCTCGAGGAATTCTGTAATCTGTTGACCTTCAAAGTGTAGTAGAAACACAGCAAATGCATCGGGATTGAATACAACAGTCACCATACGCACTTTCCTCCATGTTAGTAATGTCTAAAACAGTCTACGCTTTGATCGTTCCTTGGAAGACCGGTAGTAGTTTCCGATGCACATCTGGTGGCATTCTGTAATCTGTGGAACTTCAAAGTGTTGATGAATCACAGAAATTGCATCGGGATTGAATACAACAGTCACCATGCCAACTTTCCTACTTGGGAGTAATGTCTGAATCAGTCTGCGATTTGATCGCTCCCTGGAAGACCAGTAGTAGTTTCCGATGCACATCTGGAGGCATTCTGTAATCTGTGGACTGTCAGAGTGCTGATGAAACACAGAAATTGCTTCGGTATTGAATACAACAGTCACCATGAGATCTTTCCTCCTTGGGAGTATGGTCCCAAAGAGTTTATGGTTTGATCGTTCCCTGTAAGACCAGTAGTAGTTTCCGATGCACATCTGGAGGCATTCTGTAATCTGTGGACTATCAGAGTGTTGATGAAACACAGAAATTGCATCGGGACTGAGTACAACAGTCACCATGAGTACTTTCCTTTATGGGAGTAATATCTCAAACAGACTACGCTTTGATCGTTCCCTGGAAGACCAGTAGTAGTTTCCGATGCACATCTAGAGACAACCTGTAATCTGTGAACTATCTAACTGTTGATGAAACACAGAAATTGCATCGGGATTGAATACAACAGTCACCATGCGCACTTTCCTCCATGGGAAGAATGTCTGAAACAGTTTACGCTTTGATCGTTCCCTTGAAGACCAGTAGTAGTTTACGGTAACATCTGGAGGCCTTCTGTAATCTGTGGACTATCTGACTCTTGATGAAACACAGAAATTGCATCGGGATTGAATACAGCAGGCACCATGCGCACTTTCCTCCATGGGAGTAATGTCTCAGACAGTCTACGTTCTGATCGTTCCCTGGAAGACCAGTAGTAGTTTCCGATGCACATCTGGAGGCATTCTGTAATCTGTAGACCATCAGAGTGTTGATGAAACACAGACGTTGCATCGGGATTGAATACAAATGTCACCATGCACACTTTCCTCCATAAAAGTAAAGTCTCAATCAGACTACGCTTTGATCGTTCCCTGGAAAACCAGTAGTAGTTTCCGATGCACATCTGGGGGCATTCTGCAATCTGTGGACTATCAGAGTGTTGATGAAACACAGAAATTGCATCGGGATTGAATACAACAGTCATCACGCCCACTTTCCTCCATGGGAGGAATGTCTCAAACAGTCTACGCTTTGATCGTTCCCTGTAAGACCAGTAGTAGTTTCCGATGCACATCTGGAGGCATTCTGTAATCTGTGGACTATCAGAGTGTTGATGAAACACAGAAATTGCTTCGGGATTGAATACAACAGTCACCATGAGAACTTTCCTCCATGGGAGTATGGTCCCAAAGAGTTTATGGTTTGATCGTTCCCTGGAAGACCAGTAGTAGTTTCCGATGCACATCTGGAGGCATTCTGTAATCTGTGGACTATCAGAGTGTTGATGAAACACAGAAATTGCATCGGGACTGAATACAACAGTCACCATGAGTACTTTCCTTTATGGGAGTAATATCTCAAACAGACTACGCTTTGATCGTTCCCTGGAAGACCAGTAGTAGTTTCCGATGCACATCTAGAGACAACCTGTAATCTGTGAACTATCTAACTGTTGATGAAACACAGAAATTGCATCGGGATTGAATACAACAGTCACCATGCGCACTTTCCTCCATGGCAAGAATGTCTGAAACAGTTGACGCTTTAATCGTTCCCTTGAAGACCAGTAGTAGTTTCCGGTAACATCTGGAGTCCTTCTGTAATCTGTGGACTATCTGACTCTTGATGAAACACAGAAATTGCATCGGGATTGAATACAGCAGGCACCATGCGCACTTTCCTCCATGGGAGTAATGTCTCAAAGAGTCTATTCTTTGATCGTACCCTGGAAGACCAGAAGTAGTTTCCGATGCACATCTGGAGGCATTTTGTAATCTGTGGACTATCAGAGTGTTGATGAAACACAGAAAATGCATTGGGATTGAGTAAAACTGTCACCATGTGCACTTTCCTCCATGTGAGTAATTCTCATACAGGCTACGATTTGATCGTTCCCTGGAAGACCAGTAGTAGTTTCCAATGCACATCTGGAGGCATTCTGTAATCTGTGGACCTCCAAAGTGTTGATGAAACACAGAAATTGCCTCGGGATTGAATACAACAGTCACCATGCGCACTTCTCTCTATGGGAGTAATGTCTCTAACAGTCTACGCTTTGATCATTCGCTGGAAGACCAGTAGTAGTTTCCGATGCACATCTGGAGGCATTCTGTAATCTGTGGACAATCTGAGTGTTGATGAAACACAGAGATTGCATCGGGATTGAATACAAGAGTCACCATGCGCACTTTCCTCCGTGGGAGGAATGTCTCAAACAGTCTACAATTTGATCGTTCCCTTGAAGACCCGTAGTAGTTACCGATGCACATCTGGATTCATTCTGTAATCCGTGGACCTTCAAAGGGTCGATGAAACACAGAAATTGCATCGGGATTGAATACAACAGGCACCATGCGCACTTTCCTCCATGGGAGTAGTGTCTCAGACAGTCTACGTTCTGATCGTTCCCTGGAAGACCAGTGTTAGTTTCCGATGCACTTCTGGAGGCATTCTGTAATCTGTTGACTATCAGGGTGTTGATGAAACACAGAAATTGCATCGGGATTGAATACAACAGTCACCATGCGCACTTTCTTCCATGAGAGTAATGTCGGAAACAGTCCACGCTTTGATCGTTCCCTGGAAGACCAGTAGTAGTTTCCGATGCACATCTGGAGGCATTCTGTAATCTGTGGACTATCAGAGTGTTGATGAAACACAGAAATTGCATCTGGAGTGAATACAACAGTCACCATCCGCACTTTCCTCCATGGGAGTAATTCTCAAACAGTCTACGTTTTGATCATTCGCTGGAAGACCGGTAGTAGTTTCCGATGCACATCTGGAGGCATTCTGCAATCTGTGGACAATCTGGGAGTTGATGAAACACAGAAATTGCATCGGGATTGAATACAAGAGTCACCATGCGCACTTTCCTCCGTGGGAAGAATGTCTCAAACAGTCTACAATTTGATCGTTCCCTTGAAGACCAGTAGTAGTTACCGATCCACATCTGGTGGCATTCACTATTCTTTGGACTATCAGAGTGTTGATGAAACACAGAAATTGCATCGGGATTGAATACAACAGGCACCATGCGCACCTTACTGCATGGGAGCAATGTTTCAAACAGTCTACGATTTGATCGTTCCCTGGAAGACCAGTAGTAGTTTCCGATGCACATCTGGAGGCTTTCTGTAATCCGTGGACCTTCAAAGGGTCGATGAAACACAGAAATTGCATCGGGATTGAATACAACAGGCACCATGCGCACTTTCCTCCATGGGAGTAATGTCTCAGACAGTCTACGTTTTGATCGTTCCCAGGAAGACCAGTAGTAGCTTCCGATGCACATCTGGAGGCATTCTGTAATCTGTGGACTATCAGGGTGTTGATGAAACACAGAAATTGCATCTGGAGTGAATACAACAGTCACCATGCGCACTTTCCTCCATGTGAGTAATATCACAAACAGTCTACGTTTTGATCGTTCCCTGGAATACCAGTAGTAGTTTCCGATACACATCTGGAGGCATTCTGTAATCTGTGGCCTATCAGAGTGTTGATGAAACACAGAAGTGGCATCGGGATTGAATACAAATGTCACCATGCACACTTTCCTCCATAAAAGTAATGTCTCAAACAGACTACGCTTTGATCGTTCCCTGGAAAACCAGTAGTAGTTTCCGATGCACATCTGGAGGCATTCTGCAAACTGTGGACTATCAGAGTGTTGATGAAACACAGAAGTTGCATTGGGATTGAATACAACAGTCACCATGCACACTTTCCTCCATGGGAGTAATGTCTCAAACAGTCTATTATTTGATCGTTTCCTGGAAGACCAGAAAATGTTTCCGATGCACATCTGGAGACATTCTGTACTCTGTGGACCTTCAAAGTGTTGATGAAACACAGAAATTGCATCGGGATTGAATACAACAATCACCATCCGCACTTTCCTCCATGTTACTAATGTCTCAAACAGTCTACGCTTTGATCGTTCCCTGTAAGACCAGTAGTAGTTTCCGATGCACATCTGGAGGCATTCTGTTATCTGTGGACTATCAGACTGTTGATGAAACACAGAAATTGCATCGGGATTGTATACAACAGGCACCATGCGCACTTTCCTCCATGGAAGTAATGACTTAAACAGTCTATTGTTTGATCGTTCCCTGGAAGACCGGAAGTAGTTTCCGATGCACATCTTGAGGCATTCCATAATCTGTGGACATTCAAAGTGTTGATGAAACACAGAAACTGCATCGGAATTGAATACAACAGTCACCATGCACACTTTCCTCCATGGGAGTAATGTCTCAAACAGTCTATTATTTGATCGTTTCCTGGAAGACCAGAAAAAGTTTCCGATGCACATCTGGAGACATTCTGTACTCTGTGGACCTTCAAAGTGTTGATGAAACACACAAAAATTGCATCGGGATTGAATACAACAGTCACCATCCGCACTTTCCTCCACGTTACTAATGTCTCAAACAGTCTACGCTTTGATCGTTCCCTGGAAGACCAGTGTTAGTTTCCGATGCACATCTGGAGGCATTCTGTAATCTGTTGACTATCAGAGTGTTGATGAAACACAGAAATTGCATCAGGATTGAATACAACAGTCACCATGCGCACTTTCCTCCATGGGAGTAATGTCTCTAACAGTCTACGCTTTGATCGTTCCCTGGATGACCAGAAGTAGTCTCCGATACACATCTGGAGGAATTCTGTAATCTGTGGACTATCAGAGTGTTGATGAAACACAGAAATTGCATCGGGATTGAATACAACAGTCACCATTCGCACTTTCCTCCATGGGGGTAATTCTCAAACAGTCTACGCTTTGATCGTTCCCTGGAAGTCCAGTAGTGGTTTTCGATGCACATCTGGAGGCATTCTGTAATCTGTGGACTATCAGACTGTTGATGAAACACAGAAATTGCTTCGGGATTGAATACAACAGTCACCATGAGAACTTTCCTCCAGGGGAGTATGGTCCCAAAGAGTTTATGGTTTGATCGTTCCCTGGAAGACCAGTAGTAGTTTCCGATGCACATCTGGAGGCATTCTGTAATCTGTGGACTATCAGAGTGTTGATGAAACACAGAAATTGCATCGGGACTGAATACAACAGTCACCATGAGTACTTTCCTTTATGGGAGTAATATCTCAAACAGACTACGCTTTGATCGTTCCCTGGAAGACCATTAGTAGTTTCCGATGCACATCTAGAGACAACCTGTAATCTGTGAACTATCTAACTGTTGATGAAACACAGAAATTGCATCGGGATTGAATACAACAGTCACCATGCGCACTTTCCTCCATGGGAAGAATGTCTGAAACAGTTTACGCTTTGATCGTTCCCTTGAAGACCAGTAGTAGTTTCCGGTAACGTCTGGAGGCCTTCTGTAATCTGTGGACTATCTGACTCTTGATGAAACACAGAAATTGCATCGGGATTGAATACAGCAGGCACCATGCGCACTTTCCTCCATGGGAGTAATGTCTCAAAGTGTCTATTCTTTGATCGTACCCTGGAAGACCAGAAGTAGTTTCCGATGCACATCTGGAGGCATTTTGTAATCTGTGGACTATCAGAGTGTTGATGAAACACAGAAAATGCATTGGGATTGAGTAAAACTGTCACCATGTGCACTTTCCTCCATGTGAGTAATTCTCATACAGGCTACGATTTGATCGTTCCCTGGAAGATCAGTAGTAGTTTCCAATGCACATCTGGAGGCATTCTGTAATCTGTGGACCTCCAAAGTGTTGATGAAACACAGAAATTGCCTCGGGATCGAATACAACAGTCACCATGCGCACTTCTCTCTATGGGAGTAATGTCTCTAACAGTCTACGCTTTGATCATTCGCTGGAAGACCAGTAGTAGTTTCCGATGCACATCTGGAGGCATTCTGTAATCTGTGGACAATCTGAGTGTTGATGAAACACAGAGATTGCATCGGGATTGAATACAAGAGTCACCATGCGCACTTTCCTCCGTGGGAGGAATGTCTCAAACAGTCTACAATTTGATCGTTCCCTTGAAGACCCGTAGTAGTTACCGATGCACATCTGGATTCATTCTGTAATCCGTGGACCTTCAAAGGGTCGATGAAACACAGAAATTGCATCGGGATTGAATACAACAGGCACCATGCGCACTTTCCTCCATGGGAGTAGTGTCTCACACAGTCTACGTTCTGATCGTTCCCTGGAAGACCAGTAGTAGTTTCCGATGCACATCTGGAGGCATTCTGTAATCTGTAGACTATCAGAGTGTTGATGAAACACAGACGTTGCATCGGGATTGAATACAAATGTCACCATGCACTCTTTCCTCCATAAAAGTAAAGTCTCAATCAGACTACGCTTTGATCGTTCCCTGGAAAACCAGTAGTAGTTTCCGATGCACATATGGGGGCATTCTGCAATCTGTGGACTATCAGAGTGTTGATGAAACACAGAAATTGCATCGGGATTGAATACAACAGTCATCACGCCCACTTTCCTCCATGGGAGTAATGTCTCAAACAGTCTACGCTTTGATCGTTCCCTGTAAGACCAGTAGTAGTTTCCGATGCACATCTGGAGGCATTCTGTTATCTGTGGACTATCAGACTGTTGATGAAACACAGAAATTGCATCGGGATTGAATACAACAGGCACCATGCACACTTTCCTCCATGGGAGTAATGACTTAAACAGTCTATTCTTTGATCGTTCCCTGGAAGACCAGAAGTGGTTTCCGATGCACATGTTGAGGCATTCCATAATCTGTGGACATTCAAAGTGTTGATGAAACACAGAAATTGCATCGGGATTGAATACAACAGTCACCATCCGCACTTTCCTCCATGTTAGTAATGTCTCAAACAGCCTACGCTTTGAACGTTCCCTGGAAGACCAGTGTTAGTTTCCGATGCACTTCTGGAGGCATTCTGTAATCTGTTGACTATCAGAGTGTTGATGAAACACAGAAATTGCATCGGGATTGAATACAACAGTCACCATGCGCACTTTCTTCCATGAGAGTAATGTCGGAAACAGTCCACGCTTTGATCGTTCCCTGGAAGACCAGTAGTAGTTTCCGATGCACATCTGGAGGCATTCTGTAATCTGTGGACTATCAGAGTGTTGATGAAACACAGAAATTGCATCTGGAGTGAATACAACAGTCACCATCCGCACTTTCCTGCATGGGAGTAATTCTCAAACAGTCTACGCTTTGATCATTCGCTGGAAGACCGGTAGTAGTTTCCGATGCACATCTGGAGGCATTCTGCAATCTGTGGACAATCTGAGATTTGATGAAACACAGAAATTGCATCGGGATTGAATACAAGAGTCACCATGCGCACTTTCCTCCGTGGGAAGAATGTCTCAAACAGTCTACAATTTGATCGTTCCCTTGAAGACCAGTAGTAGTTACCGATCCACATCTGGTGGCATTCACTATTCTTTGGACTATCAGAGTGTTGATGAAACACAGAAATTGCATCGGGATTGAATACAACAGGCACCATGCGCACCTTCCTGCATGGGAGCAATGTTTCAAACAGTCTACGATTTGATCGTTCCCTGGAAGACCAGTAGTAGTTTCCGATGCACATCTGGAGGCTTTCTGTAATCCGTGGACCTTCAAAGGGTCGATGAAACACAGAAATTGCATCGGGATTGAATACAACAGGCACCATGCGCACTTTCCTCCATGGGAGTAATGTCTCAGACAGTCTACGTTTTGATCGTTCCCAGGAAGACCAGTAGTAGTTTCCGATGCACATCTGGAGGCATTCTGTAATCTGTGGACTATCAGGGTGTTGATGAAACACAGAAATTGCATCTGGAGTGAATACAACAGTCACCATGCGCACTTTCCTCCATGTGAGTAATGTCACAAACAGTCTACGCTTTGATCGTTCCCTGGAAGACCAGTAGTAGTTTCCGATACACATCTGGAGGCATTCTGTAATCTGTGGACTATCAGAGTGTTGATGAAACACAGAAGTGGCATCGGGATTTAATACAAATGTCACCATGCACACTTTCCTCCATAAAAGTAATGTCTCAAACAGACTACGCTTTGATCGTTCCCTGGAAAACCAGTAGTAGTTTCCGATGCACATCTGGAGGCATTCTGCAAACTGTGGACTATCAGAGTTTTGATGAAACACAGAAGTTGCATCGGGATTGAATACAACAGTCACCATGCACACTTTCCTCCATGGGACTAATGTCTCAAACAGTCTATTATTTGATCGTTTCCTGGAAGACCAGAAAATGTTTCCGATGCACATCTGGAGACATTCTGTACTCTGTGGACCTTCAAAGTGTTGATGAAACACAGAAATTGCATCGGGATTGAATACAACAGTCACCATCCGCACTTTCCTCCATGTTACTAATGTCTCAAACAGTCTACGCTTTGATCGTTCCCTGTAAGACCAGTAGTAGTTTCCGACGCACATCTGGAGGCATTCTGTTATCTGTGGACTATCAGACTGTTGATGAAACACAGAAATTGCATCAGGATTGAATACAACAGTCACCATGCGCACTTTCCTCCATGGGAGTAATGTCTCTAAGAGTGTACGCTTTGATCGTTCCCTGGATGACCAGAAGTAGTCTCCGATGCACATCTGGAGGAATTCTGTAATCTGTGGACTATCAGAGTGTTGATGAAACACAGAAATTGCATCGGGATTGAATACAACAGTCACCATTCGCACTTTCCTCCATGGGGGTAATTCTCAAACAGTCTACGCTTTGATCGTTCCCTGGAAGTCCAGTAGTAGTTTTCGATGCACATCTGGAGGCATTCTGTAATCTGTGGACCTTCGAAGTGTTGTAGAAACTCAGAAATTGCCTCAGGATTGATACAACTGTCACCATGCGCACTATCCTCCATGGGAGTAATGTCTGAAACAGTCTACGCTTTGATCGTTCCCTGGAAGATCAGTAGTAGTTTCCGATGCACATCTGGAGCCATTCTGTAATCTGTGGACTATCAGAGTGTTGATGAAACACAGAAATTGCATCTGGAGTGAATACAACAGTCACCATCCGCACATTCCTCCATGGGAGTAATTCTCAAACAGGCTCCACTTTGATCGTTCCCTGGAAGACCAGTAGTAGTTTCCGATGCACATCTGGTGGCATTCTGTAGTCTGTGGACCTTCAAAGTGTTAATGAAACACAGAAATTGTATCGGGATTGAATACAACAGCCACCATGCGCACTTTCCTCCATGGGAGTAATGTCTCAAACAGTCTACGCTGTGATCGTTCCCAGGAAAACCAGTAGTAGGTTCCGATGCACATCTAAAGGCATTCTGTAATCTGTGGTCTATCAGAGTGTTGATGAAACACAGAAAATGCATCGGGATTGAATACAACAGTCTCCATGGGCACTTTCCTCCATGAGAGTAATGTCTCAAAGCGTTTGCTCTTTGATCGTTCGCTGGAAGACCAGTAGTAACTTCCGATGCACATCTGGAGGCATTCTGTAATCTGTGGAGAATCAGAGTGTTGATGAAACACAGAAATTGCTACGGGATTGAATACAACAATCACCATGCGCACTTTCCTCCATGGGAGTAATTCTCAAACAGTCTAGGCTATGATCGTTCCCTGGAAGAACAGTTGTAGTTTCCGATGCACATCTGGAGGCATTCTGTAATCTGTGGACTATCTGAGTGTTGATGAAACACAGAAATTGCATCGGGCTTGAATACAACAGTCACCATGCGTATTTTCCACCATGGGAGTAGTGTCTCAAACAGTCTACGCTTTGATCGTTCCCTGGATGACCAGAAGTAGTTTCCGATGCACATCTGGAGGAATTCTGTAATCTGTGGACCATCAGAATGTTGATGAAACACAGAAATAGCATCGGGATTGAATACAACAGGCACTATGCACACTTTCCTCCATGGGAGTAATGTCTCAAACAGTCTATTATTTGATCGTTTCCTGGAAGACCGGAAAAAGTTTCCGATGCACATCTGGAGGCATTCTGTACTCTGTGGACCTTCAAAGTGTTGATGAAACACAGAAATTGCATCGGGCTTGAAAACAACAGTCACCATGCCCACTTTCCTCCATGGCAGTAGTGTCTGAAACAGTCTACGTTTTGATCGTTCCCAGGAAGATCAGGAGTAGTTTCCGACGCTCATCTGGAGGCAATCTGTAATCTGTGGACCTTCATAGTGTTGATGAAACACAGAAATTGCCTCGGGATTGAATACAACAGTCACCATGCGCACTATCCTCTATGGGAGTAATGTCTCAAAGTGTCTACGTTTTGATCGTTAGCTGGAAGACCAGTAGTAGTTACCGATGCACATCTGGAGGATTCTGTAATCTGTGGACTATCAGAGTGTTGATGAAACACAGAAATTGCATCGGGATTGAATACAACAATCACCACGCGCATTTTCCTCCATGGGAGGAATGTCTCAAACAGTCTAAGCTTTGATCGTTCCCTGTAACACCAGTAGTAGTTACCGATGCACATCTGGAGGCATTCACTAATCTTTGTACTATCAGAGTGTTGATGAAACACAGAAATTGCATCGGGTTTGAATACAAAAGTAACCATGCGCACTTTCCTTTATGGGAGTAACGTCACTAACAGTCTACGCTTTGATCATTCGCTGGAAGACCGGTAGTAGTTTCCGTTGCACATCTGGAGGCATTCTGTAATCTGTGCACTATCAGAGTGTGGATGAAACACAGAAATTGCATCGGGATTGAATACAACAGTCACCACGCGCACTTTCCTCCATGGGAGGAATGCCTCAAACAGTCTACGCTTTGATCGTTCCCTGTAAGACCAGTAGTAGTTTCCGATGCACATCTGGAGGCATTCTGTTATCTGTGGACTATCAGACTGTTGATGAAACACAGAAATTGCATCGGGATTGAATACAACAGGCACCATGCGCACTTTCCTCCATGGGAGTAATGTCTTAAACAGTCTATTCTTTGATCGTTCCCTGGAAGACAAGAAGTAGTTTCCGATGCACATCTGGAGGCATTCTATTATCTGTGGACATTCAAAGTGTTGATGAAACACAGAAATTGCATCGGGATTGAATACAACTGTCACCATCCGCACTTTCCTCCATGTTAGTAATGTCTCAAACAGCCTATGATTTGAACGTTCCCTGGAAGACCAGTGTTAGTTTCCGATGCACATCTGGAGGCATTCTGTAATCTGTTGACTATCAGAGTGTTTATGAAACACAGAAATTGCATCGGGATTGAATACAACAGTCACCATGCGTACTTTACTCCATGGGAGTAATGTCTCTAACAGTCTACGCATTGATCGTTCCCTGGAAGACCAGTAGTAGTTTTCGATGCACATCTGGTGGCATTCTGTAATCTGTGGACTATCTGAGTGTTGATGAAACACAGAAATTGCATCGGGATGAATACAACAGTCACCATGCGCACTTTCCTCCATGGGAGTAGTGTCTCTAACAGTCTACCCTTTGATCGTTCCGTGGAAGACCAGTAGTAGTTTCCAATGGACATCTGGAGGCATTCTGTAATCTATGGACTATCAGAGTGTTCATAAAACACTAAAATTAAGACGGGATTGAATACAACAGTCACCATGCGCACTTTCCTCCATGGGAGTGTTGTCTCAATAAGTCTACGCTTTGATCGTTCCCTAGAAGTACAGCAGTAGTTTCCGATGCACATCTGGAGGCATTCTGTAATCTGTGGACTATCAGACTGTTGATGACACACAGAAATTGCATCGGAATTGAATACAACAGTCACCATGCGCACTTTTCTCCATGGGAGTAATGTCTCAAACAGTCTACGTTTTGATCGTTCCCAGGAAGACCAGTAGTAGTTTCCGATTCACATCTGGAGGCATTCTGTAATCTATGGACTATCAGAGTGTTGATGAAACACAGAATTTACATCGGAATTGAATACAACAGTCACCATGCGCACTTTCCTCCATGGGAGTAATGTCTTAAACAGTCTATTCTTTGATCGTTCCCTGGAAGACAAGAAGTAGTTTCCGATGCACATCTGGAGGCATTCTATTATCTGTGGACATTCAAAGTGTTGATGAAACACAGAAATTGCATCGGGATTGAATACAACTGTCACCATCCGCACTTTCCTCCATGTTAGTAATGTCTCAAACAGCCTATGCTTTGAACGTTCCCTGGAAGACCAGTGTTAGTTTCCGATGAACATCTGGAGGCATTCTGTAATCTGTTGACTATCAGAGTGTTTATGAAACACAGAAATTGCATCGGGATTGAATACAACAGTCACCATGCTTACTTTCCTCCATGGGAGTAATGTCTCTAACAGTCTACCCTTTGATCGTTCCCTGGAAGACCAGTGTTAGTTTCCGATTCACATCTGGAGGCATTCTATTATCTGTGGACATTCAAAGTGTTGATGAAACACAGAAATTGCATCGGGATTGAATACAACTGTCACCATCCGCACTTTCCTCCATGTTAGTAATGTCTCAAACAGCCTATGCTTTGAACGTTCCCTGGAAGACCAGTGTTAGTTTCCGATGCACATCTGGAGGCATTCTGTAATCTGTTGACTATCAGAGTGTTTATGAAACACAGAAATTGCATCGGGATTGAATACAACAGTCACCATGCTTACTTTCCTCCATGGGAGTAATGTCACTAACAGTCTACGCTTTGATCATTCGCTGGAAGACCGGTAGTAGTTTCCGTTGCACATCTGGAGGCATTCTGTAATCTGTGCACTATCAGAGTGTGGATGAAACACAGAAATTGCATCGGGATTGAATACAACAGTCACCACGCGCACTTTCCTCCATGGGAGGAGTGCCTCAAACAGTCTACGCTTTGATCGTTCCCTGTAAGACCAGTAGTAGTTTCCGATTCACATCTGGAGGCCTTCTGTAATCTGTGGACTATCAGACTGTTGATGAAACACAGAAATTGCATCGGGATTGAATACAACAGGCACCATGCGCACTTTCCTCCATGGGAGTAATGTCTTAAACAGTCTATTCTTTGATCGTTCCCTGGAAGACAAGAAGTAGTTTCCGATGCACATCTGGAGGCATTCTATTATCTGTGGACATTCAAAGTGTTGATGAAACACAGAAATTGCATCGGGATTGAATACAACTGTCACCATCCGCACTTTCCTCCATGTTAGTAATGTCTCAAACAGCCTATGCTTTGAACGTTCCCTGGAAGACCAGTGTTAGTTTCCGATGCAAATCTGGAGGCATTCTGTAATCTGTTGACTATCAGAGTGTTTATGAAACACAGAAATTGCATCGGGATTGAATACAACAGTCATCATGCGTACTTTCCTCCATGGGAGTAATGTCTCTAACAGTCTACGCATTGATCGTTCCCTGGAAGACCAGTAGTAGTTTTCGATGCACATCTGGTGGCATTCTGTAATCTGTGGACTATCTGAGTGTTGATGAAACACAGAAATTGCATCCGGATGAATACAACAGTCACCATGCGCACTTTCCTCCATGGGAGTAATGTCTCTAACAGTCTACCCTTTGATCGTTCCGTGGAAGACCAGTAGTAGTTTCCAATGGACATCTGGAGGCATTCTGTAATCTATGGACTATCAGAGTGTTCATAAAACACTAAAATTGCGACGGGATTGAATACAACAGTCACCATGCGCACTTTCCTCCATGGGAGTGTTGTCTCAATAAGTCTACGCTTTGATCGTTCCCTAGAAGTACAGCAGTAGTTTCCGATGCACATCTGGAGGCATTCTGTAATCTGTGGACTATCAGACTGTTGATGAAACACAGAAATTGCATCGGAATTGAATACAACAGTCACCATGCGCACTTTTCCCCATGGGAGTAATGTCTCAAACAGTCTACGTTTTGATCGTTCCCTGGAAGACCAGTAGTAGTTTCCGATTCACATCTGGAGGCATTCTGTAATCTATGGACTATCAGAGTGTTGATGAAACACAGAATTTACATCGGAATTGAATACAACAGTCACCATGCGCACTTTCCTCCATGGGAGTAATGTCTTAAACAGTCTATTCTTTGATCGTTACCTGGAAGACAAGAAGTAGTTTCCGATGCACATCTGGAGGCATTCTATTATCTGTGGACATTCAAAGTGTTGATGAAACACAGAAATAGCATCGGGATTGAATACAACAGGCACTATGCACACTTTCCTCCATGGGAGTAATGTCTCAAACAGTCTATTATTTGATCGTTTCCTGGAAGACCGGAAAAAGTTTCCGATGCACATCTGGAGGCATTCTGTACTCTGTGGACCTTCAAAGTGTTGATGAAACACAGAAATTGCATCGGGCTTGAAAACAACAGTCACCATGCCCACTTTCCTCCATGGCAGTAGTGTCTGAAACAGTCTACGTTTTGATCGTTCCCAGGAAGATCAGGAGTAGTTTCCGACGCTCATCTGGAGGCAATCTGTAATCTGTGGACCTTCATAGTGTTGATGAAACACAGAAATTGCCTCGGGATTGAATACAACAGTCACCATGCGCACTATCCTCTATGGGAGTAATGTCTCAAAGTGTCTACGTTTTGATCGTTAGCTGGAAGACCAGTAGTAGTTACCGATGCACATCTGGAGGCATTCTGTAATCTGTGGACTATCAGAGTGTTGATGAAACACAGAAATTGCATCGGGATTGAATACAACAATCACCACGCGCACTTTCCTCCATGGGAGGAATGCCTCAAACAGTCTACGCTTTGATCGTTCCCTGTAAGACCAGTAGTAGTTTCCGATGCACATCTGGAGGCATTCACTAATCTTTGTACTATCAGAGTGTTGATGAAACACAGAAATTGCATCGGGTTTGAATACAAAAGTAACCATGCGCACTTTCCTTTATGGGAGTAACGTCACTAACAGTCTACGCTTTGATCATTCGCTGGAAGACCGGTAGTAGTTTCCGTTGCACATCTGGAGGAATTCTGTAATCTGTGCACTATCAGAGTGTGGATGAAACACAGAAATTGCATCGGGATTGAATACAACAGTCACCACGCGCACTTTCCTCCATGGGAGGAATGCCTCAAACAGTCTACGCTTTGATCGTTCCCTGTAAGACCAGTAGTAGTTTCCGATGCACATCTGGAGGCATTCTGCTATCTGTGGACTATCAGACTGTTGATGAAACACAGAAATTGCATCGGGATTGAATACAACAGGCACCATGCGCACTTTCCTCCATGGGAGTAATGTCTTAAACAGTCTATTCTTTGATCGTTCCCTGGAAGACAAGAAGTAGTTTCCGATGCACATCTGGAGGCATTCTATTATCTGTGGACATTCAAAGTGTTGATGAAACACAGAAATTGCATCGGGAATGAATACAACTGTCACCATCCGCACTTTCCTCCATGTTAGTAATGTCTCAAACAGCCTATGCTTTGAATGTTCCCTGGAAGACCAGTGTTAGTTTCCGATGCACATCTGGAGGCATTCTGTAATCTGTTGACTATCAGAGTGTTTATGAAACACAGAAATTGGATCGGGATTGAATACAACAGTCACCATGCGTACTTTCCTCCATGGGAGTAATGTCTCTAACAGTCTACGCATTGATCGTTCCCTGGAAGACCAGTAGTAGTTTTCGATGCACATCTGGTGGCATTCTGTAATCTGTGGACTATCTGAGTGTTGATGAAACACAGAAATTGCATCGGGATGAATACAACAGTCACCATGCGCACTTTCCTCCATGGGAGTAATGTCTCTAACAGTCTACCCTTTGATCGTTCAGTGGAAGACCAGTAGTAGTTTCCAATGGACATCTGGAGGCATTCTGTAATCTATGGACTATCAGAGTGTTCATAAAACACTAAAATTGCGACGGGATTGAATACAACAGTCACCATGCGCACTTTCCTCCATGGGAGTGTTGTCTCAATAAGTCTACGCTTTGATCGTTCCCTAGAAGTACAGCAGTAGTTTCCGATGCACATCTGGAGGCATTCTGTAATCTGTGGACTATCAGACTGTTGATGAAACACAGAAATTGCATCGGAATTGAATACAACAGTCACCATGCGCACTTTTCCCCATGGGAGTAATGTCTCAAACAGTCTACGTTTTGATCGTTCCCTGGAAGACCAGTAGTAGTTTCCGATTCACATCTGGAGGCATTCTGTAATCTATGGACTATCAGAGTGTTGATGAAACACAGAATTTACATCGGAATTGAATACAACAGTCACCATGCGCACTTTCCTCCATGGGAGTAATGTCTTAAACAGTCTATTCTTTGATCGTTACCTGGAAGACAAGAAGTAGTTTCCGATGCACATCTGGAGGCATTCTATTATCTGTGGACATTCAAAGTGTTGATGAAACACAGAAATAGCATCGGGATTGAATACAACAGGCACTATGCACACTTTCCTCCATGGGAGTAATGTCTCAAACAGTCTATTATTTGATCGATTCCTGGAAGACCGGAAAAAGTTTCCGATGCACATCTGGAGGCATTCTGTACTCTGTGGACCTTCAAAGTGTTGATGAAACACAGAAATTGCATCGGGCTTGAAAACAACAGTCACCATGCCCACTTTCCTCCATGGCAGTAGTGTCTGAAACAGTCTACGTTTTGATCGTTCCCAGGAAGATCAGGAGTAGTTTCCGACGCTCATCTGGAGGCAATCTGTAATCTGTGGACCTTCATAGTGTTGATGAAACACAGAAATTGCCTCGGGATTGAATACAACAGTCACCATGCGCACTATCCTCTATGGGAGTAATGTCTCAAAGTGTCTACGTTTTGATCGTTAGCTGGAAGACCAGTAGTAGTTACCGATGCACATCTGGAGGCATTCTGTAATCTGTGGACTATCAGAGTGTTGATGAAACACAGAAATTGCATCGGGATTGAATACAACAATCACCACGCGCACTTTCCTCCATGGGAGGAATGCCTCAAACAGTCTACGCTTTGATCGTTCCCTGTAAGACCAGTAGTAGTTTCCGATGCACATCTGGAGGCATTCACTAATCTTTGTACTATCAGAGTGTTGATGAAACACAGAAATTGCATCGGGTTTGAATACAAAAGTAACCATGCGCACTTTCCTTTATGGGAGTAACGTCACTAACAGTCTACGCTTTGATCATTCGCTGGAAGACCGGTAGTAGTTTCCGTTGCACATCTGGAGGAATTCTGTAATCTGTGCACTATCAGAGTGTGGATGAAACACAGAAATTGCATCGGGATTGAATACAACAGTCACCACGCGCACTTTCCTCCATGGGAGGAATGCCTCAAACAGTCTACGCTTTGATCGTTCCCTGTAAGACCAGTAGTAGTTTCCGATGCACATCTGGAGGCATTCTGCTATCTGTGGACTATCAGACTGTTGATGAAACACAGAAATTGCATCGGGATTGAATACAACAGGCACCATGCGCACTTTCCTCCATGGGAGTAATGTCTTAAACAGTCTATTCTTTGATCGTTCCCTGGAAGACAAGAAGTAGTTTCCGATGCACATCTGGAGGCATTCTATTATCTGTGGACATTCAAAGTGTTGATGAAACACAGAAATTGCATCGGGAATGAATACAACTGTCACCATCCGCACTTTCCTCCATGTTAGTAATGTCTCAAACAGCCTATGCTTTGAATGTTCCCTGGAAGACCAGTGTTAGTTTCCGATGCACATCTGGAGGCATTCTGTAATCTGTTGACTATCAGAGTGTTTATGAAACACAGAAATTGGATCGGGATTGAATACAACAGTCACCATGCGTACTTTCCTCCATGGGAGTAATGTCTCTAACAGTCTACGCATTGATCGTTCCCTGGAAGACCAGTAGTAGTTTTCGATGCACATCTGGTGGCATTCTGTAATCTGTGGACTATCTGAGTGTTGATGAAACACAGAAATTGCATCGGGATGAATACAACAGTCACCATGCGCACTTTCCTCCATGGGAGTAATGTCTCTAACAGTCTACCCTTTGATCGTTCAGTGGAAGACCAGTAGTAGTTTCCAATGGACATCTGGAGGCATTCTGTAATCTATGGACTATCAGAGTGTTCATAAAACACTAAAATTGCGACGGGATTGAATACAACAGTCACCATGCTCACTTTCCTCCATGGGAGTGTTGTCTCAATAAGTCTACGCTTTGATCGTTCCCTAGAAGTACAGCAGTAGTTTCCGATGCACATCTGGAGGCATTCTGTAATCTGTGGACTATCAGACTGTTGATGAAACACAGAAATTGCATCGGAATTGAATACAACAGTCACCATGCGCACTTTTCTCCATGGGAGTAATGTCTCAAACAGTCTACGTTTTGATCGTTCCCTGGAAGACCAGTAGTAGTTTCCGATTCACATCTGGAGGCATTCTGTAATCTATGGACTATCAGAGTGTTGATGAAACACAGAATTTACATCGGAATTGAATACAACAGTCACCATGCGCACTTTCCTCCATGGGAGTAATGTCTTAAACAGTCTATTCTTTGATCGTTCCCTGGAAGACAAGAAGTAGTTTCCGATGCACATCTGGAGGCATTCTATTATCTGTGGACATTCAAAGTGTTGATGAAACACAGAAATTGCATCGGGATTGAATACAACTGTCACCATCCGCACTTTCCTCCATGTTAGTAATGTCTCAAACAGCCTATGCTTTGAACGTTCCCTGGAAGACCAGTGTTAGTTTCCGATGCACATCTGGAGGCATTCTGTAATCTGTTGACTATCAGAGTGTTTATGAAACACAGAAATTGCATCGGGATTGAATACAACAGTCACCATGCTTACTTTCCTCCATGGGAGTAATGTCTCTAACAGTCTACCCTTTGATCGTTCCCTGGAAGACCAGTGTTAGTTTCCGATTCACATCTGGAGGCCTTCTGTAATCTGTGGACTATCAGACTGTTGATAAAACACAGAAATTGCATCGGGATTGAATACAACAGGCACCATGCGCACTGTCCTCCATGGGAGTAATGTCTCAAACAGTCTATTTTTTGATCGTTCCCTGGAAGACCAGAAGTAGTTTCCGATGCACATCTCGAGGCATTCTGTAATCTGTGGACCTTCAAAGTGTTGTAGAAACACAGCAAATGCATCGGGATTGAATACAACAGTCACCATCCGCACTTTCCTCCATGTTAGTAATGTCTAAAACAGTCTACGCTTTGATCGTTCCTTGGATGACCAGTAGTAGTTTCCGATGCACATCTGGTGGCATTCTGTAATCTGTGGAACTTCAAAGTGTTGATGAATCACAGAAATTGCATCGGGATTGAATACAACAGTCACCATGCCCACTTTCCTAATTGGGAGTAATGTCTGAAACAGTCTACGATTTGATCGCTCCCTGGAAGACCAGTAGTAGTTTCCGATGCACATCTGGAGGCATTCTGTAATCTGTGGACTGTCAGAGTGCTGATGAAACACAGAAATTGCTTCGGGATTGAATACAACAGTCACCATGAGAACTTTCCTCCATGGGAGTATGGTCCCAAAGAGTTTATGGTTTGATCGTTCCCTGGAAGACCAGTAGTAGTTTCCGATGCACATCTGGAGGCATTCTGTAATCTGTGGACTATCAGAGTGTTGCTGAAACACAGGAATTGCATCGGGATTGAATACAACAGGCACCATGCGCACTTTCCTCCATGGGAGTAATGTCTCAAACAGTCTATTCTTTGATCGTACCCTTGAAGACCAGTAGTAGTTTCCGGTAACATCTGGAGGCCTTCTGTAATCTGTGGACTATCTGACTCTTGATGAAACACAGAAATTGCATCGGGATTGAATACAGCAGGCACCATGCGCACTTTCCTCCATGGGAGTAATGTCTCAAAGAGTCTATTCTTTGATCGTACCCTGGAAGACTAGAAGTAGTTTCCGATGCACATCTGGAGGCATTTTGTAATCTGTGGACTATCAGAGTGTTGATGAAACACAGAAAATGCATTGGGATTGAGTAAAACTGTCACCATGTGCACTTTCCTCCATGTGAGTAATTCTCACACAGGCTACGCTTTGATCGTTCCCTGGAAGACCAGTAGTACTTTCCAATGCACATCTGGAGGCATTCTGTAATCTGTGGACTATCAGACTGTTGATGAAACACAGAAATTGCATCGGGATTGAATACAACAGTCACCATGCGCACTTTCCTCCATGTGGGTAATGTCTGAAACAGTTTACTCTTTGATCGTTCCCAGGAAGACCAGTAGTAGTTTACGATGCACATCTGGAGGCAATCTGTAATCTGTAAACTATCAGACTGTTGCTGAAACACAGGAATTGCATCGGGATTGAATACAACAGGCACCATGCGCACTTTCCTCCATGGGAGTAATGTCTCAAACAGTCTATTCTTTGATCGTACCCTGGAAGACCAGAAGTAGTTTCCGATGCACATCTGGAGGCATTCTGTAATCTGTGGACTATCAAAGTGTTGATGAAATACAGAAATTGCATCGGAATTGAATACAACAGCAACCATGCGCATTTTCCTCCATGGGAGTAATGTCTCAAACAGTCTACGCTTTGATCGTTCCCAGGAAGACCAGTAGTAGTTTCCGATGCACATCGGGAGGCATTCTGTAATCTGTGGACTATCGGAGTGTTGATGAAACACAGAAAATGCATCGGGAATGAATACAACAGTCACCATGTGCACTTTCCTCCATGGGAGTAATGTCGCAAAGAGTTTACGCTTTGATCGTTCCCTGGAAGACAAGTAGTAGTTTCCGATGCACATCTGGAGGCATTCTGTAATCTGTGGACTATCAGAGTGTTGATAAAACACGGAAATTGCATCGGGATTGATTATAACAGTCAACATGCGCCCTTTCCTCCATAGGAGTAATGTCTCAAGCGGTCTACGCTTTGATCGTTCCCTGGAAGAACAGTAGTAGTTTCCGATGCACATCTGGAGGCGTTCTGTAATCTGTGGACTATCAGAGTGTTGATGAAACACAGAAATTGCCTTGGGATTGAATACAACAGTCACCATTTGCACTTTCCTCCATAGGAGTATTGTCTCAGACAGTCTACGCTTTGATCGTTCCCAGGAAAACCAGTAGTAGCTTCCGATGCACATCTGGAGGCATTTTGTAATCTGTGGACTATCAGAGTGTTGATGAAACACAGAAATTGCAGCGGGATTGAATACAAGAGTCACCATGCGCACTTTCCTCCATGGGAGCAATGTTTCAAACAGTCTACGCTTTGATCGTTACATGGAAGACCGGTAGTAGTTTCCGTTGCACATCTGGAGGCATTCTGTAATCTGTGGAACTTCAAAGTGTCGATGAAACACAGAAATTGTTTCGGTATGGAATACAACAGTCACCATGCGCACTTTTCTCCATGGGAGAAATGTCTGAAACAGTCTACGCTTTTATCGTTCCCTGGAAGACCAGTAGTAGTTTCCGATGCACATCTGGAGGCATTCTGTAATCTGTGGACCTTCAAAGTGTTGATGAAACACAGAAATTGCATCGGGATGAATACAACAGTCACCATGCGCACTTTCCTCCATGGGAATAATGTCTCTAACAGTCTACCATTTGATCGTTCCGTGGAAGACCGGTAGTAGTTTCCAATGGACATCTGGAGGCATTCTGTAATCTATGGACTATCAGAGTGTTGATAAAACACTAAAATTGCGACGGGATTGAATACAACAGTCACCATGCGCACTTTCCTCCATGTGAGTAACGTTTCAAACAGTCAATGTTTTGATCGTTCCCTCGAAGACCAGTAGTAGTTATCGATGCACATCTGGAGACAATCTGTAATCTGTGGAACTTCAAATTGTTGATGAAACACAGAAATTGCCTCGGGATTCAATACAACATTCACCATGCGCACTTTCCTCCATGGGAGTAATGTATCAAACAGTCTACGATTTGATCGTTCCCTGGAAGACCAGTGTTAGTTTCCGATGCACATCTGGAGGCATTCTGTAATCTGTGGACTATCAGACTGTTGATGAAACACAGAAATTGCATCGCGGTTGAATACAACAGGCTTCATGCGCACTTTCCTCCATGGGACTAATGTCTCAAACAGTCTATCTTTTGATCGTTCCCTGGAAGACCAGAAGTAGTTTCCGATGCACATCTAGAGGCATTCTGTAATCTGTGGACCTACAAAGTTTTGTAGAAACACAGAAAATGCATCGGGATTAAATACAACAGTCACCATACTCACTTTCCTCCATGTTAGTAATGTCTAAAACAGCCTACGCTTTGATCGTACCCTGGATGACCAGTGTTAGTTTCCGATGCATTTCTGGAGGCATTCTGTAATCTGTGGACTATCAGAGTGCTGATGAAACACAGAAATTGCATCGGGATTGAATACAACAGTCACCATCCGCACTTTTCTCCATTGGAGTAATTCTCAAACAGGCTACGCTTTGATCGATCCTTGGAAGACCAGTAGTAGTTTCCGATGCACATCTGCTGGCATTCTGTAATCTGTGGAACTTCAAAGTGTTGATGAACCACAGAAATTGCATCGGGATTGAATACAACAGTCACCATGCGCACTTTCCTCCATAGGAGTATTGTCTCAGACAGTCTACGCTTTGATCGTTCCCAGGAAAACCAGTAGTAGTTTCCGATGCACATCTGGAGGCATTTTGTAATCTGTGGACTATCAGAGTGTTGATGAAACACAGAAAATGCATTGGGATTGAGTAAAACAGTCACCATGTGCACATTCCTCCATGTGAGTAATTCTCATACAGGCTACGCTTTGATCGTTCCCTGGAAGACCAGTAGTAGATTCCGATGCACATCTGGAGGCATTCTGTAATCTGTGGACTATCAGACTGTTGATGAAACACAGAAATTGCATCGGGATTGAATACAATAGTCACCCTGCGCACTTTCCTCCATGTGAGTAAAGTCTGAAACAGTCTACGCTTTAATCGTTCCCAGGAAGACCAGTAGTAGTTTACGATGCACATCTTGAGGTTTTCTGTAATCTGTGGACTATCAGACTGTTGATGAAACACAGGAATTGCATCGGGATTGAATACAACAGTAACCATGCGCATTTTCCTAAATGGGAGTAATGTCTCAAACAGTCTACGCTTTGATCGTTCCAAGGAAGACCAGTAGTAGTTTCCGATGCACATCTGGAGGCATTCTGTAATCTGTGGACTATCGGAGTGTTGATGAAACACAGAAAATGAATCGGGAATGAATACAACAGTCACCATGTGCATTTTCTCCATGGGAGTAATGTCGCAAAGAGTTTACGCTTTGATCGTTCCCTGGAAGACCAGTAGTAGTTTCCGATGCACATCTGGAGTAATTCTGTAATCTGTGGACTATCAGAGTGTTGATGAAACACAGAATTTGCATCGGGATTGAATATAACAGTCAACATGGGCCCTTTCCTCCATAGGAGTAATGTCTCAAACAGTCTACGCTTTGATCGTTCCCTGGAAGAACAGTAGTAATTTCCGATGCACATCTGGAGGCATTCTGTAATCTGTGGACTATCAGAGTGTTGATGAAACACAGAACTTGCCTCGGGATTGAATACAACAGTCACCATTTCCACTTTCCTCTATGGTAGTAATGTCTCAAACGGTCTAAGCTTTGATCGTTCCCTGGAAGGCCAGTAGTAGTTTCCGGTACACATCTGGAGGCCTTCTGTAATCTGTGGACTATCTGACTGTTGATGAAACTCAGAAATTGCATCGGGATTGAATACAGCAGGCACCATGCGCACTTTCCTCCATGGGAGTAATGTCTCAAACAGTCTATTCTTTGATCGTACAATGGAAGACCAGAAGTAGTTTCCGATGCACATCTGGAGGCATTTTGTAATCTGCGGACTATCAGAGTGTTAATGAAACACAGAAATTGCATTGGGATTGAATACAACAGTCACCATGCGCACTTTCCTCCATGGGAGTATTGTCTCAGACAGTCTACGCTTTGATCGTTCCCAGGAAGACCAGTAGTAGTTTCCGATGCACATCTGGAGTCATTCTGTAATCTGTGGACTATCAGAGTGTTGATGAAACACAGAAAATGCATCGGGATTTAGTACAACAGTCACCATGCGCACTTTCCTCCATGGGAGTAATGTCTCAAAGAGTCATCTCTTTGATCGTTCCCAGTAAGACCAGTAGTAGTTTCCGATGCACATCTGGAGTCATCCTGTAATCTGTGGACTATCAGAGTGTTGATGAAACACAGAAAATGCATCGGGATTGGGTACAACAGTCACCATGCGCACTTTCCTCCATGGGAGTAATGTCTCAAACAGTCTACGCTTTGATCGTTGCCTGGGAGACCAGTGGTTGTTTCAGATGCACATCTGGAGGCATTCTGTAATCTGTGGACCTTCAAAGTGTTGTAGAAACAGAGAAATTGCATCGGGATTGAATACAAAAGCCACAAAGCGCACTTTTTTTGCTTGGGAGTAATTCTCAAACAGGCTTCGCTTTGATTGTTCCCAGGAAGACCACTAGTAGTTTCAGATGCCAATCTGGAGACAATCTGTAATCTGTGGACTATCAGAATGTTGATGAAACACAGAAAATGCAACGGTATTGAATACAAAAGCCACAAAGCGAACTTTCTTCCTTGGGAGTAATGTCTCAGACAGTCTACGCTTTGATCGTTCCCTGGAGGACCAGTAGTAGTTTCCGATGCACATCTGGAGGCATTCTGTAATCTGTGGACTAGCAGAGTGTTGATGAAACACAGAAATTGCATCGGGATTCAAGACAACAGTCACCATGCGCCCTTTCCTCCATAAAAGTAATGTCTCGAACAGACTACGCTATGATCGTTCGCTTGAAGACCAGTAGTAGTTACCGATGCACATCTGGAGGCATTCTGTAATCTGTGGACTATCAGAGTGTTGATAAAACACAGAAATTGCATCGGGATTGAATACAACAGTCACCATTCGCACTTTCCTCCATGGGAGTAATTCTCAAACAGTCTATTCCTTGATCGTTCCCTGGAAGACCAGTAGTAGTTTCCGATGCACATCTGGAGGCATTCTGTAATCTGTGGACCTTCAAAGTGTTGATGAATCACAGAAATTGCCTGGGGATTGAATACAACAGTCGCCATTCGTCCATGGGGGTAATGTTTCAAACAGTCTATTTTTGATCGTACCATGGAAGACCAGAAGTAGTTTCCGATGCACATCTGGAGGCATTCTGTAATCTGTGGACTATCAGAGTGTTGATGAAACACGGAAATTGCATCGGGATTGATTATAACAGTCAACATGCGCCCTTTCCTCCATAGGAGTAATGTCTCAAGCGGTCTACGCTTTGATCGTTCCCTGGAAGAACAGTAGTAGTTTCCGATGCACATCTGGAGGCGTTCTGTAATCTGTGGACTATCAGAGTGTTGATGAAACACAGAAATTGCCTTGGGATTGAATACAACAGTCACCATTTGCACTTTCCTCCATAGGAGTATTGTCTCAGACAGTCTACGCTTTGATCGTTCCCAGGAAAACCAGTAGTAGTTTCCGATGCACATCTGGAGGCATTTTGTAATCTGTGGACTATCAGAGTGTTGATGAAACACAGAAATTGCAGCGGGATTGAATACAAGAGTCACCATGCGCACTTTCCTCCATGGGAGCAATGTTTCAAACAGTCTACGCTTTGATCGTTACATGGAAGACCGGTAGTAGTTTCCGTTGCACATCTGGAGGCATTCTGTAATCTGTGGAACTTCAAAGTGTCGATGAAACACAGAAATTGTATCGGTATGGAATACAACAGTCACCATGCGCACTTTTCTCCATGGGAGAAATGTCTGAAACAGTCTACGCTTTTATCGTTCCCTGGAAGACCAGTAGTAGTTTCCGATGCACATCTGGATGCATTCTGTAATCTGTGGACCTTCAAAGTGTTGATGAAACACAGAAATTGCATCGGGATGAATACAACAGTCACCATGCGCACTTTCCTCCATGGGAATAATGTCTCTAACAGTCTACCATTTGATCGTTCCGTGGAAGACCGGTAGTAGTTTCCAATGGACATCTGGAGGCATTCTGTAATCTATGGACTATCAGAGTGTTGATAAAACACTAAAATTGCGACGGGATTGAATACAACAGTCACCATGCGCACTTTCCTCCATGTGAGTAACGTTTCAAACAGTCAATGTTTTGATCGTTCCCTCGAAGACCAGTAGTAGTTATCGATGCACATCTGGAGACAATCTGTAATCTGTGGAACTTCAAATTGTTGATGAAACACAGAAATTGCCTCGGGATTCAATACAACAGTCACCATGCGCACTTTCCTCCATGGGAGTAATGTATCAAACAGTCTACGATTTGATCGTTCCCTGGAAGACCAGTGTTAGTTTCCGATGCACATCTGGAGGCATTCTGTAATCTGTGGACTATCAGACTGTTGATGAAACACAGAAATTGCATCGCGGTTGAATACAACAGGCTTCATGCGCACTTTCCTCCATGGGACTAATGTCTCAAACAGTCTATCTTTTGATCGTTCCCTGGAAGACCAGAAGTAGTTTCCGATGCACATCTAGAGGCATTCTGTAATCTGTGGACCTACAAAGTTTTGTAGAAACACAGAAAATGCATCGGGATTAAATACAACAGTCACCATCCTCACTTTCCTCCATGTTAGTAATGTCTAAAACAGCCTACGCTTTGATCGTACCCTGGATGACCAGTGTTAGTTTCCGATGCATTTCTGGAGGCATTCTGTAATCTGTGGACTATCAGAGTGCTGATGAAACACAGAAATTGCATCGGGATTGAATACAACAGTCACCATCCGCACTTTTCTCCATTGGAGTAATTCTCAAACAGGCTACGCTTTGATCGATCCTTGGAAGACCAGTAGTAGTTTCCGATGCACATCTGCTGGCATTCTGTAATCTGTGGAACTTCAAAGTGTTGATGAACCACAGAAATTGCATCGGGATTGAATACAACAGTCACCATGCGCACTTTCCTCCATAGAAGTATTGTCTCAGACAGTCTACGCTTTGATCGTTCCCAGGAAAACCAGTAGTAGTTTCCGATGCACATCTGGAGGCATTTTGTAATCTGTGGACTATCAGAGTGTTGATGAAACACAGAAAATGCATTGGGATTGAGTAAAACAGTCACCATGTGCACATTCCTCCATGTGAGTAATTCTCATACAGGCTACGCTTTGATCGTTCCCTGGAAGACCAGTAGTAGATTCCGATGCACATCTGGAGGCATTCTGTAATCTGTGGACTATCAGACTGTTGATGAAACACAGAAATTGCATCGGGATTGAATACAATAGTCACCCTGCGCACTTTCCTCCATGTGAGTAAAGTCTGAAACAGTCTACGCTTTAATCGTTCCCAGGAAGACCAGTAGTAGTTTACGATGCACATCTTGAGGTTTTCTGTAATCTGTGGACTATCAGACTGTTGATGAAACACAGGAATTGCATCGGGATTGAATACAACAGTAACCATGCGCATTTTCCTAAATGGGAGTAATGTCTCAAACAGTCTACGCTTTGATCGTTCCAAGGAAGACCAGTAGTAGTTTCCGATGCACATCTGGAGGCATTCTGTAATCTGTGGACTATCGGAGTGTTGATGAAACACAGAAAATGAATCGGGAATGAATACAACAGTCACCATGTGCATTTTCTCCATGGGAGTAATGTCGCAAAGAGTTTACGCTTTGATCGTTCCCTGGAAGACCAGTAGTAGTTTCCGATGCACATCTGGAGTAATTCTGTAATCTGTGGACTATCAGAGTGTTGATGAAACACAGAATTTGCATCGGGATTGAATATAACAGTCAACATGGGCCCTTTCCTCCATAGGAGTAATGTCTCAAACAGTCTACGCTTTGATCGTTCCCTGGAAGAACAGTAGTAATTTCCGATGCACATCTGGAGGCATTCTGTAATCTGTGGACTATCAGAGTGTTGATGAAACACAGAACTTGCCTCGGGATTGAATACAACAGTCACCATTTGCACTTTCCTCTATGGTAGTAATGTCTCAAACGGTCTAAGCTTTGATCGTTCCCTGGAAGGCCAGTAGTAGCTTCCGGTACACATCTGGAGGCCTTCTGTAATCTGTGGACTATCTGACTGTTGATGAAACTCAGAAATTGCATCGGGATTGAATACAGCAGGCACCATGCGCACTTTCCTCCATGGGAGTAATGTCTCAAACAGTCTATTCTTTGATCGTACAATGGAAGACCAGAAGTAGTTTCCGATGCACATCTGGAGGCATTTTGTAATCTGCGGACTATCAGAGTGTTAATGAAACACAGAAATTGCATTGGGATTGAATACAACAGTCACCATGCGCACTTTCCTCCATGGGAGTATTGTCTCAGACAGTCTACGCTTTGATCGTTCCCAGGAAGACCAGTAGTAGTTTCCGATGCACATCTGGAGTCATTCTGTAATCTGTGGACTATCAGAGTGTTGATGAAACACAGAAAATGCATCGGGATTTAGTACAACAGTCACCATGCGCACTTTCCTCCATGGGAGTAATGTCTCAAAGAGTCATCTCTTTGATCGTTCCCAGTAAGACCAGTAGTAGTTTCCGATGCACATCTGGAGTCATCCTGTAATCTGTGGACTATCAGAGTGTTGATGAAACACAGAAAATGCATCGGGATTGGGTACAACAGTCACCATGCGCACTTTCCTCCATGGGAGTAATGTCTCAAACAGTCTACGCTTTGATCGTTGCCTGGGAGACCAGTGGTTGTTTCAGATGCACATCTGGAGGCATTCTGTAATCTGTGGACCTTCAAAGTGTTGTAGAAACAGAGAAATTGCATCGGGATTGAATACAAAAGCCACAAAGCGCACTTTTTTTGCTTGGGAGTAATTCTCAAACAGGCTTCGCTTTGATTGTTCCCAGGAAGACCACTAGTAGTTTCAGATGCCAATCTGGAGACAATCTGTAATCTGTGGACTATCAGAATGTTGATGAAACACAGAAAATGCAACGGTATTGAATACAAAAGCCACAAAGCGCACTTTCTTCCTTGGGAGTAATGTCTCAGACAGTCTACCCTTTGATCGTTCCCTGGAGGACCAGTAGTAGTTTCCGATGCACATCTGGAGGCATTCTGTAATCTGTGGACTAGCAGAGTGTTGATGAAACACAGAAATTGCATCGGGATTCAAGACAACAGTCACCATGCGCCCTTTCCTCCATAAAAGTAATGTCTCGAACAGACTACGCTATGATCGTTCGCTTGAAGACCAGTAGTAGTTACCGATGCACATCTGGAGGCATTCTGTAATCTGTGGACTATCAGAGTGTTGATAAAACACAGAAATTGCATCGGGATTGAATACAACAGTCACCATTCGCACTTTCCTCCATGGGAGTAATTCTCAAACAGTCTATTCCTTGATCGTTCCCTGGAAGACCAGTAGTAGTTTCCGATGCACATCTGGAGGCATTCTGTAATCTGTGGACCTTCAAAGTGTTGATGAATCACAGAAATTGCCTGGGGATTGAATACAACAGTCGCCATTCGTCCATGGGTGTAATGTTTCAAACAGTCTATTTTTGATCGTACCATGGAAGACCAGAAGTAGTTTCCGATGCACATCTCGAGGCATTCTGTAATCTGTAAACCTTCAAAGTGTTGTAAAAACACAGCAAATGCATCGGGATTGAATACAACAGTCACCATCCGCACTTTCCTCCATGTTAGTAATGTGTAAAACAGTCTACGCTTTGATCGTTCCTTAGAAGACCAGTAGTAGTTTCCGATGCACATCTGGTGGCATTCTGTAATCTGTGGAACTTCAAAGTGTTGATGAATCACAGAAATTGCATCGGGATTGAATACAACAGTCACCATGCCCACTTTCCTAATTGGGAGTAATGTCTGAAACAGTCTACGATTTGATCGCTCCCTGGAAGACCAGTAGTAGTTTCCGATGCACATCTGGAGGCATTCTGTAATCTGTGGACTGTCAGAGTGCTGATGAAACACAGAAATTGCTTCGGGATTGAATACAACAGTCACCATGAGAACTTTCCTCCATGGGAGTATGGTCCCAAAGAGTTTATGGTTTGATCGTTCCCTGGAAGACCAGTAGTAGTTTCCGATGCACATCTGGAGGCATTCTGTAATCTGTGGACTATCAGAGTGTTGCTGAAACACAGGAATTGCATCGGGATTGAATACAACAGGCACCATGCGCACTTTCCTCCATGGGAGTAATGTCTCAAACAGTCTATTCTTTGATCGTACCCTTGAAGACCAGTAGTAGTTTCCGGTAACATCTGGAGGCCTTCTGTAATCTGTGGACTATCTGACTCTTGATGAAACACAGAAATTGCATCGGGATTGAATACAGCAGGCACCATGCGCACTTTCCTCCATGGGAGTAATGTCTCAAAGAGTCTATTCTTTGATCGTACCCTGGAAGACTAGAAGTAGTTTCCGATGCACATCTGGAGGCATTTTGTAATCTGTGGACTATCAGAGTGTTGATGAAACACAGAAAATGCATTGGGATTGAGTAAAACTGTCACCATGTGCACTTTCCTCCATGTGAGTAATTCTCATACAGGCTACGCTTTGATCGTTCCCTGGAAGACCAGTAGTACTTTCCAATGCACATCTGGAGGCTTTCTGTAATCTGTGGACTATCAGACTGTTGATGAAACACAGAAATTGCATCGGGATTGAATACAACAGACACCATGCGCACTTTCCTCCATGTGGGTAATGTCTGAAACAGTCTACTCTTTGATCGTTCCCAGGAAGACCAGTAGTAGTTTACGATGCACATCTGGAGGCAATCTGTAATCTGTAAACAATCAGACTGTTGCTGAAACACAGGAATTGCATCGGGATTGAATACAACAGGCACCATGCGCACTTTCCTCCATGGGAGTAATGTCTCAAACAGTCTATTCTTTGATCGTACCCTGGAAGACCAGAAGTAGTTTCCGATGCACATCTGGAGGCATTCTGTAATCTGTGGACTATCAGAGTGTTGATGAAACACAGAAATTGCATCGGAATTGAATACAACAGCAACCATGCGCATTTTCCTCCATGGGAGTAATGTCTCAAACAGTCTACGCTTTGATCGTTCCCAGGAAGACCAGTAGTAGTTTCCGATGCACATCGGGAGGCATTCTGTAATCTGTGGACTATCGGAGTGTTGATGAAACACAGAAAATGCATCGGGAATGAATACAACAGTCACCATGTGCACTTTCCTCCATGGGAGTAATGTCGCAAAGAGTTTACGCTTTGATCGTTCCCTGGAAGACAAGTAGTAGTTTCCGATGCACATCTGGAGGCATTCTGTAATCTGTGGACTATCAGAGTGTTGATGAAACACGGAAATTGCATCGGGATTGATTATAACAGTCAACATGCGCCCTTTCCTCCATAGGAGTAATGTCTCAAGCGGTCTACGCTTTGATCGTTCCCTGGAAGAACAGTAGTAGTTTCCGATGCACATCTGGAGGCGTTCTGTAATCTGTGGACTATCAGAGTGTTGATGAAACACAGAAATTGCCTTGGGATTGAATACAACAGTCACCATTTGCACTTTCTTCTATAGTAGTAATGTCTCAAACAGTCTAAGCTTTCATCGTTCCCTGGGAGACCAGTATTAGTTACCGATGCACATCTTGACGCATTCTGTAATCTGTGGACTATCTGAGTGTTGATGTAACACAGAAATTGCAGCGGGATTGAATACAAGAGTCACCATGCGCACTTTCCTCCATGGGAGCAATGTTTCAAACAGTCTACGCTTTGATCGTTACATGGAAGACCGGTAGTAGTTTCCGTTGCACATCTGGAGGCATTCTGTAATCTGTGGAACTTCAAAGTGTCGATGAAACACAGAAATTGTATCGGTATGGAATACAACAGTCACCATGCGCACTTTTCTCCATGGGAGAAATGTCTGAAACAGTCTACGCTTTTATCGTTCCCTGGAAGACCAGTAGTAGTTTCCGATGCACATCTGGAGGCATTCTGTAATCTGTGGACCTTCAAAGTGTTGATGAAACACAGAAATTGCATCGGGATGAATACAACAGTCACCATGCGCACTTTCCTCCATGGGAATAATGTCTCTAACAGTCTACCATTTGATCGTTCCGTGGAAGACCGGTAGTAGTTTCCAATGGACATCTGGAGGCATTCTGTAATCTATGGACTATCAGAGTGTTGATAAAACACTAAAATTGCGACGGGATTGAATACAACAGTCACCATGCGCACTTTCCTCTATGGGAGTGTTGTCTCAAAAAGTATACGATTTGATCGTTCCCTTGAAGTCCAGTAGTAGTTTACGATGCACATCTGGAGGCATTCTGTAATCTGTGGACTATCAGACTGTTGATGAAACACAGAAATTGCATCGGAATTGAATACAACAGTCACCATGCGCACTTTTCTCCATGGGAGTAATGTCTCTAACAGTCTACGCTTTGATCGTTCCCTGGAAGACCAGTAGTAGTTTCCGATTCACATCTGGAGGCATTCTGTAATCTATGGACTATCAGAGTGTTGATGAAACACAGAAATTGCATCGGGATTGAATACAACAGTCACCATGCGCACTTTCCTCCATGTGAGTAACGTTTCAAACAGTCAATGCTTTGATCGTTCCCTCGAAGACCAGTAGTAGTTATCGATGCACATCTGGAGACAATCTGTAATCTGTGGAACTTCAAATTGTTGATGAAACACAGAAATTGCCTCGGGATTCAATACAACATTCACCATGCGCACTTTCCTCCATGGGAGTAATGTATCAAACAGTCTACGATTTGATCGTTCCCTGGAAGACCAGTGTTAGTTTCCGATGCACATCTGGAGGCATTCTGTAATCTGTGGACTATCAGACTGTTGATTAAACACAGAAATTGCATCGCGGTTGAATACAACAGGCTTCATGCGCACTTTCCTCCATGGGACTAATGTCTCAAACAGTCTATCTTTTGATCGTTCCCTGGAAGACCAGAAGTAGTTTCCGATGCACATCTAGAGGCATTCTGTAATCTGTGGACCTACAAAGTTTTGTAGAAACACAGAAAATGCATCGGGATTAAATACAACAGTCACCATCCTCACTTTCCTCCATGTTAGTAATGTCTAAAACAGCCTACGCTTTGATCGTACCCTGGATGACCAGTGTTAGATTCCGATGCATTTCTGGAGGCATTCTGTAATCTGTGGACTATCAGAGTGCTGATGAAACACAGAAATTGCATCGGGGTTGAATACAACAGTCACCATCCGCACTTTTCTCCATTGGAGTAATTCTCAAACAGGCTACGCTTTGATCGATCCTTGGAAGACCAGTAGTAGTTTCCGATGCACATCTGCTGGCATTCTGTAATCTGTGGAACTTCAAAGTGTTGATGAACCACAGAAATTGCATCGGGATTGAATACAACAGTCACCATGCGCACTTTCCTCCATAGGAGTATTGTCTCAGACAGTCTACGCTTTGATCGTTCCCAGGAAAACCAGTAGTTGTTTCCGATGCACATCTGGAGGCATTCTGTAATCTGTGGACTATCAGAGTGTTGATGAAACACAGAAAATGCATTGGGATTGAGTAAAACAGTCACCATGTGCACATTCCTCCATGTGAGTAATTCTCATACAGGCTACGCTTTGATCGTTCCCTGGAAGACCAGTAGTAGATTCCGATGCACATCTGGAGGCATTCTGTAATCTGTGGACTATCAGACTGTTGATGAAACACAGGAATTGCATCGGGATTGAATACAACAGTAACCATGCGCATTTTCCTAAATGGGAGTAATGTCTCAAACAGTCTACGCTTTGATCGTTCCAAGGAAGACCAGTAGTAGTTTCCGATGCACATCTGGAGGCATTCTGTAATCTGTGGACTTTCGGAGTGTTGATGAGACACAGAAAATGCATCGGCAATGAATACAACAGTCACCATGTGCATTTTCTCCATGGGAGTAATGTCGCAAAGAGTTTACGCTTTGATCGTTCCCTGGAAGACCAGTAGTAGTTTCCGATGCACATCTGGAGTAATTCTGTAAACTGTGGACTATCAGAGTGTTGATGAAACACAGAATTTGCATCGGGATTGAATATAACAGTCAACATGGGCCCTTTCCTCCATAGGAGTAATGTCTCAAACAGTCTACGCTTTGATCGTTCCCTGGAAGAACAGTAGTAATTTCCGATGCACATCTGGAGGCATTCTGTAATCTGTGGACTATCAGAGTGTTGATGAAACACAGAACTTGCCTCGGGATTGAATACAACAGTCACCATTTGCACTTTCCTCTATGGTAGTAATGTCTCAAACAGTCTAAGCTTTGATCGTTCCCTGGAAGGCCAGTAGTAGTTTCCGGTACACATCTGGAGGCCTTCTGTAATCTGTGGACTATCTGACTGTTGATGAAACTCAGAAATTGCATCGGGATTGAATACAGCAGGCACCATGCGCACTTTCCTCCATGGGAGTAATGTCTCAAACAGTCTATTCTTTGATCGTACAATGGAAGACCAGAAGTAGTTTCCGATGCACATCTGGAGGCATTTTGTAATCTGCGGACTATCAGAGTGTTAATGAAACACAGAAATTGCATTGGGATTGAATACAACAGTCACCATGCGCACTTTCCTCCATGGGAGTATTGTCTCAGACAGTCTACGCTTTGATCGTTCCGAGGAAGACCAGTAGTAGTTTCCGATGCACATCTGGAGTCATTCTGTAATCTGTGGACTATCAGAGTGTTGATGAAACACAGAAAATGCATCGGGATTTAGTACAACAGTCACCATGCGCACTTTCCTCCATGGGAGTAATGTCTCAAAGAGTCTACGCTTTGATCGTTCCCAGTAAGACCAGTAGTAGTTTCCGATGCACATCTGGAGTCATCCTGTAATCTGTGGACTATCAGAGTGTTGATGAAACACAGAAAATGCATCGGGATTGGGTACAACAGTCACCATGCGCACTTTCCTCCATGGGAGTAATGTCTCAAACAGTCTACGCTTTGATCGTTGCCTGGGAGACCAGTGGTTGTTTCAGATGCACATCTGGAGGCATTCTGTAATCTGTGGACCTTCAAAGTGTTGTAGAAACAGAGAAATTGCATCGGGATTGAATCCAAAAGCCACAAAGCGCACTTTTTTTGCTTGGGAGTAATTCTCAAACAGGCTTCGCTTTGATTGTTCCCAGGAAGACCACTAGTAGTTTCCGATGCCAATCTGGAGACAATCTGTAATCTGTGGACTATCAGAATGTTGATGAAACACAGAAAATGCAACGGTATTGAATACAAAAGCCACAAAGCGCACTTTCCTCCTTGGGAGTAATGTCTCAGACAGTCTACGCTTTGATCGTTCCCTGGAGGACCAGTAGTAGTTTCCGATGCACATCTGGAGGCATTCTGTAATCTGTGGACTAGCAGAGTGTTGATGAAACACAGAAATTGCATCGGGATTCAAGACAACAGTCACCATGCGCCCTTTCCTCCATAAAAGTAATGTCTCGAACAGACTACGCTATGATCGTTCGCTTGAAGACCAGTAGTAGTTACCGATGCACATCTGGAGGCATTCTGTAATCTGTGGACTATCAGAGTGTTGATAAAACACAGAAATTGCATCGGGATTGAATACAACAGTCACCATTCGCACTTTCCTCCATGGGAGTAATTCTCAAACAGTCTATTCCTTGATCGTTCCCTGGAAGACCAGTAGTAGTTTCCGATGCACATCTGGAGGCATTCTGTAATCTGTGGACCTTCAAAGTGTTGATGAATCACAGAAATTGCCTGGGGATTGAATACAACAGTCGCCATTCGTCCATGGGGGTAATGTTTCAAACAGTCTATTTTTGATCGTACCATGGAAGATCAGAAGTAGTTTCCGATGCACATCTCGAGGCATTCTGTAATCTGTGGACCTTCCAAGTGTTGTAGAAACACAGCAAATGCATCGGGATTGAATGCAACAGTCACCATCCGCACTTTCCTCCATGTTAGTAATGTGTAAAACAGTCTACGCTTTGATCGTTCCTTAGAAGACCAGTAGTAGTTTCCGATGCACATCTGGTGGCATTCTGTAATCTGTGGAACTTCAAAGTGTTGATGAATCACAGAAATTGCATCGGGATTGAATACAACAGTCACCATGCCCACTTTCCTACTTGGGAGTAATGTCTGAAACAGTCTACGATTTGATCGCTCCCTGGAAGACCAGTAGTAGTTTCCGATGCACATCTGGAGGCATTCTGTAATCTGTGGACTGTCAGAGTGCTGATGAAACACAGAAATTGCTTCGGGATTGAATACAATAGTCACCATGAGAACTTTCCTCCATGGGAGTATGGTCCCAAAGAGTTTATGGTTTGATCGTTCCCTGGAAGACCAGTAGTAGTTTCCGATGCACATCTGGAGGCATTCTGTAATCTGTGGACTATCAGAGTGTTGATGAAACACAGAAATTGCATCGGGACTGAATACAACAGTCACCATGAGTACTTTCCTTTATGGGTGTAATATCTCAAACAGACTACGCTTTGATCGTTCCCTGGAAGACTAGTAGTAGTTTCCGATGCACATCTAGAGACAACCTGTAATCTGTGAACTATCTGACTGTTGATGAAACACAGAAATTGCATCGGGATTGAATACAACAGTCACCATGCGCACTTTCCTCCATGGGAAGAATGTCTGAAACAGTTTACGCTTTGATCGTTCCCTTGAAGACCAGTAGTAGTTTCCGGTAACATCTGGAGGCCTTCTGTAATCTGTGGACTATCTGACTCTTGATGAAACACAGAAATTGCATCGGGATTGAATACAGCAGGCACCATGCGCACTTTCCTCCATGGGAGTAATGTCTCAAAGAGTCTATTCTTTGATCGTACCCTGGAAGACCAGAAGTAGTTTCCGATGCACATCTGGAGGCATTTTGTAATCTGTGGACTATCAGAGTGTTGATGAAACACAGAAAATGCATTGGGATTGAGTAAAACTGTCACCATGTGCACTTTCCTCCATGGGAGTAATGTCTCAAACAGTCTATTCTTTGATCGTACCCTGGAAGACCAGAAGTAGTTTCCGATGCACATCTGGAGGCATTCTGTAATCTGTGGACTATCAGAGTGTTGATGAAACACAGAAATTGCATCGGAATTGAATACAACAGCAACTATGCGCATTTTCCTCCATGGGAGTAATGTCTCAAACAGTCTACGCTTTGATCGTTCCCAGGAAGACCAGTAGTAGTTTCCGATGCACATCGGGAGGCATTCTGTAATCTGTGGACTATCGGAGTGTTGATGAAACACAGAAAATGCATCGGGAATGTATACAACAGTCACCATGTGCACTTTCCTCCATGGGAGTAATGTCGCAAAGAGTTTACGCTTTGATCGTTCCCAGGAAGACAAGTAGTAGTTTCCGATGCACATCTGGAGGCATTCTGTAATCTGTGGACTATCAGAGTGTTGATGAAACACAGAAATTGCATCGGGATTGATTATAACAGTCAACATGCGCCCTTTCCTCCATAGGAGTAATGTCTCAAGCAGTCTACGCTTTGATCGTTCCCTTGAAGAACAGTAGTAGTTTCCGATGCACATCTGGAGGCGTTCTGTAATCTGTGGACTATCAGAGTGTTGATGAAACACAGAAATTGCATCGGGATTGAATACAACAGTCACCACTCGCAGTTTCCTCCATGGGAGTAATGTCTCAAACAGTCTACGCTTTGATCGTTCCCTGGAGGACCAGTGGTAGTTTCCGATGCACATCTGGAGGCATTCTGTAATCTGTGGACCTTCAAAGTGTTGATGATACACAGAAATTGCATCGGGATTGAATACAACAGTCACCATGCGCACTTTCCTCCATGTTAGTAATGTCTCAAAGAGTCTACGCTTTGATCGTTCCCTGGAAGAACAGTGGTAGTTTCCGATGCACATCTGGAGGCAATCTGTAATCTGTGGACTATCAGAGTGTTGATGAAACAGAGACATTGCATGGGGGTTCAATACAACAGTCACTAAGCGCACTTTCCTCCATGCGAGTAATGTCTCTAACAGTCTACGCTTTAATCGTTCCCTGGAAGACCAGTAGTAGTTTCCGATGCACATCTGGAGGCATTCTGTTATGCGCGGATAATCAAAGTGTTGATGAAACACAGAAATTGCATCGGGATTGAATACAACAGTCACCATGCGCACATTCCTCCACGGGAGTAATGTCTCAAACAGTCTAAGCTTTGATCGTTCCCTGGAAGACCAGTAGTAGTTCCCGATGCACATCTGGTGGCATTCTGTAATCTGTGGACTACAAGAGTATTGATGAAATACAGAAATTCCAATGGGGTGAATACAACAGTCACCATGCGCACTTTCCTCCAAGGGAGTAGTGTCACAAACAGTCTACGCTTTGATAGTTCCCTGGAAAACAAGAAGTAGTTTCCGATGCACATCTGGAGGTATTCTGAAATCTGTGGGCTAACTGAGTGTTGATGAAACACAGAAATAGCATAAGGAGTGAATACAACAGTCACCATGCGCACTTTCCTCCATGGGAGTAATGTCTCAAACAGTCTACGCATTGATCGTTCCCTGGAAGACCAGTAGTAGGTTCTGCTGAACATCTGGAGGCATTCTGTAATCTGTGGACTATCAGAGTGTTGATGAAATACAGAAATTGCTTCGGGATTGAATACAACAGACACATGCTCACTTTCCTCCACGGGAGCAATGTCCAAAACAGAGTACGCTTTGATCGTTCCCTGGAAGACCAGTAATAGTTTCCGATGCACATCTGGTGGCATATAGTAATCAGTGGACTATCAGAGTGTTGATGAAACACAGAAATTGCATCGGGATTGAATACAACAGTCACCACTCGCAGTTTCCTCCATGGGAGTAATGTCTCAAACAGTCTACGCTTCGATCGTTCCCTGGAAGACCAGTAGTAGATTCCGATACACATCTGGTGGCATTCTGTAATCTGTGGACTATCAGAGTGTTGATGAAACACAGAAATTGCATAGGGATTGAATACAACAGTCACCATGCGCACTTTCCTCCACTGGAGTAATGTCTCAAACAGTCTACGCTTTGATCGTTCCCTGGAAGACCAGTAATAATTTCCGATGCACGTCTGGTGATATTCTGTAATTTGTGGACCATTAGAGTGTTGATGAAACACAGAAATTCCATCGGGGGGAATACAACAGTTACCATGCGCACTTTCCTCTACGGGAGTAATGTCTCAAACAGTCTACGCTTTGATCGTTGCCTGGAAGACTAGTAGTAGTTTCCGATGCACATCTATTGGCATTTTGTAATCTGTGGACTATCAGATTGTTGATGGAACACAGAAATTGCATCGGGATTGAAAACAACAGTAACCATGCCCACTTTCCTCCATGTTAGTAGTGTCTCAAACAGTCTACGTTTTGATCGTTCCCTGGAAGAACAGTGTTAGTTTCCGATGCACATCTGGTGGCATTCTGTAATCTGTGGACTATCAGAGTGTTGATGAAACACAGAAATTGCATCGGGATTGAATACAACAGTCACCATGTGCACTTTCATCCATGCTAGTAATGTCTCAAACAGTCTACGCTTTGATCGTTCCCTGGAAGACCAGTAGTAGTTTCCGATGCACATCTGTTGGCATTCTGTAATCTGTGGACTATCAGAGTGGTGATGAAACACAGAAATTACATCTGGATTGAATGCAACAGACACCATGCCCAATTTCCTCCATGGGAGTAATGTCTCAAACAGTCTACGCTTTGATCGTTCCATGGAGGACCAGTGGTAGTTTCCGATGCACGTCTGGTGGCATTCTGTAATCTGTGGACTATCAGAGTGTTGATGAAACACAGAAATTGCATCGGGAATGAATACAACAGTCACCATGCGCACTTTCCTCCATGGGAGTAATCCTCAAACAGTCTACGATTTAATCGTTCCCTGGAAGACCAGTAGTAGTTCCCGACGCACATCTATTGGCATTCTGTAATCTGTGCACTATCAGAGTGTTGATGAAACACAGAAATTGCATCGCGATTGAATACAACAGTCACCATGCGCACTTTCCTCCACGGGAGTAATGTCTCAAACAGTCTACGCTTTGATCGTTCCCTGGAGGACCAGTGGTAGTTTCCGATGCACATCTGGAGGCATTCTGTAATCTGTGGACCTTCAAAGTGTTGATGATACACAGAAATTGCATCGGGATTGAATACAACAGTCACCATGCGCACATTCCTCCACGGGAGTAATGTCTCAAACAGTCTAAGCTTTGATCGTTCCCTGGAAGACCAGTAGTAGTTCCCGATGCACATCTGGTGGCATTCTGTAATCTGTGGACTACAAGAGTATTGATGAAATACAGAAATTCCAATGGGGTGAATACAACAGTCACCATGCGCACTTTCCTCCAAGGGAGTAGTGTCACAAACAGTCTACGCTTTGATAGTTCCCTGGAAGACAAGAAGTAGTTTCCGATGCACATCTGGAGGTATTCTGAAATCTGTGGGCTAACTGAGTGTTGATGAAACACAGAAATAGCATAAGGAGTGAATACAACAGTCACCATGCGCACTTTCCTCCATGGGAGTAATGTCTCAAACAGTCTACGCATTGATCGTTCCCTGGAAGACCAGTAGTAGGTTCTGCTGAACATCTGGAGGCATTCTGTAATCTGTGGACTATCAGAGTGTTGATGAAATACAGAAATTGCTTCGGGATTGAATACAACAGACACATGCTCACTTTCCTCCACGGGAGCAATGTCCAAAACAGAGTACGCTTTGATCGTTCCCTGGAAGACCAGTAATAGTTTCCGATGCACATCTGGTGGCATATAGTAATCAGTGGACTATCAGAGTGTTGATGAAACACAGAAATTGCATCGGGATTGAATACAACAGTCACCACTCGCAGTTTCCTCCATGGGAGTAATGTCTCAAACAGTCTACGCTTCGATCGTTCCCTGGAAGACCAGTAGTAGATTCCGATACACATCTGGTGGCATTCTGTAATCTGTGGACTATCAGAGTGTTGATGAAACACAGAAATTGCATAGGGATTGAATACAACAGTCACCATGCGCACTTTCCTCCACTGGAGTAATGTCTCAAACAGTCTACGCTTTGATCGTTCCCTGGAAGACCAGTAATAATTTCCGATGCACGTCTGGTGATATTCTGTAATTTGTGGACCATTAGAGTGTTGATGAAACACAGAAATTCCATCGGGGGGAATACAACAGTTACCATGCGCACTTTCCTCTACGGGAGTAATGTCTCAAACAGTCTACGCTTTGATCGTTGCCTGGAAGACTAGTAGTAGTTTCCGATGCACATCTATTGGCATTTTGTAATCTGTGGACTATCAGATTGTTGATGGAACACAGAAATTGCATCGGGATTGAAAACAACAGTAACCATGCCCACTTTCCTCCATGTTAGTAGTGTCTCAAACAGTCTACGTTTTGATCGTTCCCTGGAAGAACAGTGTTAGTTTCCGATGCACATCTGGTGGCATTCTGTAATCTGTGGACTATCAGAGTGTTGATGAAACACAGAAATTGCATCGGGATTGAATACAACAGTCACCATGTGCACTTTCATCCATGCTAGTAATGTCTCAAACAGTCTACGCTTTGATCGTTCCCTGGAAGACCAGTAGTAGTTTCCGATGCACATCTGTTGGCATTCTGTAATCTGTGGACTATCAGAGTGGTGATGAAACACAGAAATTACATCTGGATTGAATACAACAGACACCATGCCCAATTTCCTCCATGGGAGTAATGTCTCAAACAGTCTACGCTTTGATCGTTCCATGGAGGACCAGTGGTAGTTTCCGATGCACGTCTGGTGGCATTCTGTAATCTGTGGACTATCAGAGTGTTGATGAAACACAGAAATTGCATCGGGAATGAATACAACAGTCACCATGCGCACTTTCCTCCATGGGAGTAATCCTCAAACAGTCTACGATTTAATCGTTCCCTGGAAGACCAGTAGTAGTTTCCGATGCACATCTGAAGGCTTTCTGTAATCTGTGGACTTCAAAGTGTTGATGAAACACAGTAATTGTCTCGAGATTGAATAAAACAGTCACCATGCGCACTTTCCTCCATGGTAGTAATGTCTCAAACAGTCTACGCTTTGATCGTTCCCAGGAAGACCAGTAGTAGTTTCCGATGCACATCTGGAGATATTCTGTAATCTGTGTTGATGAAACACAGAAATTGCATCGGGATTGAATACAACAGTCACCATGTGCACTTTCCTCCATGGGAGTAATGTCTCAAACAGTCTACGCTTTGATCGTTCCCTGGAAGACCAGTAGTAGTTTCCGATGCGCATCTGGAGGCATTCTGTAATCTGTGGAGTATCAGAATGTTGATGAAGCACAGAAATTGCATCGGGATTTATTACAACAGTCACCATGCGCACATTCCTCCATGGGAGTAATGTCTCAAGCAGTATACGCTTTGATCGTTCCCAGGAAGACCAGTAGTAGTTTCCGATGCACATCTGGAGGCATTCTGGAATCTGTGGAGTATTAGAGTGTTGATGAAACACAGATATTGCATCGGGATTGAATATAACAGTCACCATGCGCACTTTCCTCCATGGGAGTAATGTCTCAAAGAGTTTACGGTTTGATCGTTCCCTGGAATAACAGTAGTAGTTCCTGATGCACTTCTGGTGACATTCTGTAATTTGTGGACTATCAGAGCGTTGATGAAACACAGAAATTCCATCGGGCTGAATACAACAGTCAACATGCGCACTTTCCTCCACGGGAGTACTGTCTCAAACAGTCTACACTTTGATCGTTCTCTGAAAGACCAGTAGTAGTTTCCGATGCACATCTATTGGCATTCTGTAATCTGTGAACTATCAGAGTGTTGATGAAACACAGAAAATGCATCGGGATTGAATACAACAGTTACCATGCGCCTTCCTCCACGGGAGTAATGTCTCAAACAGTCTACGCTTGATCGTTCAATGGAGGACCAGTGGTAGTTTCCGATGCACATCTGGAGATATTCTGTAATCTGAGGACCTTCAAACTGTTGAGGAAACTTAGAATTTGCATCATGATTGAATACAACAGTCACCATGCGCACTTTCCTCCATGTTAGTAATGTCTCAAACATTCTACGCTTTGATCGTTCATTGGAAGAACAGTGGTAGTTTACGATGCACATCTGGAGGCATTCTGTAGTCTGTGGACTATCAGAGTGTTGATGAAACACAGAAATTGCATCGGGATTGAATACAACAGTCACCATGCGCATTTTCCTCCATGGGAGTAATGTCTCAAACAGTCTACGCTTTGATCGTTCCCAGAGAGACCAGTAGTATTTTCCGATGCACATATGGAGGCATTCTGTAATCTGTGGACTATCAGAGTGTTGATGAAACACAGAAATTGCATCGGGATTGAATACAACAGTCACCATGCGCACTTTCCTCCATGGGAGTAGTGTCCAAACAGTCTACGGTTTGATCGTTCATTGGAAGACCAGACGTAGTATCCGATACACATCTGGAGGCATTCTGTAATCTGTGGACTATCAGAATGTTGATGAAGCACAGAAATTGCATCGGGATTGATTACAACAGTCACCATGCGCACTTTCCTCCTTTGGAGTAATGTCTCAAAGAGTTTACGCTTTGATCGTTCCCTGGAATACGAGTAGTAGTTTCTGATACACATCTGGAGGTATTCTGTAATCTGTGGACTATCAGAGTGTTGATGAAACACAGAAATTGCATCGGGATTGAATACAACTGTCACCATGCGCACATTCCTCCATGGGAGTAATGTCTGAAGCAGTATACGCATTGATCGTTCCCAGGAAGACCAGTAGTAGTTTCCGATGCACATCTGCAGGCATTCTGTAATCTGTGGAGTATTAGAGTGTTAATGAAACACAGAAATTGCATCGGGATTGAATATAACAGTCACCATGCGCACTTTCCTCCATGGGAGTAATGTCTCAAAGAGTTTACGGTTTGATCGTTCCCTGGAATAACAGTAGTAGTTTCTGATGCACTTCTGGTGATATTCTGTAATTTGTGGACTATCAGAGTGTTGATGAAACACAGAAATTCCATCGGGCTTCAATACAACAGTCACCATGCGCATTTTCCTCCATGGGAGTAATGTCTCAAACAGTCTACGCTTTGATCGTTCCCAGAGAGACCAGTAGTAGTTTCCGATGCACATATGGAGGCATTCTGTAATCTGTGGGCTATCAGAGTGTTGATGAAACACACAAATGGTATCGGGATTGAATACAACAGTTACCATGCGCCTTTCCTCCACGGGAGTAATGTCTCAAACAGTCTACGCTTTGATCGTTCCATGGAGGACCAGTGGTAGTTTCCGATGCACATCTGGAGGTATTCTTTAAACTGAGGACCTTCAAACTGTTGACGAAACACAGAATTTGCATCATGATTGAATACAACAGTCACCATGCGCACTTTTCTCCATGTTAGTAATGTCTCAAACAGTCTACGTTTTGCTCGTTCATTGGAAGAACAGTGGTAGTTTCCGATGCACATCTGGAGGCATTCTGTAGTCTGTGGACTATCAGAGTGTTGATGAAACACAGAAATTGCATCGGGATTGAATACAACGGTCACCATGCGCATTTTCCTCCATGGGAGTAATGTCTCAAACAGTCTACGCTTTGATTGTTTCCTGAAAGACCAGTAGTAGTTTCCGATGCACATCTGGAGGCATTCTGAAATCTGTGGACTAATTGAGTGTAGATGAAACACAGAAATTGCATCGGGATTGAATACAACAGTCACCATGCGCACTTTCCTCCATGGGAGTAATATCTCAAACAGTCTACGCTTTGATCGTTCCCTGGAAGACCAGTAGTAGTTTCCGATGCACATCTGGAGGCATTCTGTAATCTGTGGACTATAGGAGTGTTGATGAAACACAGAAATTGCATCGGGATTGAAAAGAACAGTCACCATCCGCACTTTCCTCCATGGGAGTAATTTCTGAAACAGTCTACACTTTGAACGTTCCCTGGGAGACATGTAGTAGTTTCCGATGCACATCTGGAGGCATTCTGTATTCTGTGGACTATCAGAGTGTTGATGAAAGACAGAAATTGCATCGGGATTGAATACAATTTTCACCATGCGCAATTCCCTCCACGGGAGTAATGTCTCATACAGTCTACGCTTTGATCGTTCCCTGCAAGACCAGTAGTAGTTTCCGATGTACATCTGAAGGCATTCTGTAATCTGTGGACTATCAGAGTGTTGATGAAACACAGAAATTGCATCGTGATTGAATACAACAGTCACCATGCGCACCTTCCTCCATGGGAGTAATGTCTCAAAGAGTTTACGCTTTGATCGTTCCCTGGAAGACCAGTAGTAGTTTCCGATGCACTTCTGGAGGCATTCTGTAATCTGTGGACTATCAGAGTGTTGATGAAACACAGAAATTGCATCGGGATTGAATACAACAGTCACCATGCGCATTTTCCTCCATGCGAGTAATGTCTCTAACAGTCTACGATTTAACCGTCCCCTGGAAGACCAGTAGTAGTTTGCGATGCACATCTGGAGGCATTCTGTAATCTGCGGTCTATCAGAGTGTTGATGAAACACAGATTTTGCATCGGGATTGAATACAACAGTCACCATGCGCACATTCCTCCATGGGAGTAATGTCAAAAGGGTTCACGCTTTGATCGTTCACTGGAAGACCAGTAGTAGTTCCCGATGCACATCTGTTGGCATTCTGTAATCTGTGGAGTATCAGAGTGTTGATGAAACACAGAAATTGCATCGTGATTGAATACAACAGTCACCATGCTCCCTATCCTCCATGGGACTAATGTCTCAAAGAGTTTACGCTTTGATCGTTCACTGGAAGACCAGTAGTACTTTCCGATGGACATCTGGAGGTATTCTGTAATCTGTGGACTATCAGAGTGTTGATGAAACACAGAAATTGCATCGGGATTGAATACAACAGTCACCATGCGCACTTTCCTCCATGGGAGTAATGTCTCAAAGAGTTTAAGCTTGGATCATCACCTGGAATACCAGTAGTAGTTTCTGATGCACATCTGGATTCATTCTGTAATCTGTGGACTATCAGAGTGTTGATGAAACACAGATATTGCATCGGGATTGAATACAACAGTCACCATGCGCACATTCGTCCATGGGAGTAATGTCTCAAACAGTCTACGTTTTGATCGTTCACTGGAAGACCAGTAGCAGTTTCCGATGCACATCTAATGGCATTCTGTAATCTGTGGACTATAAGAGTGTTGATGAAACACAGAAATTGCATCGGGATTGAATACAACAGTCACCATGTGCACTTTCATCCATGCTAGTAATATCTCAAACAGTCTACGCTTTGATCGTTCCCTGGAAGACCAGTAGTAGTTTACGATGCACATCTGGTGGCATTCTGTAATCTGTGGATTATCAGAGTGTTGATGAAACATAGAAATTGCATCGGGATTGAACACCATAGTCACCATGCTCACTTTCCTCCACGGGAGCAATGTCCCAAACAGAGTACGCTTTGATCGTTCCCTGGAAGACCAGTAATAGTTTCCGATGCACATCTGGTGGCATTCTGTAATCAGTGGACTATCAGAGTTTTGATGAAACACAGAAATTGCATCGGGATTGAATACAACAGTCTCGACTCGTAGTTTCCTCAATGGGAGTAATGTCTCAAACATTCTACGCTTCGATCGTTCCCTGGAAGTCCAGTAGTAGATTCCGATACACATCTGGTGGCATTCTGTAATCTATGGACTATCAGAGTGTTGATGAAACACAGAAATTGCATCGGGATTGAATACAACAGTCACCATGCGCACTTTCCTCCACGGGAGTAATGTCTCAAACAGTCTACGCTTTGATCGTACCCTGGAAGACCAGCAATAATTTCCGATGCACGTCTTGTGATATTCTGTAATTTGTGGACTATTATAGTGTTGATGAAACACAGAAATTCCATCGGGGTGAATACAATAGTCACCATGCGCACCTCCCTCCACGGGAGGATTGTCTCAAACAGACTCCGCTTTGATCGTTCCCTGGAAGACCAGTAGTAGTTCCCGACGCACATCTATTGGCATTCTGTAATCTGTGCACTATCAGAGTGTTGATGAAACACAGAAATTGCATCGCGATTGAATACAACAGTCACCATGCGCACTTTCCTCCACGGGAGTAATGTCTCAAACAGTCTACGCTTTGATCGTTCCCTGGAGGACCAGTGGTAGTTTCCGATGCACATCTGGAGGCATTCTGTAATCTGTGGACCTTCAAAGTGTTGATGATACACAGAAATTGCATCGGGATTGAATACAACAGTCACCATGCGCACTTTCCTCCATGGGAGTAGTGTCCAAACAGTCTACGCTTTGATCGTTCATTGGAAGACCAGAAGTAGTTTCCGATACACATCTGGAGGCATTCTGTAATCTGTGGACTATCAGAGTGTTGATGAAACACAGAAATTGCTTCGGGATTGAAAACAACAGTCACCATGCGCACTTTCCTCCATAGCAGTAATTCTCAAACAGTCTGCGCTTTGGTCGTTCCCTGGAAGACCAGTAGTAGAGTACGATGCACATCTGGTGGCATTCTGTATTCTGTGGACTATCTCAGTGTTGATGAAACACAGAAATTGCATCAGGATTGAATACAACAGTCACCATGCGCACTTTCCTCCATGGGAGTAATGTCTCAATCAGTCTACGCTTTGATCGTTCCCTGGAAGACCAGTAATAGTTTCCGATGCACATCTGGTGGCATTCTGTAATCTGTGGACTGTCAGAGTGATGATGAAACACAAAAATTGCATCGTGATTAAATACAACAGTCACCATCCGCACTTTCCTCCATGGGAGTAATTTCTGAAACAGTCTACACTTTGATCGTTCCCTGGGAGACACGTAGTAGATTCCGATGCACATCTGGTGGCATTCTGTATTCTGTGGACTATCAGAGTGTTGATGAAACACAGGAATTGCATCGGGATTGAATACAATTTTCACCATGCGCAATTCCCTCCACGTGATTAATGTCTCATACAGTCTACGCTTCATCGTTCCCTGGAAGACCAGTAGTAGTTTCCGATGCACATCTGGAGGCATTCTGTAATCTGTGGACTATCAGAATGTTGATGAAGCACAGAAATTGCATCGGGATTGATTACAACAGTCACCATGCGCACTTCCCTCCTTGGGAGTAATGTCTCAAGCAGTATACGCTTTGATCGTTCCCAGGAAGACCAGTAGTAGTTTCCGATGCACATCTGGAGGCATTCTGTAATCTGCGGAGTATTAGAGTGTTGATGAAACACAGAAATTGCATCGGGATTGAATATAACAGTCACCATGCGCACTTTCCTCCATGGGAGTAATGTCTCAAAGAGTTTACGGTTTGATCGTTCCCTGGAATAACAGTAGTAGTTTCTGATGCACTTCTGGTGATATTCTGTAATTTGTGGACTATCAGAGTGTTGATGAAACACAGAAATTCCATCGGGCTTCAATACAACAGTCACCATGCGCATTTTCCTCCATGGGAGTAATGTCTCAAACAGTCTACGCTTTGATCGTTCCCAGAGAGACCGGTAGTAGTTTCCGCTGCACATATGGAGGCATTCTGTAATCTGTGGGCTATCAGAGTGTTGATGAAACACACAAATGGTATCGGGATTGAATACAACAGTTACCATGCGCCTTTCCTCCACGGGAGTAATGTCTCAAACAGTCTACGCTTTGATCGTTCCATGGAGGACCAGTGGTAGTTTCCGATGCACATCTGGAGGTATTCTTTAAACTGAGGACCTTCAAACTGTTGACGAAACACAGAATTTGCATCATGATTGAATACAACAGTCACCATGCGCACTTTTCTCCATGTTAGTAATGTCTCAAACGGTCTACGTTTTGCTCGTTCATTGGAAGAACAGTGGTAGTTTCCGATGCACATCTGGAGGCATTCTGTAGTCTGTGGACTATCAGAGTGTTGATGAAACACAGAAATTGCATCGGGATTGAATACAACGGTCACCATGCGCATTTTCCTCCATGGGAGTAATGTCTCAAACAGTCTACGCTTTGATTGTTTCCTGGAAGACCAGTAGTAGTTTCCGATGCACATCTGGAGGCATTCTGAAATCTGTGGACTAACTGAGTGTAGATGAAACACAGAAATTGCATCGGGATTGAAAAGAACAGTCACCATCCGCACTTTCCTCCATGGGAGTAATTTCTGAAACAGTCTACACTTTGAACGTTCCCTGGGAGACATGTAGTAGTTTCCGATGCACATCTGGAGGCATTCTGTATTCTGTGGACTATCAGAGTGTTGATGAAAGACAGAAATTGCATCGGGATTGAATACAATTTTCACCATGCGCAATTCCCTCCACGGGAGTAATGTCTCATACAGTCTACGCTTTGATCGTTCCCTGCAAGACCAGTAGTAGTTTCCGCAGCACATCTGGTGGCATTCTGTAATCTGTGGACTATCAGAGTGTTGATGAAACACAGAAATTGCATCGGGATTGAATACAACAGTCACCATGCGCACTTTCCTCCATGCGTGTAATGTCACTAACAGTCTACGATTTAACCGTCCCCTGGAAGACCAGTAGTAGTTTGCGATGCACATCTGGAGGCATTCTGTAATCTGCGGTCTATCAGAGTGTTGATGAAACACAGATTTTGCATCGGGATTGAATACAACAGTCACCATGCGCACCTTCCTCCATGGGAGTAATGTCTCAATGGGTTCACGCTTTGATCGTTCACTGGAAGACCAGTAGTAGTTCCCGATGCACATCTGTTGGCATTCTGTAATCTGTGGAGTATCAGAGTGTTGATGAAACACAGAAATTGCATCGTGATTGAATACAACAGTCACCATGCGCCCTATCCTCCATGGGACTAATGTCTCAAAGAGTTTACGCTTTGATCGTTCACTGGAAGACCAGTAGTACTTTCCGATGGACATCTGGAGGTATTCTGTAATCAGTGGACTATCAGAGTTTTGATGAAACACAGAAATTGCATCGGGATTGAATACAACAGTCTCGACTCGTAGTTTCCTCAATGGGAGTAATGTCTCAAACATTCTACGCTTCGATCGTTCCCTGGAAGACCAGTAGTAGTTCCCGACGCACATCTATTGGCATTCTGTAATCTGAGCACTATGAGAGTGTTGATGAAACACAGAAATTGCATCGCGATTGAATACAACAGTCACCATGCGCACTTTCCTCCACGGGAGTAGTGTCTCAAACAGTCTACGCTTTGATCGTTCCCTGGAGGACCAGTGGTAGTTTCCGATGCACATCTGGAGGCATTCTGTAATCTGTGGACCTTCAATGTGTTGATGATACCCAGAAATTGCATCGGGATTGAATACAACAGTCACCATGCGCACTTTCCTCCATGTTAGTAATGTCTCAAAGAGTCTACGCTTTGATCGTTCCCTGGAAGAACAGTGGTAGGTTCCGATGCACATCTGGAGGCAATCTGTAATCTGTGGACTATCAGAGTGTTGATGAAACAGAGACATTGCATGGGGGTTAAATACAACAGTCACTATGCGCACTTTCCTCCATGCGAGTAATGTCTCTAACAGTCTACGCTTTAATCGTTCCCTGGAAGACCAGTAGTAGTTTCCGATGCACATCTGGAGGCATTCTGTTATCTGCGGATAATCAAAGTGTTGATGAAACACAGAAATTGCATCGGGATTGAATACAACAGTCACCATGCGCACATTCCTCCACGGGAGTAATGTCTCAAACAGTCTACGCTTTGATCGTTCCCTGGAAGACCAGTAGTAGTTCCCGATGCACATCTGGTGGCATTCTGTAATCTGTGGACTACAAGAGTGTTGATGAAATACAGAAATTCCAATGGGGTGAATACAACAGTCACCATGCGCACTTTCCTCCAAGGGAGTAGTGTCACAAACAGTCTACGCTTTGATCGTTCCCTGGAAGACAAGAAGTAGTTTCCGGTGCACATCTGGAGGCATTCTGAAATCTGTGGGCTAACTGAGTGTTGATGAAACACAGAAATAGCATCAGGACTAAATACAACAGTCACCATGCGCACTTTCCTCCATGGGTGTAATGTCTCAAACAGTCTACGCTTTGATCGTTACCTGGAAGACCAGTAGTAGGTTCTGCTGAACATCTGGAGGCATTCTGTAATCTGAGGACTATCAGAGTGTTGATGAAATACAGAAATTGCATCGGGATTGAATACAACAGACACATGCTCACATTCCTCCACGGGAGCAATGTCCAAAACAGAGTACGCTTTGATCGTTCCCTGGAAGACCAGTAATAGTTTCCGATGCACATCTGGTGGCATATAGTAATCAGTGGACTATCAGAGTGTTGATGAAACACAGAAATTGCATCGGGATTGAATACAACAGTCACCACTCGCAGTTTCCTATATGGGAGTAATGTCTCAAACAGTCTACGCTTCGATCGTTCCCTGGAAGACCAGTAGTAGATTCCGATACACATCTGGTGGCATTCTGTAATCTGTGGACTATCAGAGTGTTGATGAAACACAGAAATTGCATAGGGATTGAATACAACAGTCACCATGCGCACTTTCCTCCACTGGAGTAATGTCTCAAACAGTCTACGCTTTGATCGTTCCCTGGAAGACCAGTAATAATTTCCGATGCACGTCTGGTGATATTCTGTAATTTGTGGACCATTAGAGTGTTGATGAAACACAGAAATTCCATCGGGGGGAATACAACAGTTACCATGCACACTTTCCTCTACGGGAGTAATGTCTCAAACAGTCTACGCTTTGATCGTTGCCTGGATGACTAGTAGTAGTTTCCGATGCACATCTATTGGCATTTTGTAATCTGTGGACTATCAGATTGTTGATGGAACACAGAAATTGCATCGGGATTGAAAACAACAGTCACCATGCCCACTTTCCTCCATGTTAGTAGTGTCTCAAACAGTCTACGCTTTTATCGTTCCCTGGAGAACAGTGGTAGTTTCCGATTCACATCTGGTGGCATTCTGTAATCTGTTGACTATCAGAGTGTTGATGAAACACAGAAATTGCATCGGGATGGAATACAACAGTCACCATGTGCACTTTCATCCATGCTAGTAATGTCTCAAACAGTCTACGCTTTGATCGTTCCCTGGGAGACCAGTAGTAGTGTACGATGCACATCTGGTGGCTTTCTGTAATCTGTGGACTAACAGAGTGTTGATGAAACACAGAAATTGCATCGGGATTGAATACAACAGTCACCATGCGCACTTTCCTCCATAGGAGTAGTTCTCAAACAGTCTACGCTTTGATTGATCATTGGAAGACCAGTAGTAGTGTCCGATGCACATCTGGAGGCATTCTGTAATCTGTTGACTTTCAGAGTGTTGATGAAACACAGAAATTGCATGGGGATTGAATACAACAGTCACTATGCGCACTTTCCTCCATGCGAGTAATGTCTCTAACAGTCTACGCTTTAATCGTTCCCTGGAAGACCAGTAGTAGTTTCCGACGCACATCTGGAGGCATTCTGTTATCTGCGGATAATCAGTGTGTTGATGAAACAGAGAAATTGCATCGGGATTGAATACAACAGTCACCATGCGCACATTCCTCCACGGGAGTAATGTCTCAAACAGTCTACGCTTTGATCGTTCCCTAGAAGACCAGTAGTAGTTTCCGATGCACATCTGGTGGCATTCTGTAATCTGTGGACTATAAGAGTGTTAATGAAATACAGAAATTCCATCGGCGTGAATACAACAGTCACCATGCGCACTTTCCTCCATGAGAGTAGTCTCTCAAACAGTTTACGCTTTGATCGTTCCCTGGAAGACAAGAAGTAGTTTCCGATGCACATCTGGAGGCATTCTGAAATCTGTGGGCTAACTGAGTGTTGATGAAACACAGAAATAGCATCAGGACTGAATACAACAGTCACCATGCGCACTTTCCTCCATGGGTGTAATGTCTCAAACAGTCTACGCTTTGATCGTTCCCTGGAAGACCAGTAGTAGGTTCTGCTGAACATCTGGAGGCATTCTGAAATCTGTGGACTATCAGAGTGTTGATGAAATACAGAAATTGCATCGGGATTGAATACAACAGACACATGCTCACTTTCCTCCACGGGAGCAATGTCCAAAACAGAGTACGCTTTGATCGTTCCCTTGAAGACCAGTAATAGTTTCCGATGCACATCTGGTGGCATATAGTAATCAGTGGACTATCAGAGTGTTGATGAAACACAGAAATTGCATCGGGATTGAATACAACAGTCACCACTCGCAGTTTCCTCCATGGGAGTAATGTTTCAAACAGTCTACGCTTCGATCGATCCCTGGAAGACCAGTGGTAGTTCCCGACGCACATCTATTGGCATTCTGTAATCTGTGCACTATCAGAGTGTTGATGAAACACAGAAATTGCATCGCGATTGAATACAACAGTCACCATGCGCACTTTCCTCCACGGGAGTAATGTCTCAAACAGTCTACGCTTTGATCGTTCCTTGGAAGACCAGTAGTAGGTTCTGCTGAACATCTGGAGGCATTCTGTAATCTGTGGACTATCAGAGTGTTGATGAAATACAGAAATTGCATCGGGATTGAAAACAACAGTCACCATGCCCACTTTCCTCCATGTTAGTAGTGTCTCAAACAGTCTACGCTTTGATCGTTCCCTGGAAGAACAGTGGTAGTTTCCGATGCACATCTGGTGGCATTCTGTAATCTGTGGACTATCAGAGTGTTGATGAAACACAGAAATTGCATCGCGATTGAAGACAACAGTCACCATGTGCACTTTCATCCATGCTAGTAATGTCTCAAACAGTCTACGCTTTGATCGTTCCCTGGAAGACCAGTAGTAGTTTCCGATGCACATCTGGTGGCATTCTGTAATCTGTGGACTATAAGAGTGTTGATGAAATACAGATATTCCATCGGCGTGAATACAACAGTCACCATGCGCACTTTCCTCCATGAGAGTAGTGTCTCAAACAGTTTACGCTTTGATCGTTCCCTGGAAGACAAGAAGTAGTTTCCGATGCATATCTGGAGGCATTCTGAAATCTGTGGGCTAACTGAGTGTTGATGAAACACAGGAATAGCATCAGGATTGAATACAACTGTCACTATGCGCACTTTCCTCCATGGGAGTAATGTCTCAAAGAGTCTACGCTTTGATCGTTCCCTGGAAGACCAGTAGTAGGTTCCGCTGAACATCTGGAGGCATTCTGTAATCTGCGGTCTATCAGAGTGTTGATGAAATACAGAAATTGCATCGGGATTGAATACAACAGACACATACGCACTTTCCTCCATGGGAGTGATGTCTCAAACAGTCTACGCATTGATCGTTCCCTGGAAGACCAGTGTTAGTTTCCGATGCACATCTGGTGGCATTCTGTAATCTGTGGATTATCAGAGTGTTGATGAAACATAGAAATTGCATCGGGATTGAACACCATAGTCACCATGCTCACTTTCCTCCATGGGAGAAAGGTCCCAAACAGAGTACGCTTTGATCGTTCCCTGGAAGACCAGTAATAGTTTCCGATGCACATTTGGTGGCATTCTGTAATCAGTGGACTATCAGAGTTTTGATGAAACACAGAAATTGCATCGGGATTGAATACAACAGTCACGACCCGCATTTTCCTCCATGGGAGTAATGTCTCAAACAGACTACGTTTCGATCGTTCCCTGGAAGACCAGTAGTAGTTTCCGATACACATCTGGTGGCATTCTGTAATCTGTGGACTATCAGAGTGTTGATGAAACACAGAAATTTCATCGGGATTGAATACGACAGTCACCATGCGCACTTTCCTCCATGGGAGTAGTTCTCAAACAGTCTACGCTTTGATTGATCATTGGAAGACCAGTAGTAGTTTCCGATGCACATCTGGTGGCATTCTGTAATCTGTGGACTATCAGAGTGTTGATGAAACACAGAAATTGCATCGGGATTGAATACTACAGTCACCATGCGCACTTTCCTCCACGGGAGTAATGTCTCAAACAGTCTACGATTTGATCGTTCCCTGGAAGACCAGCAATAATTTCCGATGCACGTCTTGTGATATTCTGTAATTTGTGGACTATTAGAGTGTTGATGAAACACAGAAATTCCATCGGGGTGAATACAATAGTCACCATGCGCACTTCCCTCCACGGGAGTATTGTCTCAAACAGTCTACGCTTTGGTCGTTCCCTGGAAGATCAGTAGTAGTTCCCGACGCACATCTATTGGCATTCTGTAATCTGTGCACTATCAGAGTGTTGATGAAACACAGAAATTGCATCGCGATTGAATACAACAGTCACCATGCGCACTTTCCTCCACGGGAGTAATGTTTCAAACAGTCTACGCTTTGATCGTTCCCTGGGTGACCAGTGGTAGTTCCCGACGCACATCTATTGGCATTCTGTAATCTGTGCACTATCAGAGTGTTGATGAAACACAGAAATTGCATCGCGATTGAATACAACAGTCACCATGCGCACTTTCCTCCACGGGAGTAATGTCTCAAACAGTCTAATCTTTGATCGTTCCCTGGAAGACCAGTAGTAGGTTCTGCTGAACATCTGGAGGCATTCTGTAATCTGTGGACTATCAGAGTGTTGATGAAATACAGAAATTGCATCGGGATTGAAAACAACAGTCACCATGCCCACTTTCCTCCATGTTAGTAGTGTCTCAAACAGTCTACGCTTTGATCGTTCCCTGGAAGAACAGTGGTAGTTTCCGATGCACATCTGGTGGCATTCTGTAATCTGTGGACTATCAGAGTGTTGATGAAACACAGAAATTGCATCGGGATTGAATACAACAGTCACCATGTGCACTTTCATCCAATGCTAGTAATGTCTCAAACAGTCTACGCTTTGATCGTTCCCTGGAAGACCAGTAGTAGTTTACGATGCACATCTGGTGGCATTCTGTAATCTGTGGACTATCAGAGTGTTGATGAAACACAGAAATTGCATCGGGATTGAATACAACAGTCACCATGCGCACTTTCCTCCATGGGAGTAGTTCTCAAACAGTCTACGCTTTGATTGATCATTGGAAGACCAGTAGTAGTTTCCGATGCACATCTGGTGGCATTCTGTAATCTGTTGGCTTTCAGAGTGTTGATGAAACACAGAAATTGCATGGGGATTGAATACAACAGTCACTATGCGCACTTTCCTCCATGCGAGTAATGTCTCTAACAGTCTACGCTTTAATCGTTCCCTGGAAGATCAGTAGTAGTTTCCGACGCACATCTGGAGGCATTCTGTTATCTGCGGATAATCAGAGTGTTGATGAAACAGAGAAATTGCATCGGGATTGAATACAACAGTCACCATGCGCACATTCCTCCACGGGAGTAATGTCTCAAACAGTCTACGCTTTGATCGTTCCCTGAAAGACCAGTAGTAGTTTCCGATGCACATCTGGTGGCATTCTGTAATCTGTGGACTATAAGAGTGTTGATGAAATACAGAAATTCCATCGGCGTGAATACAACAGTCACCATGCGCACTTTCCTCCATGAGAGTAGTGTCTCAAACAGTTTACGCTTTGATCGTTCCCTGGAAGACAAGAAGTAGTTTCCGATGCACATCTGGAGGCATTCTGAAATCTGTGGGCTAACTGAGTGTTGATGAAACACAGAAATAGCATCAGGATTGAATACAACTGTCACTATGCGCACTTTCCTCCATGGGAGTAATGTCTCAAAGAGTCTACGCTTTGATCGTTCCCTATAAGACCAATAGTAGGTTCCGCTGAACATCTGGAGGCATTCTGTAATCTGCGGTCTATCAGTGTTGATGAAATACAGAAATTGCATCGGGATTGAATACAACAGACACATGCGCACCTTCCTCCATGGGAGTAATGTCTCAAACAGTCTACGCATTGATCGTTCCCTGGAAGACCAGTAGTAGTTTCCGATGCACATCTGGTGGCATTCTGTAATCTGTGGATTATCAGAGTGTTGATGAAACACAGAAATTGCATTGGGATTGAACACCATAGTCACCATGCTCACTTTCCTCCACGGGAGCAAGGTCCCAAACAGAGTACGCTTTGATCGTTCCCTGGAAGACCAGTAATAGTTTCCGATGCACATTTGGTGGCATTCTGTACTCAGTGGACTATCAGAGTTTTGATGAAACACAGAAATTGCATCGGGATTGAATACAACAGTCACGACCCGCATTTTCCTCCATGGGAGTAATGTCTCAAACAGTCTACGTTTCGATCGTTCCCTGGAAGACCAGCAATAATTTCCGATGCACGTCTTGTGATATTCTGTAATTTGTGGACTATTAGAGTGTTGATGAAACACAGAAATTCCATCGGGGTGAATACAATAGTAACCATGCGCACTCCCCTCCACGGGAGTATTGTCTCAAACAGTCTACGCTTTGATCGTTCCCTGGAAGACCAGTAGTAGTTCCCGACGCACATCTATTGGCATTCTGTAGTCTGTGCACTATCAGAGTGTTGATGAAACACAGAAATTGCATCGCGATTGAATACAACAGTCACCATGCGCACTTTCCTCCACGGGAGTAATGTTTCAAACAGTCTACGCTTTGATCGTTCCCTGGAGGACCAGTGGTAGTTCCCGACGCACATCGATTGGCATTCTGTAATCTGTGCACTATCAGAGTGTTGATGAAACACAGAAATTGCATCGCGATTGAATACAACAGTCACCATGCGCACTTTCCTCCACGGGAGTAATGTCTCAAACTGTCTACGCTTTGATCGTTCCCTGGAAGACCAGTAGTAGGTTCTGCTGAACATCTGGAGGCATTCTGTAATCTGTGGACTATCAGAGTGTTGATGAAATACAGAAATTGCAACGGGATTGAAAACAACAGTCACCATGCCCACTTTCCTCCATGTTAGTAGTGTCTCAAACAGTCTACGCTTTGATCGTTCCCTGGAAGAACAGTGGTAGTTTCCGATGCACATCTGGTGGCATTCTGTAATCTGTGGACTATCAGAGTGTTGATGAAACACAGAAATTGCATCGGGATTGAATACAACAGTCACCATGTGCACTTTCATCCATGCTAGTAATGTCTCAAACAGTCTACGCTTTGATCGTTCCCTGGAAGACCAGTAGTAGTTTACGATGCACATCTGGTGGCGTTCTGTAATCTGTGGACTATCAGAGTGTTGATGAAACACAGAAATTCCATCGGGATTGAATACAACAGTCACCATGCGCACTTTCATCCATGGGAGTAGTTCTCAAACAGTCTACGCTTTGATTGATCATTGGAAGATCAGTAGTAGTTTCCGATGCACATCTGGTGGCATTCTGTAATCTGTTGACTTTCAGAGTGTTGATGAAACACAGAAATTGCATGGGGATTTAATACAACAGTCACTATGCGCACTTTCCTCCATGCGAGTAATGTCTCTAACAGTCTACGCTTTAATCGTTCCCTGGAAGACCAGTAGTAGTTTCCAACGCACATCGGGAGGCATTCTGTTATTGCGGATAATCAGAGTGTTGATGAAACAGAGAAATTGCATCGGGATTGAATACAACAGTCACCATGCGCACATTCCTCCACGGGAGTAATGTCTCAAACAGTCTACGCTTTGATCGTTCCCTGGAAGACCAGTAGTAGTTTCCGATGCACATCTGGTGGCATTCTGTAATCTGTGGACTATAAGAGTGTTGATGAAATACAGAAATTCCATCGGCGTGAATACAACAGTCACCATGCGCACTTTCCTCCATGAGAGTAGTGTCTCAAACAGTTTACGCTTTGATCGTTCCCTGGAAGACAAGAAGTAGTTTCCGATGCACATCTGGAGGCATTCTGAAATCTGTGGGCTAACTGAGTGTTGATGAAACACAGAAATAGCATCAGGATTGAATACAACAGTCACTATGCGCACTTTCCTCCATGGGAGTAATGTCTCAAAGAGTCTACGCTTTGATCGTTCCCTGGAAGACCAGTAGTAGGTTCCGCTGAACATCTGGAGGCATTCTGTAATCTGTGGTCTATCAGAGTGTTGATGAAATACAGAAATTGCATCGGGATTGAATACAACAGACACATGCGCACTTTCCTCCATGGGAGTAATGTCACAAACAGTCTACGCATTGATCGTTCCCTGGAAGACCAGTAGTAGTTTCCGATGCACATCTGGTGGCATTCTGTAATCTGTGGACTATCAGAGTGTTGATGAAACATAGAAATTGCATCGGGATTGAACACCATAGTCACCATGCTCACTTTCCTCCACGGGAGCAAGGTCCCAAACAGAGTACGCTTTGATAGTTCCCTGGAAGACCAGTAATAGTTTCCGATGCACATCTGGTGGCATTCTGTAATCAGTGGACTATCAGAGTTTTGATGAAACACAGAAATTGCATCGGGATTGAATACAACAGTCACGACCCGCATTTTCCTCCATGGGAGTAATGTCTCAAACAGTCTACGTTTCGATCTTTCCCTGGAAGACCAGTAGTAGATTCCGATACACTTCTGGTGGCATTCTGTAATCTGTGGACTATCAGAGTGTTGATGAAACACAGAAATTGCATCGGGATTGAATACGACAGTCACCATGCGCACTTTCCTCCATGGGAGTAGTTCTCAAACAGTCTACGCTTTGATTGATCATTGGAAGACCAGTAGTAGTTTCCGATGCACATCTGGTGGCATTCTGTAATCTGTGGACTATCAGAGTGTTGATGAAACACAGAAATTGCATCGGGATTGAATACAACAGTCACCATGCGCACTTTCCTACACGGGAGTAATGTCTCAAACAGTCTACGATTTGATCGTTCCCTGGAAGACCAGCAATAATTTCCGATGCACGTCTTGTGATATTCTGTAATTTGTGGACTATTAGAGTGTTGATGGAACACAGAAATTCCATCGGGGTGAATACAATAGTCACCATACGCACTTCCCTCCACGGGAGTATTGTCTCAAACAGTCTACGCTTTGATCGTTCCCTGGAAGACCAGTAGTAGTTCCGGCGCACATCAATTGGCATTCTGTAATCTGTGCACTATCAGAGTGTTGATGAATCACAGAAATTGCATCGCGATTGAATACAACAGTCACCATGCGCACTTTCCTTCACGGGAGTAATGTTTCAAACAGTCTACGCTTTGATCGTTCCCTGGAGGACCAGTGGTAGTTCCCGACGCACATCTATTGGCATTCTGTAATCTGTGCACTATCAGAGTGTTGATGAAACACAGAAATTGCATCGCGATTGAATACAACAGTAACCATCCGCACTTTCCTCCACGGGAGCAATGTCCGAAACAGAGTACGCTTTGATCGTTCCCTGGAAGACCAGTAATAGTTTCCGATGCACATCTGGTGGCATTCTGTAATCAGTGGACTATCAGAGTGTTGATGAAACACAGAAATTGCATCGGGATTGAATACAACAGTCACCACTCGCAGTTTCCTCCATAGGAGTAATGTCTCAAACAGTCTACGCTTCGATCGTTCCCTGGAAGACCAGTAGTAGATTCCGATACACATCTGGTGGCATTCTGTAATCTGTGGACTATCAGAGTGTTGATGAAACACAGAAATTGCATCGTGATTGAATACAACAGTCACCATGCGCACCTTCCTCAATGTTGGTAATGTCTCAAAGAGTTTACGCTCTGATCGTTCCATGGAAGACCAGTAGTAGTTTCCGATGCACATCTGTTGGCATTCTGTAATCTGTTGACTATCAGAGTGGTGATGAAACACAGAAATTACATCGGGTTTGAATACAACAGACACATGCGCACTTTCCTCCACGGGAGTAATGTCTCAAACAGTCTACGCATTGATCGTTCCCTGGAAGACCAGTAGTAGTTTCCGATGCACATCTGGTGGCATTCTGTAATTTGTGGATTATCAGAGTGTTGATGAAACATAGAATCTGCATCGGGATTGAACACCATAGTCACCATGCTCACTTTCCTCCACGGGAGCAATGTCCCAAACAGAGTACGCTTTGATCGTTCCCTGGAAGACCAGTAATAGTTTCCGATGCACATCTGGTGGCATTCAGTAATCAGTGGACTATCAGAGTTTTGATGAAACACAGAAATTGCATCGGGATAGAATACAACAGTCACGACTCGCAGTTTCCTCCATGGGAGTAATGTCACAAACAGTCTACGCTTTGATCGTTTACTGGAAGACCAGTAGTAGTTCCCGACGCACATCTATTGGCATTCTGTAATCTGTGCACTATCAGAGTGTTGATGAAACACAGAAATTGCATCGCGATGGAATACAACAGTCGCCATGCGCACTTTCCTCCACGGGAGTAATGTCTCAAACAGTCTACGCTTTGATCGTTCCCTGGAGGACCAGTGGTAGTTTCCGATGCACATCTGGAGGCATTCTGTAATCTGTGGACCTTCAAAGTGTTGATGATACACAGAATTTGCATCGGGAATGAATACAACAGTCACCATGCGCACTTTCCTCCATGTTAGTAATGTCTCAAAGAGTCTACGCTTTGATCGTTCCCTGGAAGAACAGTGGTAGGTTCCGATGCACATCTGGAGGCATTCTGTAATCTGTGGACTATCAGAGTGTTGATGAAACACAGACATTGCATGGGGGTTAAATACAACAGTCACTATGCGCACTTTCCTCCATGCGAGTAATGTCTCTAACAGTCTACGCTTTAATCGTTCCATGGAAGAAAAGTAGTAGTTTCCGATGCACATCTGGAGGCATTCTGTTATCTGCGGATAATCAGAGTGTTGATGAAACACAGAAATTGCATCGGGATTGAATACAACAGTCACCATGCGCACATTCCTCCACGGGAGTAATGTCTCAAACAGTCTACGCTTTGATCGTTCCCTGGAAGACAAGAAGTAGTTTCCGATGCACATCTGGAGGCATTCTGAAATCTGTGGGCTAACTGAGTGTTGATGAAACACAGAAATAGCATCAGGATTGAATACAACAGTCACCATGCGCACTTTCCTCCATGGGAGTAATGTCTCAAACAGTCTACGCTTTGATCGTTCCCTGGAAGACCAGTAGTAGGTTCTGCATAACATCTGGAGGCATTCTGTAATCTGTGGACTATCAGAGTGTTGATGAAATACAGAAATTGCATCGGGATTGAATACAACAGACACATGCTCACTTTCCTCCACGGGAGCAATGCCCCAAACAGAGTACGCTTTGATCGTTCCCTGGAAGACCAGTAGTAGATTCCGATACACATCTGGTGGCATTCTGTAATCTGTGGACTATCAGAGTGTTGATGAAACACAGAAATTGCATCGGGATTGAATACAACAGTCACCATGCGCACTTTCCTCCACGGGAGTAATGTCTCAAACAGTCTACGCTTTGATCGTTCCCTGGAAGACCAGTCATAATTTCCGATGCACGTCTGGTGATATTCTGTAATTTGTGGACCATTAGAGTGTTGATGAAACACAGAAATTCCATCGGGGTGAATGCAACAGTTACCATGCGCACTTTCCTCTACGGGAGTAATGTCTCAAACAGTCTACGATTTGATCGTTGCCTGGAAGACTAGTAGTAGTTTCCGATGCACATCTATTGGCATTTTGAAATCTGTGGACTATCAGATTGTTGATGGAACACAGAAATCGCATCGGGATTGAATACAACAGTCACCATGCCCACTTTCCTCCATGTTAGGAGTGTCTCAAACAGTCTACGCTTTGATCGTTCCCTGGAAGAGCAGTGGTAGTTTCCGATGCACATCTGGAGGCATTCTGTAATCTGTGGACTATCAGAGTGTTGATGAAACACAGAAATTGCATCGGGATTGAATACAACAGACACCATGCGCACCTTCCTCCATGGGAGTAATGTCTCAAAGAGTTTACGCTTTGATCGTTCCCTGGAAAACCAGTAGTAGTTTCCGATGCACATCTGGTGGCATTCTGTAATCAATGGACTATCAGAGTGTTGATGAAACACAGAAATAGCATCGGGATTGAATACAACGGTCACCATCCGCACTTTCCTCCATGGGAGTAATGTCACAAACAGTCTACGCTTTGATCGTTACCAGGAAGACCAGTAGTAGATTCCGATACACATCTGGTGGCATTCTGTAATCAGTGGACTATCAGAGTGTTGATGAAACACAGAATTTGAATCGGGATTGAATACAACATTCACCATGCACACTTTCCTCCACTCGAGTAATGTCTCAAACAGTCTACGCTTTGATCGTTCCCTGGAAGACCAGTAGTAGTTTTCGATGCTCATCTGGAGACATTCTGTAAATTGTGGAATATCAGAGTGTTGATGAAGCACATAAATTGCATCGGGATTGAATACATCAGTCACCATGCGCACATTCCTCCATGGGAGTAATGTCTCAAACAGTCTACGTTTTGATCGTTCACTGGAAGACCAGTAGTAGGTTCCGCTGAACATCTGGAGGCATTCTGTAATCTGTGGACTATCAGAGTGTTGATGAAACACAGAAATTGCATCGGGATTGAATACAACAGTCACCATGTTCAGTTTCCTCCATGGGAGTAATTCTCAAACAGTCTACGCTTTGATCGTTCCCTGGAAGACCAGTAGTAGTTTTCGATGCACATCTGGAGGCACTCTGTAATCTGTGGAATATCAGAGTGTTGATGAAACACATAAATTGCATCGGGATTGAATACAACAGTCACCATGCGCACTTTCCTCCATGGGAGTGATGTCTCAAACAGTCTACGCTTTGATCGTTCATTGGAAGACCAGCAATAATTGCTGATGCACGTCTCGTGGTATTCTGTAATTTGTGGACTATTAGGGTGTTGATGAAACACAGAAATTCCATCGGGGTGAATACAACAGTTACCATGCGCACTTTCCTCTACGGGAGTAATGTCTCAAAGAGTCTACGCTTTGATCGTTGCCTGGGAGACCAGTAGTAGTTTCCGATGGTCATCTATTGGCATTTTGTAATCTGTGGACTATCAGAGTGTTGATGAAACACAGAAATGGCATCGGGATTGAATACAACAGTCACCATGCGCACTTACCTCCACGGAAGTAATGTCTCAAACAGTCTACGCTTTGATCGTTTTCTGGAGTACCAGTGGTAGTTTCCGACGCACATCTGGAGGCATTCTGTAATCTGTGGACCTTCAAAATGTTGATGAAACACATTATTTGCATCGGGATTGAATACAACAGTCAATATGCGCACCTTCCTCCATGTTAGTAATGTCTCAAACAGTCTACGCTTTGATCGTTCCCTGTAAGACCAGTAGTAGTTTCCGATGCACATCTATTGGCATTTTATAATCAGTGGACTATCAGAGTGTTGATGAAACACAGAAATTGCATCGGGATTGAATACAACAATCACCATGCGCACTTACCTGTACGGGAGTAATGTCTCAAACAGTCTACGCTTTGATCGTTCCCTGGAGGACCAGTGGTAGTTTCCGGTGCACATCTGGGGGCATTCTGTAATCTGTGTACCTTCAAAATGTTGATGAAACACATTATTTGCATCGGGACTGAATACAACAGTCACCATGCGCATCTTCCTCCATGTTAGTAATGTCTCAAACAGTCTACGCTTTGATCGTTCCCTGGAAGAACAGTGGTAGTTTCCGATGCACATCTGGAGGCATAGTGTAATCTGTGGACTATTAGAGTGTTGATGAAACACAGAAATTCCATCGGGGTGAATACAATAGTCACCATGCGCACTTCCCTCCACGGGAGTATTGTCTCAAACAGTCTACGCTTTGATCGTTCCCTGGAAGACCAGTAGTAGTTCCCGACGCACATCTATTGGCATTCTGTAATCTGTGCACTATCAGAGTGTTGATGAAACATAGAAATTGCATCAGGATTGAATACAACAGCCACCATGCGCACTTTCCTCCATGGGAGTAATATCTCAAATAGTCTACGCTTTGGTCGTTCCCTGGAAAACCAGTAGTAGTTTCCGATGAACATCCGGAGGCATTCTGTAATCTGTGGACTATCAGAGTGTTGATGGAATACAGAAATTGCATCAGGATTGAATACAACAGTCACCATGTTCAGTTTCCTCCATGGGAGTAATTCTCAAACAGTACAGGCTTTGATCGTTCCCTGGAAGACCAGTAGTAGTTTCCGATGCACATCTGGTGCATTCTGTAATCTGTGGACTATCAGAGTGTTGATGAAACACAGAAATTGCATCGGGATTGAATACAATAGTCACCATGCTCACTTTCCTCCACGGGAGCAATGTCCCAAACAGTCTACGCGTTGATCGTTCCCTGGAAGACCAGTAACAGTTTCCGATGCACATCTGGTGGCATTCTGTAATCAGTGGACTATCAGAGTGTTCATGAAACACAGAAATTGCATCGGGATTGAATACAACGGTCACCATCCGCACTTTCCTCCATGGGAGTAATGTCACAAACAGTATATGCTTTGATCGTTCCCTGGAAGACCAGTAGTAGATTCCGATACACATCTGGTGGCATTCTGTAATCAGTGGACTATCAGAGTGTTGATGTTGTTGTTGTTGTCTTCAGTCCTGAGACTGGTTTGATGCAGCTCTCCATGCTACTCTATCCTGTGCAAGCTGCTTCATCTCCCAGTACCTACTGCAACCTACATCCTTCTGAATCTGCTTAGTGTACTCATCTCTCGGTCTCCCTCAACGATTTTTACCCTCCACGCTGCCCTCCAATGCTAAATTTGTGATCCCTTGATGCCTCAAAACATGTCCTTCCAACCGATCCCTTCTTCTAGTCAAGTTGTGCCACAAACTACTCTTCTCCCCAATCCTATTCAATAACTCTTCATTAGTTATGTGATCTACCCACCTAATCTTCAACATTCTTCTGTAACACCACATTTCGAAAGCTTCTATTCTCTTCTTGTCCAAACTAGTTATCGTCCATGTTTCACTTCCATACATGGCTACACTCCAAACGAATACTTTCATAAACGACTTCCTGATACATAAATCTATATTCGATGTTAACAAATTTCTCTTCTTGAGAAACGCTTTCCTTGCCATTGCCAGTCTACATTTTATATCCTCTCTACTTCGACCATCATCAGTTATTTTACTTCCTAAATAGCAAAACTCGTTTACTACTTTAAGTGTCTCATTTCCTAATCTAATTCCCTCAGCATCACCTGATTTAATTTGACTACATTCCATTATCCTCGTTTTGCTTTTGTTAATGTTCATCTTATATCCTCCTTTCAAGACACTGTCCATTCCGTTCAACTGCTCTTCAAAGTCCTTTGCCGCCTCTGACAGAATTACAATGTCATCGGCGAACCTCAAAGTTCTTACTTCGTCTCCATGAATTTTAATACCTACTCCAAATTTTTCTTTTGTTTCCTTTACTGCTTGCTCAATATACAGATTGAATAACATCGGGGAGAGGCTACAACCCTGTGTCACTCCTTTCCCAACCACTGCTTCCCTTTCATGCCCCTCGACTCTTATGACTGCCATCTGGTTTCTGTACAAATTATAAATAGCCTTTCGCTCCCTGTATTTTACCCTTCCCACCTTTAGAATTTGAAAAAGAGTATTCCAGTCAACATTGTCAAACGCATTCTCTAAGTCTACAAATGCTAGAAACGTAGGTTTGCCTTTTCTTAATCTTTCTTCTAAGATAAGTCGTAAGGTCAGTATTGCCTCACGTGTTCCAACATTTCGACGGAATCCAAACTGATCCTCCCTGAGGTCTGCATCTACCAGTTTTTCCATTCGTCTGTAAAGAATTCGCATTAGTATTTTGCAGCCGTGGCTTATTAAACTGATAGTTCGATAATTTTCACATCTGTCAGCACCTGCTTTCTTTGGGATTGGAATTATTATATTCTTCTTGAAGTCTGAGGGTATTTCGCCTGTCTCATACATCTTGCTCACCAGCTGGTAGAGTTTTGTCAGGACTGGTTGTCCCAAGGCCGTCAGTAGTTCTAATGGAATGTTGTCTACTCCGGGGGCCTTGTTTCGACTCAGGTCTTTCAGTGCTCTGTCAAACTCTTCACGCAGTATCGTATCTCCCATTTCGTCTTCATCTACATCCTCTTCCATTTCCATAATATTGTCCTCAAGTACATCGCCCTTGTATAAAACTTCTATATACTCCTTCCACCTTTCTGCCTTCCCTTCTTTGCTTAGAACTGGGCTGCCACCTGAGCTCTTGATATTCATACATGTGGTTCTCTTCTCTCCAAAGGTCTCTTTAATTTTCCTGTAGGCAGTATCTATCTTACCCCTAGTGAGATAAGCTTCTACATCCTTACATTTGTCCTCTAGCCATCCCTGTTTAGCCATTTTGCACTTCCTGTCGATCTCATTTTAGAGACGTTTGTATTCCTTTTAGCCTGCTTCATTTACTGCATTTTTATATTTTCTCCTTTCATCAATTAAATTCAATATTTCTTCTGTTACCCAAGGATTTCTAGCAGCCCTCGTCTTTGTACCTACTTTATCCTCTGCTGCCTTCACTACTACATCCCTCAGAGCTACCCATTCTTCTTCTACTGTATTTCTTTCCCCTATTCCTGTCAATTGTTCCATTATGCTCTCCCTGAAACTCTGTACAACCTCTGGTTCTTTCAGTTTATCCAGGTCCCATCTCCTTAATTTCCCACATTTTTGCAGTTTCTTCAGTTTTAATCTACAGGTCATGACCAATAGATTGTGGTCATAGTCCACATCTGCCCCTGGAAATGTCTTACAACTTAAAACCTGGTTCCTAAATCTCTGTCTTACCATTATATAATCTATCTGATACCTTATAGTATCTCCAGGGTTCTTCCACGTATACAACCTTCTTTCATGATTCTTAAACCAAGTGTTAGCTATGATAAAGTTGTGCTCTGTGCAAAATTCTACTAGGCGGCTTCCTCTTTCATTTCTTAGCCCCAATCCATATTCACCTATTATGTTTCCTTCTCTCCCTTTTCCTACACTCGAATTCCAGTCACCCATTACTGTTAAATTATCGTCTCCCTTCACTAACTGAATAATTTCTTTTATTTCATCGTACATTTCTTCAATTTCTTCATCATCTGCAGAGCTAGTTGGCATATAAACTTGTACTACTGTAGTAGGTGTGGGCTTCGTATCTATCTTGGCCACAATAATGCGTTCACTATGCTGTTTGTAGTAGCTTACCCGCATTCCTATTTTCCTATTCATTATTAAACCTACTCCTGCATGACCCCTATTTGATTTTGTGTTCATAACCCTGTAGTCACCTGACCAGAAGTCTTGTTCCTCCTGCCACCGAACTTCACTAATTCCCACTATTTCCAACTTTAACCGATCCATTTCCCTTTTTAAATTTTCTAACCTACCTGCCGGATTAAGGGATCTGACATTCCACGCTCCGATCCGTAGAACGCCAGTTTTCTTTCTCCTTATAACGACATCCTCCTGAGTAGTCCCCGCCCGGAGATCCGAATGGGGGACTAGTTTACCTCCGGAATATTTTACCCAAGAGGATGCCATCATCATTTAATCATACAGTAAAGCTGCATGTCCTCGGGAAAAACTACGGCTGTAGTTTCCCCTTGCTTTCAGCCGTTCGCAGTACCAGCACAGCAAGGCCGTTTTGGTTAATGTTGCAAGGCCGGATCAGTCAATCATCCAGACTGTTGCCCCTGCAACTACTGAAAAGGCTGCTGCCCCTCTTCAGGAACCACATGTTTGTCTGGCCTCTCAACAGATACACCTCCGTTGTGGTTGCACCTACGGTACGGCCATCTGTATCGCTGACGCACGCAAGCCTCCCCACCAACGGCAAGGTCCATGGTTCATGGGGGGGAGAGTGTCGATGAAACACAGAAATTGAATCGGGATTGAATACAACAGTCACCATGCACACTTTCCATCACGCGAGTAATGTCTCAAACAGTCTACGCTTTGATCGTTCATTGGAAGACCAGCAATAATTGCCGATGCACGTCTGGTGGTATTCTGTAATTTGTGGACTATTAGAGTGTTGATGAAACACAGAAATTGCATCGGGATTGAATACAACAGTCATTATGCGCACTTACCTCCATGGGAGTAATGACTCAAACAGTCTACGCTTTGATCGTTTTCTGGAGTACCAGTGGAAGTTTCCGATGCACATCTGGAGGCATTCTGTAATCTGTGGACCTTCAAAATGTTGATGAAACACATTATTTGTATCGGAATTGAATACAACAGTCACCATGCGCACCTTCCTCCATGTTAGTAATGTCTCAAACAGTCTACGCTTTGATCGTTCCCTGGAAGAACAGTGGTAGTTTCCGATGCACATCTGGAGGCATTCTGTAACCTGTGGACTATCAGAGTGTTGATGAAACGCAGAAATTGCATCGGGATTGAATACAACAGTCACCATGCGCACTTTCCTCCATGCGAGTAATGTCTCTAACAGTCTACGCTTTAATCATTCCCTTGAAGACCAGTAGTAGTTTGCGATGCACATCTGGAGGCATTCTGTAATCTGCGGACTATCAGAGTGTTGATGAAACACAGAAATTGCATCGGGATTGAATACAACAGTCACCATACGCACCTTCCTCCATGGGAGTTATGTCTCAAAGAGTTTACGCTTTGATCGTTCCCTGGAAGACCAGTAGTAGTTTCCGATGCACATCTGGAAGCATTCTGTAATCTGTGGACTATCAGAGTGTTGATGAAACACAGGAATTGCTTCGGGATTGAATACAACAGTCACCATGCGCACTTTCCTCCATGGGAGTAATGTCTCAAGCAGTCTACGTTTTGATCGTTCGCTGGAAGACCAGTAGTAGTTTCAGATGAACATCTGGAGGCATTCTGTAATCTGTCGACTATCAGAGTGTTGATGAAATACAGAAATTGCATCGGGATTGAATACAACAGTCACCATGTTCAGTTTCCTCCATGGGAGTAATTCTCAAACAGTATACGCTTTGATCGTTTGCTGGAAGACCAGTAGTAGTTTCCGATGCACATGTGGTGGCATTCTGTACTCTGTGGACTATCAGAGTGTTGATGAAACACAGAAATTGCATCGGGATTGAAAACAACAGTCACCATGCGCACTTTCCTCAACGGGAGCAATGTCCCAACCAGTCTACGCTTTGATCGCTCCCTGGAAGACCAGAAGGAGTTTCCGATGCACATCTGTAGGCATACTGTAATCTGTGGAATATCAGAGTGTTGATGAAACACAGAAATGTCATCGGGATTGAATACAACAGTCAGCATGTGCACATTCCTCCACGGGAGGAATGTCTCAAACAGTCTACGCTTTGATCGTTAACTTTAAGACCAGTAGTAGTTTTCGATGCTCGTCTGGTCTCATTCTGTAATCTGTGGACTACCAGAGTGTTGATGAAACACAGAAATTACCTCGGGATTGAATACAACAGTCACCATGCGCACTTTCCTCCATGGGAGTAATGTCTCAAACAGTCTACGCATTGATCGTTCCCTGGAAGACCACTAGTAGTTTCCGATGGACATCTGGAGACATTCTGTAATCTGTGGAGTATCAGAGTGTTGATGAAACACAGAAATTGCATCGGGATTGAATACAATAGTCACCATGCGCACCTTACTCAATGGGAGTAATGTCTCAAAGAGGTTACGCTTTGATCGTTCCCTGGAAGACCAGTAGTAGTTTCCGATGCACATCTGGAGGCATTCTGTAATCTGTGGACTATCAGAGTGTTGATGAAACACAGAAATTGCATCGGGATTGAATACAACAGTCACATGCGCACTTTCCTCCATGGGAGTAATGTCTCAAACAGTCTACGCATTGATCGTTCCCTGGAAGACCAGTAGTAGTTTCCGATGCACATCTGGAGACATTCTGTAATCTGTGGAGTATGAGGGTGTTGATGAAACACAGAAATTGCATCAGGATTGAATACAACAGTCACCATGCGCACCTTCCTCAATGGGAGTAATGTCTCAAAGAGGTTACACTTTGATCGTTCCCTGGAAGACCAGTAGTAGTTTCCGATGCACATCTGGAGGCATTCTGTAATCTGTGGACTATCAGAGTGTTGATGAAACACAGAAATTGCATCGGGATTGAATACAACAGTAACCATGCGCACTTACCTCCACGGGATTAATGTCTCAAACAGTCTACGCTTTGATCGTTCCCTGGAGGACCAGTAGTAGTTTCCGATGCACATCTGGAGGCATTCTGTAATTTGTGGACTATCAGAGTGTTGATGAAACACAGAAAATGCATCGGGATTGAATACAACAGTCACCATGCGCACTTTCCTCCATGGGAGTAATGTCTCAAACAGTCTACGCTTTGATCGTTCCCAGGATGACCAGTAGTCGTTTCCGATGCACATCTGGAGGCATTCTGTAATCTGTGGACCTTCAAAGTGTTGATGAAACACAGTTATTGTCTCGGGATTGAATACAACAGTCGTCATGCGCACTTAAATCCATGGGAGTAATGTCTCAAACAGTCTACGCTTTGATCGTTCCCAGGAAGACCAGTAGTCGTTTCCGATGCACATCTGGAGGCATTCTGTAGTCAGTGGGCTATCAGAGTGTTGATGAGACACAGAAAATGCATCAGGATTGAATACAACAGTCACCATGCGCACCTTCCTAAATGGGAGTAATGTCTCAAACAGGTTACACTTTGATCGTTCCCTGGAAGACCAGTAGTAGTTTCCGATGCACATCTGGAGGCATTTAGTAATCTGTGGACTATCAGACTGTTGATGAAACACAGATATTGCATCGGGATTGAATACAACAGTCACATGCGCACTTTCCTCCATGGGAGTAATGTCTCATACAGTCTACGCATTGATCGTTCCCTGGAAGACCACTAGTAGTTTCCGATGGACATCTGGAGACATTCTGTAATCTGTGGAGTATCAGATGTTGATGAAACACACAAATTGCATCGGGATTGAATACAATAGTCACCATGCGCACCTTCCTCAATGGGAGTAATGTCTCAAAGAGGTTACGCTTTGATCGTTCCCTGGAAGACCAGTAGTAGTTTCCGATGCACATCTGGAGGCATTCTGTAATCTGTGGACAATCAGAGTGTTAATGAAACGTAGAAATTGCATCGGGATTGAATACAACATTCACCATGCGCACTTTGCTCCATGCGAGTAATGTCTCTAACAATCTACGCTTTAATCGTTCCCTTAAAGACCAGTAGTATTTTCCGATGCACAACTGGAGGCATTCTGTAATCTGTGGACTATCAGAGTGTTGATGAAATACAGAAATTGCATCGGGATTGAATACAACAGTCAGCATGTTCAGTTTCCTCCATGTGAGTAATTCTCAAACAGTATACGCTTTGATCGTTCCCTGGAGACCAGTAGTAGTTTCCGATGCACATCTGGTGGCATTCTGTAATCTGCGGACTATCAGAGTGTTGATGAAACACAGAAATTGCATCGGGATTGAATACAACAGTCACCATGCGCACCTTCCTCCATGGGAGTAATGTCTCAAAGAGTTTACGCTTTGATCGTTCCCTGGAAGACCAGTAGTAGTTTCCGATGCACATCTGGAGGCATTCTGTAATTTGTGGACTATCAGAGTGTTGATGAAACACAGGAATTGCTTCGGGATTGAATACAACAGTCACCATGCGCACTTTCCTCCATGGGAGTAATGTCTCAAACAGTCTACGCTTTGATCGTTCCCTGGAAGACCAGTAGTAGTTTCAGATGAACATCTGGAGGCATTCTGTAATCTGTCGACTATCAGAGTGTTGATGAAATACAGAAATTGCAACGGGATTGAATACAACAGTCACCATGCTCAGTTTCCTCCATGGGAGTAATTCTCAAGCAGTATACGCTTTGATCGTTTGCTGGAAGACCAGTAGTAGTTTCCGATGCACATCTGGTGGCATTCTGTACTCTGTGGACTATCAGAGTGTTGATGAAACACAGAAATTGCATCGGGATTGAATACAACAGTCACCATGCGCACTTTCCTCAACGGGAGCAATGTCCCAAACAGTCTACGCTTTGATCGCACCCTGGAAGACCAGAAGCAGTTTCCGATGCACATCTGTAGGCATACTGTAATCTGTGGAATATCAGAGTGTTGATGAAACACAGAAATCTCATTGGGATTGAATGCAACTGTCATCATGCGCACTTACCTCCACGGAAGTAATGACTCAAACAGTCTACGCTTTGATCGTTTTCTGGAGTACCAGTGGTAGTTTCCGATGCACATCTGGAGGCATTCTGTAATCTGTGGACCTTCAAAATGTTGATGAAACACATTATTTGTATCGGGATTGAATACAACAGTCACCATGCGCACCTTCCCCATGTTAGTAATGTCTCAAAGAGTCTACGCTTTAATCATTCATTTGAAGACCAGTAGTAGTTAGCGATGCACATCTGGAGGCATTCTGTAATCTGCGGACTATCAGAGTGTTGAAGAAACACAGAAATTGCATCGGGATTGAATACAACAGTCACCATACGCACCTTCCTCAATGGGAGTTGTGTCTCAAAGAGTTTACGCTTTGATCGTTCCCTGGAAGACCAGTACTAGTTTCCGATGCACATCTGGAGGCATTCTGTAATCTGTGGACTATCAGAGTGTTGATGAAACACAGGAATTGCTTCGGGATTGGGTACAACAGTCACCATGCGCACTTTCCTCCATGGGAGTAATGTCTCAAACAGTCTACGCTTTGATCGTTCCCTGGAAGACCAGTAGTTGTTTCAGATGATCATCTGGAGGCATTCTGTAATCTGTCGACTATCAGAGTGTTGATGAAATACAGAAATTGCATCGGGATTGAATACAACAGTCACCATGTTCAGTTTCCTCCATGGGAGTAATTCTCAAACAGAATACGCTTTGATCGTTTGCTGGAAGACCAGTAGTAGTTTCCGATGCACATCTGGTGGCATTCTGTACTCTGTGGACTATCAGAGTGTTGATGAAACACAGAAATTGCATCGGGATTGAATACAACAGTCACCATGCGCACTTTCCTCAACGGGAGCAATGTCCCAAACAGTCTACGCTTTGATCGCTCCCTGGAAGACCAGAAGCAGTTTCCGATGCACATCTGTAGGCATACTGTAATCTGTGGAATATCAGAGTGTTGATGAAACACAGAAATTTCATCGGGATTGAATACAACAGTCAGCATGTGCACTTTCCTCCACGGGAGTTATGTCTCAAACAGTCTACCCTTTGATCGTTAACTTTAAGACCAGTAGTAGTTTTCGACGCTCGTCTGGTCGCATTCGGTAATCTGTGGACTATCAGAGTGTTGATGAAACACAGAAATTACCTCGGGATTGAATACAACAGTCACCATGCGCACTTTCCTCTAAGGGAGTAATGTCTCAAACAGTTTACGCTTTGATCGTTCCCTGGAAGAGCAGTAGTAGTTTCCGACGCACATCTGGAGATATTCTGTAATCTGTGTTGATATAACACAGAAATTTCATCGGGATTGAATACAACAGTCAGCATGTGCACTTTCCTCCATGGGAGTAATGTCTCAAACAGTCTACGCTTTGATCGTTCCCTGGAAGACCAGTAGTAGTTTCCGATGCACATCTGGAGACATTCTGTAATCTGTGGACTATCAGACTGTTGATGAAACACAGATATTGCATCGGGATTGAATACAACAGTCACTTGCGCACTTTCCTCCATGGGAGTAATGTCTCAAACAGTCTACGCATTGACGTTCCCTGGAAGACCAGTAGTAGTTTCCGATGCACATCTGGAGACATTCTGTAATCTGTGGAGTATGAGAGTGTTGATGAAACACAGAAATTGCATCAGGATTGAATACAACAGTCACTATGCGCACCATCCTCAATGGGAGTAATGTCTCAAAGAGGTTACACTTTGATCGTTCCCTGGAAGACCAGTAGTAGTTTCCGATGCACATCTGGAGGCATTTAGTAATCTGTGGACAATCAGAGTGTTTATGAAACACAGAAATTGCATCGGGATTGAATACAACAGTCATTATGCACACTTACCTCCATGGGAGTAATGACTCAAACAGTCTACGCTTTGATCGTTTTCTGGAGTACCAGTGGTAGTTTCCGATGCACATCTGGAGGCATTCTGTAATCTGTGGACCTTCAAAATGTTGATGAAACAGATTATTTGTATCGGAATTGAATACAACAGTCACCATGCGCATCTTCCTCCATGTTAGTAATGTCTCAAACAGTCTACGCTTTGATCGTTCCCTGGAAGAACAGTGGTAGTTTCCGATGCACATCTGGAGGCATTCTGTAACCTGTGGAGTATCAGAGTGTTGATGAAACGCAGAAATTGCATCGGGATTGAATACAACAGTCACCATGCGCACTTTCCTCCATGCGAGTAATGTCTCCAACAGTCAACGCTTTAATCATTCCCTTGAAGACCAGTAGTAGTTTGCGATGCACATCTGGAGGCATTCTGTAATCTGCGGACTATCAGAGTGTTGATGAAACACAGAAATTGCATCGGGATTGAATACAACAGTCACCATACGCACCTTCCTCCATGGGAGTTATGTCTCAAAGAGTTTACGCTTTGATCGTTCCCTGGAAGACCAGTAGTAGTTTCCGATGCACATCTGGAAGCATTCTGTAATCTGTGGACTATCAGAGTGTTGATGAAACACAGGAATTGCTTCGAGATTGAATACAACAGTCACCATGCGCACTTTCCTCCATGGGAGTAATGTCTCAAAGTGTTTACGTTTTGATCGTTCCATGGAAGAACAGTAGTAGTTTCCGATGCACATCTGGAGATATTCTATAATCTGTGTTGATGAAACACAGAATATGCGTAGGGATTTAATACAACAGTCACCATGCGCACTTTCCTCCATGGGAGTAATGTCTCAAACAGTCTACGCTTTGATCGTTCCCTGGGGGACCAGTAGTAGTTTCCGATGCACATCTTTAGGCATTCTGTAATCTGTGGAGTATCAGAGTGTTGATGAAACACAGAAATTGCATCGGGATTTAATACAACAGTCACCATGCGCACTTTCCTCCATGGGAGTAATGTCTCTAACAGTCTACGCTTTAATCATTCCCTTAAAGTCCAGTAGTAGTTTCCGATGCACAACTGGAGGCATTCTGTAATCTGTGGACTATCAGAGTGATGATGAAATACAGAAATTGCATCGGGATTGAATACAAGAGTCACCATGTTCAGTTTCCTCCATGTGAGTAATTCTCAAACAGTATACGCTTTGATCGTTCCCTGGAGACCAGTAGTAGTTTCCGATGCACATCTGGTGACATTCTGTAATCTGCGGACTATCAGAGTGTTGATGAAACACAGAAATTGCATCGGGATTGAATACAACAGTCACCATGCGCACCTTCCTCCATGGGAGTTATGTCTCAAAGAGTTTACGCTTTGATCGTTCCCTGGAAGACCAGTAGTAGTTTCTGATGCACATCTGGAGGCATTCTGTAATTTGTGGACTATCAGAGTGTGGATGAAACACAGGAATTGCTTCGGGATTGAATACAACAGTCACCATGCGCACTTTCCTCCACGGGAGTAATGTCTCAAACAGTCTACGCTTTGATCGTTCCCATGAAGACCAGTAGTCGTTTCCGATGCACATCTGGAGGCAATCTGTAATCTGTGGACCTTCAAAGTGTTGATGAAACACAGTTATTGTCTCGGGATTGAATACAACAGTCGTCATGCGCACTTTCCTCCATGGGAGTAATGTCTCAAACAGTCTACGCTTTGATCGTTCCCAGGAAGACCAGTAGTCGTTTCCGATGCACATCTGGAGGCATTCTGTAATCAGTGGGCTATCAGAGTGTTGATGAGACACAGAAAATGCATCGGGATTGAATACAACAGTCACCATGCGCACTTTCCTCCATGGGAGTAATGTCTCAAAGTGTTTACGTTTTGATCGTTCCATGGAAGAACAGTAGCAGTTTCCGATGCACATCTGGAGATATTCTGTAATCTGTGTTGATGAAACACAGAATATGCGTAGGGATTTAATACAACAGTCACCATGCGCACTTTCCTCCATGGGAGTAATGTCTCAAACAGTCTACGCTTTGATCGTTCCCTGGAGGACCAGTAGCAGTTTCCGATGCACATCTTTAGGCATTCTGTAATCTGTGGAGTATCAGAGTGTTGATGAAACACAGAAATTGCATCGGGATTGAATACAACAGTCACCATGCCCACCTTCCTCAATGGGAGTAATGTCTCAAAGAAGTTACGCTCTGATCGTTCCCTGGAAGACCAGTAGTCGTTTCCGATGCACATCTGGAGGCATTCTGTAATCGGTGGGCTATCAGAGTGTTGATGAGACACAGAAAATGCATCGGGATTGAATACAACAGTCACCATGCGCACTTTCCTCCATGGGAGTAATGTCTCAAAGTGTTTACGTTTTGATCGTTCCATGGAAGAACAGTAGTAGTTTCCGATGCACATCTGGAGATATTCTGTAATCTGTGTTGATGAAACACAGAATATGCGTAGGGATTTAATACAACACTCACCATGCCCACTTTCCTCCATGGGAGTAATGTCTCAAACAGTCTACGCTTTGATCGTTCCCTGGGGGACCAGTAGTAGTTTCCGATGCACATCTTTAGGCATTCTGTAATCTGTGGAGTATCAGAGTGTTGATGAAACACAGAAATTGCATCGGGATTGGATACAACAGTCACCATGCCCACCTTCCTCAATGGGAGTAATGTCTCAAAGAGGTTACGCGCTGATCGTTCCCTGGAAGACCAGTATTAAATTCCGATGCACATCTGGAGGCATTTTGTAATCTGTGGACTATCAGAGTGTTGATGAAACACAGATATTGCATCGGGATTGAATACAACAGTCACCATGCGCACTTACCTCCACGGGAGTAATGTCTCAAACAATCTACGCTTTGATCGTTGTCTGGACCACCAGTGTTAGTTTCCGATGCACATCTGGTGGCATTCTGTAATCTGTGGACTATCAGAGTGTTGATGAAACACAGAAATTGCATCGGGATTGAATACAACATTCACCATGCGCACTTTGCTCCATGCGAGTAATGTCTCTAACAGTCTACGCTTTAATCGTTCCCTTAAAGACCAGTAGTAGTTTCCGATGCACAACTGGAGGCATTCTGTAATCTGTGGACTATCAGAGTGTTGATGAAATAGAGAAATTGCATCGGGATTGAATACAACAGTCACCATGTTCAGTTTCCTCCATGTGATTAATTCTCAAACAGTATACGCTTTGATCGTTTGCTGGAAGACCAGTAGTAGTTTCCGATGCACATCTGGTGGCATTCTGTACTCTGTGGACTATCAGAGTGTTGATGAAAAACAGAAATTGCATCGGGATTGAATACAACAGTCACCATGCGCACTTTCCTCCATGCGAGTAATGTCTCCAACAGTCAACGCTTTAATCATTCCCTTGAAGACCAGTAGTAGTTTGCGATGCACATCTGGAGGCATTCTGTAATCTGCGGACTATCAGAGTGTTGATGAAACACAGAAATTGCATCGGGATTGAATACAACAGTCACCATACGCACCTTCCTCCATGGGAGTTATGTCTAAAAGAGTTTACGCTTTGATCGTTCCCTGGAAGACCAGTAGTAGTTTCCGATGCACATCTGGAAGCATTCTGTAATCTGTGGACTATCAGAGTGTTGATGAAACACAGGAATTGCTTCGGGATTGAATACAACAGTCACCATGCGCACTTTCCTCCATGGGAGTAATGTCTCAAAGTGTTTACGTTTTGATCGTTCCATGGAAGAACAGTAGTAGTTTCCGATGCACATCTGGAGATATTCTATAATCTGTGTTGATGAAACACAGAATATGCGTAGGGATTTAATACAACAGTCACCATGCGCACTTTCCTCCATGGGAGTAATGTCTCAAAGAGGTTACGCGCTGATCGTTCCCTGGAAGACCAGTATTAAATTCCGATGCACATCTGGAGGCATTCTGTAATCTGTGGACTATCAGAGTGTTGATGAAACACAGAAATTGCATCGGGATTGGATACAACAGGTACCATGCCCACCTTCCTCAATGGGAGTAATGTCTCAAAGAGGTAACGCGCTGATCGTTCCCTGGAAGACCAGTATTAAATTCCGATGCACATCTGGAGGCATTTTGTAATCTGTGGACTATCAGAGTGTTGATGAAACACAGATATTGCATCGGGATTGAATACAACAGTCACCATGCGCACTTACCTCCACGGGAGTAATGTCTCAAACAATCTACGCTTTGATCGTTGTCTGGACCACCAGTGTTAGTTTCCGATGCACATCTTTAGGCATTCTGTAATCTGCGGACTATCAGAGTGTTGATGAAACACAGAAATTGCATCGGGATTGAATACAACAGTCACCATGCGCACCTTCCTCCATGGGAGTTATGTCTCAAAGAGTTTACGCTTTGATCGTTCCCTGGAAGACCAGTAGTAGTTTCTGATGCACATCTGGAGGCATTCTGTAATTTGTGGACTATCAGAGTGTGGATGAAACACAGGAATTGCTTCGGGATTGAATACAACAGTCACCATGCGCACTTCCCTCCACGGGAGTAATGTCTCAAACAGTCTACGCTTTGATCGTTCCCATGAAGACCAGTAGTCGTTTCCGATGCACATCTGGAGGCAATCTGTAATCTGTGGACCTTCAAAGTGTTGATGAAACACAGTTATTGTCTCGGGATTGAATACAACAGTCGTCATGCGCACTTTCCTCCATGGGAGTAATGTCTCAAACAGTCTACGCTTTGATCGTTCCCAGGAAGACCAGTAGTCGTTTCCGATGCACATCTGGAGGCATTCTGTAATCAGTGGGCTATCAGAGTGTTGATGAGACACAGAAAATGCATCGGGATTGAATACAACAGTCACCATGCGCACTTTCCTCCATGGGAGTAATGTCTCAAAGTGTTTACGTTTTGATCGTTCCATGGAAGAACAGTAGCAGTTTCCGATGCACATCTGGAGATATTCTGTAATCTGTGTTGATGAAACACAGAATATGCGTAGGGATTTAATACAACAGTCACCATGCGCACTTTCCTCCATGGGAGTAATGTCTCAAACAGTCTACGCTTTGATCGTTCCCTGGAGGACCAGTAGCAGTTTCCGATGCACATCTTTAGGCATTCTGTAATCTGTGGAGTATCAGAGTGTTGATGAAACACAGAAATTGCATCGGGATTGAATACAACAGTCACCATGCCCACCTTCCTCAATGGGAGTAATGTCTCAAAGAAGTTACGCTCTGATCGTTCCCTGGAAGACCAGTAGTCGTTTCCGATGCACATCTGGAGGCATTCTGTAATCGGTGGGCTATCAGAGTGTTGATGAGACACAGAAAATGCATCGGGATTAAATACAACAGTCACCATGCGCACTTTCCTCCATGGGAGTAATGTCTCAAAGTGTTTACGTTTTGATCGTTCCATGGAAAAACAGTAGTAGTTTCCGATGCACATCTGGAGATATTCTGTAATCTGTGTTGATGAAACACAGAATATGCGTAGGGATTTAATACAACACTCACCATGCCCACTTTCCTCCATGGGAGTAATGTCTCAAACAGTCTACGCTTTGATCGTTCCCTGGGGGACCAGTAGTAGTTTCCGATGCACATCTTTAGGCATTCTGTAATCTGTGGAGTATCAGAGTGTTGATGAAACACAGAAATTGCATCGGGATTGGATACAACAGTCACCATGCCCACCTTCCTCAATGGGAGTAATGTCTCAAAGAGGTTACGCGCTGATCGTTCCCTGGAAGACCAGTATTAAATTCCGATGCACATCTGGAGGCATTTTGTAATCTGTGGACTATCAGAGTGTTGATGAAACACAGATATTGCATCGGGATTGAATACAACAGTCACCATGCGCACATACCTCCACGGGAGTAATGTCTCAAACAATCTACGCTTTGATCGTTGTCTGGACCACCAGTGTTAGTTTCCGATGCACATCTGGTGGCATTCTGTAATCTGTGGACTATCAGAGTGTTGATGAAACACAGAAATTGCATCGGGATTGAATACAACATTCACCATGCGCACTTTGCTCCATGCGAGTAATGTCTCTAACAGTCTACGCTTGAATCGTTCCCTTAAAGACCAGTAGTAGTTTCCGATGCACAACTGGAGGCATTCTGTAATCTGTGGACTATCAGAGTGTTGATGAAATACAGAAATTGCATCGGGATTGAATACAACAGTCACCATGTTCAGTTTCCTCCATGTGATTAATTCTCAAACAGTATACGCTTTGATCGTTTGCTGGAAGACCAGTAGTAGTTTCCGATGCACATCTGGTGGCATTCTGTACTCTGTGGACTATCAGAGTGTTGATGAAAAACAGAAATTGCATCGGGATTGAATACAACAGTCACCATGCGCACTTTCCTCCATGCGTGTAATGTCTCCAACAGTCAACGCTTTAATCATTCCCTTGAAGACCAGTAGTAGTTTGCGATGCACATCTGGAGGCATTCTGTAATCTGCGGACTATCAGAGTGTTGATGAAACACAGAAATTGCATCGGGATTGAATACAACAGTCACCATACGCACCTTCCTCCATGGGAGTTATGTCTCAAAGAGTTTACGCTTTGATCGTTCCCTGGAAGACCAGTAGTAGTTTCCGATGCACATCTGGAAGCATTCTGTAATCTGTGGACTATCAGAGTGTTGATGAAACACAGGAATTGCTTCGGGATTGAATACAACAGTCACCATGCGCACTTTCCTCCATGGGAGTAATGTCTCAAAGTGTTTACGTTTTGATCGTTCCATGGAAGAACAGTAGTAGTTTCCGATGCACATCTGGAGATATTCTATAATCTGTGTTGATGAAACACAGAATATGCGTAGGGATTTAATACAACAGTCACCATGCGCACTTTCCTCCATGGGAGTAATGTCTCAAACAGTCTACGCTTTGATCGTTCCCTGGGGGACCAGTAGTAGTTTCCGATGCACATCTTTAGGCATTCTGTAATCTGTGGAGTATCAGAGTGTTGATGAAACACAGAAATTGCATCGGGATATAATACAACAGTCACCATGCGCACTTTCCTCCATGGGAGTAATGTCTCTAACAGTCTACGCTTTAATCATTCCCTTAAAGTCCAGTAGTAGTTTCCGATGCACAACTGGAGGCATTCTGTAATCTGTGGACTATCAGAGTGATGATGAAATACAGAAATTGCATCGGGATTGAATACAAGAGTCACCATGTTCAGTTTCCTCCATGTGAGTAATTCTCAAACAGTATACGCTTTGATCGTTCCCTGGAGACCAGTAGTAGTTTCCGATGCACATCTGGTGGCATTCTGTAATCTGCGGACTATCAGAGTGTTGATGAAACACAGAAATTGCATCGGGATTGAATACAACAGTCACCATGCGCACCTTCCTCCATGGGAGTTATGTCTCAAAGAGTTTACGCTTTGATCGTTGCCTGGAAGACCAGTAGTAGTTTCTGATGCACATCTGGAGGCATTCTGTAATTTGTGGACTATCAGAGTGTTGATGAAACACAGGAATTGCTTCGGGATTGAATACAACAGTCACCATGCGCACTTTCCTCCACGGGAGTAATGTCTCAAACAGTCTACGCTTTGATCGTTCCCATGAAGACCAGTAGTCGTTTCCGATGCACATCTGGAGGCAATCTGTAATCTGTGGACCTTCAAAGTGTTGATGAAACACAGTTATTGTCTCGGGATTGAATACAACAGTCGTCATGCGCACTTTCCTCCATGGGAGTAATGTCTCAAACAGTCTACGCTTTGATCGTTCCCAGGAAGACCAGTAGTCGTTTCCGATGCACATCTGGAGGCATTCTGTAATCAGTGGGCTATCAGAGTGTTGATGAGACACAGAAAATGCATCGGGATTGAATACAACAGTCACCATGCGCACTTTCCTCCATGGGAGTAATGTCTCAAAGTGTTTACGTTTTGATCGTTCCATGGAAGAACAGTAGCAGTTTCCGATGCACATCTGGAGATATTCTGTAATCTGTGTTGATGAAACACAGAATATGCGTAGGGATTTAATACAACAGTCACCATGCGCACTTTCCTCCATGGGAGTAATGTCTCAAACAGTCTACGCTTTGATCGTTCCCTGGAGGACCAGTAGTAGTTTCCGATGCACATCTTTAGGCATTCTGTAATCTGTGGAGTATCAGAGTGTTGATGAAACACAGAAATTGCATCGGGATTGAATACAACAGTCACCATGCCCACCTTCCTCAATGGGAGTAATGTCTCAAAGAAGTTACGCTCTGATCGTTCCCTGGAAGACCAGTAGTCGTTTCCGATGCACATCTGGAGGCATTCTGTAATCGGTGGGCTATCAGAGTGTTGATGAGACACAGAAAATGCATCGGGATTGAATACGACAGTCACCATGCGCACTTTCCTCCATGGGAGTAATGTCTCAAAGTGTTTACGTTTTGATCGTTCCATGGAAGAACAGTAGTAGTTTCCGATGCACATCTGGAGATATTCTGTAATCTGTGTTGATGAAACACAGAATATGCGTAGGGATTTAATACAACACTCACCATGCCCACTTTCCTCCATGGGAGTAATGTCTCAAACAGTCTACGCTTTGATCGTTCCCTGGGGGACCAGTAGTAGTTTCCGATGCACATCTTTAGGCATTCTGTAATCTGTGGAGTATCAGAGTGTTGATGAAACACAGAAATTGCATCGGGATTGGATACAACAGTCACCATGCCCACCTTCCTCAATGGGAGTAATGTCTCAAAGAGGTTACGCGCTGATCGTTCCCTGGAAGACCAGTATTAAATTCCGATGCACATCTGGAGGCATTTTGTAATCTGTGGACTATCAGAGTGTTGATGAAACACAGATATTGCATCGGGATTGAATACAACAGTCACCATGCGCACTTACCTCCACGGGAGTAATGTCTCAAACAATCTACGCTTTGATCGTTGTCTGGACCACCAGTGTTAGTTTCCGATGCACATCTGGTGGCATTCTGTAATCTGTGGACTATCAGAGTGTTGATGAAACACAGAAATTGCATCGGGATTGAATACAACATTCACCATGCGCACTTTGCTCCATGCGAGTAATGTCTCTAACAGTCTACGCTTTAATCGTTCCCTTAAAGACCAGTAGTAGTTTCCGATGCACAACTGGAGGCATTCTGTAATCTGTGGACTATCAGAGTGTTGATGAAATACAGAAATTGCATCGGGATTGAATACAACAGTCACCATGTTCAGTTTCCTCCATGTGATTAATTCTCAAACAGTATACGCTTTGATCGTTTGCTGGAAGACCAGTAGTAGTTTCCGATGCACATCTGGTGGCATTCTGTACTCTGTGGACTATCAGAGTGTTGATGAAAAACAGAAATTGCATCGGGATTGAATACAATATTCACCATGCGCACTTTCCTCAACGGGAGCAATGTCCCAAACAGTCTACGCCTTGATCGCTCCCTGGAAGACCAGAAGCAGTTTCCGATATACATCTGTAGGCATACTGTAATCTGTGGAATATCAGAGTGTTGATGAAACACAGAAATCTCATTGGGATTGAATACAACGTTCAGCATGCGCACTTTCCTCCACGTGAGTAATGTCTCAAACAGTCTACGCTTTGATCGTTCCCTGGAGGACCAGTAGTAGTTTCCGATGCACATCTTTAGGCATTCTGTAATCTGTGGACTATCAGAGTGTTGATGAAACACAGAAGTTGCATCCTGATTGAATACAACAGTCACCATGGGCACCTTCCTCCATGGGAGTAATGTCTCAAACAGTCTACGCTTTGATCGTTCCCTGGAAGACCACTAGTAGTTTCCGATGCACATCTGGAGACATTCTGTAATCTGTGGACTATCAGACTGTTGATGAAACACAGATATTGCATCGGGATTGAATACAACAGTCACATGCGCACTTTCCTCCATGGGAGTAATGTCTCAAACAGTCTACGCATTGATCGTTCCCTGGAAGACCACTAGTAGTTTCCGATGCACATCTGGAGACATTCTGTAATCTGTGGAGTATCAGAGTGTTGATGAAACACAGAAATTGCATCGGGATTGAATACAACAGTCACCATGCGCACCTTCCTCAATGGGAGAAATGTCTCAAAGAGGTTACGCTTTGATCGTTCCCTTGAAGACCAGTAGTAGTTTCCGATTCACATCTGGAGGCATTTTGTAATCTGTGGACTATCAGAGTGTTGATGAAACACAGAAATTGCATCGGGATTGAATACAACAGTCACCATGTGCACTTACCTCCAAGGGAGTAATATCTCAAACAATCTACACTTTGATCGTTCCCTGGACCACCAGTGGTAGTTTCCGATGCACATCTGGAGGCTTTCTGTAATCTGTGGACCTTCAAAATGTTGATGAAACACATTATTTGCATCGGGATTGAATAAAACAGTCACCATTCGCACCTTTCTCCATGGGAGTTATGTCTCAAAGAGTTTACGCTTTGATCGTTCCCTGGAAGACCAGTAGTAGTTTCCGATGCACATCTGGAGGCATTCTGTAATCTGTGGACTATCAGAGTGTTGATGCAATGTAGAAATTGCATCGGGATTGAATACAACATTCACCATGCGCACTTTGCTCCATGCGAGTAATGTCTCTAACAGACTACGCTTTAATCGATCCCTTAAAGACCAGTAGTAGTTTCCGATGCACAACTGGAGGCATTCTGTAATCTGTGGGCTAACTGAGTGTTGATGAAACACAGAAATCTCATTGGGATTGAATACAACGTTCAGCATGCGCACTTTCCTCCACGTGAGTAATGTCTCAAACAGTCTACGCTTTGATCGTTCCCTGGAGGACCAGTAGTAGTTTCCGATGCACATCTTTAGGCATTCTGTAATCTGTGGACTATCAGAGTGTTGATGAAACACAGAAGTTGCATCCTGATTGAATACAACAGTCACCATGGGCACCTTCCTCCATGGGAGTAATGTCTCAAACAGTCTACGCTTTGATCGTTCCCTGGAAGACCACTAGTAGTTTCCGATGCACATCTGGAGACATTCTGTAATCTGTGGACTATCAGACTGTTGATGAAACACAGATATTGCATCGGGATTGAATACAACAGTCACATGCGCACTTTCCTCCATGGGAGTAATGTCTCAAACAGTCTACGCATTGATCGTTCCCTGGAAGACCACTAGTAGTTTCCGATGCACATCTGGAGACATTCTGTAATCTGTGGAGTATCAGAGTGTTGATGAAACACAGAAATTGCATCGGGATTGAATACAACAGTCACCATGCGCACCTTCCTCAATGGGAGAAATGTCTCAAAGAGGTTACGCTTTGATCGTTCCCTTGAAGACCAGTAGTAGTTTCCGATTCACATCTGGAGGCATTTTGTAATCTGTGGACTATCAGAGTGTTGATGAAACACAGAAATTGCATCGGGATTGAATACAACAGTCACCATGTGCACTTACCTCCAAGGGAGTAATATCTCAAACAATCTACACTTTGATCGTTCCCTGGACCACCAGTGGTAGTTTCCGATGCACATCTGGAGGCTTTCTGTAATCTGTGGACCTTCAAAATGTTGATGAAACACATTATTTGCATCGGGATTGAATAAAACAGTCACCATTCGCACCTTTCTCCATGGGAGTTATGTCTCAAAGAGTTTACGCTTTGATCGTTCCCTGGAAGACCAGTAGTAGTTTCCGATGCACATCTGGAGGCATTCTGTAATCTGTGGACTATCAGAGTGTTGATGCAATGTAGAAATTGCATCGGGATTGAATACAACATTCACCATGCGCACTTTGCTCCATGCGAGTAATGTCTCTAACAGACTACGCTTTAATCGATCCCTTAAAGACCAGTAGTAGTTTCCGATGCACAACTGGAGGCATTCTGTAATCTGTGGACTATCAGAGTGTTGATGAAAAACAGAAATTGCATCGGGATTGAATACAACAGTCACCATGTTTAGTTTCCTCCATGGAAGAAATTCTCAAACTGTATACGCTTTGATCGTTCCCTGGAGACCAGTAGTAGTTTCCGATGCACATCTGGTAGCATACTGTAATCTGCGGACTATCAGAGTGTTGATGAAACACAGAAATAGCATCGGGATTGAATACAACGGTCACCATGCGCACCTTCCTCCATGGGAGTTATGTCTCAAAGAGTTTACGCTTTGATCGTTCCCTGGAAGACCAGTAGTAGTTTCCGATGCACATCTGGAAGCATTCTGTAATCTGTGGACTATCAGAGTGTTGATGAAACACAGGAATTGCTTCGGGATTGAATACAACAGTCACCATGCGCACTTTCCTCCATGGGAGTAATGTCTCAAAGTGTTTACGTTTTGATCGTTCCATGGAAGAACAGTAGTAGTTTCCGATGCACATCTGGAGATATTCTATAATCTGTGTTGATGAAACACAGAATATGCGTAGGGATTTAATACAACAGTCACCATGCGCACTTTCCTCCATGGGAGTAATGTCTCAAACAGTCTACGCTTTGATCGTTCCCTAGGGGACCAGTAGTAGTTTCCGATGCACATCTTTAGGCATTCTGTAATCTGTGGAGTATCAGAGTGTTGATGAAACACAGAAATTGCATCGGGATTTAATACAACAGTCACCATGCGCACTTTCCTCCATGGGAGTAATGTCTCTAACAGTCTACGCTTTAATCATTCCCTTAAAATCCAGTAGTAGTTTCCGATGCACAACTGGAGGCATTCTGTAATCTGTGGACTATCAGAGTGATGATGAAATACAGAAATTGCATCGGGATTGAATACAAGAGTCACCATGTTCAGTTTCCTCCATGTGAGTAATTCTCAAACAGTATACGCTTTGATCGTTCCCTGGAGACCAGTAGTAGTTTCCGATGCACATCTGGTGGCATTCTGTAATCTGCGGACTATCAGAGTGTTGATGAAACACAGAAATTGCATCGGGATTGAATACAACAGTCACCATGCGCACCTTCCTCCATGGGAGTTATGTCTCAAAGAGTTTACGCTTTGATCGTTGCCTGGAAGACCAGTAGTAGTTTCTGATGCACATCTGGAGGCATTCTGTAATTTGTGGACTATCAGAGTGTGGATGAAACACAGGAATTGCTTCGGGATTGAATACAACAGTCACCATGCGCACTTTCCTCCACGGGAGTAATGTCTCAAACAGTCTACGCTTTGATCGTTCCCATGAAGACCAGTAGTCGTTTCCGATGCACATCTGGAGGCAATCTGTAATCTGTGGACCTTCAAAGTGTTGATGAAACACAGTTATTGTCTCGGGATTGAATACAACAGTCGTCATGCGCACTTTCCTCCATGGGAGTAATGTCTCAAACAGTCTACGCTTTGATCGTTCCCAGGAAGACCAGTAGTCGTTTCCGATGCACATCTGGAGGCATTCTGTAATCAGTGGGCTATCAGAGTGTTGATGAGACACAGAAAATGCATCGGGATTGAATACAACAGTCACCATGCGCACTTTCCTCCATGGGAGTAATGTCTCAAAGTGTTTACGTTTTGATCGTTCCATGGAAGAACAGTAGCAGTTTCCGATGCACATCTGGAGATATTCTGTAATCTGTGTTGATGAAACACAGAATATGCGTAGGGATTTAATACAACAGTCACCATGCGCACTTTCCTCCATGGGAGTAATGTCTCAAACAGTCTACGCTTTGATCGTTCCCTGGAGGACCAGTAGTAGTTTCCGATGCACATCTTTAGGCATTCTGTAATCTGTGGAGTATCAGAGTGTTGATGAAACACAGAAATTGCATCGGGATTGAATACAACAGTCACCATGCCCACCTTCCTCAATGGGAGTAATGTCTCAAAGAAGTTACGCTCTGATCGTTCCCTGGAAGACCAGTAGTCGTTTCCGATGCACATCTGGAGGCATTCTGTAATCGGTGGGCTATCAGAGTGTTGATGAGACACAGAAAATGCATCGGGATTGAATACAACAGTCACCATGCGCACTTTCCTCCATGGGAGTAATGTCTCAAAGTGTTTACGTTTTGATCGTTCCATGGAAGAACAGTAGTAGTTTCCGATGCACATCTGGAGATATTCTGTAATCTGTGTTGATGAAACACAGAATATGCGTAGGGATTTAATACAACACTCACCATGCCCACTTTCCTCCATGGGAGTAATGTCTCAAACAGTCTACGCTTTGATCGTTCCCTGGGGGACCAGTAGTAGTTTCCGATGCACATCTTTAGGCATTCTGTAATCTGTGGAGTATCAGAGTGTTGATGAAACACAGAAATTGCATCGGGATTGGATACAACAGTCACCATGCCCACCTTCCTCAATGGGAGTAATGTCTCAAAGAGGTTACGCGCTGATCGTTCCCTGGAAGACCAGTATTAAATTCCGATGCACATCTGGAGGCATTTTGTAATCTGTGGACTATCAGAGTGTTGATGAAACACAGATATTGCATCGGGATTGAATACAACAGTCACCATGCGCACTTACCTCCACGGGAGTAATGTCTCAAACAATCTACGCTTTGATCGTTGTCTGGACCACCAGTGTTAGTTTCCGATGCACATCTGGTGGCATTCTGTAATCTGTGGACTATCAGAGTGTTGATGAAACACAGAAATTGCATCGGGATTGAATACAACATTCACCATGCGCACTTTGCTCCATGCGAGTAATGTCTCTAACAGTCTACGCTTTAATCGTTCCCTTAAAGACCAGTAGTAGTTTCCGATGCACAACTGGAGGCATTCTGTAATCTGTGGACTATCAGAGTGTTGATGAAATACAGAAATTGCATCGGGATTGAATACAACAGTCACCATGTTCAGTTTCCTCCATGTGATTAATTCTCAAACAGTATACGCTTTGACCGTTTGCTGGAAGACCAGTAGTAGTTTCCGATGCACATCTGGTGGCATTCTGTACTCTGTGGACTATCAGAGTGTTGATGAAAAACAGAAATTGCATCGGGATTGAATACAATATTCACCATGCGCACTTTCCTCAACGGGAGCAATGTCCCAAACAGTCTACGCTTTGATCGCTCCCTGGAAGACCAGAAGCAGTTTCCGATATACATCTGTAGGCATACTGTAATCTGTGGAATATCAGAGTGTTGATGGAACACAGAAATCTCATTGGGATTGAATACAACATTCAGCATGCGCACTTTCCTCCACGTGAGTAATGTCTCAAACAGTCTACGCTTTGATCGTTCCCTGGAGGACCAGTAGTAGTTTCCGATGCACATCTTTAGGCATTCTGTAATCTGTGGACTATCAGAGTGTTGATGAAACACAGAAGTTGCATCCTGATTGAATACAACAGTCACCATGGGCACCTTCCTCCATGGGAGTAACGTCTCAAACAGTCTACGCTTTGATCGTTCCCTGGAAGACCACTAGTAGTTTCCGATGCACATCTGGAGACATTCTGTAATCTGTGGACTATCAGACTGTTGATGAAACACAGATATTGCATCGGGATTGAATACAACAGTCACATGCGCACTTTCCTCCATGGGAGTAATGTCTCAAACAGTCTACGCATTGATCGTTCCCTGGAAGACCACTAGTAGTTTCCGATGCACATCTGGAGACATTCTGTAATCTGTGGAGTATCAGAGTGTTGATGAAACACAGAAATTGCATCGGGATTGAATACAACAGTCACCATGCGCAGCTTCCTCAATGGGAGAAATGTCTCAAAGAGGTTACGCTTTGATCGTTCCCTTGAAGACCAGTAGTAGTTTCCGATTCACATCTGGAGGCATTTTGTAATCTGTGGACTATCAGAGTGTTGATGAAACACAGAAATTGCATCGGGATTGAATACAACAGTCACCATGTGCACTTACCTCCAAGGGAGTAATATCTCAAACAATCTACACTTTGATCGTTCCCTGGACCACCAGTGGTAGTTTCCGATGCACATCTGGAGGCTTTCTGTAATCTGTGGACCTTCAAAATGTTGATGAAACACATTATTTGCATCGGGATTGAATAAAACAGTCACCATTCGCACCTTTCTCCATGGGAGTTATGTCTCAAAGAGTTTACGCTTTGATCGTTCCCTGGAAGACCAGTAGTAGTTTCCGATGCACATCTGGAGGCATTCTGTAATCTGTGGACTATCAGAGTGTTGATGCAATGTAGAAATTGCATCGGGATTGAATACAACATTCACCATGCGCACTTTGCTCCATGCGAGTAATGTCTCTAACAGACTACGCTTTAATCGATCCCTTAAAGACCAGTAGTAGTTTCCGATGCACAACTGGAGGCATTCTGTAATCTGTGGACTATCAGAGTGTTGATGAAAAACAGAAATTGCATCGGGATTGAATACAACAGTCACCATGTTTAGTTTCCTCCATGGAAGAAATTCTCAAACTGTATACGCTTTGATCGTTCCCTGGAGACCAGTAGTAGTTTCCGATGCACATCTGGTAGCATACTGTAATCTGCGGACTATCAGAGTGTTGATTAAACACAGAAATAGCATCGGGATTGAATACAACAGTCACCATGCGCACCTTCCTCCATGGGAGTTATGTCTCAAAGAGTTTACGCTTTGATCGTTCCCTGGAATACCAGTAGTAGTTTCCGATGCACATCTGGAGGCATTCTGTAATCTGTGGACTATCAGAGTGTTGATGAAACACAGGAATTGCTTCGGGATTGAACACAACAGTCACCATGTTCAATTTCCTCCATGGGAGTAATTCTTAAACAATATACGCTTTGATCGTTTGCTGGAAGACTAGTAGTAGTTTCCGATGCACATCTGGTGGCATTCTGTACTCTGTGGACTATCAGAGTGTTGATGAAACACAGAAATTGCATCGGGATTGAATACAACAGTCACCATGGGCACCTTCCTCCATGGGAGTAATGTCTCAAACAGTCTACGCCTTGATCGTTCCCTGGAAGACCACTAGTAGTTTCCGATGCACATCTGGAGACATTCTGTAATCTGTGGACTATCAGACTGTTGATGAAACACAGATATTGCATCGGGATTGAATACAACAGTCACATGCGCACTTTCCTCCATGGGACTAATGTCTCAAACAGTCTACGCATTGATCGTTCCCTGGAAGACCACTAGTAGTTTCCGATGCACATCTGGAGACATTCTGTAATCTGTGGAGTATCAGAGTGTTGATGAAACACAGAAATTGCATCGGGATTGAATACAACAGTCACCATGCGCACCTTCCTCAATGGGAGAAATGTCTCAAAGAGGTTACGCTTTGATCGTTCCCTTGAAGACCAGTAGTAGTTTCCGATTCACATCTGGAGGCATTTTGTAATCTGTGGACTATCAGAGTGTTGATGAAACACAGAAATTGCATCGGGATTGAATACAACAGTCACCATGTGCACTTACCTCCACGGGAGTAATATCTCAAACAATCTACACTTTGATCGTTCCCTGGACCACCAGTGGTAGTTTCCGATGCACATCTGGAGGCATTCTGTAATCTGTGGACCTTCAAAGTGTTGATGAAACACATTATTTGCATCGGGATTGAATAAAACAGTCACCATTCGCACCTTTCTCCATGGGAGTTATGTCTCAAAGAGTTTACGCTTTGATCGTTCCCTGGAAGACCAGTAGTAGTTTCCGATGCACATCTGGAGGCATTCTGTAATCTGTGGACTATCAGAGTGTTGATGAAATGTAGAAATTGCATCGGGATTGAATACAACATTCACCATGCGCACTTTGCTCCATGCGAGTAATGTCTCTAACAGTCTACGCTTTAATCGATCCCTTAAAGACCAGTAGTAGTTTCCGATGCACAACTGGATGCATTCTGTAATCTGTGGACTATCAGAGTGTTGATGAAAAACAGAAATTGCATCGGGATTGAATACAACAGTCACCATGTTCAGTTTCCTCCATGGAAGTACTTCTCAAACAGTATACGCTTTGATCGTTCCCTGGAGACCAGTAGTAGTTTCCGATGCACATCTGGAAGCATACTGTAATCTGCGGACTATCAGAGTGTTGATGAAACACAGAAATAGCATCGGGATTGAATACAACAGTCACCATGCGCACCTTCCTCCATGGGAGTTATGTCTCACAGAGTTTACGGTTTGATCGTTCCCTGGAAGACCAGTAGTAGTTTCCGATGCACATCTGGAGGCATTCTGTAATCTGTGGACTATCAGAGTGTTGATGAAACACAGGAATTGCTTCGGGATTGAACACAACAGTCAACATGTTCAATTTCCTACATGGGAGTAATTCTTAAACAGTATACGCTTTGATCGTTTGCTGGAAGACTAGTAGTAGTTTCCGATGCACATCTGGTGGCATTATGTACTCTGTGGACTATCAGAGTGTTGATGAAACACTGAAATTGCATCGGGATTGAATACAACAGTCACCTTGCGCACTTTCCTCAACGGGAGCAATTTCCCAAACAGTCTACGCTTTGATCGCTCCCTGGAAGACCAGAAGCAGTTTCCGATGCACATCTGTAGGCATACTGTAATCTGTGGAATATCAGAGTGTTGATGAAACACAGAAATTTCATCGGGATTGAATACAACAGTCATCATGCGCACTTTCCTCCACGGGAGTTATGTCACAAACAGTCTACGCTTTGATCGTTAACTTTAAGACCAGTAGTAGTTTCCGACGCTCGTCTGGTCGCATTCTGTAATCTGTGGACTATCAGAGTGTTGATGAAACACAGAAATTACCTCGGGATTGAATACAAATTCACCATGGGCACTTTCCTCCATGGGAGTAATGTCTCAAACAGTTTACGCTTTGATCGTTCCCTGGAAGAGCAGTAGTCGTTTCCGATGCACATCTGGAGATATCCTGTAATCTGTGTTGATGAAACACAGAATTTGCGTACGGATTTAATATAACAGTCACCATGCGCACTTTCCTCCATGGGAGTAATGTCTCAAAAAAAGTCTACGCTTTGATCGTTCCCTGCAAGACCAGTAGTAGTTTCCGATGCACATCTGGAGGCATTCTGTAATCTGTGGACTATCAGAGTGTTGATGAAACACAGAAATTGCATCGGGACTGAATACAACAGTAACCATGCGCACTTACCTCCATGGGAGTAATGTCTCAAACAGTCTACGCTTTGATCGTTCCCTGGAGGACCAGTAGTAGTTTCCGATGCACATCTGGAGGCATTCTGTAATCTGTGAACTATCAGAGTGTTGATGAAACACAGAAATTGCATCGGGATTGAATAAAAAAGTCACCATGCGCACATTCCTCCATGGGAGTAATGTCTCAAACAGTCTACGCTTTGATCGTTCCCTGGAAGACCAGTTGTAGTTTCCGATGCACATCTGGAGACATTCTGTAATCTGTGGACTATCAGACTGTTGATGAAACACAGATATTGCATCGGGATTGAACACAACAGTCACATGCGCATTTTCCTCCATGGGATTAATGTCTCAAACAGTCTACGCTTTGATCGTTCCCTTGAAGACCAGTAGTAGTTTCCGATTCACATCTGGAGGCATTTTGTAATCTGTGGACTATCAGAGTGTTGATGAAACACAGAAATTGCATCGGGATTGAATACAACAGTCACCATGTGCACTTACCTCCACGGGAGTAATATCTCAAACAATCTACACTTTGATCGTTCCCTGGACCACCAGTGGTAGTTTCCGATGCACATCTGGAGGCATTCTGTAATCTGTGGACCTTCAAAGTGTTGATGAAACACATTATTTGCATCGGGATTGAATAAAACAGTCACCATTCGCACCTTTCTCCATGGGAGTTATGTCTCAAAGAGTTTACGCTTTGATCGTTCCCTGGAAGACCAGTAGTAGTTTCCGATGCACATCTGGAGGCATTCTGTAATCTGTGGACTATCAGAGTGTTGATGAAATGTAGAAATTGCATCGGGATTGAATACAACATTCACCATGCGCACTTTGCTCCATGCGAGTAATGTCTCTAACAGTCTACGCTTTAATCGATCCCTTAAAGACCAGTAGTAGTTTCCGATGCACAACTGGATGCATTCTGTAATCTGTGGACTATCAGAGTGTTGATGAAAAACAGAAATTGCATCGGGATTGAATACAACAGTCACCATGTTCAGTTTCCTCCATGGAAGTACTTCTCAAACAGTATACGCTTTGATCGTTCCCTGGAGACCAGTAGTAGTTTCCGATGCACATCTGGAAGCATACTGTAATCTGCGGACTATCAGAGTGTTGATGAAACACAGAAATAGCATCGGGATTGAATACAACAGTCACCATGCGCACAATCCTCCATGGGAGTTATGTCTCACAGAGTTTACGGTTTGATCGTTCCCTGGAAGACCAGTAGTAGTTTCCGATGCACATCTGGAGGCATTCTGTAATCTGTGGACTATCAGAGTGTTGATGAAACACAGGAATTGCTTCGGGATTGAACACAACAGTCACCATGTTCAATTTCCTACATGGGAGTAATTCTTAAACAGTATACGCTTTGATCGTTTGCTGGAAGACTAGTAGTAGTTTCCGATGCACATCTGGTGGCATTATGTACTCTGTGGACTATCAGAGTGTTGATGAAACACTGAAATTGCATCGGGATTGAATACAACAGTCACCTTGCGCACTTTCCTCAACGGGAGCAATTTCCCAAACAGTCTACGCTTTGATCGCTCCCTGGAAGACCAGAAGCAGTTTCCGATGCACATCTGTAGGCATACTGTAAACTGTGGAATATCAGAGTGTTGATGAAACACAGAAATTTCATCGGGATTGAATACAACAGTCATCATGCGCACTTTCCTCCACGGGAGTTATGTCACAAACAGTCTACGCTTTGATCGTTAACTTTAAGACCAGTAGTAGTTTCCGACGCTCGTCTGGTCGCATTCTGTAATCTGTGGACTATCAGAGTGTTGATGAAACACAGAAATTACCTCGGGATTGAATACAAAAGTCACCATGGGCACTTTCCTCCATGGGAGTAATGTCTCAAACAGTTTACGCTTTGATCGTTCCCTGGAAGAGCAGTAGTCGTTTCCGATGCACATCTGGAGATATCCTGTAATCTGTGTTGATGAAACACAGAATTTGCGTACGGATTTAATATAACAGTCACCATGCGCACTTTCCTCCATGGGAGTAATGTCTCAAAAAAAGTCTACGCTTTGATCGTTCCCTGCAAGACCAGTAGTAGTTTCCGATGCACATCTGGAGGCATTCTGTAATCTGTGGACTATCAGAGTGTTGATGAAACACAGAAATTGCATCGGGACTGAATACAACAGTAACCATGCGCACTTACCTCCATGGGAGTAATGTCTCAAACAGTCTACGCTTTGATCGTTCCCTGGAGGACCAGTAGTAGTTTCCGATGCACATCTGGAGGCATTCTGTAATCTGTGAACTATCAGAGTGTTGATGAAACACAGAAATTGCATCGGGATTGAATAAAAAAGTCACCATGCGCACATTCCTCCATGGGAGTAATGTCTCAAACAGTCTACGCTTTGATCGTTCCCTGGAAGACCAGTTGTAGTTTCCGATGCACATCTGGAGACATTCTGTAATCTGTGGACTATCAGACTGTTGATGAAACACAGATATTGCATCGGGATTGAACACAACAGTCACATGCGCATTTTCCTCCATGGGATTAATGTCTCAAACAGTCTACGCTTTGATCGTTCCCTGGAAGACCAGTAGTAGTTTCCGATGCACATCTGGAGACATTCTGTAATCTGTGGAGTATCAGAGTGTTGATGAAAGACAGAAATTGCATCGGGATTGAATACAACAGTCACCATGCGCACCTTCCTCAATGGGAGTAATGTCTCAAAGAGGTTACGCTTTGATCGTTCCCTGGAAGACCAGTAGTGGTTTCCGATGCACATCTGGAGGCATTTTGTAATCTGTGGACTATCAGAGTGTTGATGAAACACAGAAATTGCATCGGTATTGAATACAACAGTCACCATGCGCACTTACCTCCACGGGAGTAATGTCTCAAAAAATCTACGCTTTGATCGTTCCCTGGACCACCAGTGGTAGTTTCCGATGCACATCTGGAGGCACTCTGAAATCTGTGGACCTTCAAAATGTTGATGAAACAGATTATTTGCATCGGGATTGAATACAACAGTCACCATGTTCAGTTTCCTCCATGGGAGTAATCCTCAAACAGTATACGCTTTGATCGTTCCCTGTAGACCAGTAGTAGTTTCCGATGCACATCTGGTGGCATTCTGTAATCGGTGGACTATCAGAGTGTTGATTAAACACAGATATTGCATCTGGATTGAATACAACAGTCACCATGCGCACTTTCATCAACGGGAGCAATGTCCCAAACAGTCTACGCTTTGATCGTTCCCTGGAAGAACAGAAGTAGTTTGCGATGCACATCTGTAGGCATACTGTTATCTGTGGACTATCAGAGTGTTGATGAAACACAGAAATTGCATCGGGATTGAATACAATAGTCACCATGCGTACTTTCCTCCATGGGAGTAATTCTCAGTCTATGTTTTGATCATTCCCTGGAAGAACAGTTGTAATTTCCGATGTACATATGGAGGCATTCTGTAATCTGTGGGCTATCAGAGTGTTGATGAAACACAGAAATTGCATCGGGATCGAATACAACAGTATACAAACCCACTTTCCCACCATGGGAGTAATGTCTCAGACAGTCTACGCTTTGATCGTTCCCTGGAGACCAGTAGTAGTTTCCGATGCACATCTGGTAGCATACTGTAATCTGCGGACTATCAGAGTGTTGATGAAACACAGAAATAGCATCGGGATTGAATACAACAGTCACCATGCGCACCTTCCTCCATGGGAGTTATGTCTCAAAGAGTTTACGCTTTGATCGTTCCCTGGAATACCAGTAGTAGTTTCCGATGCACATCTGGAGGCATTCTGTAATCTGTGGACTATCAGAGTGTTGATGAAACACAGGAATTGCTTCGGGATTGAACACAACAGTCACCATGTTCAATTTCCTCCATGGGAGTAATTCTTAAACAGTATACGCTTTGATCGTTTGCTGGAAGACTAGTAGTAGTTTCCGATGCACATCTGGTGGCATTCTGTACTCTGTGGACTATCAGAGTGTTGATGAAACACAGAAATTGCATCGGGATTGAATACAACAGTCACCATGCGCACTTTCCTCAACGGGAGCAATGTCCCAAACAGTCTACGCTTTGATCGCTCCCTGGAAGACCAGAAGCAGTTTCCGATGCACATCTGTAGGCATACTGTAATCTGTGGAATATCAGAGTGTTGATGAAACACAGAAATCTCATTGGGATTGAATACAACATTGAGCATGCGCACTTTCCTCCACGTGAGTAATGTCTCAAACAGTCTACGCTTTGATCGTTCCCTGGAGGACCAGTAGTAGTTTCCGATGCACGTCTGGTTTCATTCTGTAATCTGTGGACTATCAGAGTGTTGATGAAACACAGAAGTTGCATCCTGATTGAATACAACAGTCACCATGGGCACCTTCCTCCATGGGAGTAATGTCTCAAACAGTCTACGCTTTGATCGTTCCCTGGAAGACCAGTAGTAGTTTCCGATGCACATCTGGAGACATTCTGTAATCTGTGGACTATCAGACTGTTGATGAAACACAGATATTGCATCGGGATTGAATACAACTGTCACATGCGCACTTTCCTCCATGGGAGTAATGTCTCAAACAGTCTACGCATTGATCGTTCCCTGGAAGACCACTAGTAGTTTCCGATGCACATCTGGAGACATTCTGTAATCTGTGGAGTATCAGAGTGTTGATGAAACACAGAAATTGCATCTGGATTGAATACAACAGTCACCATGCGCACTTTCATCAACGGGAGCAATGTCCCAAACAGTCTACGCTTTGATCGTTCCCTGGAAGAACAGAAGTAGTTTGCGATGCACATCTGTAGGCATACTGTTATCTGTGGACTATCAGAGTGTTGATGAAACACAGAAATTGCATCGGGATTGAATACAATAGTCACCATGCGTACTTTCCTCCATGGGAGTAATTCTCAGTCTATGTTTTGATCATTCCCTGGAAGAACAGTTGTAATTTCCGATGTACATATGGAGGCATTCTGTAATCTGTGGGCTATCAGAGTGTTGATGAAACACAGAAATTGCATCGGGATCGAATACAACAGTATACAAACCCACTTTCCCACCATGGGAGTAATGTCTCAGACAGTCTACGCTTTGATCGTTCCCTGGAGACCAGTAGTAGTTTCCGATGCACATCTGGTAGCATACTGTAATCTGCGGACTATCAGAGTGTTGATGAAACACAGAAATAGCATCGGGATTGAATACAACAGTCACCATGCGCACCTTCCTCCATGGGAGTTATGTCTCAAAGAGTTTACGCTTTGATCGTTCCCTGGAATACCAGTAGTAGTTTCCGATGCACATCTGGAGGCATTCTGTAATCTGTGGACTATCAGAGTGTTGATGAAACACAGGAATTGCTTCGGGATTGAACACAACAGTCACCATGTTCAATTTCCTCCATGGGAGTAATTCTTAAACAGTATACGCTTTGATCGTTTGCTGGAAGACTAGTAGTAGTTTCCGATGCACATCTGGTGGCATTCTGTACTCTGTGGACTATCAGAGTGTTGATGAAACACAGAAATTGCATCGGGATTGAATACAACAGTCACCATGTGCACTTTCCTCAACGGGAGCAATGTCCCAAACAGTCTACGCTTTGATCGCTCCCTGGAAGACCAGAAGCAGTTTCCGATGCACATCTGTAGGCATACTGTAATCTGTGGAATATCAGAGTGTTGATGAAACACAGATATTGCATCGGGATTGAATACAACAGTCACATGCGCACTTTCCTCCATGGGAGTAATGTCTCAAACAGTCTACGCATTGATCGTTCCCTGGAAGACCACTAGTAGTTTCCGATGCACATCTGGAGACATTCTGTAATCTGTGGAGTATCAGAGTGTTGATGAAACACAGAAATTGCATCGGGATTGAATACAACAGTCACCATGCGCACCTTCCTCAATGGGAGAAATGTCTCAAAGAGGTTACGCTTTGATCGTTCCCTTGAAGACCAGTAGTAGTTTCCGATTCACATCTGGAGGCATTTTGTAATCAGTGGACTATCAGAGTGTTGATGAAACACAGAAATTGCATCGGGATTGAATACAACAGTCACCATGTGAACTTACCTCCACGGGAGTAATATCTCAAACAATCTACACTTTGATCGTTCCCTGGACCACCAGTGGTAGTTTCCGATGCACATCTGGAGGCATTCTGTAATCTGTGGACCTTCAAAATGTTGATGAAACACATTATTTGCATCGGGATTGAATAAAACAGTCACCATTCGCACCTTTCTCCATGGGAGTTATGTCTCAAAGAGTTTACGCTTTGATCGTTCCCTGGAAGACCAGTAGTAGTTTCCGATGCACATCTGGAGGCATTCTGTAATCTGTGGACTATCAGAGTGTTGATGAAATGTAGAAATTGCATCGGGATTGAATACAACATTCACCATGCGCACTTTGCTCCATGCGAGTAATGTCTCTAACAGTCTACGCTTTAATCGATCCCTTAAAGACCAGTAGTAGTTTCCGATGCACAACTGTATGCATTCTGTAATCTGTGGACTATCAGAGTGTTGATGAAAAACAGAAATTGCATCGGGATTGAATACAACAGTCACCATGTTCAGTTTCCTCCATGGAAGTACTTCTCAAACAGTATACGCTTTGATCGTTCCCTGGTGACCAGTAGTAGTTTCCGATGCACATCTGGAAGCATACTGTAATCTGCGGACTATCAGAGTGTTGATGAAACACAGAAATAGCATCGGGATTGAATACAACAGTCACCATGCGCACCTTCCTCCATGGGAGTTATGTCTCACAGAGTTTACGGTTTGATCGTTCCCTGGAAGACCAGTAGTAGTTTCCGATGCACATCTGGAGGCATTCTGTAATCTGTGGACTATCAGAGTGTTGATGAAACACAGGAATTGCTTCGGGATTGAACACAACAGTCACCATGTTCAATTTCCTCCATGGGAGTAATTCTTAAACAGTATACGCTTTGATCGTTTGCTGGAAGACTAGTAGTAGTTTCCGATGCACATCTGGTGGCATTATGTACTCTGTGGACTATCAGAGTGTTGATGAAACACTGAAATTGCATCGGGATTGAATACAACAGTCACCTTGCGCACTTTCCTCAACGGGAGCAATTTCCCAAACAGTCTACGCTTTGATCGCTCCCTGGAAGACCAGAAGCAGTTTCCGATGCACATCTGTAGGCATACTGTAATCTGTGGAATATCAGAGTGTTGATGAAACACAGAAATTTCATCGGGATTGAATACAACAGTCATCATGCGCACTTTCCTCCACGGGAGTTATGTCTCAAACAGTCTACGCTTTGATCGTTAACTTTAAGACCAGTAGTAGTTTCCGACGCTCGTCTGGTCGCATTCTGTAATCTGTGGACTATCAGAGTGTTGATGAAACACAGAAATTACCTCGGGATTGAATACAAAAGTCACCATGGGCACTTTCCTCCATGGGAGTAATGTCTCAAACAGTTTACGCTTTGATCGTTCCCTGGAAGAGCAGTAGTCGTTTCCGATGCACATCTGGAGATATCCTGTAATCTGTGTTGATGAAACACAGAATTTGCTTAGGGATTTAATACAACAGTCACCATGCGCACTTTCCTCCATGGGAGTAATGTCTCAAAAAAAGTCTACGCTTTGATCGTTCCCTGCAAGACCAGTAGTAGTTTCCGATGCACATCTGGAGGCATTCTGTAATCTGTGGACTATCAGAGTGTTGATGAAACACAGAAATTGCATCGGGATTGAATACAACAGTAACCATGCGCACTCACCTCCATGAGAGTAATGTCTCAAACAGTCTACGCTTTGATCGTTCCCTGGAGGACCAGTAGTAGTTTCCGATGCACATCTGGAGGCATTCTGTAATCTGTGAACTATCAGAGTGTTGATGAAACACAGAAATTGCATCGGGATTGAATAAAAAAGTCACCATGCGCACATTCCTCCATGGGAGTAATGTCTCAAACAGTCTACGCTTTGATCGTTCCCTGGAAGACCAGTAGTAGTTTCCGATGCACATCTGGAGACATTCTGTAATCTGTGGACTATCAGACTGTTGATGAAACACAGATATTGCATCGGGATTGAACACAACAGTCACATGCGCACTTTCCTCCATGGGAGTAATGTCTCAAACAGTCTACGCTTTGATCGTGCCCTGGAAGACCAGTAGTAGTTTCCGATGCACATCTGGAGACATTCTGTAATCTGTGGAGTATCAGAGTGTTGATGAAAGACAGAAATTGCATCGGGATTGAATACAACAGTCACCATGCGCACCTTCCTCAATGGGAGTAATGTCTCAAAGAGGTTACGCTTTGATCGTTCCCTGGAAGACCAGTAGTGGTTTCCGATGCACATCTGGAGGCATTTTGTAATCTGTGGACTATCAGAGTGTTGATGAAACACAGAAATTGCATCGGTATTGAATACAACAGTCACCATGCGCACTTACCTCCACGGGAGTAATGTCTCAAAAAATCTACGCTTTGATCGTTCCCTGGACCACCAGTGGTAGTTTCCGATGCACATCTGGAGGCACTCTGAAATCTGTGGACCTTCAAAATGTTGATGAAACAGATTATTTGCATCGGGATTGAATACAACAGTCACCATGTTCAGTTTCCTCCATGGGAGTAATCCTCAAACAGTATACGCTTTGATCGTTCCCTGTAGACCAGTAGTAGTTTCCGATGCACATCTGGTGGCATTCTGTAATCGGTGGACTATCAGAGTGTTGATGAAACACAGAAATTGCATCTGGATTGAATACAACAGTCACCATGCGCACTTTCATCAACGGGAGCAATGTCCCAAACAGTCTACGCTTTGATCGTTCCCTGGAAGAACAGAAGTAGTTTGCGATGCACATCTGTAGGCATACTGTAATCTGTGGAATATCAGAGTGTTGATGAAACACAGAAATTGCATCGGGATTGAATACAACAGTCACCATGAACACTTTCCTCCACGGGAGTAATGTCTCAAACAGTCTACGCCTTGATTGTTCCCTGGAAGACCAGTAGTAGTTTCCGATGCACATCTGGAGGCATTCTGTTATCTGTGGACTATCAGAGTGTTGATGAAACCCAGAAATTGCATCGGGATTGAATACAATAGTCACCATGCGTACTTTCCTCCATGGGAGTAATTCTCAGTCTATGTTTTGATCATTCCCTGGAAGAACAGTTGTAATTTCCGATGTACATATGGAGGCATTCTGTAATCTGTGGGCTATCAGAGTGTTGATGAAACACAGAAATTGCATCGGGATCGAATACAACAGTATACAAACCCACTTTCCCACCATGGGAGTAATGTCTCAGACAGTCTACGCTTTGATCGTTCCCTGGAAGACCAGTAGTAGTTTCCGATGCACGTCTGGTTTCATTCTGTAATCTGTACGCTATCAGAGTGTTGATGAAACACAGAAATTGCATCGGGATTGAATACAACAGTCACCATGTTCAGTTTCCTCCATGGGAGTAATCCTCAAACAGTATACGCTTTGATCGTTCCCTGTAGACCAGTAGTAGTTTCCGATGCACATCTGGTGGCATTCTGTAATCGGTGGACTATCAGAGTGTTGATGAAACACAGAAATTGCATCTGGATTGAATACAACAGTCACCATGCGCACTTTCATCAACGGGAGCAATGTCCCAAACAGTCTACGCTTTGATCGTTCCCTGGAAGAACAGAAGTAGTTTGCGATGCACATCTGTAGGCATACTGTAATCTGTGGAATATCAGAGTGTTGATGAAACACAGAAATTGCATCGGGATTGAATACAATAGTCACCATGCGTACTTTCCTCCATGGGAGTAATTCTCAGTCTGTGTTTTGATCATTCCCTGGAAGAACAGTTGTAATTTCCGATGTACATATGGAGGCATTCTGTAATCTGTGGGCTATCAGAGTGTTGATGAAACACAGAAATTGCATCGGGATCGAATACAACAGTATACAAACCCACTTTCCCACCATGGGAGTAATGTCTCAGACAGTCTACGCTTTGATCGTTCCCTGGAAGACCAGTAGTAGTTTCCGATGCACGTCTGGTTTCATTCTGTAATCTGTACGCTATCAGAGTGTTGATGAAACACAGAAATTGCATCGGGATTGAATACAACAGTCACCATGTTCAGTTTCCTCCATGGGAGTAATCCTCAAACAGTATACGCTTTGATCGTTCCCTGTAGACCAGTAGTAGTTTCCGATGCACATCTGGTGGCATTCTGTAATCGGTGGACTATCAGAGTGTTGATGAAACACAGAAATTGCATCTGGATTGAATACAACAGTCACCATGCGCACTTTCATCAACGGGAGCAATGTCCCAAACAGTCTACGCTTTGATCGTTCCCTGGAAGAACAGAAGTAGTTTGCGATGCACATCTGTAGGCATACTGTAATCTGTGGAATATCAGAGTGTTGATGAAACACAGAAATTGCATCGGGATTGAATACAACAGTCACCATGAACACTTTCCTCCACGGGAGTAATGTCTCAAACAGTCTACGCCTTGATTGTTCCCTGGAAGACCAGTAGTAGTTTCCGATGCACATCTGGAGGCATTCTGTTATCTGTGGACTATCAGAGTGTTGATGAAACACAGAAATTGCATCGGGATTGAATACAATAGTCACCATGCGTACTTTCCTCCATGGGAGTAATTCTCAGTCTGTGTTTTGATCATTCCCTGGAAGAACAGTTGTAATTTCCGATGTACATATGGAGGCATTCTGTAATCTGTGGGCTATCAGAGTGTTGATGAAACACAGAAATTGCATCGGGATCGAATACAACAGTATACAAACCCACTTTCCCACCATGGGAGTAATGTCTCAGACAGTCTACGCTTTGATCGTTCCCTGGAGACCAGTAGTAGTTTCCGATGCACATCTGGTAGCATACTGTAATCTGCGGACTATCAGAGTGTTGATGAAACACAGAAATAGCATCGGGATTGAATACAACAGTCACCATGCGCACCTTCCTCCATGGGAGTTATGTCTCAAAGAGTTTACGCTTTGATCGTTCCCTGGAATACCAGTAGTAGTTTCCGATGCACATCTGGAGGCATTCTGTACTCTGTGGACTATCAGAGTGTTGATGAAACACAGAAATTGCATCGGGATTGAATACAACAGTCACCATGCGCACTTCCCTCAACGGGAGCAATGTCCCAAACAGTCTACGCTTTGATCGCTCCCTGGAAGACCAGAAGCAGTTTCCGATGCACATCTGTAGGCATACTGTAATCTGTGGAATATCAGAGTGTTGATGAAACACAGAAATCTCATTGGGATTGAATACAACATTGAGCATGCGCACTTTCCTCCACGTGAGTAATGTCTCAAACAGTCTACGCTTTGATCGTTCCCTGGAGGACCAGTAGTAGTTTCCGATGCACATCTTTAGGCATTCTGTAATCTGTGGACTATCAGAGTGTTGATGAAACACAGAAGTTGCATCCTGATTGAATACAACAGTCACCATGGGCACCTTCCTCCATGGGAGTAATGTCTCAAACAGTCTACGCTTTGATCGTTCCCTGGAAGACCAGTAGTAGTTTCCGATGCACATCTGGAGGCATTCTGTAATCTGTGGACTATCAGAGTGTTGATGAAATGTAGAAATTGCATCGGGATTGAATACAACATTCACCATGCGCACTTTGCTCCATGCGAGTAATGTCTCTAACAGTCTACGCTTTAATCGATCCCTTAAAGACCAGTAGTAGTTTCCGATGCACAACTGTATGCATTCTGTAATCTGTGGACTATCAGAGTGTTGATGAAAAACAGAAATTGCATCGGGATTGAATACAACAGTCACCATGTTCAGTTTCCTCCATGGAAGTACTTCTCAAACAGTATACGCTTTGTTCGTTCCCTGGAGACCAGTAGTAGTTTCCGATGCACATCTGGAAGCATACTGTAATCTGCGGACTATCAGAGTGTTGATGAAAGACAGAAATAGCATCGGGATTGAATACAACAGTCACCATGCGCACCTTCCTCCATGGGAGTTATGTCTCACAGAGTTTACGGTTTGATCGTTCCCTCGATGACCAGTAGTAGTTTCCGATGCACATCTGGAGGCATTCTGTAATCTGTGGACTATCAGAGTGTTGATGAAACACAGGAATTGCTTCGGGATTGAACACAACAGTCACCATGTTCAATTTCCTCCATGGGAGTAATTCTTAAACAGTATACGCTTTGATCGTTTGCTGGAAGACTAGTAGTAGTTTCCGATGCACATCTGGTGGCATTATGTACTCTGTGGACTATCAGAGTGTTGATGAAACACTGAAATTGCATCGGGATTGAATACAACAGTCACCTTGCGCACTTTCCTCAACGGGAGCAATTTCCCAAACAGTCTACGCTTTGATCGCTCCCTGGAAGAGCAGAAGCAGTTTCCGATGCACATCTGTAGGCATACTGTAATCTGTGGAATATCAGAGTGTTGATGAAACACAGAAATTTCATCGGGATTGAATACAACAGTCATCATGCGCACTTTCCTCCACGGGAGTTATGTCTCAAACAGTCTACGCTTTGATCGTTAACTTTAAGACCAGTAGTAGTTTCCGACGCTCGTCTGGTCGCATTCTGTAATCTGTGGACTATCAGAGTGTTGATGAAACACAGAAATTACCTCGGGATTGAATACAAAAGTCACCATGGGCACTTTCCTCCATGGGAGTAATGTCTCAAACAGTTTACGCTTTGATCGTTCCCTGGAAGAGCAGTAGTCGTTTCCGATGCACATCTGGAGATATCCTGTAATCTGTGTTGATGAAACACAGAATTTGCGTAGGGATTTAGTACAACAGTCACCATGCGCACTTTCCTCCATGGGAGTAATGTCTCAAAAAAAGTCTACGCTTTGATCGTCCCCTGCAAGACCAGTAGTAGTTTCCGATGCACATCTGGAGGCATTCTGTAATCTGTGGACTATCAGAGTGTTGATGAAACGCAGAAATTGCATCGGGATTGAATACAACAGTAACCATGCGCACTTACCTCCATGGGAGTAATGTCCCAAACAGTCTACGCTTTTATCGTTCCCTGGAGGACCAGTAGTAGTTTCCGATGCACATCTGGAGACATTCTGTAATCTGTGGACTATCAGACTGTTGATGAAACACAGATATTGCATCGGGATTGAACACAACAGTCACATGCGCACTTTCCTCCATGGGAGTAATGTCTCAAACAGTCTACGCTTTGATCGTTCCCTGGAAGACCAGTAGTAGTTTCCGATGCACATCTGGAGACATTCTGTAATCTGTGGAGTATCAGAGTGTTGATGAAAGACAGAAATTGCATCGGGATTGAATACAACAGTCACCATGCGCACCTTCCTCAATGGGAGTAATGTCTCAAAGAGGTTACGCATTGATCGTTCCCTGGAAGACCAGTAGTGGTTTCCGATGCACATCTGGAGGCATTTTGTAATCTGTGGACTATCAGAGTGATGATGAAACACAGAAATTGCATCGGTATTGAATACAACAGTCACCATGCGCACTTACCCCAACGGGAGTAATGTCTCAAAAAATCTACGCTTTGATCGTTCCCTGGACCACCAGTGGTAGTTTCCGATGCACATCTGGAGGCACTCTGAAATCTGTGGACCTTCAAAATGTTGATGAAACAGATTATTTGCATCGGGATTGAATACAACAGTCACCATGTTCAGTTTCCTCCATGGGAGTAATCCTCAAACAGTATACGCTTTGATCGTTCCCTGTAGACCAGTAGTAGTTTCCGATGCACATCTGGTGGCATTCTGTAATCGGTGGACTATCAGAGTGTTGATGAAACACAGAAATTGCATCTGGATTGAATACAACAGTCACCATGCGCACTTTCATCAACGGGAGCAATGTCCCAAACAGTCTACGCTTTGATCGTTCCCTGGAAGAACAGAAGTAGTTTGCGATGCACATCTGTAGGCATACTGTAATCTGTGGAATATCAGAGTGTTGATGAAACACAGAAATTGCATCGGGATTGAATACAACAGTCACCATGAACACTTTCCTCCACGGGAGTAATGTCTCAAACAGTCTACGCCTTGATTGTTCCCTGGAAGACCAGTAGTAGTTTCCGATGCACATCTGGAGGCATTCTGTTATCTGTGGACTATCAGAGTGTTGATGAAACACAGAAATTGCATCGGGATTGAATACAATAGTCACCATGCGTACTTTCCTCCATGGGAGTAATTCTCAGTCTATGTTTTGATCATTCCCTGGAAGAACAGTTGTAATTTCCGATGTACATATGGAGGCATTCTGTAATCTGTGGGCTATCAGAGTGTTGATGAAACACAGAAATTGCATCGGGATCGAATACAACAGTATACAAACCCACTTTCCCACCATGGGAGTAATGTCTCAGACAGTCTACGCTTTGATCGTTCCCTGGAAGACCAGTAGTAGTTTCCGATGCACGTCTGGTTTCATTCTGTAATCTGTACGCTATCAGAGTGTTGATGAAACACAGAAATTGCATTGGGATTGAATACAACAGTCACCATGCGCACATTCCTCCATGGGAGTAACCCTCAAACAGTCTACGCTTTAATCGTTCACTGGAAGACGAGTAGTAGTTTCCGATGCACATCTGGCGGCTTTCTGTAATCTGCGGACCTTCAAAGTGTTGATGAAACACAGTAATTGTCTCGGGATTGAATACAACAGTCGTCATGCGCACTTTCCTCCATGGGTGTAATGTCTAAAACAGTCTACGCTTTGATCGTTCCCAGGAAGACCAGTAGTCGTTTCCGATGCACGTCTGGAGGCATTCTGTAATCTGTGGGCTATCAGAGTGTTGATGATACAGAGAAAATGCATCGGGATTGAATACAACAGTCACTATGCGCACTTTCCTCCATGGGAGTAATGTCTCAAAGTGTTTAGGTTTTGATCGTTCCATGGAAGAACAGTAGTAGTTTCCGATGCACATCTGGAGATATTCTGTAATCTGTGTTGATGAAACACAGAATTTGCGTAGGGATTTAATACAACAGTCACCATGCGCACTTTCCTCCATGGGAGTAATGTCTCAAACAGTCTACGCTTTGATCGTTCCCTGGAGGACCAGTAGTAGTAATTTCCGATGCACATCTGGAGGCATTCTGTAATCTGTGGACTATCAGAGTGTTGATGAAACACAGAAATTGCATCGGGATTGAATAAAAAAGTCACCATGCGCACTTTCCTCCATGGCAGTAATGTCTCAAACAGTCTACGCTTTGATCGTTCCCTGGAAGATCAGTAGTAGTTTCCGATGCACATCTGGAGACATTCTGTAATCTGTGGACTATCAGACTGTTGATGAGACACAGATATTGCATCGGGATTGAATACAACAGTCACATGCGCACTTTCCTCCATGGGAGTAATGTCTCAAACAGTCTACGCATTGATCGATCCCTGGAAAAGCAGGAGTAGTTTCCGATGCACATATGGAGACATTCTGTAATCTGTGGAGTATCAGAGTGTTGATGAAACACAGAAATTGCATCGGGATTGAATACAACAGTCACCATGCACACCGTCCTCAATGTTAGTAATGTCTCAAAGAGGTTACGCTTTGATCGTTCCCTGGAAGACCAGTAGTAGTTTCCGATGCACATCTGGAGGCATTTTGTAATCTGTGGACTATCAGAGTGTTGATGGAACACAGAAATTGCATCGGGATTGAATACAACAGTCACCATGCGCACTTTCCTCCATGGGAGTAATGTCTCAAACAGTCTACGCTTTGATCGTTCCCTGGAAGACCAGTAGTAGTTTCCGATGCACATCTGGAGGCATTTTGTAGTCTGTGGACTAACTGTGTGTTGATGAAACACAGAAGTTGCACCGGGATTGAATAGAACAGTCACCATGCGCACTTTCCTCCATGGGAGTAATGTCTCAAACAGTCTACGCCTTTATCGTTCCCTGGAAGACCAGTAGTAGATTCCGATGCACATCTGGAGGCATTATGTTATCTGTTGACTATCAGAGTGTTGATGAAACACAGAAATTGCATCGGGATTGAATACAACAGTCACCATGCGCACTTTCCTGCATGGGAGTAGTTCTCAGTCTACGCTTTGATCATTCCCTGGAAGACCCGTAGTAGTTTCCGATGCACATCTGGAGGCATTCTGTAATCTGTGGACTATCAGAGTGTTGATGAAACACAGAAATTGCATCGGGATTGAATACAACAGTCACCAAGCCCTCTTTCCTCCATGGGAGTAATGTCTCAAACAGTCTACGCTTTGATCGTTCCCTGGAAGACCAGTAGTAGTTTCCGATGCAAGTCTGGTGGCATTCTGTAATCTGTACACTATCAGAGTGTTGATGAAACACAGAAATTGCATTGGGATTGAATACAACAGTCACCATGCGCACTTTCCTCCATGGGAGTAACCCTCAAGCAGTCTACGCTTTAATCGTTCCCTGGTAGACGAGTAGTAGTTTCCGATGCACATCAGGCGGCTTTCTGTAATCAGTGGACCTTAAAAGTGTTGATGAAACACAGTAATTGTCTCGGGATTGAATACAAAAGTCGTCATGCGCACTTTCCTCCATGGGAGTAATGTCTCAAACAGTCTACGCTTTGATCGTTCCCAGGAAGACCAGTAGTCGTTTCCGAAGCACATCTGGAGGCATTCTGTAATCTGTGGGCTATCAGAGTGTTGATGAAAAACAGAAAATGCATCGGGATTGAATACAACAGTCACCAAACGCACTTTCCTACATGGGAGTAATGTCTCAAAGTGTTTACGTTTTGATCGTTCCATGGAAGAACAGTAGCAGTTTCCGATGCACATCTGGAGGCATTCTGTAATCTGTGGACTATCAGAGTGCTGATGAAACACAGAAATTGCATCGGGATTGAATACAACAGTTACCATGCGCTCTTTCCACCATGCGAGTAATGTCTCAAACAGTCTACGCTTTGATCGTTCCTGGAAGACCAGTAGTAGTTTCCGATGCACATCTGGCTGCATTCTGTAATGTGTGGACTATCAGAGTGTTTATGAAACTCAGAAATTGCATCGGGATTGAATACAACAGACACCATGCGCACTTTCCTCCATGGGAGTGATTTTCAAACAGTCCACGCTTTGATCGATCCCTGCAAGAACAGTGGTAGGCATTCTGGAGGCATTCTGTAATCTGTGGACTATCAGAGTGTTGATGAAACGTAGAAATTGCATCGGGTTTGAATACAACATTCACCATGCGCACTTTGCTCCATGCGAGTAATGTCTCTAACAGTCTACGCTTTAATCGTTCCCTTGAAGACCAGTAGCAGTTTCCGATGCACAACTGGAGGCATTCTGTAATCTGTGGACTATCTGAGTGTTGATGAAATACAGAAATTGCATCGGGTTTGAATACAAAAGTCACCATGTTCAGTTTCCTCCATGGGAGTAATTCTCAAACAGCATACACTTTGATCGCTCCCTGGAGACCAGTAGTGGCTTCCGATGCACATCTGGTGGCATTCTGTAATCGGTGGACTATCAGAGTGTTGATGAAACACAGAAATTGCATCGGGATTGAATACAACAGTCAGCATGCGCACTTTCCTCCACTTGAGGTATGTCTCAAACAGTCTACGCTTTGATCGTTCCCTGGAAGAACAGTAGTAGTTTCCGATGCACATCTGGTGGCATTCTGTAATCGGTGGACTATCAGAGTGTTGATGAAACACAGAAATTGCATCGGGATTGAATACAACAATCACCATGCGCACCTTCCTCAATGGGAGTAATGTCTCAAAGGGTTTACGTTCTGATCGTTCCCTGGAAGACCAGTAATAGTTTCCGATGCACATCTGGAGGCATTTTGTAATCTGTGGACTAACTGAGTGTTGATGAAACACAGAAGTTGCACCGGGATTGAATACAACAGTCACCATGCGCACTTTCCTCCATGGGAGTAATGTCTCAAACAGTCTACGCCTTTATCGTTCCCTGGAAGACCAGTAGTAGTTTCCGATGCACATCTATAGGCATTCTGTTATCTGTGGACTATCAGAGTGTTGATGAGACACAGAAATTGCATCGGGATTGAATACAATAGTCACCATGCGTACTTTCCTCCATGGGAGTAATTCTCAGTCTACGTTTTGATCATTCCCTGGAAGAACAGTTGTAATTTCCGATGCACATCTGGAGGCATTCTGTAATCTGTGGGCTATCAGAGTGTTGATGAAACACAGAAATTGCATTGGGATTGAATACAACAGTCTACAAGCCCACTTTCCCACCATGGGAGTAATGTCTCAAACAGTTTACGCTTTTATCGTTCCCTGGAAGACCAGTAGTAGTTTCCGATGCACGTCTGGTTTCATTCTGTAATCTGTACACTATCAGAGTGTTGATGAAACACAGAAATTGCATTGGGATTGAATACAACAGTCACCATGCGCACTTTCCTCCATGGGAGTAACCCTCAAACAGTCTACGCTTTAATCGTTCCCTGGAAGACGAGTAGTAGTTTCCGATGCACATCTGGCGGCTTTCTGTAATCTGTGGACCTTCAAAGTGTTGATGAAACACCGTAATTGTCTCGGGATTGAATACAACAGTCGTCATGCGCACTTTCCTCCATGGGTGTAATGTCTAAAACAGTCTACGCTTTGATCGTTCCCAGGAAGACCAGTAGTCGTTTCCGATGCACGTCTGGAGGCATTCTGTAATCTGTGGGCTATCTGAGTGTTGATGAAACACAGAAAATGCATCGGGATTGAATACAACAGTCACTATGCGCACTTTCCTCCATGGGAGTAATGTCTCAAAGTGTTTAGGTTTTGATCGTTCCATGGAAGAACAGTAGCAGTTTCCGATGCACATCTGGAGGCATTCTGTAATCTGTGGACTATCAGAGTGTTGATGAAACACAGAAATTGCATCGGGATTGAATACAACAGTTACCATGCGCACTTTGCTCCATGCGAGTAATGTCTCAAACAGTTTACGCTTTGATCGTTCCCTGGAAGAGCAGTAGTCGTTTCCGATGCACATCTGGAGATATCCTGTAATCTGTGTTGATGAAACACAGAATTTGCGTAGGGATTTAATACAACAGTCACCATGCGCACTTTCCTCCATGGGAGTAATGTCTCAAAAAAAGTCTACGCTTTGATCGTTCCCTGCAAGACCAGTAGTAGTTTCCGATGCACATCTGGAGGCATTCTGTAATCTGTGGACTATCAGAGTGTTGATGAAACACAGAAATTGCATCGGGATTGAATACAACAGTAACCATGCCCACTTACCTCCATGGGAGTAATGTCTCAAACAGTCTACGCTTTGATCGTTCCCTGGAGGACCAGTAGTAGTTTCCGATGCACATCTGGAGGCATTCTGTAATCTGTGAACTATCAGAGTGTTGATGAAACACAGAAATTGCATCGGGATTGAATAAAAAAGTCACCATGCGCACTTTCCTCCATGGGAGTAATGTCTCAAACAGTCTACGCTTTGATCGTTCCCTGGAAGACCAGTAGTAGTTTCCGATGCACATCTGGAGACATTCTGTAATCCGTGGACTATCAGAATGTTGATGAAACACAGATATTGCATCGGGATTGAACACAACAGTCACATGCGCACTTTCCTCCATGGGAGTAATGTCTCAAACAGTCTTCGCTTTGATCGTTCCCTGGAAGACCAGTAGTAGTTTCCGATGCACATCTGGAGACATTCTGTAATCTGTGGAGTATCAGAGTGTCGATGAAACACAGAAATTGCATCGGGATTGAATACAATAGTCACCATGCGTACTTTCCTCCATGGGAGTAATTCTCAGTCTATGTTTTGATCATTCCCTGGAAGAACAGTTGTAATTTCCGATGCACATATGGAGGCATTCTGTAATCTGTGGGCTATCAGAGTGTTGATGAAACACAGAAATTGCATCGGGATCGAATACAACAGTATACAAACCCACTTTCCCACCATGGGAGTAATGTCTCAAACAGTCTACGCTTTGATCGTTCCCTGGAAGACCAGTAGTAGTTTCCGATGCACGTCTGGTTTCATTCTGTAATCTGTACACTATCAGAGTGTTGATGAAACACAGAAATTGCATTGGGATTGAATACAACAGTCACCATGCGCACATTCCTCCATGGGAGTAACCCTCAAACAGTCTACGCTTTAATCGTTCCCTGGAAGACGAGTAGTAGTTTCCGATGCACATCTGGCGGCTTTCTGTAATCTGTGGACCTTCAAAGTGTTGATGAAACACAGTAATTGTCTCGGGATTGAATACAACAGTCGTCATGCGCACTTTCCTCCATGGGTGTAATGTCTAAAACAGTCTACGCTTTGATCGTTCCCAGGAAGACCAGTAGTCGTTTCCGATGCACGTCTGGAGGCATTCTGTAATCTGTGGGATATCACAGTGTTGATGATACACAGAAAATGCATCGGGATTGAATACAACAGTCACATGCGCACTTTCCTCCATGGGAGTAATGTCTCAAACAGTCTACGCATTGATCGTTCCCTGGAAGAGCAGGAGTAGTTTCCGATGCACATATGGAGACATTCTGTAATCTGTGGAGTATCAGAGTGTTGATGAAACACAGAAATTGCATCGGGATTGAATACAACAGTCACCATGCACACTTTCCTGCATGGGAGTAGTTCTCAGTCTACGCTTTGATCATTCCCTGGAAGACCCGTAGTAGTTTCCGATGCACATCTGGAGGCATTCTGTAATCTGTGGACTATCAGAGTGTTGATGAAACACAGAAATTGCATCGGGATTGAATACAACAGTCACCAAGCCCACTTTCCTCCATGGGAGTAATGTCTCAAACAGTCTACGCTTTGATCGTTCCCTGGAAGACCAGTAGTAGTTTCCGATGCAAGTCTGGTGGCATTCTGTAATCTGTACACTATCAGAGTGTTGATGAAACACAGAAATTGCATTGGGATTGAATACAACAGTCACCATGCGCACTTTCCTCCATGGGAGTAACCCTCAAGCAGTCTACGCTTTAATCGTTCCCTGGTAGACGAGTAGTAGTTTCCGATGCACATCAGGCGGCTTTCTGTAATCAGTGGACCTTACAAGTGTTGATGAAACACAGTAATTGTCTCGGGATTCAATACAAAAGTCGTCGTGCCCACTTTCCTCCATGGGAGTAATGTCTCAAACAGTCTACGCTTTGATCGTTCCAAGGAAGACCAGTAGTCGTTTCCGAAGCACATCTGGAGGCATTCAGTAATCTGTGGGCTATCAGAGTGTTGATGAAAAACAGAAAATGCATCAAGATTGAATACAACAGTCACCACACGCACTTTAATACATGGGAGTAATGTCTCAAAGTGTTTACGTTTTGATCGTTCCATGGAAGAACAGTAGCTGTTTCCGATGCACATCTGGAGGCATTCTGTAATCTGTGGACTATCAGAGAGTTGATGAAACACAGAAATTGCATCGGGATTGAATACAACAGTTACCATGCGCTCTTTCCACCATGCGAGTAATGTCTCAAACAGTCTACGCTTTGATCGTACCTGGAAGACCAGTAGTAGTTTCCGACGCACATCTGGCTGCATTCTGTAATGTGTGGACTATCAGAGTGTTTATGAAACTCAGAAATTGCATCGGGATTGAATACAACAGACACCATGCGCACTTTCCTCCATGGGAGTGATTTTCAAACAGTCCACGCTTTGATCGATCCCTGGAAGAACAGTGGTAGGCATTCTGGAGGCATTCTGTAATCTGTGGACTATCAGAGTGTTGATGAAACGTAGAAATTGCATCGGGTTTGAATACAACATTCACCATGCGCACTTTGCTCCATGCGAGTAATGTCTCTAACAGTCTACGCTTTAATCGTTCCCTTGAAGACCAGTAGTAGTTTCCGATGCACAACTGGAGGCATTCTGTAATCTGTGGACTATCTGAGTGTTGATGAAATACAGAAATTGCATCGGGTTTGAATACAAAAGTCACCATGTTCAGTTTCCTCCATGGGAGTAATTCTCAAACAGCATACACTTTTATCGCTCCCTGGAGACCAGTAGTGGCTTCCGATGCACATCTGGTGGCATTCTGTAATCGGTGGACTATCAGAGTGTTGATGAAACACAGAAATTGCATCGGGATTGAATACAACAGTCAGCATGCGCACTTTCCTCCACTTGAGGTATGTCTCAAACTGTCTACGCTTTGATCGATCCCTGGAAGACCAGTAGTAGTTTCCGATGCACATATGGTGGCATTCTGTAATCTGTAAACTATCAGACTGTTGATGAAACACAGAAAATGCATCGGGATTGAATACAACAATCACCATGCGCACCTTCCTCAATGGGAGTAATGTCTCAAAGGGTTTACGTTCTGATCGTTCCCTGGAAGACCAGTAATAGTTTCCGATGCACATCTGGAGGCATTTTGTAATCTGTGGACTAACTGAGTGTTGATGAAACACAGAAGTTGCACCGGGATTGAATACAACAGTCACCATGCGCACTTTCCTCCATGGGAGTAATGTCTCAAACAGTCTACGCCTTTATCGTTCCCTGGAAGACCAGTAGTAGTTTCCGATGCACATCTATAGGCATTCTGTCATCTGTGGACTATCAGAGTGTTGATGAAACACAGAAATTGCATCGGGATTGAATACAATAGTCACCATGCGAACTTTCCTCCATGGGAGTAATTCTCAATCTACGTTTTGATCATTCCCTGGAAGAACAGTTGTAATTTCCGATGCACATCTGGAGGCATTCTGTAATCTGTGGGCTATCAGAGTGTTGATGAAACACAGAAATTGCATCGGGATTGAATACAACAGTCTACAAGCCCACTTTCCCACCATGGGAGTAATGTCTCAAACAGTTTACGCTTTTATCGTTCCCTGGAAGACCAGTAGTAGTTCCCGATGCACGTCTGGTTTCATTCTGTAATCTGTACACTATCAGAGTGTTGATGAAACACAGAAATTGCATTGGGATTGAATACAACAGTCACCATGCGCACTTTCCTCCATGGGAGTAACCCTCAAACAGTCTACGCTTTAATCGTTCCCTGGAAGACGAGTAGTAGTTTCCGATGCACATCTGGCGGCTTTCTGTAATCTGTGGACCTTCAAAGTGTTGATGAAACACAGTAATTGTCTCGGGATTGAATACAACAGTCGTCATGCGCACTTTCCTCCATGGGTGTAATGTCTAAAACAGTCTACGCTTTGATCGTTCCCAGGAAGACCAGTAGTCGTTTCCGATGCACGTTTGGAGGCATTCTGTAATCTGTGGGCTATCAGAGTGTTGATGAAACACAGAAAATGCATCGGGATTGAATACAACAGTCACCATGCGCACTTTCCTCCATGGGAGTAATGTCTCAAACAGTCTACGCCTTTATCGTTCCCTGGAAGACCAGTAGTAGTTTCCGATGCACATCTATAGGCATTCTGTTATCTGTGGACTATCAGAGTGTTGATGAGACACAGAAATTGCATCGGGATTGAATACAATAGTCACCATGCGTACTTTCCTCCATGGGAGTAATTCTCAGTCTACGTTTTGATCATTCCCTGGAAGAACAGTTGTAATTTCCAATGCACATCTGGAGGCATTCTGTAATCTGTGGGCTATCAGAGTGTTGATGAAACACAGAAATTGCATTGGGATTGAATACAACAGTCTACAAGCCCACTTTCCCACCATGGGAGTAATGTCTCAAACAGTTTACGCTTTTATCGTTCCCTGGAAGACCAGTAGTAGTTTCCTATGCACGTCTGGTTTCATTCTGTAATCTGTACACTATCAGAGTGTTGATGAAACACAGAAATTGCATTGGGATTGAATACAACAGTCACCATGCGCACTTTCCTCCATGGGAGTAACCCTCAAACAGTCTACGCTTTAATCGTTCCCTGGAAGACGAGTAGTAGTTTCCGATGCACATCTGGCGGCTTTCTGTAATCTGTGGACCTTCAAAGTGTTGATGAAACACCGTAATTGTCTCGGGATTGAATACAACAGTCGTCATGCGCACTTTCCTCCATGGGTGTAATGTCTAAAACAGTCTACGCTTTGATCGTTCCCAGGAAGACCAGTAGTCGTTTCCGATGCACGTCTGGAGGCATTCTGTAATCTGTGGGCTATCAGAGTGTTGATGAAACACAGAAATTGCATCGGTATTGAATACAACAGTAACCATGCGCACTTACCTCCATGGGAGTAATGTCTCAAACAGTCTACGCTTTGATCGTTCCCTGGAAGCCCAGTAGTAGTTTCAATTGCACATCTGGAGTTATTCTATTATCCGTGGACTATCAGAGTGTTGATGAAACACAGAAAATGCATCGGGATTGAATACAACAGTCACTATGCGCACTTTCCTCCATGGGAGTAATGTCTCAAAGTGTTTAGGTTTTGATCGTTCCATGGAAGAACAGTAGCAGTTTCCGATGCACATCTGGAGGCATTCTGTAATCTGTGGACTATCAGAGTGTTGATGAAACACAGAAATTGCATCGGGATTGAATACAACAGTTACCATGCGCACTTTGCTCCATGCGAGTAATGTCTCAAACAGTTTACGCTTTGATCGTTCCCTGGAAGAGCAGTAGTCGTTTCCGATGCACATCTGGAGATATCCTGTAATCTGTGTTGATGAAACACAGAATTTGCGTAGGGATTTAATACAACAGTCACCATGCGCACTTTCCTCCATGGGAGTAATGTCTCAAAAAAAGTCTACGCTTTGATCGTTCCCTGCAAGACCAGTAGTAGTTTCCGATGCACATCTGGAGGCATTCTGTAATCTGTGGACTATCAGAGTGTTGATGAAACACAGAAATTGCATCGGGATTGAATACAACAGTAACCATGCGCACTTACCTCCATGGGAGTAATGTCTCAAACAGTCTACGCTTTGATCGTTCCCTGGAGGACCAGTAGTAGTTTCCGATGCACATCTGGAGGCATTCTGTAATCTGTGAACTATCAGAGTGTTGATGAAACACAGAAATTGCATCGGGATTGAATAAAAAAGTCACCATGCGCACTTTCCTCCATGGGAGTAATGTCTCAAACAGTCTACGCTTTGATCGTTCCCAGGAAGACCAGTAGTAGTTTCCGATGCACATCTGGAGACATTCTGTAATCCGTGGACTATCAGAATGTTGATGAAACACAGATATTGCATCGGGATTGAACACAACAGTCACATGCGCACTTTCCTCCATGGGAGTAATGTCTCAAACAGTCTACGCTTTGATCGTTCCCTGGAAGACCAGTAGTAGTTTCCGATGCACATCTGGAGACATTCTGTAATCTGTGGAGTATCAGAGTGTCGATGAAACACAGAAATTGCATCGGGATTGAATACAACAGTCACCATGCGCACCTTCCTCAATGGGAGTAATGTCTCAAAGAGGTTACGCTTTGATCGTTCCCTGGAAGACCAGTAGTAGTTTCCGATGCACTTCTGGAAGCATTCTGTTATCTGTGGACTATCAGAGTGTTGATGAAACACAGAAATTGCATCGGGATTGAATACAATAGTCACCATGCGTACTTTCCTCCATGGGAGTAATTCTCAGTCTATGTTTTGATCATTCCCTGGAAGAACAGTTGTAATTTCCGATGCACATATGGAGGCATTCTGTAATCTGTGGGCTATCAGAGTGTTGATGAAAGACAGAAATTGCATCGGGATCGAATACAACAGTATACAAACCCACTTTCCCACCATGGGAGTAATGTCTCAAACAGTCTACGCTTTGATCGTTCCCTGGAAGACCAGTAGTAGTTTCCGATGCACGTCTGGTTTCATTCTGTAATCTGTACACTATCAGAGTGTTGATGAAACACAGAAATTGCATTGGGATTGAATACAACAGTCACCATGCGCACATTCCTCCATGGGAGTAACCCTCAAACAGTCTACGCTTTAATCGTTCCCTGGAAGACGAGTAGTAGTTTCCGATGCACATCTGGCGGCTTTCTGTAATCTGTGGACCTTCAAAGTGTTGATGAAACACAGTAATTGTCTCGGGATTGAATACAACAGTCGTCATGCGCACTTTCCTCCATGGGTGTAATGTCTAAAACGGTCTACGCTTTGATCGTTCCCAGGAAGACCAGTAGTCGTTTCCGATGCACGTCTGGAGGCATTCTGTAATCTGTGGGATATCACAGTGTTGATGATACACAGAAAATGCATCGGGATTGAATACAACAGTCACATGCGCACTTTCCTCCATGGGAGTAATGTCTCAAACAGTCTACGCATTGATCGTTCCCTGGAAGAGCAGGAGTAGTTTCCGATGCACATATGGAGACATTCTGTAATCTGTGGAGTATCAGAGTGTTGATGAAACACAGAAATTGCATCGGGATTGAATACAACAGTCACCATGCACACTTTCCTGCATGGGAGTAGTTCTCAGTCTACGCTTTGATCATTCCCTGGAAGACCCGTAGTAGTTTCCGATGCACATCTGGAGGCATTCTGTAATCTGTGGACTATCAGAGTGTTGATGAAACACAGAAATTGCATCGGGATTGAATACAACAGTCACCAAGCCCACTTTCCTCCATGGGAGTAATGTCTCAAACAGTCTACGCTTTGATCGTTCCCTGGAAGACCAGTAGTAGTTTCCGATGCAAGTCTGGTGGCATTCTGTAATCTGCACACTATCAGAGTGTTGATGAAACACAGAAATTGCATTGGGATTGAATACAACAGTCACCATGCGCACTTTCCTCCATGGGAGTAACCCTCAAGCAGTCTACGCTTTAATCGTTCCCTGGTAGACGAGTAGTAGTTTCCGATGCACATCAGGCGGCTTTCTGTAATCAGTGGACCTTACAAGTGTTGATGAAACACAGTAATTGTCTCGGGATTCAATACAAAAGTCGTCGTGCCCACTTTCCTCCATGGGAGTAATGTCTCAAACAGTCTACGCTTTGATCGTTCCAAGGAAGACCAGTAGTCGTTTCCGAAGCACATCTGGAGGCATTCAGTAATCTGTGGGCTATCAGAGTGTTGATGAAAAACAGAAAATGCATCAAGATTGAATACAACAGTCACCACACGCACTTTAATACATGGGAGTAATGTCTCAAAGTGTTTACGTTTTGATCGTTCCATGGAAGAACAGTAGCTGTTTCCGATGCACATCTGGAGGCATTCTGTAATCTGTGGACTATCAGAGAGTTGATGAAACACAGAAATTGCATCGGGATTGAATACAACAGTTACCATGCGCTCTTTCCACCATGCGAGTAATGTCTCAAACAGTCTACGCTTTGATCGTACCTGGAAGACCAGTAGTAGTTTCCGACGCACATCTGGCTGCATTCTGTAATGTGTGGACTATCAGAGTGTTTATGAAACTCAGAAATTGCATCGGGATTGAATACAACAGACACCATGCGCACTTTCCTCCATGGGAGTGATTTTCAAACAGTCCACGCTTTGATCGATCCCTGGAAGAACAGTGGTAGGCATTCTGGAGGCATTCTGTAATCTGTGGACTATCAGAGTGTTGATGAAACGTAAAAATTGCATCGGGTTTGAATACAACATTCACCATGCGCACTTTGCTCCATGTGAGTAATGTCTCTAACAGTCTACGCTTTAATCGTTCCCTTGAAGACCAGTAGTAGTTTCCGATGCACAACTGGAGGCATTCTGTAATCTGTGGACTATCTGAGTGTTGATGAAATACAGAAATTGCATCGGGTTTGAATACAAAAGTCACCATGTTCAGTTTCCTCCATGGGAGTAATTCTCAAACAGCATACACTTTTATCGCTCCCTGGAGACCAGTAGTGGCTTCCGATGCACATCTGGTGGCATTCTGTAATCGGTGGACTATCAGAGTGTTGATGAAACACAGAAACTGCATCGGGATTGAATACAACAGTCAGCATGCGCACTTTCCTCCACTTGAGGTATGTCTCAAACTGTCTACGCTTTGATCGATCCCTGGAAGACCAGTAGTAGTTTCCGATGCACATATGGTGGCATTCTGTAATCTGTAAACTATCAGACTGTTGATGAAACACAGAAAATGCATCGGGATTGAATACAACAATCACCATGCGCACCTTCCTCAATGGGAGTAATGTCTCAAAGGGTTTACGTTCTGATCGTTCCCTGGAAGACCAGTAATAGTTTCCGATGCACATCTGGAGGCATTTTGTAATCTGTGGACTAACTGAGTGTTGATGAAACACAGAAGTTGCACCGGGATTGAATACAACAGTCACCATGCGCACTTTCCTCCATGGGAGTAATGTCTCAAACAGTCTACGCCTTTATCGTTCCCTGGAAGACCAGTAGTAGTTTCCGATGCACATCTATAGGCATTCTGTCATCTGTGGACTATCAGAGTGTTGATGAAACACAGAAATTGCATCGGGATTGAATACAATAGTCACCATGCGAACTTTCCTCCATGGGAGTAATTCTCAATCTACGTTTTGATCATTCCCTGGAAGAACAGTTGTAATTTCCGATGCACATCTGGAGGCATTCTGTAATCTGTGGGCTATCAGAGTGTTGATGAAACACAGAAATTGCATCGGGATTGAATACAACAGTCTACAAGCCCACTTTCCCACCATGGGAGTAATGTCTCAAACAGTTTACGCTTTTATCGTTCCCTGGAAGACCAGTAGTAGTTTCCGATGCACGTCTGGTTTCATTCTGTAATCTGTACACTATCAGAGTGTTGATGAAACACAGAAATTGCATTGGGATTGAATACAACAGTCACCATGCGCACTTTCCTCCATGGGAGTAACCCTCAAACAGTCTACGCTTTAATCGTTCCCTGGAAGACGAGTAGTAGTTTCCGATGCACATCTGGCGGCTTTCTGTAATCTGTGGACCTTCAAAGTGTTGATGAAACACAGTAATTGTCTCGGGATTGAATACAACAGTCGTCATGCGCACTTTCCTCCATGGGTGTAATGTCTAAAACAGTCTACGCTTTGATCGTTCCCAGGAAGACCAGTAGTCGTTTCCGATGCACGTTTGGAGGCATTCTGTAATCTGTGGGCTATCAGAGTGTTGATGAAACACAGAAAATGCATCGGGATTGAATACAACAGTCACTATGCGCACTTTCCTCCATGGGAGTAATGTCTCAAAGTGTTTAGGTTTTGATCGTTCCATGGAAGAACAGTAGTAGTTTCCGATGCACATCTGGAGATATTCTGTAATCTGTGTTGATGAAACACAGAATTTGCGTAGGGATTTAATACAACAGTCACCATGCGCACTTTCCTCCATGGGAGTAATGTCTCAAACAGTCTACGCTTTGATCGTTCGCTGGAGGACCAGTAGCAGTAATTTCCGATGCACATCTGGAGGCATTCTGTAATCTGTGGACTCTCAGAGTGTTGATGACACACAGAAATTGCATCGGGATTGAATAAAAAAGACACCATGCGCACTTTCCTCCGTGGCAGTAATGTCTCAAACAGTCTACGCTTTGATCGTTCCCTGGAAGATCAGTAGTAGTGTCCGATGCACATCTGGAGACATTCTGTAATCTGTGGACTATCAGACTGTTGATGAAACACAGATATTAGATCGGGATTGAATACAACAGTCACATGCGCACTTTCCTCCATTGGAGTAATGTCTCAAACAGTCTACGCATTGATCGTTCCCTGGAAAAGCAGGAGTAGTTTCCGATGCACATATGGAGACATTCTGTAATCTGTGGAGTATCAGGGTGTTGATGAAACACAGGAATTGCATCGGGATTGAATACAACAGTCACCATGCGCACCTTCCTCAATGGGAGTAATGTGTCAAAGAGGTTACGCTTTGATCGTACCCTGGAAGACCAGTAGTAGTTTCCGATGCACATCTGGAGGCATTTTGTAATCTGTGGACTATCAGAGTGTTGATGAAACACAGAAATTGCATCGGGATTGAATACAACAGTCACCATGCGCACTTTCCTCCATGGGAGTAACCCTCAAGCAGGCTACGCTTTAATCGTTCCCTGGTAGACGAGTAGTAGTTTCCGATGCACATCAGGCGGCTTTCTGTAATCTGTGGACCTTCAAAGTGTTGATGAAACACAGTAATTGTCTCGGGATTGAATACAAAAGTCGTCATGCGCACTTTCCTCCATGGGAGTAATGTCTCTAACAGTCTACGCTTTGATCGTTCCCAGGAAGACCAGTAGTCGTTTCCGAAGCACATCTGGATGCATTCTGTAATCTGTGGGCTATCAGAGTGTTGATGAAACACAGAAAATGCATCGGGATTGAATACAACAGTCACCACACGCACTTTCCTACATGGGAGTAATGTCTCAAAGTGTTTACGTTTTGATCGTTCCATGGAAGAACAGTAGCAGTTTCCGATGCACATCTGGAGGCATTCTGTAATCTGTGGACTATCAGAGTGTTGATGAAACACAGAAATTGCATCGGGATTGAATACAACAGTTACCATGCGCTCTTTCCACCATGCGAGTAATGTCTCAAACAGTCTTCGGTTTGATCGTTCCTGGAAGACCAGTAGTAGTTTCCGATGCACATCTGGCTGCATTCTGTAATGTGTGGACTATCAGAGTGTTTATGAAACTCAGAAATTGCATCGGGATTGAATACAACAGACACCATGCGCACTTTCCTCCATGGGAGTAATTCTCAAACAGTCCACGCTTTGATCGATCCCTGGAAGAACAGTGGTAGGCATTCTGGAGGCATTCTGTAATCTGTGGACTATCAGAGTGTTGATGAAACGTAGAAATTGCATCGGGTTTGAATACAACATTCACCATGCGCACTTTGCTCCATGCGAGTAATGTCTCTAACAGTCTACGCTTTAATCGTTCCCTTGAAGACCAGTAGTCGTTTCCGATGCACAACTGGAGGCATTCTGTAATCTGTGGACTATCAGAGTGTTGATGAAACACAGAAATTGCATCGGGATTGAATACAACAGTCACCATGCGCACTTTCCTCCATGGGAGTAACCCTCAAGCAGGCTACGCTTTAATCGTTCCCTGGTAGACGAGTAGTAGTTTCCGATGCACATCTGGCGGCTTTCTGTAATCTGTGGACCTTCAAAGTGTTGATGAAACACAGTAATTGTCTCGGGATTGAATACAACAGTCGTCATGCGCACTTTCCTCCATGGGTGTAATGTCTAAAACAGTCTACGCTTTGATCGTTCCCAGGAAGACCAGTAGTCGTTTCCGATGCACGTTTGGAGGCATTCTGTAATCTGTGGGCTATCAGAGTGTTGATGAAACACAGAAAATGCATCGGGATTGAATACAACAGTCACTATGCGCACTTTCCTCCATGGGAGTAATGTCTCAAAGTGTTTAGGTTTTGATCGTTCCATGGAAGAACAGTAGTAGTTTCCGATGCACATCTGGAGATATTCTGTAATCTGTGTTGATGAAACACAGAATTTGCGTAGGGATTTAATACAACAGTCACCATGCGCACTTTCCTCCATGGGAGTAATGTCTCAAACAGTCTACGCTTTGATCGTTCGCTGGAGGACCAGTAGCAGTAATTTCCGATGCACATCTGGAGGCATTCTGTAATCTGTGGACTCTCAGAGTGTTGATGACACACAGAAATTGCATCGGGATTGAATAAAAAAGACACCATGCGCACTTTCCTCCGTGGCAGTAATGTCTCAAACAGTCTACGCTTTGATCGTTCCCTGGAAGATCAGTAGTAGTGTCCGATGCACATCTGGAGACATTCTGTAATCTGTGGACTATCAGACTGTTGATGAAACACAGATATTAGATCGGGATTGAATACAACAGTCACATGCGCACTTTCCTCCATTGGAGTAATGTCTCAAACAGTCTACGCATTGATCGTTCCCTGGAAAAGCAGGAGTAGTTTCCGATGCACATATGGAGACATTCTGTAATCTGTGGAGTATCAGGGTGTTGATGAAACACAGGAATTGCATCGGGATTGAATACAACAGTCACCATGCGCACCTTCCTCAATGGGAGTAATGTGTCAAAGAGGTTACGCTTTGATCGTACCCTGGAAGACCAGTAGTAGTTTCCGATGCACATCTGGAGGCATTTTGTAATCTGTGGACTATCAGAGTGTTGATGAAACACAGAAATTGCATCGGGATTGAATACAACAGTCACCATGCGCACTTTCCTCCATGGGAGTAACCCTCAAGCAGGCTACGCTTTAATCGTTCCCTGGTAGACGAGTAGTAGTTTCCGATGCACATCAGGCGGCTTTCTGTAATCTGTGGACCTTCAAAGTGTTGATGAAACACAGTAATTGTCTCGGGATTGAATACAAAAGTCGTCATGCGCACTTTCCTCCATGGGAGTAATGTCTCTAACAGTCTACGCTTTGATCGTTCCCAGGAAGACCAGTAGTCGTTTCCGAAGCACATCTGGATGCATTCTGTAATCTGTGGGCTATCAGAGTGTTGATGAAACACAGAAAATGCATCGGGATTGAATACAACAGTCACCACACGCACTTTCCTACATGGGAGTAATGTCTCAAAGTGTTTACGTTTTGATCGTTCCATGGAAGAACAGTAGCAGTTTCCGATGCACATCTGGAGGCATTCTGTAATCTGTGGACTATCAGAGTGTTGATGAAACACAGAAATTGCATCGGGATTGAATACAACAGTTACCATGCGCTCTTTCCACCATGCGAGTAATGTCTCAAACAGTCTTCGGTTTGATCGTTCCTGGAAGACCAGTAGTAGTTTCCGATGCACATCTGGCTGCATTCTGTAATGTGTGGACTATCAGAGTGTTTATGAAACTCAGAAATTGCATCGGGATTGAATACAACAGACACCATGCGCACTTTCCTCCATGGGAGTAATTCTCAAACAGTCCACGCTTTGATCGATCCCTGGAAGAACAGTGGTAGGCATTCTGGAGGCATTCTGTAATCTGTGGACTATCAGAGTGTTGATGAAACGTAGAAATTGCATCGGGTTTGAATACAACATTCACCATGCGCACTTTGCTCCATGCGAGTAATGTCTCTAACAGTCTACGCTTTAATCGTTCCCTTGAAGACCAGTAGTCGTTTCCGATGCACAACTGGAGGCATTCTGTAATCTGTGGACTATCAGAGTGTTGATGAAACACAGAAATTGCATCGGGATTGAATACAACAGTCACCATGCGCACTTTCCTCCATGGGAGTAACCCTCAAGCAGGCTACGCTTTAATCGTTCCCTGGTAGACGAGTAGTAGTTTCCGATGCACATCAGGCGGCTTTCTGTAATCTGTGGACCTTCAAAGTGTTGATGAAACACAGTAATTGTCTCGGGATTGAATACAAAAGTCGTCATGCGCACTTTCCTCCATGGGAGTAATGTCTCTAACAGTCTACGCTTTGATCGTTCCCAGGAAGACCAGTAGTCGTTTCCGAAGCACATCTGGATGCATTCTGTAATCTGTGGGCTATCAGAGTGTTGATGAAACACAGAAAATGCATCGGGATTGAATACAACAGTCACCACACGCACTTTCCTACATGGGAGTAATGTCTCAAAGTGTTTACGTTTTGATCGTTCCATGGAAGAACAGTAGCAGTTTCCGATGCACATCTGGAGGCATTCTGTAATCTGTGGACTATCAGAGTGTTGATGAAACACAGAAATTGCATCGGGATTGAATACAACAGTTACCATGCGCTCTTTCCACCATGCGAGTAATGTCTCAAACAGTCTACGGTTTGATCGTTCCTGGAAGACCAGTAGTAGTTTCCGATGCACATCTGGCTGCATTCTGTAATGTGTGGACTATCAGAGTGTTTATGAAACTCAGAAATTGCATCGGGATTGAATACAACAGACACCATGCGCACTTTCCTCCATGGGAGTAATTCTCAAACAGTCCACGCTTTGATCGATCCCAGGAAGAACAGTGGTAGGCATTCTGGAGGCATTCTGTAATCTGTGGACTATCAGAGTGTTGATGAAATACAGAAATTGCATCGGGTTTGAATACAACAGTCACCATGTTCAGTTCCCTCCATGGGAGTAATTCTCAAACAGTATACACTTTGATCGCTCCCTGGAGACCAGTAGTAGCTTCCGATGCACATCTGGTGGCATTCTGTAATCGGTGGACTATCAGAGTGTTGATGAAACACAGAAATTGCATCTGGATTGAATACAACAGTCACCATGCGCACTTTCATCAACAGGAGCAATGTCCCAAACAGTCTACGCTTTGATCGTCCCCTGGAAGACCAGATGTAGTTTCCGATGCACATCTGTAGGCATACTGTAATCTGTGGAATATCAGAGTGTTGATGTAACACAGAAATTGCATCGGGATTGAATACAACAGTCACCATGCGCACATTCCTCCATGGGAGTAATGTCTCAAACAACCTACGCCTTGATCGTTCCCTGGAAGACCAGTAGTAGTTTCCGATGCACATCTGGAGGCATTCTGTTATCTGTGGACTATCAGAGTGTTGATGAAACACAGAAATTGCATCGGGATTGAATACAACAGTCACCATTCGCACTTTCCTCCATGGGAGTAATTCTCTGTCTACGCTTTGATCATTCCCTGGAATAACAGTTGTAGTTTCCGATGCACATCTGGAGGCATTCTGTAATCCGTGGTCTATCAGAGTGTTGATGAAACACTGAAATTGCTTCGGGATTGAATACAACAGTCACCATGCGCACTTTCCTCCTCTTGAGGTATGTCTCAAACAGTCTACGCTTTGATCGTTCCCTGGAAGACCAGTAGTAGTTTCCGATGCACATCTGGAGGCATTATGTTATCTGTTGACTATCAGACTGTTGATGAAACACAGAAAATGCATCGGGATTGAATACAACAATCACCATGTGCACCTTCCTCAATGGGAGTAATGTCTCAAAGGGTTTACGTTCTGATCGTTCCCTGGAAGACCAGTAATAGTTTCCGATGCACATCTGGAGGCATTTTGTAATCTGTGGACTAACTGAGTGTTGATGAAACACAGAAGTTGCACCGGGATTGAATACAACAGTCACCATGCGCACTTTCCTCCATGGGAGTAATGTCTCAAACAGTCTACGCCTTTATCGTTCCCTGGAAGACCAGTAGTAGTTTTTTTGCACATCTATAGGCATTCTGTTATCTGTGGACTATCAAAGTGTTGATGAAACACAGAAATTGCATCGGGATTGAATACAACAGACACATGCGCACTTTCCTCCATGGGAGTAACCCTCAAACAGTCTACGGTTTAATCGTTCCCTGGAAGATGAGTAATAGTTTCCGATGCACATCTGGCGGCTTTCTGTAGTCAGTGGACCTTCAAAGTGTTGATGAAACACAGTAATTGTCTCGGGATTGAATACAACAGTCGTCATGCGCACTTTCCTCCATGGGAGTAATGTCTCAAACAGTCTACGCTTTGATCGTTCCCAGGAAGACCAGTAGTCGTATCCGATGCACATCTGGAGGCATTCTGTTATCTGTGGAGCATCATAGTGTCGATGAAACACAGAAATTGCATCGGGATTGAATACAACAGTCACCATGCGCACCTTCCTCAATGGGAGTAATGTCTCAAAGAGGTTACGCATTGATCTTTCCATGGAAGACCAGTAGCAGTTTCCGATGCACATCTGGATTCCTTCTGTAATCTGTGGACCTTCAAAGTGTGGATTGAAACACAGAAATTGCATTGGGATTGAATACAACAGTCACCATGTGCACTTTTCTCCATGGGAGTAATGTCTCAAACAGTCTACGAATTGATCGTTCCCTGGAAGACCAGTAGTAGTTTCCGATGCACATCTGGAGGCATTCTGTTTTCTGTGAACTATCAGAGTGTTGATGAAACACAGAAATTGCATCGGGATTGAATACAACAGTCAACATGCGCACTTTCCTCCGTGGGAGTAATTCTCAGTCTACGCTTTGAGCATTCCCTGGAAGACCAGAAGTAGTTTCCGATGCACATCTGGAGGCATTTTGTAATCTGTGGACTAACTGAGTGTTGATGAAACACAGAAATTGCATCGGGATTGAATACAATAGTCACCATGCGTACTTTCCTCCATGGGAGTAATTCTCAGTCTACGTTTTGATCATTCCCTTGAAGAACAGTTGTAATTTCCGATGCACATCTGGAGGCATTCTGTAATCTGTGGGCTATCAGAGTGTTGATGAATCACAGAAATTGCATCGGGATTGAATACAACAGTCTACAAGCCCACTTTCCCACCATGGGAGTAATGTCTCAAACTGTCTACGCTTTTATCGTTCCCTGGAAGACCAGTTGTAGTTTCCGATGCACGTCTGGTTTCATTCTGTAATCTGTACACTATCAGAGTGTTGATAAAACACTGAAATTGCATTGGGATTGAATACAACAGTCACCATGCGCACTTTCCTCCATGGGAGTAACCCTCAAACAGTCTACCCTTTAATCGTTCCCTGGAAGACGAGTAGTAGTTTCCGATGCACATCTGGCGACTTTCTGTAATCTGTGGACCTTCAAAGTGTTGATGAAACAAAGTAATTGTCTCGGGATTGAATACAACAGTCGTCATGCGCACTTTCCTCCATGGGTGTAATGTCTAAAACAGTCTACGCTTTGATCGTTCCCAGGAAGACCAGTAGTCGTTTCCGATGCACGTCTGGAGGCATTCTGTAATCTGTGGGTTATCAGAGTGTTGATGAAACACAGAAAATGCATCGGGATTGAATACAACTGTCACTATGCGCACTTTCCTCCATGGGAGTAATGTCTCAAAGTGTTTAGGTTTTGATCGTTCCATGGAAGAACAGTAGTAGTTTCCGATGCACATCTGGAGATATTCTGTAATCTGTGTTGATGAAACACAGAATTTGCGTAGGGATTTAATACAACAGTCACCATGCGCACTTTCCTCCATGGGAGTAATGTCTCAAACAGTCTACGCCTTGATCGTTTCCTGGAGGACCAGTAGTAGTAATTTCCGATGCACATCTGGAGGCATTCTGTAATCTGTTGACTATCAGAGTGTTGATGAAACACAGAAATTGCATCGGGATTGAATAAAAAAGTCACCATGCGCACTTTCCACCATGGGAGTAATGTCTCAAACAGTCTACTCCTTGATCGTTCCCTGGAAGAGCAGGAGTAGTTTCCGATGCACATATGGAGACATTCTGTAATCTGTGGAGTATCAGAGTGTTGATGAAACACAGAAATTGCATCGGGATTGAATACAACAGTCACCATGCGCACCTTCCTCAATGGGAGTAATGTCTCAAAGAGGTTACGCTTTGATCGTTCCCTGGAAGACCAGTAGTAGTTTCCGATGCACATCTGGAAGCATTTTGTAATCTGTGGACTATCAGAGTGTTGATGAAACACAGAAATTGCATCGGGATTGAATACAACAGTCACCATGCGCACTTTCCTCCATGGGGGTAATGTCTCGAACAGTCTACGCTTTGATCGTTCCCTGGAAGACCAGTAGTAGTTTCCGATGCACATCTGGAGGCATTCTGTTATCTGTGGACTATCAGAGTGTTGATGAAACACAGAAATTGCATCGGGATTGAATACAACAGTCACCATGCGCACTTCCCTCCATGGGAGTAGTACTCAGTCTACGCTTTGATCATTCCCTGGAAGACCCGTAGTAGTTTCCGATGCACATCTGGAGGCATTCTGTAATCTGTGGACTATCAGAGTGTTGATGAAACACAGAAATTGCATCGGGATTGAATACAACAGTCACCAAGCCCACTTTCCTTCATGGGAGTAATGTCTCAAACAGTCTACGCTTTGATCGTTCCCTGGAAGACCGGTAGTAGTTTCCGATGCACATCAGGCGGCTTTCTGTAATCTGTGGACCTTCAAAGTGTTGATGAAACTCAGTAATTGTCTCGGAATTGAATACAAAAGTCGTCATGCGCTCTTTCCTCCATTGGAGTAATGTCTCAAACAGTCTACGCTTTGATCGTTCCCAGGAAGACCAGTAGTCGTTTCCGAAGCACATCTGGATGCATTCTGTAATCTGTGGGCTATCAAAGTGTTGATGAAACACAGAAAATGCTTCGGGATTGAATACAACAGTCAAAACACGCACTTTCCTACATGGGAGTAATGTATCAAAGTGTTTACGATTTGATCGTTCCATGGAAGAACAGTTGCAGTTTCCGATGCACATCTGGAGGCATTCTGTAATCTGTGGACTATCAGAGTGTTGATGAAACACAGAAATTGCATCGGGATTGAATACAAAAGTTACCATGCGCTCTTTCCACCATGCGAGTAATGTCTCAAACAGTCTACGCTTTGATCGTTCCTGGAAGACCAGTAGTAGTTTCCGATGCACATCTGGCTGCATTCTGTAATGTGTGGACTATCAGAGTGTTTATGAAACTCAGAAATTGCATCGGGATTGAATACAAAAGACACCATGCGCACTTTCCTCCATGGGAGTAATTCTCAAACAGTCCACGCTTTGATCGATCCCTGGAAGAACAGTGGTAGGCATTCTGGAGGCATTCTGTAATCTGTGGAATATCAGAGTGTTGATGAAACGTAGAAATTGCATCGGGTTTGAATACAACATTCACCATGCGCACTTTGCTCCATGCGAGTAATGTCTCTGAGAGTCTACGCTTTAATCGTTCCCTTGAAGACCAGTAGGAGTTTCCGATGCACAACTGGAGGCATTCTGTAATCTGTGGACTATCAGAGTGTTGATGAAATACAGAAATTGCATCGGGTTTGAATACAACAGTCACCATGTTCAGTTTCCTCCATGGGAGTAATTCTCATACAGTATACACTTTGATCGCTCCCTGGAGACCAGTAGTAGCTTCCGATGCACATCTGGTGGCATTCTGTAATCGGTGGACTATCAGAGTGTTGATCAAACACATAAATTGCATCTGGATTGAATACAACAGTCACCATGCGCACTTTCATCAACGGGAGCAATGTCCCAAACAGTCTACGCTTTGATCGTTCCCTGGAAGACCAGAAGTAGTTTCCGATGCACATCTGTAGGCATACTGTAATCTGTGGAATATCAGAGTGTTGATGAAACACAGAAATTGCATCGGGATTGAATACAACAGTCACCATGCGCACATTCCTCCATGGGAGTAATGTCTCAAACAATCTACGCCTTGATCGTTCCCTGGAAGACCAGTAGTAGTTTCCGATGCACATCTGGAGGCATTCTGTTATCTGTGGACTATCAGAGTGTTGATGAAACACAGAAATTGCATCGGGATTGAATACAACAGTCACCATTCACACTTTCCTCCATGGGAGTAATTCTCAGTCTACGCTTTGATCATTCCCTGGAAGAACAGTTGTAGTTTCCGATGCACATCTGGAGGCATTTTGTAATCTGTGGACTAACTGAGTGTTGATGAAACACAGAAGTTGCACCGGGATTGAATACAACAGTCACCATGCGCACTTTCCTCCATGGGAGTAATGTCTCAAACAGTCTACGCCTTTATCGTTCCCTGGAAGACCAGTAGTAGTTTCCGATGCACATCTATAGGCATTCTGTTATCTGTGGACTATCAGAGTGTTGATGAAACACAGAAATTGCATCGGGATTGAATACAACAGTCACCATGCGCACTTTCCTCCATGGGAGTAACCCTCAAACAGTCTACGGTTTAATCGTTCCCTGGAAGACGAGTAGTAGTTTCCGATGCACATCTGGCGGCTTTCTGTAGTCAGTGGACCTTCAAAGTGTTGATGAAACACAGTAATTTTCTCGGGATTGAATACAACAGTCGTCATGCGCACTTTCCTCCATGGGAGTAATGTCTCAAACAGTCTACGCTTTGATCGTTCCCAGGAAGACCAGTAGTCGTTTCCGATGCACATCTGGAGGCATTCTGTAATCTGTGGGCTATCAGAGTGTTGATGAAACACAGAAAATGCATCGGGATTGAATTCAACAGTCACCATGCGCACTTTCCTCCATGGGAGTAATGTCTCAAAGTGTTTACGTTTTGATCTTTCCATGGAAGACCAGTAGCAGCTTCCGATGCACATCTGGATTCCTTCTGTAATCTGTGAACCTTCAAAGTGTGGATTGAAACACAGAAATTGCGTCGGGATTGAATACAACAGTCACCATGTGCACTTTCCTCCATGGGAGTAATGTCTCAAACAGTCTACGAATTGATCGTTCCCTGGAAGACCAGTAGTAGTTTCCGATGCACATCTGGAGGCATTCTGTTTTCTGTGAACTATCAGAGTGTTGATGAAACACAGAAATTGCATGGGGATTGAATACAACAGTCACCATGCGCACCATCCTCAATGTTGGTAATGTCTCAAAGAGTTTACGCTTTGATCGTTCCCTGGAAGACCAGTAGTAGTTTCCGATACACATCTGTTGGCATTCTGTAATCTGTGGACTATCAGGGTGTTGATGAAACACAGAAATTGCATCGGGAATGAATACAACAGTCACCATGCGCACTTTCCTCCGTGGGAGTAATTCTCAGTCTACGCTTTGATCATTCCCTGGAAGACGAGAAGTAGTTTCCGATGCACATCTGGAGGCATTCTGAAATCTGTGGACTAACTGTGTGTCGAAGAAACACAGTAATTGCATCGGGATTGAATACAACAGTCACCATGCGCACCATCCTCAATGTTGGTAATGTCTCAAAGAGTTTACGCTTTGATCGTTCCCTGGAAGACCAGTAGTAGTTTCCGATACACATCTGTTGGCATTCTGTAATCTGTGGACTATCAGGGTGTTGATGAAACACAGAAATTGCATCGGGAATGAATACAACAGTCACCATGCGCACTTTCCTCCATGGGAGTAATCCTCAAACAGTCTACGATATAATCGTTCCCTGGAAGACCAGTAGTAGTTTCCGATGCACATCTGGAGGCTTTCTGTAATCTGTGGACTTCAAAGTGTTGATGAAACACAGTAATTGTCTCGAGATTGAATTAAACAGTCACCATGCGGACTTTCCTCCATGGTAGTAATGTCTCAAACAGTCTACGCTTTGATCGTTCCCAGGATGACCACTAGTAGTTTCCGATGCACATCTGGAGATATTCTGTAATCTGTGTTGATGAAACACAGAAATTGCATCGGGATTGAATACAACAGTCACATTGTGCACTTTTCTCCATGGGAGTAATGTCTCAAACAGTCTACGCTTTGATCGTTCCCTGGAAGACGAGTTTACGTGCACATCTGGAGGATTTCTGTAATCTGTGGACTATCAGAGTGTTGATAAAACACAGAAATTGCATCGTGATTCAATACAACGGTCACCATGCGCACTTTCTCCCATGGGAGTGATGTCTCAAACAGTCTACGCTTTGATCGTTCACTGGAAGACCAGTAGTAGTTTCCGATGCACATCTGGAGGCATTCTGTAATCTGTTCAGTATCAGAGTGTTGATGAAAAACAGAAATTGCATCAGGATTGACTACAACAGTCACCATGCGCACCTTCCTCAATGTGGGTAATGTCTCAAAGAGTTTACGCTTTGAGCGTTCCCTGGAAGACCAGTAGTAGTTTCCGATGCACATCTGGAGGCATTTTGTAATCTGTAGACTATCAGAGTGTTGATGAAACACAGAAATTGCATCGGGATTGATTACTACAGTCACCATGCGCACTTTCCTCCATGAGAGTAGTGTCTCAAACAGTCTACGCTTTGATCTTTCCCTTGAAGACCAGAAGTAGTTTCCGATGCACGTCAGGAGGCATTCTGAAATCTGTGGACTAACTGAGTGTTGATGAAACACAGAAATTGCATCGGGATTGAATACAACAGTCACCATGCGCACTTTCCTCCATGTGAGTAATGTCTTAAACAGTCTACGCTTTGATCGTTCCTGGAAGACCAGTAGTAGTTTCCGGTGCACATCTGGCTGCATTCTTTAATGTGTGGACTATCAGAGTGTTGATGAAACACAGAAATTGCATCCGGATTGAATACGAAAGTCACCATGAGCACTTTCTTCCATGCGAGTAATGTCTCAAACAGTCTACGCTTTGATCGTTAATGGAAGACCAGTAGTAGTCTCCGATGCACATCTGGCTGCATTCTGTAATCTGTGGACTATCAGAGTTTTGATTAAACACAGATATTGCATCGAGATTGAATACAACAGTCACATTGCGCACTTTCTTCCATGGGAGTAATTCTTAAACAGTATACGCTTTGATCGTTCCCTGGAGACCAGTAGTAGTTTCCGATGCACATCTGGTGGCATTCTGTAATCGGTGGACTATCAGAGTGTTGATGAAACACTGAAATTGCTTCGGGATTGAATACAACAGTCACCATGCGCACTTTCCTCCACTTGAGGTATGTCTCAAACAGTCTACGCTTTGATCGTTCCCTGGAAGACCAGTAGTAGTTTCCGATGCACATATGGTGGCATTCTGTAATCTGTAAACTATCAGACTGTTGATGAAACACAGAAAATGCATCGGGATTGAATACAACAATCACCATGCGCACCTTCCTCAATGGTAGTAATGTCTCTAAGAGTTTACGTTCTGATCGTTCCCTGGAAGACCAGTAATTGTTTCCGATGCACATCTGGAGGCATATTGTAATCTGTGGACTAACTGAGTGTTGACGAAACACAGAAGTTGCACCGGGATTGAATACAACAGTCACCATGCGCACTTTCCTCCATGGGAGTAATGTCTCAAACAGGCTACGACTTTATCGTTCCCTGGAAGACCAGTAGTAGTTTCCGATGCACATCTATAGGCATTCTGTTATCTGTGGACTATCAGAGTGTTGATGAAACGCAGAAATTGCATCGGGATTGAATACAACAGTCACCATGCGCACTTTCCTGCATGGGAGTAATCCTCAAACAGTCTACGATTTAATCGTTCCCTGGAAGACCAGTAGTAGTTTCCGATGCACATCTGGAGGCTTTCTGTAATCTGTGGACTTCAAAGTGTTGATGAAACACAGTAATTGTCTCGGGATTGAATAAAACAGTCACCATGCGCACTTTACTCCATGGTAGTAATGTCTCAAACAGTCTACGCTTTGATCATTCCCAAGAAGACCAGTAGTAGTTTCCGATGCACATCTGGAGATATTCTGTAATCTGTGTTGATGAAACACAGAAATTGCATCGGGATTGAATACAACAGTCACCATGTGCACTTTTCTCCATGGGAGTAATGTCTCAAACAGTCTACGAATTGATCGTTCCCTGGAAGACCAGTAGTAGTTTCCGATGCACATCTAAAGGCATTCTGTTTTCTGTGAACTATCAGAGTGTTGATGAAACACAGAAATTGCATCGAGATTGAATACAACAGTCAACATGCGCACTTTCCTCCATGGGAGTAATTCTCAGTCCACGCTTTGAGCATTCCCTGGAAGACCAGAAGCAGTTTCCGATGCACATCTTGAGGCATTCTGAAATCTGTGGACTAACTGTGTGTTGATGAAACACAGGAATTGCATCGGGATTGAATACAACAGTCACCATGCGCACCTTCCTCAATGGGAGTAATGTCTCAAAGAGGTTACGCTTTGATCGTTCCCTGGAAGACCAGTAGTAGTTTCCGATGCACATCTGGAAGCATTTTGTAATCTGTGGACTATCAGAGTGTTGATGAAACACAGAAATTGCATCGGGATTGAATACAACAGTCACCATGCGCACTTTCCTCCATGGGGGTAATGTCTCGAACAGTCTACGCTTTGATCGTTCCCTGGAAGACCAGTAGTAGTTTCCGATGCACATCTGGAGGCATTTTGTAGTCTGTGGACTAACTGTGTGTTGATGAAACACAGAAGTTGCACCGGGATTGAATAGAAGGGTCACCATGCGCACTTTCCTTCATGGGAGTAATGTCTCATACAGTCTACGCCTTTATCGTTCCCTGGAAGACCAGTAGTAGATTCCGATGCACATCTGGAGGCATTCTGTTATCTGTGGACTATCAGAGTGTTGATGAAACACAGAAATTGCATCGGGATTGAATACAACAGTCACCATGCGCACTTTCCTCCATGGGAGTAGTACTCAGTCTACGCTTTGATCATTCCCTGGAAGACCCGTAGTAGTTTCCGATGCACATCTGGAGGCATTCTGTAATCTGTGGACTATCAGAGTGTTGATGAAACACAGAAATTGCATCGGGATTGAATACAACAGTCACCAAGCCCACTTTCCTTCATGGGAGTAATGTCTCAAACAGTCTACGCTTTGATCGTTCCCTGGAAGACCGGTAGTAGTTTCCGATGCACATCAGGCGGCTTTCTGTAATCTGTGGACCTTCAAAGTGTTGATGAAACTCAGTAATTGTCTCGGAATTGAATACAAAAGTCGTCATGCGCTCTTTCCTCCATTGGAGTAATGTCTCAAACAGTCTACGCTTTGATCGTTCCCAGGAAGACCAGTAGTCGTTTCCGAAGCACATCTGGATGCATTCTGTAATCTGTGGGCTATCAAAGTGTTGATGAAACACAGAAAATGCTTCGGGATTGAATACAACAGTCAAAACACGCACTTTCCTACATGGGAGTAATGTATCAAAGTGTTTACGATTTGATCGTTCCATGGAAGAACAGTTGCAGTTTCCGATGCACATCTGGAGGCATTCTGTAATCTGTGGACTATCAGAGTGTTGATGAAACACAGAAATTGCATCGGGATTGAATACAAAAGTTACCATGCGCTCTTTCCACCATGCGAGTAATGTCTCAAACAGTCTACGCTTTGATCGTTCCTGGAAGACCAGTAGTAGTTTCCGATGCACATCTGGCTGCATTCTGTAATGTGTGGACTATCAGAGTGTTTATGAAACTCAGAAATTGCATCGGGATTGAATACAAAAGACACCATGCGCACTTTCCTCCATGGGAGTAATTCTCAAACAGTCCACGCTTTGATCGATCCCTGGAAGAACAGTGGTAGGCATTCTGGAGGCATTCTGTAATCTGTGGAATATCAGAGTGTTGATGAAACGTAGAAATTGCATCGGGTTTGAATACAACATTCACCATGCGCACTTTGCTCCATGCGAGTAATGTCTCTGAGAGTCTACGCTTTAATCGTTCCCTTGAAGACCAGTAGGAGTTTCCGATGCACAACTGGAGGCATTCTGTAATCTGTGGACTATCAGAGTGTTGATGAAATACAGAAATTGCATCGGGTTTGAATACAACAGTCACCATGTTCAGTTTCCTCCATGGGAGTAATTCTCATACAGTATACACTTTGATCGCTCCCTGGAGACCAGTAGTAGCTTCCGATGCACATCTGGTGGCATTCTGTAATCGGTGGACTATCAGAGTGTTGATCAAACACATAAATTGCATCTGGATTGAATACAACAGTCACCATGCGCACTTTCATCAACGGGAGCAATGTCCCAAACAGTCTACGCTTTGATCGTTCCCTGGAAGACCAGAAGTAGTTTCCGATGCACATCTGTAGGCATACTGTAATCTGTGGAATATCAGAGTGTTGATGAAACACAGAAATTGCATCGGGATTGAATACAACAGTCACCATGCGCACATTCCTCCATGGGAGTAATGTCTCAAACAATCTACGCCTTGATCGTTCCCTGGAAGACCAGTAGTAGTTTCCGATGCACATCTGGAGGCATTCTGTTATCTGTGGACTATCAGAGTGTTGATGAAACACAGAAATTGCATCGGGATTGAATACAACAGTCACCATTCACACTTTCCTCCATGGGAGTAATTCTCAGTCTACGCTTTGATCATTCCCTGGAAGAACAGTTGTAGTTTCCGATGCACATCTGGAGGCATTTTGTAATCTGTGGACTAACTGAGTGTTGATGAAACACAGAAGTTGCACCGGGATTGAATACAACAGTCACCATGCGCACTTTCCTCCATGGGAGTAATGTCTCAAACAGTCTACGCCTTTATCGTTCCCTGGAAGACCAGTAGTAGTTTCCGATGCACATCTATAGGCATTCTGTTATCTGTGGACTATCAGAGTGTTGATGAAACACAGAAATTGCATCGGGATTGAATACAACAGTCACCATGCGCACTTTCCTCCATGGGAGTAACCCTCAAACAGTCTACGGTTTAATCGTTCCCTGGAAGACGAGTAGTAGTTTCCGATGCACATCTGGCGGCTTTCTGTAGTCAGTGGACCTTCAAAGTGTTGATGAAACACAGTAATTTTCTCGGGATTGAATACAACAGTCGTCATGCGCACTTTCCTCCATGGGAGTAATGTCTCAAACAGTCTACGCTTTGATCGTTCCCAGGAAGACCAGTAGTCGTTTCCGATGCACATCTGGAGGCATTCTGTAATCTGTGGGCTATCAGAGTGTTGATGAAACACAGAAAATGCATCGGGATTGAATTCAACAGTCACCATGCGCACTTTCCTCCATGGGAGTAATGTCTCAAAGTGTTTACGTTTTGATCTTTCCATGGAAGACCAGTAGCAGCTTCCGATGCACATCTGGATTCCTTCTGTAATCTGTGAACCTTCAAAGTGTGGATTGAAACACAGAAATTGCGTCGGGATTGAATACAACAGTCACCATGTGCACTTTCCTCCATGGGAGTAATGTCTCAAACAGTCTACGAATTGATCGTTCCCTGGAAGACCAGTAGTAGTTTCCGATGCACATCTCGAGGCATTCTGTTTTCTGTGAACTATCAGAGTGTTGATGAAACACAGAAATTGCATGGGGATTGAATACAACAGTCACCATGCGCACCATCCTCAATGTTGGTAATGTCTCAAAGAGTTTACGCTTTGATCGTTCCCTGGAAGACCAGTAGTAGTTTCCGATACACATCTGTTGGCATTCTGTAATCTGTGGACTATCAGGGTGTTGATGAAACACAGAAATTGCATCGGGAATGAATACAACAGTCACCATGCGCACTTTCCTCCGTGGGAGTAATTCTCAGTCTACGCTTTGAGCATTCCCTGGAAGACGAGAAGTAGTTTCCGATGCACATCTGGAGGCATTCTGAAATCTGTGGACTAACTGTGTGTCGAAGAAACACAGTAATTGCATCGGGATTGAATACAACAGTCACCATGCGCACCATCCTCAATGTTGGTAATGTCTCAAAGAGTTTACGCTTTGATCGTTCCCTGGAAGACCAGTAGTAGTTTCCGATACACATCTGTTGGCATTCTGTAATCTGTGGACTATCAGGGTGTTGATGAAACACAGAAATTGCATCGGGAATGAATACAACAGTCACCATGCGCACTTTCCTCCATGGGAGTAATCCTCAAACAGTCTACGATATAATCGTTCCCTGGAAGACCAGTAGTAGTTTCCGATGCACATCTGGAGGCTTTCTGTAATCTGTGGACTTCAAAGTGTTGATGAAACACAGTAATTGTCTCGAGATTGAATTAAACAGTCACCATGCGGACTTTCCTCCATGGTAGTAATGTCTCAAACAGTCTACGCTTTGATCGTTCCCAGGATGACCACTAGTAGTTTCCGATGCACATCTGGAGATATTCTGTAATCTGTGTTGATGAAACACAGAAATTGCATCGGGATTGAATACAACAGTCACATTGTGCACTTTTCTCCATGGGAGTAATGTCTCAAACAGTCTACGCTTTGATCGTTCCCTGGAAGACGAGTTTACGTGCACATCTGGAGGATTTCTGTAATCTGTGGACTATCAGAGTGTTGATGAAACACAGAAATTGCATCGGGATTGATTACTACAGTCACCATGCGCACTTTCCTCCATGAGAGTAGTGTCTCAAACAGTCTACGCTTTGATCTTTCCCTTGAAGACCAGAAGTAGTTTCCGATGCACGTCAGGAGGCATTCTGAAATCTGTGGACTAACTGAGTGTTGATGAAACACAGAAATTGCATCGGGATTGAATACAACAGTCACCATGCGCACTTTCCTCCATGTGAGTAATGTCTCAAACAGTCTACGCTTTGATCGTTCCTGGAAGACCAGTAGTAGTTTCCGGTGCACATCTGGCTGCATTCTTTAATGTGTGGACTATCAGAGTGTTGATGAAACACAGAAATTGCATCCGGATTGAATACGAAAGTCACCATGAGCACTTTCTTCCATGCGAGTAATGTCTCAAACAGTCTACGCTTTGATCGTTAATGGAAGACCAGTAGTAGTCTCCGATGCACATCTGGCTGCATTCTGTAATCTGTGGACTATCAGAGTTTTGATTAAACACAGATATTGCATCGAGATTGAATACAACAGTCACATTGCGCACTTTCTTCCATGGGAGTAATTCTTAAACAGTATACGCTTTGATCGTTCCCTGGAGACCAGTAGTAGTTTCCGATGCACATCTGGTGGCATTCTGTAATCGGTGGACTATCAGAGTGTTGATGAAACACTGAAATTGCTTCGGGATTGAATACAACAGTCACCATGCGCACTTTCCTCCACTTGAGGTATGTCTCAAACAATCTACGCTTTGATCGTTCCCTGGAAGACCAGTAGTAGTTTCCGATGCACATATGGTGGCATTCTGTAATCTGTAAACTATCAGACTGTTGATGAAACACAGAAAATGCATCGGGATTGAATACAACAATCACCATGCGCACCTTCCTCAATGGTAGTAATGTCTCTAAGAGTTTACGTTCTGATCGTTCCCTGGAAGACCAGTAATTGTTTCCGATGCACATCTGGAGGCATATTGTAATCTGTGGACTAACTGAGTGTTGACGAAACACAGAAGTTGCACCGGGATTGAATACAACAGTCACCATGCGCACTTTCCTCCATGGGAGTAATGTCTCAAACAGGCTACGACTTTATCGTTCCCTGGAAGACCAGTAGTAGTTTCCGATGCACATCTATAGGCATTCTGTTATCTGTGGACTATCAGAGTGTTGATGAAACGCAGAAATTGCATCGGGATTGAATACAACAGTCACCATGCGCACTTTCCTCCATGGGAGTATTCCTCAAACAGTCTACGATTTAATCGTTCCCTGGAAGACCAGTAGTAGTTTCCGATGCACATCTGGAGGCTTTCTGTAATCTGTGGACTTCAAAGTGTTGATGAAACACAGTAATTGTCTCGGGATTGAATAAAACAGTCACCATGCGCACTTTACTCCATGGTAGTAATGTCTCAAACAGTCTACGCTTTGATCATTCCCAAGAAGACCAGTAGTAGTTTCCGATGCACATCTGGAGATATTCTGTAATCTGTGTTGATGAAACACAGAAATTGCATCGGGATTGAATACAACAGTCACCATGTGCACTTTTCTCCATGGGAGTAATGTCTCAAACAGTCTACGAATTGATCGTTCCCTGGAAGACCAGTAGTAGTTTCCGATGCACATCTAAAGGCATTCTGTTTTCTGTGAACTATCAGAGTGTTGATGAAACACAGAAATTGCATCGAGATTGAATACAACAGTCAACATGCGCACTTTCCTCCATGGGAGTAATTCTCAGTCCACGCTTTGAGCATTCCCTGGAAGACCAGAAGGAGTTTCCGATGCACATCTTGAGGCATTCTGAAATCTGTGGACTAACTGTGTGTTGATGAAACACAGGAATTGCATCGGGATTGAATACAACAGTCACCATGCGCACCTTCCTCAATGTTGGTAATGTCTCAAACAGTCTACGCTTTGATCGTTCCCTGGAAGACCAGTAGTAGTTTCCGATGCACGTCTGGTGGCATTCTGTAATCTGTGGGCTATCAGAGTGTTGATGAAACACAGAAATTGCATCGGGAATGAATACAACAGTCACCATGCGCACTTTCCTCCATGGGAGTAATCCTCAAACAGTCTACGATTTAATCGTTCCCTGGAAGACCAGTAGTAGTTTCCGATGCACATCTGGAGGCTTTCTGTAATCTGTGGACTTCAAAGTGTTGATGAAACACAGTAATTGTCTCGGGATTGAATAAAACAGTCACCATGCGCACTTTACTCCATGGTAGTAATGTCTCAAACAGTCTACGCTTTGATCATTCCCAAGAAGACCAGTAGTAGTTTCCGATGCACATCTGGAGATATTCTGTAATCTGTGTTGATGAAACACAGAAATTGCATCGGGATTGAATACAACAGTCATCATGTGCACTTTTCTCCATGGGAGTAATGTCTCAAACAGTCTACGCTTTGATCGTTCCCTGGAAGACCAGTAGTAGTTTCCGATGCACATCTGGAGGAATTCTGTAATCCGTTGACTATCAGAGTGTTGATAAAACACAGAAACTGCATCGTGATTCAATACAACGGTCACCATGCGCACTTTCCCCCATGGGAGTGATGTCTCAAACATTCGACGCTTTGATCGTTCCCTGGAAGACCAGTAGTAGTTTCCGATGCACATCTGGATTAGGTCTGTAATCTGTGGACCTTCAAAGTGTTGATGAAACACAGTAATTATCTCGGGATTGAATACAACAGTCACCATGCGCACTTTCCTCCATGGGAGTAACGTCTCAAACAATTTACGCTTTGATCGTTCCCAGGAAGACCAGTAGTAGTTTCCGATGCACTTCTGGAGGCCTTCTGTAATCTGTGGACTATCAGAGTGTTGATGAAACTCAGAAAATTAATCGGGATTGAATACAACAGTCACCATGCGCACTTTCCTCCATGGGAGTAATGTCTCAAAGAGTTTACGATTTGATCGTTCTCTGGAAGACCAGTAGCAGTTTCCGATGCACATCTGGAGGATTTCTGTAATCTGTGGACCTTCAAAGTGTTGATGAATCACAGTAATTGTCTGGAGATTGAATGCAATAGTCACCATGCGCACTTTCCTCCATGCGAGTAATGTCTCAAAAAGTCTACGCTTTGATCGTTCCCTGGAAGTCCAAAAGAAGTTTCAGATGCACATCTGGAGGCATTCTGTAATCTATGGACTATCAGAGTGTTGATGAAACAGAGAAATTGGATCAGGATTGAATACAACAGTCATCATGCGCACTTTCCTCCATGGGAGTAAATCTCAAACAGTCTACGCATTGATCGTTCCCTGGAAGTCCTGTAGCAGTTAACGATGCACATCTGGATCAATTCTGTAATCTCTGGACCTTCAAAGTGTGGATTGAAACACAGAAATTGCATCGGGATTGAATACAACAGTCACCATGCCCACTTTCCTCCATGGGAGTAACGTCTCAAAAAGTCTACGCTTTGATCGTTCCCTGGAAGACCAGTAGTGGTTTCCGATGAACGTCTGCTGGCATTCTGTAATCTGTGGACTATCTGAGTGTTGACGAAACACAGAAATTGCATCGGGATAGAATACAATAGTCACCATCCGCACCTTCCTTCATGTTAGTAGTGTCTCTAGCCGTCTACGCTTTGATCGTTCCCTGGAAGACCAGAAGCAGTTACCGATGCACATCTGGAGGCATTCTGTAATCTGTGGACTATCAGACTGTTGATAAAACACAGAAAATGAATCGGGATTGAATACGAGAATCACCATGCGCAGTTTCCTCCATGGGAGTAATGTCTCAAAGAGTTTACGCTTTGATCGTTAACTGGAACACCAGTAGCAGTTTCCGATGCACATCTGGAGGCATGCTGTAATCTGTGGACTATCAGAGTGTTGATGAAACACAGAAATTGCATCGGGATTGAATACAACAGTCACCATGCGCACTTTCCTCCACGGGAGGTATGTCTCAAACAGTCTACGCTTTGATCGTTCCCTGGAAGACCAGTAGTAGATTCCGATGCACATCTGGTGGCATTCTGTAATCTGTGGAGTATCAGAGTGTTGATGAAACACAGAAATTGCATCGGGATTGAATACAACAGTCACCATGCGCACTTTGCTCCATGGGAGCAATGTCTCAAACAGTCTACGCTTTGATCGTTCCCTGGAAGACCAGTAGTAGTTCCCGATGCACATCTGGTGGCATTCTGTAATCTGTATACTATCAGAGTGTTGATGAAACACAGAAATTGCATCGGGATTGAATACAACAGTCACCATGCCCACTTTCCTCCATGGGAGTAACGTCTAAAACAGTCTACGCTTTGATCGTTCCCTGGAAGACCAGTAGTAGTTTCCGATGCACGTCTGGTGGCATTCTGTAATCTGTGGGCTATCAGAGTGTTGAAGAAACACAGATATTGCATCGGCATTGAATACAACAGTCACCATGCGCACTTTCCTCCATGGGAGTAATGTCTCAAACAGTCTACGATTTGATCATTCCCTGGAAGTCCAGCAGCAATTTCCGGTGCACATCTGGAGGCATTCTGTAATCTGTGGACTATCAGAGTGTTGATGAAACACAGAAATTGCATCAGGATTGAATACAACAGTCACCTTGCGCACTTTCCTCCATGGGAGTAATTCTCAAACAGTCTACGCTTTGATCGTTCCCTGGAAGAACAGTTGTAGTTTCCGATGCACATCTGGATTCCTTCTGTAATCTGTGGACCTTCAAAGTGTGGATGGAAACACAGAAATTGCCTTGGGATTGAATACAACAGTCACCATGCGCACTTTCCTCCATGGGAGTAAATCTGAAACAGTCTACGCTTTGATCTTTCCTGGAAGACCATTAGTAGTTTCCGATGCACATCTGGATTAATTCTGTAATCTGTGGACCTTCAAAGTTTGGATTAAAACACAGAAATTGCCTCGGGATTGAATACAACAGTCACCATGCCCACTTTCCTCCATGGGAGTAATCCTCAAAGAGCCTACGCTTTAATCTATCCCTGGAAGACCAGTAGTAGTTTCCGATGCACATCTGGAGGCTTTCTGTAATCTGTGGACTATCAGAGTGTTCATAAAACACAGAAAATGCATCGGGATTGAAAACAACAGTCACCATGCGCACTTTCCTCAATGTGGGTAATGTCTCAAAGAGTTTACGCTTTGATAGTTCCCTGGAAGACCAGTAGTAGTTTCCGAAGAACATCTGGAGGCATTTTGTAATCTGTAGACTATCAGAGTGTTGATGAAACACAGATATTGCATCGGGATTGATTACAACAGTCACCATGCGCACTTTCCTCCCTGCGAGTAGTGTCTCAAACAGTCTACGCTTTGATCTTTCCCTTGAAGACCAGAAGTAGTTTCCGATGCACATCTGGAGGCATTCTGAAATCTGTGGACTAACTGAGTGTTGATGAAACACAGAAATTGCATCGGGATTGAATACAACAGTCACCATGCGCACTTTCCTCCATGCGAGTAATGTCTCAAACAGTCTACGCTTTGATCGTTCCTGGAAGACCAGTAGTAGTTTCCGATGCACATCTGGCTGCATTCTGTAATCTGTGGACTATCAGAGTGTTGATTACACACAGATATTGCATCGAGATTGAATACAACAGTCACATTGCGCACTTTCTTCCATGGGAGTAATTCTTAAACAGTATACGCTTTGATCGTTCCCTGGAGACCAGTAGTAGTTTCCGATGCACATCTGGAGGCATTCTGTAATCTGTGGACTATCAGAGTGTTGATGAAACACAGAAATTGCATCGGGATTGAATACAACAGTCAACATGAGCACTTCCCTCCCCGGGAGGTATGTCTCAAACAGTCTACGCTTTGATCGTTCCCTGGAAGACCAGTAGTAGATTCCGATGCACATCTGGCGGCTTTCTGTAATCAGTGGACCTTCAAAGTGTTGATGAAACACAGTAATTGTCTCGGGATTGAATACAACAGTCGTCATGCGCACTTTCCTCCATGGGAGTAATGTCTCAAACAGTCTACGCTTTGATCGTTCCCAGGAAGACCAGTAGTCGTTTCCTAAGCACATCTGGAGGCATTATGTAATCTGTGGGCTATCAGAGTGTTGATGAAACACGGAAAATGCATCGGGATTGAATACAACAGTCACTTTGCGCACTTTCCTCCATGGGAGTAATGTCTCCAACTGTCTACGAATTGATCGTTCCCTGGAAGACCAGTAGTAGTTTCCGATGCACATCTTAAGGCATTCTGTTTTCTGTGAGCTATCAGAGTGTTGATGAAACACAGAAATTGCATCGGGATTGAATACAACAGTCAACATGCGCACTTTCCTCCATGGGAGTAATTCTCAGTCTACGCTTTGAGCATTCCCTGGAAGACCAGAAGTAGTTTCCAATGCACATCTGGAGGCATTCTGAAATCTGTGGACTAACTGTGTGTTGATGAAACACAGAATTTGCATCGGGATTGAATACAACAGTCACCAAGCCCACTTTCCTCCATGGGAGTAATGTCTGAAACAGTCTACGCTTTGATCGTTCCCTGGAAGACCAGTAGTAGTTTCCGATGCACATCTGTTGGCATTCTGTAATCTGTGGACTATCAGAGTGGTGATGAAACACAGAAATTACATCTGGATTGAATACAACAGTCACCATGCCCACTGTCCTCCATGGGAGTAATGTCTGAAACAGTCTACGCTTTGATCGTTCCCTGGAAGACCAGTAGTAGTTTCCGATGCACGTCTGGTGGCATTCTGTAATCTGTGGGCTATCAGAGTGTTGATGAAACACAGAAATTGCATCGTGATTCAATACAACGGTCACCATGCGCACTTTCCCCCATGGGAGTGATGTCTCAAACAGTCTACGCTTTGATCGTTCCCTGGAAGACCAGTAGTAGTTTCCGATGCACATCTGGATTAGTTTTGTAATCTGTGGACCTTCAAAGTGTGGATTGAAATATAGAAATTGCCTCGGGATTGAATACAACAGTCACCATGCGCACTTTCCTCCATGGGAGTAATGTCTCAAACAGTCTAAGCTTTGATCGTTAACTGAAAGGCCAGTAGTAGTTACCGATGCACATCTGGAGGCATTCTGTTATCTGTGTACTATCAGACTGTTGATGAAACACAGAAAATGCATCGGGATAGAATACAACAGTCACCATGCGCACTCTCCTCCACGGGAGGTATGTCTTTAACCGTCTACGCTTTGATCGTTCCCTGGAAGACCAGTAGTATATTCCGATGCACATCTGATGGCATTCTGTAATCTGTGGAGTATCAGAGTGTTGATTAAACACAGAAATTGCATCGCGATTGAATACAACAGTCACCATGCGCACTTTCCTCCACGGAAATAATGTCTCAAACAGTCTACGCTTTGATCGTTCCCTGGAAGACCAGTAGTAGTTTAAGATGCACATCTAGCGGCATTCTGTAATCTGTGGACTATCAGAGTGTTGATGAAACACAGAAATTGCATCTGGATTGAATACAACAGTCACCAGTCGCACTTTCCTCCATGGGAGTAATGTCTCAAAGAGTTTACGATTTGATCGTTCCCTGGAAGACCAGTAGCAGTTTCCGATGCACATCTGGAGGCATTCTGTAATCTATGGACTATCAGAGTGTTGATGAAAGAGAGAAATTCGATCAGGATTGTATACAACAGTCATCATGCGCACTTTCCTCCATGGGAGTAATTCTCAAACGGTCTACGCTTTGATCGTTCCCTGGAAGTCCTGTAGCAGTTAACGATGCACATCTGGTTCAATTATGTAATCTCTGGACCTTCAAAGTGTGGATTGAAACACAGAAATTGCATCGGGATTGAATACAACAGTCACCATTCGCACATTCTTCCACGGGAGGTATGTCTCAAACAGTCTACGCTTTGATCGTTCCCTGGAAGACCAGTAGTAGATTCCGATGCTCATCTGGTGGCATTCTGTAATCTGTGGAGTATCAGAGTGTTGATGAAACACAGAAATTGCATCGGGATTGAACACAACAGTCACCATGCGCACTTTGCTCCATGGGAGCAATGTCTCAAACAGTCTACGCTTTGATCGTTCCCTGGAAGACCAGTAGTAGATTCCGATGCTCATCTGGTGGCATTCTGTAATCTGTGGAGTATCAGAGTGTTGATGAAACACAGAAATTGCATCGGGATTGAACACAACAGTCACCATGCCCACTTTGCTCCATGGGAGCAATGTCTCAAACAGTCTACGCTTTGATCGTTCCCTGGAAGACCAGTAGTAGTTCCCGATGCACATCTGGTGGCATTCTGTAATCTGTATACTATCAGAGTGTTGATGAAACACAGAAATTGCATCGAGATTGAATACAACAGTCACCATGCCCACTTTCCTCCATGGGAGTAAGGTCTCAAAGAGTTTACGCTTTGTTTGTTCCCTGGAAGACCAGTATCAGTTTCCGATGCACATCTGGACGCATTCTGTAATCTGTGGACTAACAGAGTGTTGATGAAACACAGAAATTGCATCGGAATTAAATACAACAGTCACCATGCACATCTGGAGGCTTTCTGTAATCTGTGGACTATCAGAGTGTTCATAAAACACATAAAATGCATCGGGATTGAATACAACAGTCACAATGCGCAATTTCCCCAATGGGAGTAATGTCTCAAAGAGTTTACGCTCCACAGGATGTATGTCTCAAACAGTCTACGCTTTGATCGTTCCCTGGAAGACCAGTAGTAGTTTCCGATGCACATCTGGATTAATTCTGTAATCTGTGGACCTTCAAAGTTTGGATTAAAACACAGAAATTCCCTCGGGATTGAATACAACTGTCACCATGCGCACTTTCCTCCATGGGAGTAATCCTCAAAGAGTCTACGCTTTAATCTATCCCTATAAGACCAGTAGTAGTTTCCGATGCACATCTGGAGGCTTTCTGTAATCTGTGGACTGTCAGAGTGTTCATAAAACACAGAAAATGCATCGGGATTGAATACAACAGTCACCATGCGCACTTTCCTCAATGGGAGTAATGTCTCAAAGAGTTTACGCTTTTATCGTGCCCTGGAAGACCAGTAGCAGTTTCCGATGCACATCTGGAGGCATTCTGTTGTCTGTGGACTATCAGAGTGTTGATGAAACACAGAAGCTGCATCGGGATTGAATACAACAGTCACCATTCGCACTTTCCTCCATGCGAGTAATGTCTCAAGCAGTCTACGCTTTGATCGTTCCTGGCAGACCAGTAGTAGTTTCCGATGCACATCTGGCTGCATTCTGTAATCTGTGGACTATCAGAGTGTTGATGAAACACCGAAATTGCATCGGGATTGAATACAATATTCACCATGCGCACTTTCCTCCATGGGAGTAAGGTCTCAAAGAGTTTACGTTTTGTTTGTTCCCTGGAAGACCAGTAGCAGTTTCCGAGGCACATCTGGAGGCATTCTGTAATCTGTGGACTATCAGAGTGTTGAAGAAACACAGAAATTGCATCGGGATTGAATACAACAGTCACCATGCGCACTTTCCTCCATGGGAGTATTGTCTCAAACAGTCTGCGTTTTGATCGTTCCCTGGAAGTCCAGCAGCAGTTTCCGATGCACATCTGGAGGCATTCTGTAATCTGTGGACTATCAGAGTGTTGATGAAACACAGAAATTGCATCAGTATTAAATACAACTGTCACCATGCTCACTTTCCTCCATGGGAGTAATTCTCAAACAGTCTACGATTTGATCGATCCCTGGAAGACCAGTAGAAGTTTCCGATGCACATCTGGTGCCATTCTGTTATCTGTGGACTATCAGAGTGTTGATGAAACACAGAAATTGCATCCTGATTGAATACAACAGTCACCATGCGCACTTTCCTCCACGGGAGGTATGTCTCAAAGAGTTTACGGTATGATCGTTCCCTGGAAGACCAGTAGCAGTTTCCGATGCACATCCGGAGGCTTTCTGTAATCTGTGGAGTATCAGAGTGTTGATGAAACACAGAAATTGTATCGGGATTGAATACAACAGTCACCATGCGCACTTTCCTCCATGGGAGTAATGTCTCAAACAGTCTACGCTTTGTTCGTTCCCTGGAAGACCAGTAGTAGTTTCCGATGCACATCTGGATTCCTTCTGTAATCTGTGGACCTTCAAAGTGTGGATGGAAACACAGAAATTGCCTTGGGATTGAATACAACAGTCACCATGCGCACTTTCCTCCACGGGAGGTATGTCTCAAAGAGTTTACGGTATGATCGTTCCCTGGAAGACCAGTAGCAGTTTCCGATGCACATCTGGAGGCATTCTGTAATCTGTGGACTATCAGACTGATGATGAAACACAGAAAATGCTTCGGGATTGAATACAAGAATCACCATGCGCACTTTCCTCCATGGGAGTAATGTCTCAAAGAGTTTACGCTTTGATCGTTCCCTGGAAGACCAGTAACAGTTCTGATGCACATTCGGAGGCATTCTGAAATCTGTAGACTATCAGAGTGTTGATGAAACACAGAAATTGCATCGGGATTGAATACAACAGTCACAATGCACACTTTCCTACATTGGAGTAATGTGTCAAACAGTCTACGCTTTGATCGTTCCCTGGAAGCCCTGTAGCAGTTAACGATGCACATCTGGATCAATTCTGTAATCTGTGGATCTTCAAAGTGTGGATTGAAACACAGAAATTGCATCGGGATTGAATACAACAGTCACTATGCGCACTTTCCTCCATGCGAGTAATCCTCAAACAGTCTACGATTTGATCGTTCCCTGGAAGACCAGTAGTAGTTTCCGATGCACATCTGGATTCCTTCTGTACCCTATGGACTTTCAAAGTGTAGATTGAAACATATAAATTTCCTCGGGATTGAATACAACAGTCACCATGCGCACTTTCCTCCATGGGAGTAATGTCTCTAACAGTCTACAGTTTGATCATTCCCTGGAAGACCAGTAGTAGTTTCCGATGCATATCTTGAGGCATCCTGTAATCTGTGGACTATCTGAGTGTTGACGAAACACAGAAATTGCATCGGGATGGAATACAATAGTCACCATCCGCACTTTCCTTCATGTTAGTAATGTCTCTAGCCGTCTACACTTTGATCGTTCCCTGGAAGACCAGTAGTAGTTTCCGATGCACATCTGGAGGCATTCTGTAATCTGTAAACGATCAGACTGTTGATGAAGCTCAAAAAATGCATCGGGATTGAATACAACAATCACCATGCTTACTTTCCTCCATGGGAGTAATGTCTCAAAGAGTTTACGCTTTGATCGTTCCCTGGAAGACCAGTAGCAGTTTCCGTTGCACATCTGGAGACATTCTGTAATCTGTGGACTATCAGAGTGTTGATGAAACACAGAAATTGCATCGGGATAGAATACAACAGTCAACATGTGCACTTCCCTCCACGGGAGGTATGTCTCAAACAGTCTACGCTTTGATCGTTCCCTGGAAGACCAGTAGTAGATTCCGATGCACATCTGGTGGCATTCTGTAATCTGTGGAGTATCAGAGTGTTGATGAAACACAGAAACTGTATCGGGATTGAATACAACAGTCACCATGCGCACTTTCCTCCATGGGAGTAATGTCTCAAACAGTCTACGCTTTGATCGTTCCCTGGAAGACCAGTAGTAGTTTCCGATGCACATCTGGATTCCTTCTGTAATCTGTGGACCTTCAAAGTGTGAATCGAAACACAGAAATTGCCTCGGGATTGAATACAACAGTCATCATGCGCACTTTCTTCCACGAGAGGTATGTCTCAAACAGTCTACGTTTTGATCGTTCCCTGGAAGACCAGTAGTAGTTTCCGATGCACGTCTGGTGGCATTCTGTAGTCTGTGGACTATCTGAGTGTTGATGAAACATAGAAATTGCATCGGGATTGAATACAACAGTCACCATGCGCACTTTCCTCCATGCGAGTAATCCTCAAACAGTCTTCGCTTTGATCGTTCCCTGGAAGACCAGTAGTAGTTTCCGATGCACATCTGGATTCCTTCTGTAACCTATGGACCTTCATAATCAGGATTGAAACATAGAAATTGCCTCGGGATTCAATGCAACTGTCACCATGCGCACTTTCCTCCATGGGAGTAATGTCTCTAACAGTCTAAGGTTTGATCGTTCCCTGGAAAACCAGTAGCAGTTTCCGATGCACATCTGGAGGCATTCTGTATTCTGTGGACTATCAGAGTGTTGATGAAACACAGAAATTGCATTGCGATTGAATACAACAGTCACCATGCGCACTTTCCTCCATGGGAGTAATGTCTCAAAGAGTCTAGGCTTTGATCGTTCCCTGCAAGACCAGTAGTAGTCTCCGATGCACATCTGGAGGCATTCTGTAATCTGTGGACTATCAGACTGTTGATGAAACACAGAAATTGCATCGGGATTGAATACAACAGTAACCATGAGGACTTTCCTCCACAGGAAGTATGTCTCAAACAGTCTACGCTTCGATCGTTCCCTGGAAGACCAGTAGTAGATTCCGATGCACATCTGGTGGCATTCTGTAATCTGTGGAGTATCAGAGTGTTGATGAAACACAGAAATTGTATCGGGATTGAATACAACAGTCACCATGCGGACTTTCTTCCATGGGAGTAATGTCTCAAACAGTCTACGCTTTGATCGTTCCCTGGAAGTCCAGTAGTAGTTTCCGATGCACATCTGAACTCCTTCTGTAATCTGTGGACCTTCAAAGTGTGGATAAAAACACAGATATTGCCTAGGGATTGAATACAAGAGTCACCATGCGCACTTTCCTCCATGGGAGTAAATCTGAAACAGTCTACGCTTTGATCGTTCCCTGGAAGACCAGTATTAGTTTCCGATGCACATCTGGATTAATTCTGTAATCTGTGGACCATCAAAGTGAGGATTAAAATACAGAAATAGCCTCGGGATTGAATACAACAGTCACCATGCGCACATTCCTCAATGGGAGTAATGTCTCAAAGAGTTTACGCTTTGATCGTGCCCTCGAAGACCAGTAGCAGCTTCCGATGCACATCTGGAGGCATTCTGTAATCTGTGGACTATCAGAGTGTTGATGAAACACAGAAACTGCATCGGGATTAAATACAACAGTCACCATGCGCACTTTCCTCCATGCGAGTAATGTCTCAAACAGTCTACGCTTTGATCGTTCCCTGGAAGACCAGTAGAAGTTTCCGATGCACATCTGGTGCCATTCTGTAATCTGTGGACTATCAGACTGTTGATGAAACACAGAAATTGCGTCGGGATTGAATACAACAGTCACCATGCGAACTTTCCTCCACGGGAGGTATGTCTCAAACAGTCTACGCTTTGATCGTTCACTGGAAGACCAGTAGAAGTTTCCGATGCACATCTGGAGGCATTCTGTAACTTGTGGACTATCAGACTGTTGATGAAACACAGAAATTGCATCGGGATTGAATACAACAGTGACCGTGCGCACTTTCCTCCATGGGAGTAATGTCTCAAACAGTCTACGCTTTGATCGTTCCCTGGAAGACCAGTAGCAGTTTCCGATGCACATCTGGAGGCATTCTGTAATCTGTGGACTATCAGAGTGTTGATGAAACACAGAAATTGCATCGGGATTGAATACAACAGTCACCATGCGCACTTTTCTCCATGCCAGTAATGTCTCAAACAGTCTACGCTTTGATCGTTCCTGGAAGACCAGTAGTAGTTTCCGATGCACATCTGGCGTCATTCTGTAATCTGTGGACTATCAGAGTGATGATGAAACACCGAAATTGCATTTGGATTGAATACAACAGTCACCATGCGCAATTTAATCTATGGGAGTAATGTCTCAAACAGTCTACGCTTTATCGTTCCCTGGAAGACCAGTAGTAGTTACCGATGCACATCTGGAGGCATTCTGTAATCTGTAAACTATCAGACTGTTGATGAAACACAGAAAATGCATGGGGATTGAATACAACAATCACCATGCGCACTTTCTTCCATGGGAGTAATGTCTCAAAGAGTTTACGCTTTGATCGTTCCCTGGAAGACCAGTAGCAGTTTCCGATGCACATCTGGAGGGATTCTGTAATCTGTGGACTATCAGAGTGTTGATGAAACACAGAAATTGCATCGGGATTGAATACAACAGTCACCATGCGCACTTTCCTCCATGGGAATAATGTCTCAAAGAGTTTACTCTTTGATCGTTCCCTGGAAGACCAGTAGCAGTTTCCGATGCACATCTGGATTCCTTCTGTAATCTGTGGACCTTCGAAGTGTGGATGGAAACACAGAAATTGCCTCGGGATTGAATACAACAGTCACCACGCGCACGTTCCTCCATGGGAGGAAATCTGAAACAGTCTACGCTTTGATCGTTCCCTGGAAGACCAGTAGTATTCCCGATGCACATATGGTGGCATTCTGTAATCTGTAAACTATCAGACTGTTGATGAAACACAGAAAATGCATCGGAATTGAATACAACAGTCACCATGCGCACTTTCCTCCATGGGAGTAGTTCTCAGTCTACGCTTTGATCATTCCCTGGAAGACCAGTAGTAGTTTCAGATGCACATCTGGAGGCATTCTGTAATCTGTGGGCTATCAGAGTGTTGATGAAACACAGATATTGCATCAAGATTGAATACAACAGTCACCATGCGCACTTTCCTCAACGGAAGCAATGTCCCAAACAGTCTACGCTTTGATCGCTCCCTGGAAGACCAGAAGCAGTTTCCGATGCACATCGGTAGGCATACTGTAATCTGTGGAATATCAGAGTGTTGATGATACACAGAAATTTCATCGGGATTGAGTACAACAGTCAGCATGCGCACTTTCCTTCACGGGAGTGATGTCTCAAACAGTCTACGCTTTGATCGTTAATTTTAAGACCAGTAGTAGTTTCCGACGCTCGTCTGGTCGAATTCTGTAATCTGTGGACTATCAGAGTGTTGATGAAACACAGAAATTACCTAGGGATTGAATACAACAGTCACCATGCGCACTTTCCTCCATTGGAGTAATGTCTCAAACAGTTTACGCTTTGATCGTTGCCTGGAAGAGCAGTAGTAGTTTCCGTTGCACATCTGTAGATATTCTGTAATCTGTGTTGATGAAACGCAGAACTTGCGTAGAGATTTAATACAACAGTCACCATGCGCACTTTCCTCCATGGGAGTAATGTGTCAAAAAAAGTCTACGCTTTGATCGCTCCCTGCAAGACCAGTAGTAGTTTCCGATGCACATCTGGAGGCATTCTGTAATCCGTGGACTATCAGAGTGTTGATGAAACACAGAAATTGCAACAGGATTGAATACAACAGAAACCATGCGCACTTACCTCCACGGGAGTAATGTCTCAAACAGTCTACGCTTTGATCGTTCACTTTAGGACCAGTAGTAGTTCCCGATGCACATCTGGAGGCATTCTGTAATCTGTGGACTATCAGAGTGTTGATGAAACACAGAAATTGCATCGGGATTGAATACAACAGTCACCATGCGCACCTTCCTCCATGTTAGTAATGTCTCAAACAGGCTACGCTTTGATCGTTCCCCGGAAGAACAGTGGTATTTTCCGATGCACATCTGGTGGCATTCTGTAATCTGTGGACTATCAGAGTGTTGATGAAACGTAGAAATTGCATCGGGATTGAATACAACATTCACCATACGCACTTTGCTCCATGCGAGTAATGTCCCTAACAGTCTACGTTTTAATCGTTCCCATGAAGACCAGTAGTAGTTTCCGATGCACAACTGGAGGCATTCTGTAATCTGTGGACTATCAGAGTGTTGATGAAATACAGAAATTGCATCGGGATTAAATACAACAGTCACCACGTTCAGTTTCCTCCAAGGGAGTGATTCTCAAACAGTATACGCTTTGATCGTTCGCTGGAGACCAGTAGTAGTTTCCGATGCACATCTGGTGGCATTCTGTAATCGGTGGACTTTCAGAGTGTTGATGAAACACAGAAATTGCATCTGGATTGAATACAACAGTCACCATGCGCACTTTCATCAACGGGAGCAATGTCCCAAACAGTCTACGCTTTTATCGTTCCTTGGAAAACCAGAAGTAGTTTCCGATGCACATCTGTAGGCATACTGTAATCTGTGGATTATCAGAGTGTTGATGAAACACAGAAATTGCATCGGGATTCAATACAACAGTCACCATGCGCACTTTTCTCCACTTGAGGTATGTCTCAAACAGTCTACACTTTCATCGTTCTCTGGAAAACCAGTAGTAGTTTCCGATGCACATATGGTGGCATTGTGTAATCTGTAAACTATCAGACTGTTGATGAAACACAGAAAATGCATCGGGATAGAATACAACATTCACCATGCGCACCTTCCTCAATGGGAGTAATGTCTCAAAGAGTTTACGCTCTGATCGTTCCCTGGAAGACCAGTAGTAGTTTCCGATGCACATCTGGAGGCATTTTGTAATCTGTGGACTAACTGAGTGTTGATGAAACACAGAAGTTGCACCGGGATTGAATACAACAGTCACCATGCGCACTTTCCTCCATGGGAGTAATGTCTCAAACAGTCTACGCCTTTATCGTTCCCTGGAAGACCAGTAGTAGTTTCCGATGCACATCTGGAGGCATTCTGTTATCTGTGGACTATCAGAGTGTTGATGAAACACAGAATTTGCATCGGGATTCAATACAACAGTCAGCATGCGCACTTTCCTCCATGGGAGTAGTTCTCAGTCTACGCTTTGATCATTCCCTGGAAGACCAGTAGTAGTTTCCGATGCACATCTGGAGGCATTCTGTAATCTGTGGACTATCAGAGTGTTGATGAAACACAGAAATTGCATTGGGATTGAATACAACAGTCACCATGCGCACTTTCCTCCATGGGAGTAACCCTCAAAGAGTCTACGCTTTAATCGTTCCCTGGAAGACGAGTAGTAGTTTCCGATGCACATCTGGCGGCATTCTGTAATCTGTGGACATTCAAAGTGTTGATGAAACACAGAAATTGTCTCGGGATTGAATACAACAGTCGTCATGCGCACTTTCCTCCATGGGAGTAATGTCTCAAACAGTCTACGCTTTGATCGTTCCCAGGAAGTCAGGTAGTCGTTTCCGATGCACATCTGGAGGCATTCTGTAATCTGTGGGCTATCAGAGTGTTGATGAAACACAGAAAATGCATCGGGATTGAATACAACAGTCACCATGCGCACTTTCCTCCATGGGAGTAATGTCTCAAACAGTCAACGCTTTGATCGTTCCATGGAAGAACAGTAGTAGTTTACGATGCACATCTGGAGATATTCTGTAATCTGTGTTGATGAAACACAGAATTTGCGTAGGGATTTAATACAACAGTCACCATGCGCACTTTCCTCCATGGGAGTAATGTCTCAAACAGTCTACGCTTTGATCGTTCCCTGGAGGACCAGTAGTAGTTTCCGATGCACATCTGGAGGCATACTGTAATCTGTGGACTATCAGAGTGTTGATGAAACACAGAAATTGCATCGGGATTGAATACAACAGTCACCAAGCCCACTTTCCTCCATGGGAGTAATGTCTCAAACAATCTACGCTATGATCGTTCCCTGGAAGACCAGTAGTAGTTTCCGATGCACGTCTGGTGGCATTCTGTAATCTGTAGACTATCAGAGTGTTGATGAAACACAGAAATTGCATTGGGATTGAATACAACAGTCACCATGCGCACTTTCCTCAATGGGAGTAACCCCCAAAGAGTCTACGCTTTAATCGTTCCCTGGAAGACGAGTAGTAGTTTCCGATGCACATCTGGTGGCTTTCTATAAACTGTGGACCTTCAAAGTGTTGATGAAACACAGAAATTGTCTCGGGATTGAATACAACAGTCGTCATGCGCACTTTCCTCCATAGGAGTAATGTCTCAAACAGTCTACGCTTTGATCGTTCCCAGGAAGACCAGTAGTCGTTTCCGATGCACATCTGGAGGCATTCTGTAATCTGTGGGCTATCAGAGTGTTGATGAAACACAGGAAATGCATCGGGATTGAATACAACAGTCACCATGCGCACTATCCTCCATGGGAGTAATGTCTCAAACAGTCAACGCTTTGATCGTTCCATGGAAGAACAGTAGTAGTTTACGATGCACATCTGGAGATATTCTGTAATCTGTGTTGATGAAACACAGAATTTGCGTAGGGATTTAATACAACAGTCACATGCGCACTTTCCTCCATGGGAGTAATGTCTCAAACAGTCTACGCATTGATCGTTCCCTGGAAGACCAGTAGTAGTTTCCGATGCACATCTGGAGACATTCTGTAATCTGTGGAGTATCAGAGTGTTGATGAAACACAGAAATTGCATCGGGATTGAATACAACAGTCACCATGCGCACCTTCCTCAATGGGAGTAATGTCTCAAAGAGGTTACGCTTTGATCGTTCCCTGGGTGACCAGTAGTAGTTTCCGATGCACATCTGAGGCATTTTGTAATCTGTGGACTATCAGAGTGTTGATGAAACACAGAAATTGCATCGGGATTGAATACAACAGTCACCATGCGCACTTACCTCCACGGGAGTAATGTCTCAAACAATCTACGCTTTGATCGTTCCCTGGACCACCAGTGGTAGTTTCCGATGCACATCTGGAGGCATTCTGTAATCTGTGGACCTTCAAAATGTTGATGAAACACATTATTTGCATCGGGATTGAATACAACAGTCACCATGCGCACCTTCCTCCATGTTAGTAATGTCTCAAACAGTCTACGATTTGATCGATCCCTGGAAGAACAGTGGCAGTTTCCGATGCACATCTGGAGGCATTTTGTAATCTGTGGACTATCAGAGTGTTGATGAAACGTAGAAATTGCATCGGGATTGAATACAACATTCACCATGCGCACTTTGCTCCATGCGAGTAATGTCTCTAACAGTCTACGCTTTAATCGTTCCCTTGAAGACCAGTAGTAGTTTCCGATGCACATCTGGAGGCATTCTGTTATCTGTGAATTATCAGAGTGTTGATGAAACACAGAAATTGCATCGGGATTGAATACAACAGTCACCATGCGCACATTCCTACATGGGAGTAATTCTCAGTCTACGCTTTGATCATTCCCTGCAAGAACAGTTGTAGTTTCCGATGCCCATCTGGAGGCATTCTGTAATCCGTGGACTATCAGAGTGTTGACGAAACACTGAAATTGCATCGGGATTGAATACAACAGTCACCATGCGCACTTTTCTCCTCTTGAGGTATGTCTCAAACAGTCTACGCTTTGATCGTTCATTGGAAGACCAGTAGTAGTTTCCGATGCACATATGGTGGCATTCTGTAATCTGTAAACTATCAGACTGTTGATGAAACACAGAAAATGCATCGGGATTGATTACAACAATCACCATGCGCACCTTCCTCAATGGGAGTAATGTCTCAAAGAGTTTACATTCTGATCGTTCCCTGGAAGGCCAGTAGTAGTTTCCGATCCACATCTGGAGTCATTTTGTAATCTGTGGACTAACTGAGTGTTGATGAAACACAGAAGTTTCACCGGGATTGAATACAACAGTCACCATGCGCACTTTCCTCCATGGGAGTAATGTCTCAAACAGTCTACGCCTTTATCGTTCCCTGGAAGAACAGTAGTAGTTTCCGATGCACATCTGGAGGCATTCTGTTATCTGTGGACTATCAGAGTGTTGATGAAACACAGAAATTGCATCGGGATTGAATACAACAGTCACCATGCGCACTTCCCCCTTGGGAGTAGTTCTCAGTCTACGATTTGATCGTTCCCTGGAAGACCAGTAGTAGTTTCCGATCCACATATGGAGGCATTCTGTAATCTGTGGACTATCAGACTGTTGATGAAACGCAGATATTGCATCGGGATTAAATACAACAGTCACATGCACACTTTCCTCCATGGGAGTAATGTCTCAAACAGTCTACGCATTGATCGTTCCCTGGAAGACCAGTAGTAGTTTCCGATGCACATCTGGAGACATTCTGTAATCTGTGGAGTATCAGAGTGTTGATGAAACACATTATTTGCATCGGGATTGAATACAACAGTCACCCTGCGCACCTTCCTAGATTGTTAGTAATGTCTCAAACAGTCTACGCCTTGATCGATCCCTTGAAGAACAGTGGCAGTTTCCGATGCATATCTGGAGGCATTCTGTAATCTGTAAACTATCAGACTGTTGATGAAACGTAGAAATTGCATCGGGATTGAATACAACATTCACCATGCGCACTTTGCTCCGTGCGAGTAATGTCTCTAACAGTCTACGATTTAATCGTTCGCTTGAAGACCAGTAGTAGTTTCCGATGCACATCTGGAGACATTCTGTTATCTGTTGACTATCAGAGTGTTGATGAAACACAGATATTGCATCGGGATTGAATACAACAGTCACCATGCGCACGTTCCTCCATGGGAGTAATTCTCAGTCTACGCTTTGATCATTCCCTGGAAGAACAGTTGTAGTTTCCGATGCACATCTAGGCATTCTGTAATCCGTGGATTATCAGAGTGTTGATGAAACACTGAAATTGCATCGGGATTGAATACAACAGTCACCATGCGCACTTTCCTCCACTTGAGGTATGTCTCAAACAGTCTACGCTTTGATCGTTCCCTGGAAGGCCAGTAGTAGTTTCCGATGCACATATGGTGGCATTCTGTAATCTGTAAACTATCAGACTGTTGATGAAACACAGAAAATGCATCGGGATTGAATACAACAATCACCATGCGCTCCTTCCTCAATGGGAGTAATGTCTCAAAGAGTTTACACTCTGATCGTTCCCTGGAAGGCCAGTAGTAGTTTCCGATGCACATCTGGAGGCATTTTGTAATCTGTGGACTAACTGAGTGTTAATGAAACACAGAAATTGCATCTGGATTGAATACAACAGTCACCATGCGCACTTTCTTCCATGGGAGTAGTTCTCAGTCTACGCTTTGATCATTCCCTGGAAGAGCAGTAGTAGTTTCCGATGCACATCTGGAGGCATTCTGTAATCTGTGGACTGTCAGAGTGTTGATGAAACACAGGAATTGCATCGGGATTGAATACAACAGTCACCATGCGCACTTTCATCAACGGGAGCAATGTCCCAAACAGTCTACCCTTTGATCGTTCCCTGGAAGACCCGAAGTAGTTTCCGATGCACATCTGTAGGCATACTGTAATCTGTGGAATATCAGAGTGTCGATGAAACACAGAAATTGCATCGGGATTGAATACAACAGTCACCATGCGCACTTTCCTCCATGGGAGTAATGTCTCAAACAGTCTACGCATTGATCGTTCCCTGGAAGACCAGTAGTAGTTTCCGATGCATATCTGGAGGCATTCTGTTATCTGTGGACTATCAGAGTGTTGATGAAACACAGAAATTGCATCGGGATTGAATACAACTGTCGCCATGCGCACTGTCCTCCATGGGAGTAATTCTCAGTCTACGCTTTGATCATTCCCTGGAGGAACAGTTGTAGTTTCCGATGCACACCTGGAGGCATTCTGTTATCCGTGGACTATCAGAGTGTAGATGAAACACTGAAATTGCATCGGGATTGAATACAACAGTCACCATGCGCACTTTCCTCCACTTGAGGTATGTCTCAAACAGTCTACGCTTTGATCGTTCCCTAGAAGACCAGTACTAGTTTCCGAAGCACATATGGTGGCATTCTGTAATCTGTAAACTATCAGACTGTTGATGAAACACAGAAATTGCATCGGGATTGAATACAACAGTGACCGTGCGCACTTTCCTCCATGGGAGTAATGTCTCAAACAGTCTACGCTTTGATCGTTCCCTGGAAGACCAGTAGCAGTTTCCGATGCACATCTGGAGGCATTCTGTAATCTGTGGACTATCAGAGTGTTGGTGAAACTCAGAAATTGCATCGGGATTGAATACAACAGTCACCATGCGCACTTTTCTCCATGCCAGTAATGTCTCAAACTGTCTACGCTTTGATCGTTCCTGGAAGACCAGTAGTAGTTTCCGATGCACATCTGGCGGGATTCTGTAATCTGTGGACTATCAGAGTGTTGATGAAACACCGAAATTGCATCGGGATTGAATACAACAGTCACTATGCGCAATTTCCTCGATGGGAGTAATGTCTCAAACAGTCTACGCTTTGGTCGTTCCCTGGAAGACCAGTAGTAGTTACCGATGGACATCTGGAGGCATTCTGTAATCTGTAAACTATCAGACTGTTGATGAAACACAGAAAATGCATGGGGATTTATTACAACAATCACCATGCGCACTTTCCTCCATGGGAGTAATGTCTCAAAGAGTTTACGCTTTGATCGTTCCCTGGAAGACCAGTAGCAGTTTCCGATGCACATCTGGAGGGATTCTGTAATCTGTGGACTATCAGAGTGTTGATGAAACACAGAAATTGCATCGGGATTGAATACAACAGTCACCATGCGCACTTTCCTCCATGGGAATAATGTCTCAAAGAGTTTACGCTTTGATCGTTCCCTGGAAGACCAGTAGCAGTTTCCGATGCACATCTGGATTCCTTCTGTAATCTGTGGACTTTCGAGGTGTGGATGGAAACACAGAAATTGCCTCGGGATTGAATACAACAGTCACCACGCGCACTTTCCTCCATGGGAGTAAATCTGAAACAGTCTACGATTTGATCGTTCCCTGGAAGACCAGTAGTAGTTCCCGATGCACATCTGGAGGGATTTTGTAATCTGTGGACTAACTGAGTGTTGAAGATACACAGAAGTTGCACCGGGATTGAATACAACAGTCACCATGCGCACTTTCCTCCATGGGAGTAATGTCTCAAACGGTCTACGCCTTTATCGTTCCCTGGAAGACCAGTAGTAGTTTCCGATGCACATCTGGAGGCATTCTGTTATCTGTGGACTATCAGAGTGTTGATGAAACACAGAAATTGCATCGGGATTGAGTACAAGTCATCATGCGCACTTTCCTCCATGGGAGTAACCCTCAAACAGTCTACGCTTTAATCGTTCCCTGGAAGACGAGTAGTAGTTTCCGATGCACATCTGGCGGCTTTCTGTAATCTGTGGACCTTCAAAGTGTTGATGAAACACAGTAATTGTCTCGGGATTGAATACAACAGTCGTCATGCGCACTTTCCCCCATGGGGGTAATGTCTCAAACAGTCTACGCTTTGATCGTTCCCAGGAAGACCAGTAGTCGTTTCCGATGCACATCAGGAGGCATTCTGTAACCTGTGGACCTTCAAAGTGTTGAGGAAACACAGTAATTGTCTCGGGATTGAATACAACAGTCGTCATGCGCACTTTCCTCCATAGGAGTAATGTCTCAGACAGTCTACGTTTTGATCGTTCCCAGGAAGACCAGTAGTCGTTTCCGATGCACATCTGGAGGCATTCTGTAATCTGTGGGCTATCAGAGTGTTGATGAAACACAGAAAATGCATCGGGATTTAATACAACAGTCACCATGCGCACTTTCCTCCACTTGAGGTATGTCTCAAACAGTCTACGCTTTGATCGTTCCCTAGAAGACCAGTAGTCGTTTCCGATGCACATCAGGAGGCATTCTGTAACCTGTGGACCTTCAAAGTGTTGAGGAAACACAGTAATTGTCTCGGGATTGAATACAACAGTCGTCAAGCGCACTTTCCTCCATAGGAGTAATGTCTCAGACAGTCTACGCTTTGATCGTTCCCAGGAATACCAGTAGTCGTTTCCGATGCACATCTGGAGGCATTCTGTAATCTGTGGGCTATCAGAGTGTTGATGAAACACAGAAAATGCATCGGGATTTAATACAACAGTCACCATGCGCACTTTCCTCCACGGGAGTAATGTCTCAAACAGTCTACGCTTTGATCGTTCCCTGGAGGACCAGTAGTAGTTTCCGATGCACATCTGGTGGCATTCTGTAATCTGTGGACTATCAGAGTGTTGATGAAACACAGAAACTGCATCGGGATTGAATACAACAGTCACCATGCGCACCTTCCTCCATGGGAGTAATGTCTCAAACAGTCTACGCTTTGATCGTTCCCTGGAAGACCAGTAGTAGTTTCCGATGCACATCTGGAGACATTCTGTAATCTGTGGACTATCAGACTGTTGATGAAACACAGATATTGCATCGGGATTGAATACAACAGTCACATGCGCACTACCTCCAAGGGAGTAATGTCTCAAACAGTCTACGCATTGATCGTTCCCTGGAAGACCAGTAGTAGTTTCCGATGCACATCTGGAGACATTCTGTAATCTGTGGAGTATCAGAGTGTTGATGAAACACAGAAATTGCATCGGGATTGAATACAACAGTCACCATGCGCACCTTCCTCAATGGGAGTAATGTCTCAAAGAGGTTACACGTTGATCGTTCCCTGGAAGACCAGTAGTAGTTTACGATGCACAATTGGAGGCATTTTGTAATCTGTGGACTATCAGAGTGTTGATGAAACACAGAAATTGCATCGGGATTGAATACAACAGTCACCATGCGCACTTACCTACATGGGAGTAATGTCTCAAACAATCTACGCTTTGATCGTTCCCTGGACCACCAGTGGTAGTTTCCGATGCACATCTGGATTCATTCTGTAATCTGTGGACCTTCAGAATGTTGATGAAACACATTATTTGCATCGGGATTGAATACAACAGTCACCATGCGCACCTTCCGCCATGTTAGTAATGTCTCAAACAGTGTACGCTTTGATCGATCCCTGGAGGAACAGTGGTAGTTTCCGATGCACATCTGGAGGCATTCTGTAATCTGTCTACTATCAGAGTGTTGATGAAACGTAGAAATTGCATCGGAATTGAATACAACATTCACCATGCGCACTTTGCTCCATGCGAGTCATGTCTCTAACAGTCTACGTTTTAATCGTTCCCTTGAAGTCCAGTAGTAGTTTCCGATGCACAACTGGAGGCATTCTGTAATCTGTGGACTATCAGAGTGTTGATGAAATACAGAAATTGCATCAAGATTGAATACAACAGTTACCATGTTCAGTTTCCTCCATGGGAGTAATTCTCAAACAGTATACGCTTTGATCGTTTGCTGGTAGACCAGTAGTAGATTTTGATGCACATCTGGTGGCATTCTGTACTCTGTGGACTATCAGAGTGTTGATGAAACACAGAAATTGCATCGGGATTGAATACAACAGTCACCATGCGCACTTTCCTCAACGGGAGCAATGTCCTAAACAGTCTACGCTTTGATCGCTCCCTGGAAGACCAGAAGCAGTTTCCGATGCACATCTGTGCTCATACTGTAATCTGTGGAATACCAGAGTGTTGATGAAACACAGAAATTTCATCGGGATTGAATACAACAGTTAGCATGCGCACTTTCCTCCGTGTTAGTAATGTCTCAAACAGTCTAGGCTTTGATCGTTCCCTGTCAGACCAGTAGTAGTTTCCGATGCACGTCTGGAGACATTCTGTAATCTGTGGACTATCAGACTGTTGATGAAACACAGATATTGCATCGGGATTGAATACAACAGTCACATGCGCACTTTCCTCCATGGGAGTAATGTCTCAAACAGTCTACGCATTGATCGTTCCCTGGAAGACCAGTAGTAGTTTCCGATGCACATCTGGAGGCATTTTGTAATCTGTGGACTATCAGAGTGTTGATGAAACACAGAAATTGCATCGGGATTGAATAGAACAGTAACCATGCGCACTTACCTCCACGGGTGTAATGTGTCAAACAATCTACGCTTTTATCGTTCCCTGGACCACCAGTGGTAGTTTCCGATGCACGTCTGGAGACATTCTGTAATCTGTGGACCTTCAAAATGTTGATGAAACACATTATTTGCATCGGGATTGAATACAACAGTCACTATGCGCACCTTCCTCCATGTTAGTAATGTCTCAAACAGTCTACGCTTTGATCGATCCCTGGAAGAACAGTGGTAGTTTCCCTTGCACATCTGGAGGCATTATGTAATCTGTGGACTATCAGAGTGTTGATGAAAAGTAGAAATTGCATCGGGATTGAATACAACATTCACCATGCGCACTTTGCTCCATGCGAGTAATGTCTCTAACAGTCTACGCTTTAATCGTTCCCATGAAGACCAGTAGTAGTTTCCGATGCACATCTGGAGGCATTTTGTAATCTGTGGACTAACTGAGTGTTGATGAAACGCAGAAGTTGGACCGGGATTGAATACAACAGTCCCCATGCGCACCTTCCTCCATGTTAGTAATGTCTCAAACAGTGTACGCTTTGATCGATCCCTGGAAGAACAGTGGTAGTTTCCGATGCACATCTGGAGGCATTCTGTAATCTGTGGACTATCAGAGTGTTGATGAAACGTAGAAATTGCATCGGAATTGAATACAACATTCACCATGCGCACTTTGCTCCATGCGAGTCATGTCTCTAACAGTCTACGCTTTAATCGTTACCTTGAAGACCAGTAGTAGTTCCCGATGCACATCTGGAGGCATTCTGTAATCTGTGGACTATCAGAGTGTTGATGAAACACAGAAATTGCATCGGGATTGAATACAACAGTCACCATGCGCACCTTCCTCCATGGGAGTAATGTCTCAAACAGTCTACGCTTTGATCGTTCCCTGGAAGACCAGTAGTAGTTTCCGATGCACGTCTGGAGACATTCTCTAATCTGTGGACCATCAGACTGTTGATGAAACACAGATATTGCATCGGGATTGAATACAACACTCACATGCGCACTTACCTCCATGGGAGTAATGTCTCAAACAGTCTACGCATTGATCGTTCCCTGGAAGACCAGTAGTAGTTTCCGATGCACATCTGGAGACATTCTGTAATCTGTGGAGTATCAGAGTGTTGATGAAACACAGAAATTGCATCGGGATTGAATACAACAGTCACCATGCGCTCCTTCCTCAATGGGAGTAATGTCTCAAAGAGGTTACACGTTGATCGTTCCCTGGAAGACCAGTAGTAGTTTACGATGCACATCTGGAGGCATTCTGTAATCTGTGGGCTATCAGAGTGTTGATGAAACACAGAAAATGCATCGGGATTTAATACAACAGTCACCATGCGCACTTTCCTCCACTTGAGGTATGTCTCAAACAGTCTACGCTTTGATCGTTCCCTAGAAGACCAGTAGTCGTTTCCGATGCACATCAGGAGGCATTCTGTAACCTGTGGAAGTTCAAAGTGTTGAGGAAACACAGTAATTGTCTCGGGATTGAATACATCAGTCGTCAAGCGCACTTTCCTCCATAGGAGTAATGTCTCAGACAGTCTACGCTTTGATCGTTCCCAGGAATACCAGTAGTCGTTTCCGATGCACATCTGGAGGCATTCTGTAATCTGTGGGCTATCAGAGTGTTGATGAAACACAGAAAATGCATCGGGATTTAATACAACAGTCACCATGCGCACTTTCCTCCACGGGAGTAATGTCTCAAACAGTCTACGCTTTGATCGTTCCCTGGAGGACCAGTAGTAGTTTCCGATGCACATCTGGTGGCATTCTGTAATCTGTGGACTATCAGAGTGTTGATGAAACACAGAAACTGCATCGGGATTGAATACAACAGTCACCATGCGCACCTTCCTCCATGGGAGTAATGTCTCAAACAGTCTACGCTTTGATCGTTCCCTGGAAGACCAGTAGTAGTTTCCGATGCACATCTGGAGACATTCTGTAATCTGTGGACTATCAGACTGTTGATGAAACACAGATATTGCATCGGGATTGAATACAACAGTCACATGCGCACTACCTCCAAGGGAGTAATGTCTCAAACAGTCTACGCATTGATCGTTCCCTGGAAGACCAGTAGTAGTTTCCGATGCACATCTGGAGACATTCTGTAATCTGTGGAGTATCAGAGTGTTGATGAAACACAGAAATTGCATCGGTATTGAATACAACAGTCACCATGCGCACCTTCCTCAATGGGAGTAATGTCTCAAAGAGGTTACACGTTGATCGTTCCCTGGAAGACCAGTAGTAGTTTACGATGCACATCTGGAGGCATTTTGTAGTCTGTGGACTATCAGAGTGTTGATGAAACACAGAAATTGCATCGGGATTGAATACAACAGTCACCATGCGCACTTACCTACATGGGAGTAATGTCTCAAACAATCTACGCTTTGATCGTTCCCTGGACCACCAGTGGTAGTTTCCGATGCACATCTGGATTCATTCTGTAATCTGTGGACCTTCAGAATGTTGATGAAACACATTATTTGCATCGGGATTGAATACAACAGTCACCATGCGCACCTTCCGCCATGTTAGTAATGTCTCAAACAGTGTACGCTTTGATCGATCCCTGGAGGAACAGTGGTAGTTTCCGATGCACATCTGGAGGCATTCTGTAATCTGTGGACTATCAGAGTGTTGATGAAACGTAGAAATTGCATCGGAATTGAATACAACATTCACCATGCGCACTTTGCTCCATGCGAGTCATGTCTCTAACAGTCTACGCTTTAATCGTTCCCTTGAAGTCCAGTAGTAGTTTCCGATGCACAACTGGAGGCATTCTGTAATCTGTGGACTATCACAGTGTTGATGAAACACAGAAATTACCTCGGGATTGAATACAACAGTCACAATGCGCACTTTCCTCCATTGCAGTAATGTCTCAAACAGTTTACGCTTTGATCGTTGCCTGGAAGAGCAGTAGTAGTTTCCGATGCACATCTGGAGATATTCTGTAATCTGTGTTGATGAAACACAGAATTTGCGTAGGGATTTAATACAACAGTCACCATGCGCACTTACCTCCATGGGAGTAATGTCTCAAAAAAAGGCTACGATTTGATCGTTCCCTGCAAGACCAGTAGTAGTTTCCGATGCACATCTGGAGGCATTCTGTAATCCGTGGACTATCAGAGTGTTGATGAAACACAGAAATTGCAACGGGATTGAATACAACAGTAACCATGCGCACTTACCTCCACGGGAGTAATGTCTCAAACAGTCTACGCTTTGATCGATCCCTTTAGGACCAGTAGTAGTTCCCGATGCACATCTGGAGGCATTCTGTAATCTGTGGACTATCAGAGTGTTGATGAAACACAGAAATTGCATCGGGATTGAATGGAACAGTAACCATGCGCACTTTTCTCCACGGGTGTAATGTCTCAAACAATCTACGCTTTGATCGTTCCCTGGACCACCAGTGGTAGTTTCCGATGCACATCTGGAGGCATTCTGTAATCTGTGGTCCTTCAAAATGTTGATGAAACACATTATTTGCATCAGGATTGAATACAACAGTCACCATGCGCACCTTCCTCCATGTTAGTAATGTCTCAAACAGTCTACGCTTTGATCGATCCCCGGAAGAACAGTGGTAGTTTCCGATGCACATCTGGAGACATTCTGTAATCTGTGGACTATCAGAGTGTTGATGAAACGTAGAAATTGCATCGGGATTGAATACAACAGTCACCATGCGCACTTTGCTCCATGCGAGTAATGTCCCTAACAGTCTACGCTTTAATCGTTCCCATGAAGACCAGTAGTAGTTTCCGATGCACAACTGGAGGCATTCTGTAATCTGTGGACTATGAGAGTGTTGATGAAATACAGAAATTGCATCGGGATTGAATACAACAGTCACCATGTTCAGTTTCCTCAATGGGAGTAATTCTCAAACAGTATAGGCTTTGATTGTTCCCTGCAGACCAGTAGTAGTTTCCGATGCATATCTGGTGGCATTCTGTAATCGGTGGACTATCAGAGTGTTGGTGAAACACAGAAATTGCATCTGGATTGAATACAACAGTCACCATGCGCACTTTCATCAACGGGAGCAATGTCCCAAACAGTCTACGCTTTGATCGTTCCTTGGAAAACCAGAAGTAGTTACCGATGCACATCTGTAGGCATACTGTAATCTGTGGATTATCAGAGTGTTGATGAAACACAGAAATTGCATCGGGATTGAATACAACAGTCACCATGCGCACTTTTCTCCACTTGAGGTATGTCTCAAACAGTCAACGCTTTGATCGTTCTCTGGAAAACCAGTAGTAGTTTCCGATGCACATATGGTGGCATTCTGTAATCTGTAAACTATCAGACTGTTGATGAAACACAGAAAATGCATCGGGATAGAATACAACATTCACCATGCGCACCTTCCTCTATGGGAGTAATGTCTCAAAGAGTTTACGCTCTGATCGTTCCCTGGAAGACCAGTAGTAGTTTCCGATGCACATCTGGAGGCATTTTGTAATCTGTGGACTAACTGAGTGTTGATGAAACACAGAAGTTGCACCGGGATTGAATACAACATTCACCATGCGCACTTTCCTTCATGGGAGTAATGTCTCAAACAGTCTACGCCTTTATCGTTCCCTGGAAGACCAGTAGTAGTTTCCGATGCACATCTGGAGGCATTCTGTTATGTGTGGACTATCAGAGTGTTGATGAAACACAGAAATTGCATCGGGATTGAATACAACAGTCACCATGCGCACTTTCCTACATGGGAGTAGTTCTCAGTCTACGCTTTGATCATTCCCTGGAAGACCAGTAGTAGTTTCCGATGCACATCTGGAGGCATTCTGTAATCTGTGGACTATCAGAGTGTTGATGAAACACAGAAATTGCATCGGGATTGAATACAACAGTCACCAAGCCCACTTTCCTCCATGGGAGTAATGTCTCAAACAGTCTACGCTATGATCGTTCCCTGGAAAACCTGTAGTAGTTTCCGATGCACGTCTGGTGGCATTCTGTAATCTGTAGACTATCAGAGTGTTGATGAAACACAGAAATTGCATTGGGTTTGAATACAACAGTCACCATGCGCACTTTCCTCCATGGGAGTAACCCTCAAAGAGTCTACGCTTTAATCGTTCCCTGGAAGACGAGTAGTAGTTTCCGATGCACATCTGGCGGCTTTCTGTAATCTGTGGACCTGCAAAGTGTTGATGAAACACAGAAATTGTCTCGGGATTGAATACAACAGTCACCATGCGCACTTTCCACCATGATAGTAATGTCTCAAACAGTCTACGCTTTGATCGTTCCCTGGAAGACCAGTAGTAGTTTCCGATGCACATCTGGATTCATTCTGTAATCTGTGGAGTATCAGAGTGTTGATGAAACACAGAAATTGCATCGGGATTGAATACAACAGTCACCATGCGCACTTTTCTCCATGGGAGTAATTTCTCAAACAGTCTACGCTTTGATCGTTCCCAGGAAGACCAGTAGTCGTTTCCGATGCACATCTGGAGGCATTCTGTAATTTGTGGGCTATCAGAGTGTTGATGAAACACAGAAAATGCATCGGGATTAAATACAACAATCACCATGCGCACTTTCCTCCATGGGAGTAATGTCTCAAACAGTCAACGCTTTGATCGTTCCATGGAAGACCAGTAGTAGTTTCCGATGCACATCTGGAGACATTCTGTAATCTGTGGGGTATCAGAGTGTTGATGAAACACAGAAATTGCATCGGGATTGAATACAACAGTCACCATGCGCACTTTGCTCCATGCGAGTAATGTCCCTAACAGTCTACGCTTTAATCGTTCCCATGAAGACCAGTAGTAGTTTCCGATGCACAACTGGAGGCATTCTGTAATCTGTGGACTATCAGAGTGTTGATGAAATACAGAAATTGCATCGGGATTGAATACAACAGTCACCATGTTCAGTTTCCTCAATGGGAGTAATTCTCAAACAGTATAGGCTTTGATCGTTCCCTGCAGACCAGTAGTAGTTTCCGATGCATATCTGGTGGCATTCTGTAATCGGTGGACTATCAGAGTGTTGATGAAACACAGAAATTGCATCTGGATTGAATACAACAGTCACCATGCGCACTTTCATCAATGGGAGCAATGTCCCAAACAGTCTACGCTTTGATCGTTCCTTGGAAAACCAGAAGTAGTTACCGATGCACATCTGTAGGCATACTGTAATCTGTGGATTATCAGAGTGTTGATGAAACACAGAAATTGCATCGGGATTGAACACAACAGTCACCATGCGCACTTTTCTCCACTTGAGGTATGTCTCAAACAGTCAACGCTTTGATCGTTCTCTGGAAAACCAGTAGTAGTTTCCGATGCACATATGGTGGCATTCTGTAATCTATAAACTATCAGACTGTTGATGAAACACAGAAAATGCATCGGGATAGAATACAACATTCACCATGCGCACCTTCCTCTATGGGAGTAATGTCTCAAAGAGTTTACGCTCTGATCGTTCCCTGGAAGACCAGTAGTAGTTTCCGATGCACATCTGGAGGCATTTTGTAATCTGTGGACTAACTGAGTGTTGATGAAACACAGAAGTTGCACCGGGATTGAATACAACATTCACCATGCGCACTTTCCTTCATGGGAGTAATGTCTCAAACAGTCTACGCCTTTATCGTTCCCTGGAAGACCAGTAGTAGTTTCCGATGCACATCTGGAGGCATTCTGTTATGTGTGGACTATCAGAGTGTTGATGAAACACAGAAATTGCATCGGGATTGAATACAACAGTCACCATGCGCACTTTCCTACATGGGAGTAGTTCTCAGTCTACGCTTTGATCATTCCCTGGAAGACCAGTAGTAGTTTCCGATGCACATCTGGAGGCATTCTGTAATCTGTGGACTATCAGAGTGTTGATGAAACAAAGAAATTGCATCAGGATTGAATACAACAGTCACCAAGCCCACTTTCCTCCATGGGAGTAATGTCTCAAACAGTCTACGCCTTTATCGTTCCCTGGAAGACCAGTAGTAGTTTCCGATGCACATCTGGATTCATTCTGTAATCTGTGGAGTATCAGAGTGTTGATGAAACACAGAAATTGCATCGGGATTGAATACAACAGTCACCATGCGCACTTTTCTCCATGGGAGTAATTTCTCAAACAGTCTACGCTTTGATCGTTCCCAGGAAGACCAGTAGTCGTTTCCGATGCACATCTGGAGGCATTCTGTAATCTGTGGGCTATCAGAGTGTTGATGAAACACAGAAAATGCATCGGGATTGATTACAACAATCACCATGCGCACTTTCCTCCATGGGAGTAATGTCTCAAACAGTCAACGCTTTGATCGTTCCATGAAAGACCAGTAGTAGTTTCCGATGCACATCTGGAGACATTCTGTAATCTGTGGGGTATCAGAGTGTTGATGAAACACAGAAATTGCATCGGGATTGAATACAACAGTCACCATGCGCACCTTCCTCAATGGGAGTAATGTCTCAAAGAGGTTACGCTTTGATCGTTCCCTGGAAGACCAGTAGTAGTTTCCGATGCACATCTGGAGGCATTCTGTAATCTGTGGGCTATCAGAGTGTTGATGAAACACAGAAAATGCATCGGGATTGAATACAACAATCACCATGCGCACTTTCCTCCATGGGAGTAATGTCTCAAACAGTAAACGCTTTGATCGTTCCATGGAAGAACAGTAGTAGTTTACGATGCAAATCTGGAGATATTCTGTAATCTGTTTTGATGAAACACAGAATTTGCGTAGGGATTTAATACAACAGTCACCATGCGCACTTTCCTCCATGGGAGTAATGTCTCAAACAGTCTACGCTTTGATCGTTCCCTGGAGGACCAGTAGTAGTTTCCGATGCACATCTGGAGGCATTCTGTAATCTGTGGACTATCAGAGTGTTGATGAAACACAGAAATTGCATCGGGATTGAATACAACAGTCACCATGCCCACCTTCCTCCATGGGAGTAATGTCTCAAACAGTCTACGCTTTAATCGTTCCCTGGAAGACCAGTAGTAGTTTCCGATGCACATCTGGAGACATTCTGTAATCTGTGGGGTATCAGAGTGTTGATGTAACACAGAAATTGCATCGGGATTGAATACAACAGTCACCATGCGCACCTTCCTCAATGGGAGTAATGTCTCAAAGAGGTTACGCTTTGATCGTTCCCTGGAAGACCAGTAGTAGTTTCCGATGCACATCTGGAGGCATTTTGTAATCTGTGGACTATCAGAGTGTTGATGAAACACAGAAATTGCATCGGGATTGAATACAACAGTCACCATGCGCACCTTCCTCAATGGGAGTAATGTCTGAAAGAGGTTACGCTTTGATAGATCCCTGGAAGAACAGTGGCAGTTTCCGATGCACATCTGGAGGCATTCTGTTATCTGTGGACTATCAGAGTGTTGATGAAACACAGAGATTGCATCGGGATTGAATACAACAGTCACCATGCGCACCTTCCTCCATGTGAGTAATGTCTCAAACAGTCTACGCTTTGATCGTTCCCTGGAAGACCAGTAGTAGTTTCCGATGCACATCTGGAGACATTCTGTAATCTGTGGGGTATCAGAGTGTTGATGAAACACAGAAATTGCATCGGGATTGAATACAACAGTCACCATGCGCACCTTCCTCCATGGGAGTAATGTCTCAAACAGTCTACGCTTTAAACGTTCCCTGGAAGACCAGTAGTAGTTTCCGATGCACATCTGGAGACATTCTGTAATCTGTGGGGTATCAGAGTGTTGATGAAACACAGAAATTGCATCGGGATTGAATACAACAGTCACCATGCGCACCTTCCTCAATGGGAGTAATATCTCAAAGGGTTTACATTCTGATCGTTCCCTGGAAGGCCAGTAGTAGTTTCCGATGCACATCTGGAGGCATTTTGTAATCTGTGGACTAACTGAGTGCTGATGAAACACAGAAGTTGCACCGGGATTGAATACAACAGTCACCATGCGCACTTTCCTCCATGGGAGTAATGTCTCAAACAGTCTACGCCTTTATCGTTCCCTGGAAGAACAGTAGTAGTTTCCGATGCACATCTGGACGCATTCTGTTATCTGTGGACTATCAGAGTGTTGATGAAACACAGAAATTGCATCGGGATTGAATACAACAGTCACCATGCGCACTTCCCCCATGGGAGTAGTTCTCAGTCTACGCTTTGATCGTTCCCTGGAAGACCAGTAGTAGTTTCCGATGCACATCTGGAGACATTCTGTAATCTGTGGAGTGTCATAGTGTTGATGAAACACAGAAATTGCATCGGGATTGAATACAACAGTCACCATGCGCACCTTCCTCAATGGGAGTAATGTCTCAAAGAGGTTACGCTTTGATCGTTCCCTGGAACACCAGTAGTAGTTTCCGATGCACATCTGGAGGCATTTTGTAATCTGTGGACTATCAGACTGTTGATGAAACACAGAAATTGCATCGGGATTGATTCCAACAGTCACCATGCGCACTTACCTCCACAGGAGTAACGTCTCAAACAATCTACGCTTTGATCGTTCCCTGGACCACCAGTGGTAGTTTCCGATGCACATCTGGAGGCATACTGTAATCTGTGGACCTTCAAAATGTTGATGAAAAACATTATTTGCCTCGGGATTGAATACAACAGTCACCATGCGCACCTTCCTCCATGTTAGTAATGTCTCAAACAGTCTACGCTTTGATCGATCGCTTGAAGAATAGTGGCAGTTTCCGATGCATATCTGGAGGCATTCTGTAATCTGTAAACTATGAGACTGTTGATGAAACGTAGAAATTTCATCGGGATTGAATACTACATTCACCATGCGCACATTGCTCCATGCGAGTAATGTCTCTAACAGTCTACGATTTAATCGTTCCCTTGAAGACCAGTAGTAGTTTCCGATGCACATCTGGAGGCATTCTGGTATCTGTGGACTATCAGAGTGTTGATGAAACACAGAAATTGCATCGGGATTGAATACAACAGTTACTATGCGCACGTTCCTACATGGGAGTAATTCTCAGTCTACGCTTTGATCATTCCCTGAAAGAACAGTTGTAGTTTCCGATGCACATCTAGGCATTCTGTAATCCGTGGACTATCAGAGTGTTGATGAAACACTGAAATTGCATCGGGGTTGAATACAACAGTCACCATGCGCACTTTTCTCCACTTGAGGTATGTCTCAAACAGTCTACGATTTGATCGGTCCCTGGAAGGGCAGTAGTAGTTTCCCATGCACATATGGTGGCATTCTGTAATCTGTAAATTATCAGACTGTTGATGAAACACAGAAAATGCATCGGGATTGAATACAACAATCACCATGCGCTCCTTCCTCAATGGGAGTAGTGTCTCAAAGAGTTTACACTCTGATCGTGCCCTCTAAGGCCAGTAGTAGTTTCCGATGCACATCTGGAGGCATTTTGTAATCTGTGGACTAACTGAGTGTTGATGAAACACAGAAATTGCATCGGGATTGAATACAACAGTCACCATGCGCACTTTCCTCCATGGGAGTAGTTCTCAGTCTACGCTTTGATCATTCCCTGGAAGACGAGTAGTAGTTTCCGATGCACATCTGGAGGCATTCTGTAATCTGTGGACTATCAGAGTGTTGATGAAACACAGAAATTGCTTCGGGATTGAATACAACAGTCACCAAGCCCACTTTACTCCATGGGAGTAATGTCTTAAACAGTCTACGCTTTGATCGTTCCCTGGAATACCAGTAGTAGTTTCCGATGCACGTCTGGTAGCATTCTGTAATCTGTACACTATTAGAGTGTTGATAAAACACAGAAATTGCATCTGGATTGAATACCACAGTCACCATGCTCTCTTCCCACCATGAGAGTAATGTCTCAAACAGTCTACGCTTTGATCGTTCCTGGAAGACCAGTAGTAGTTTCCGATGCACATCTGGCTGCATTCTGTAATGTGTGGACTATCAGAGTGTTGATGAAACACTGAAATTGCATCTGGATTGAATACAACAGACACCATGCGCACTTTCCTCCATGGGAGTAATTCTCAAACAGTCCACGCTTTGATCGATCCCAGGAAGACCAGTAGTCGTTTCCGATGCACATCTGGAGGCATTCTGTAGTCTGTGGGCTATCAGAGTGTTGATGAAACACAGGAAATGTATCGGGATTGAATACAACAGTCACCATGCGCACTTTCAACCACTTGAGGTATGTCTTAAACAGTCTGCGCTTTGATCGTTCCCTGGAAGACGAGTAGTAGCTTCCGATGCACATATGGTGTCATTCTGTAATCTGTAAACTATCAGACTGTTGATGAAACACAGAAAATGCATCGGGATTGAATACAACAATCACCATGCGCACCCTCCTTAATGGGAGTATGTGTCAAAGAGTTTACGCTCTGATCGTTCCCTGGAAGACCAGTAGTAGTTTCCGATGCACATCTGAAGGCATTTTGTAATCTGTGGACTAACTGAGTGTTGACGAAACACAGAAGTTGCACCGGGATTGAATACAACAGTCACCATGCGCACTTTCCTCCATGGGAGTAATGTCTCAAACTGTCTACACCTTTATCGTTCCCTGGAAGACCAGTAGTAGTTTCCGATGCAAATCTATAGGCATTCTGTTATCTGTTAACTATCAGAGTGTTGATGAAACACAGAAATTGCATCGGGATTGAATACAACACTCATCATGCGCACTTTCCTCCATGGGAGTAGTTCTCAGTCTACGCTTTGATCATTCCCTGGAATACCACTATTAGTTTCCGATGCACATCCGGAGGCATTCTGTAATCTGTGCACTATCAGAGTGTTGATGAAAAACAGAAATTGCATTGGGATTGAATACAACAGTCACCATGCGCACTTTCCTCCATGGGAGTAACCCTCAAACAGTCTACGCTTTAATCGTTCCCTGGAAGCCGAGTAGTAGTTTCCGATGCACATCTGGCGGCTTTCTGTAATCAGTGCACGTTCAAAGTGTTGATGAAACACAGTAATTGTCTCGGGATTGAATACAACAGTCGTCATGCGCACTTTCCTCCATGGGAGTAATGTCTCAAACAGTCTACGCTTTGATCGTTCCCAGGAAGACCAGTAGTCGTTTCCGATGCACATCTGGAGACATTCTGTAATCTGTGGGCTATCAGAGTGTTGATGAAACACAGAAAATGCATCGGGATTGAATACAACAGTCACCATGCGCACTTTCCTCCATGGGAGTAGTGTCTCAAAGTGTTTACGTTTTGATCGTTCCATGGAAGACCAGTAGCAGTTTCCGATGCACATCTGGAGGCATTCTGTAATCTGTGGACTATCAGAGTGTTGATGAAACACAGAAATTGCTTCGGGAATGAATACAACAGTCAAGATGCAAACTTTCCACCATGCGAGTAATGTCTCAAACAGTCTACGCTTTGATCATTCCTGGAAGACCAGTAGTAGTTCCCGATGCACATCTGGCTGCATTCTGTAATGTGTGGACTATCAGAGTGTTGATGAAACTCAGAAATTGCATCGGGATTGAATACAACAGACACCATGCGCACTTTCCTCCATGGGAGTAATTCTCAAACAGTCCACGCTTTGATCGTTGCCTGGCAGACCAGTAGTAGTTTCCGATGCGCATCTGGATTCCTTCTGTAATCTGTGGACCTTCAAAGTGTGGATTGAAACACAGAAATAGCTTCGGGATTGAATACAACAGTCACCATGCGCACTTTCCTGCATGGGAGTAATGTCTCAAACAGTTTTCGCTTTGATCGTTCCCTGGAAGACCAGTAGTAGTTTCCGATGCACATCTGGAGACATTCTGTAATCTGTGGAGTGTCATAGTGTTGATGAAACACAGATATTGCATCGGGATTGAATACAACAGTCACCATGCGCACCTTCCTCAATGTGGGTAATGTCTCAAAGAGTTTACGCTTTGATCGTTCCCTGGAAGACCAGTAGTAGTTTCCGATGCACATCTGTTGGCATTCTGTAATCTGTGGACTATCAGAGTGGTGATGAAACACAGAAATTACATCTGGATAGAATACAACAGTCACCATGCCCACTTCCCTCCATGGGAGTAATGACTGAAACAGTCTACGCTTTGATCGTTCCCTGGAAGACCAGTAGTAGTGTCCGATGCACATCTGGAGGCATTTTGTAATCTGTAGACTATTAGAGTCTTGATGAAACACAGAAATTGCATCGGGATTGATTCCAACAGTCACCATGCGCACTTTCCTCCATGAGAGTAGTGTCCTACACAGTCTACGCTTTGATCGTTCCCTGGAAGACCAGAAGTAGTTTCCGATGCACATCTGGAGGCATTCTGAAATCTGTGGACTAACTGAGTGTTGATGAAACACAGAAATAGCATCGGGATTGAATACAACAGTCACCATGCGCACTTTCCTCCATGGGAGTAATGTCTCAAAAAGTCTACGCCTTGATAGTTCCCTGGAAAACCAGTAATAGTTTCCGATGCACATCTGGAGGCATTCTGTTTTCTGTGAACTGTCAGAGTGTTGATGAAACACATAAATTGCATCGCGATTGAATACAACAGTCACCATGCGCACTTTCCTCCATGAGAGTAGTGTCCTAAACAGTCTACGCTTTGATCGTTCCTTGGAAGACCAGAAGTAGTTTCCGATGCACATCTGGAGGCATTCTGAAATCTGTGGACTAACTGAGTGTTGATGAAACACAGAAATAGCATCGGGATTGAATACAACAGTCACCAAGCGCACTTTCCTCCATGGGAGTAATGTCTCAAAAAGTCTACGCCTTGATCGTTCCCTGGAAAACCAGTAATAGTTTCCGATGCACATCTGGAGGCATTCTGTTTTCTGTGTACTGTCAGAGTGTTGATGAAACACATAAATTGTATCGCGATTCAATACAACATTCAACATGCGCACTTTCCTCCGTGGGAGTAATTCTCAGTCTACGCTTTGAGCATTCCCTGGAAGACCAGAAGTAGTTTCCGATGCACATCTGGAGGCATTCTGAAATCTGTGGACTAACTGAGTGTTGATGAAACACAGAAATTGCATCCGGATTTAATACAACAGTCACCATGAGCACTTTACTCCATGCGAGTAATGTCTCAAACAGTCTACGCTTTGATCGTTAACTGGAAGACCAGTAGTAGTTACCGATGCACATCTGGAGGCATTCTGTAATCTGTGGACTATCAGACTGTTGATGAAACACAGAAAATGCATCGGGATGGAATACAACGGTCACCTTGCGCAGTTTCCTCAACGGGAGGTATATCTCAAACCGTCTACGCTTTGATCGTTCCCTGGAAGACCAGTAGTATATTCCGATGCACATCTGGTGGCATTCTGTAATCTGCGGTGTATCAGAGTGTTGATGAAACACAGAAATTGCATCGCGATTGAATACAACAGTCACCATGCGCACTTTCCTCCACGGAAATAATGTCTCAAACAGTCTACGCTTTGATCGTTCCCTGGAAGACCAGTAGTAGTTTCCGATGCACATCTGGCGGCATTCTGTAATCTGTGGACTATCAGAGTGTTGATGAAACACAGAAATTGCATCTGGATTGAATACAACAGTCACCATGCGCACTTTCCTCCATAGGAGTAATGTCTCAAACAGTCTACGCTTTAATCGTTCCCTGGAAGACCAGTAGTGGTTTCCGATGCACATCTGGAGGCTTTCTGTAATCTGTGGACCTTCAAAGTGTTGATGAAACACAGTAATTGTGTCGGGATTGAATACAACAGTCACCATGCGCACTTTCCTCCATGGGCGTAATGTCTCAAACAGTTTACGCTTTGATCGTTCCCAGGAAGACCAGTAGTAGTTTCCGATGCACATCTGGAAGCCTTCTGTAATCTGTGGACTATCAGAGTGTTGATGAAACACAGAAAATGAATTGGGATTGAATACAACAGTCACCATGCGCACTTTCCTCCATGGGAGAAATGTCTCAAGGAGTTTACGATTTGATCGTTCCCTGGAAGACCAGTAGCAGTTTCCGATGCACATCTGGAGGATTTCTGTAATCTGTGGACCTTCAAAGTGTTGATGAATCACAGTAATTGTCTCGGGATTGAATGCAACAGTCACCATGCGCACTTTCCTCCATGCGAGTAATGTCTCAAAAAGTCTACGCTTTGATCGTTCCCTGGAAGTCCAGCAGAAGTTTCCGATGCACATCTGGAGGCATTCTGTAATCTATGGACTATCAGAGTGTTGATTTAACACAGAAATTGCATCAGGATTGAATACAACAGTCACCATTCGCACTTTCCTCCATGGGAGTAATTCTCAAACAGTCTACGCTTTGATCGTTCCCTGGAAGTCCTGTAGCAGTTAACGATGCACATCTGGATCAATTCTATAATCTCTGTACCTTCAAAGTGTGGATTGAAACACAGAAATTGCATCGGGATTGAATACAACAGTCACCATGCGCACTTTCTTCCACGGGAGGTATGTCTCAAACAGTCTACGATTTTATCGTTCCTTGGAAGACCAGTAGTAGTTTCCGATGCACATCTGGAGGCTTTCTGTAATCTGTTGACTTCAAAGTGTTGATGAAACACAGTAATTGTCTCGACATTGAATAAAACAGTCACCATGCGCACTTTCTCCATGGTAGTAATGTCTCAAACAGTCTACGCTTTGATCGTTCTCAGGAAGACCAGTAGTAGTTTCCGATGCACATCTGGAAATATTCTGTAATCTGTGGAGTGTCATAGTGTTGATGAAACACAGAAATTGCATCGGGATTGAATACAACAGTCACCATGAGCACCTTCCTCAATGTGGGTTATGTCTCAAAGAGTTTACGTTTTGATCGTTCCCTGGAAGAACAGTAGTAGTTTCTGATGCACATCTGGAGGCATTCTGTAATCTGTGAACCATCAGAGTGTTGATGAAACATAGATATTGCCTCGGCATTGAATACAGCAGTCACCATGCGCACTTTCCTCCATGGAAGTAATGTCTCAAACAGTCTACGCTTTGAACGTTCCCTGGAAGACCAGTAGTGGTTACCGATGCACATCTGGAGGCGTTCTGTAATCTGTGGACTATCAGACTTTTGATGAAACTCAGAAATTGCATTGGGATTGTATACAACAGTAACCATGCGCACTTTCCTCCATGGGAGTAATGTCTCAAACAGTCTACGATTTTATCGTTCCTTGGAAGACCAGTAGTAGTTTCCGATGCACATCAGGAGGCTTTCTGTAATCTGTGGACTTCAAAGTGTTGATGAAACACAGTAATTGTCTCGAGATTGAATAAAACAGTCACCATGCGCACTTTCTCCATGGTAGTAATGTCTCAAACAGTCTACGCTTTGATCGTTCCCAGGAAGACCAGTAGTAGTTTCCGATGCACATATGGAGATATTCTGTAATCTGTGTTGATGAAACACAGAAATTGAATCGGGATTGAATACAACAGTCACCATGTTAACTTCTTCCATGGGAGTAATGTCTCAAACAGTCTACGCTTTGATCGTTCCCTGGAAGACCAGTAGTAGTTTCCGATGCACATCTGGAGGAATTCTGTAATCTGTGGACTATCAGAGTGTTGATGAAACACAGAAATTGCATCGGGAATGAATACAACAGTCACCATGCGCACTTTCCTCCATGGGAGTAATCCTCAAACAGTCTACGATTTTATCGTTCCTTGGAAGACCAGTAGTAGTTTCCGATGCACATGTGGAGGCTTTCTGTAATCTGTGGACTTCAAAGTGTTGATGAAACACAGTAATTGTCTCGAGATTGAATAAAACAGTCACCATGCGCACTTTCTCCATGGTAGTAATGTCTCAAACAGTCTACGCTTTGATCGTTCCCAGGAAGACCAGTAGTAGTTTCCGATGCACATCTGGAGATATTCTGTAATCAGTTTGATGAAACATAGAAATTGCCTCGGGATTGAATACAACAGTCACCATGTTCACTTCCTCCATGGGAGTAATGTCTCAAACAGTCTACGCTTTGATCGTTCCCTGGAAGACCTGAAGTAGTTTCCGATCCACATCTGGAGACATTCTGTAATCTGTTCAGTATCAGAGTAGTGATGAAATACAGAAATTGTGTCGGGATTGACTACAACAGTCACCATGCGCACCTTCCACAATGTGGGTAATGTCTCAAAGAGTTTACGCTTTGATCGTTCCCTGGAAGACCAGTAGTAGTGTCCGATGCACATCTGGAGGCATTTTGTAATCTGTGGACTAACTGAGTGTTGATGAAACACAGAAATAGCATCGGGATTGAATACAACAGTCACCATGCGCACTTTCCTCCATGGGAGTAGTGTCCTAAACAGTCTACGCTTTGATCGTTCCCTGGAAGACCAGAAGTAGTTTCCGATGCACATCTGGAGGCATTCTGAAATCTGTGGACTAACTGAGTGTTGATGAAACACAGAAATAGCATCGGGATTGAATACAACAGTCACCATGCGCACTTTCCTCCATGGGAGTAATGTCTCAAACAGTCTACGCCTTGATCGTTCCCTGGAAGACCAGTATTAGTTTCCGACGCACATCTGGAGGCATTCTGTTTTCTGTGAACTATCAGAGTGTTGATGAAACACAGAAATTGCATCGGGATTGACTACAACAGTCATTATGCGCACTTTATCCACGGGAGTAATGTCTCGAACAGTCTACGCTTTGATCGTTCCCTGGAGGACCAGTTATAGTTTCCGATGCACGTCTGGTGATATTCTGTAATTTGTGGACAATCAGAGTGATGATGAAACACAGAAATTCCATCGGGGTGAATACAACAGTCACCATGCGCACTTTCCTCCACGGGAGAAATGTCCCAACAGTCTACGCTTTGATCGTTCCCTTTAAGACCAGTTGTAGTTTCCGATGCACATCTATTGGCATTCTGTAATCTGTGGACTATCAGAGTGTTGATGAAACACAGAAATTGCATCGGGATTGAATACAACAGTCACCATGCGCACTTCCCTCCATGGGAGTAATGTCTCAAACAGTCTACGCTTTGATCGTTCCCTGGAAGACCAGTAGTAGTTTCCGATGCACGTCTGGTGGCATTCTGTAATCTGTGGACTATCAGAGTGTTGATGAAACACATAAATAGCATCGGGAATGAATACAACAGTCACCATGCGCACTTTCCTCCATGGGAGTAATCCTCAAACTGTCTACGATTTTATCGTTCCTTGGAAGACCAGTAGTAGTTTCCGATGCACATCTGGAGGCTTTGTGTAATCTGTGGACTTCAAAGTGTTGATGAAACACAGTAATTGTCTCGAGATTGAATAAAACAGTCACCATGCGCACTTTCTCCATGGTAGTAATGTCTCAAACAGTCTACGCTTTGATCGTTCCCAGGAAAACCAGTAGAAGTTTCCGATGCACATCTGGAAATATTCTGTAATCTGTGGAGTGTCATAGTGTTGATGAAACACAGAAATTTCATCGGGATTGAATACAACAGTCACCATGCGCACCTTCCTCAATGTGGGTAATGTCTCAGAGAGTTTACGTTTTGATCGTTCCCTGGAAGACCAGTAGTAGTTTCTGATGCACATCTGGAGGCATTCTGTAATCTGTGGACTATCAGAGTGGTGATGAAACACAGAAATTACATCGGGATTGATTACAACAGTCACCATTCCCGCTTCCCTCCATGGGAGTAATGTCTGAAACAGTCTACGATTTGATCGTCCCCTGGAAGACCAGTAGTAGCTTCCGATGCACGTCTGGTGGCATTCTGTAATCTGTGGACTATTAGAGTGTTGATGAAATACATAAATTGCATTGGGAATGAATACAACAGTCACCATGCGCACTTTCCTCCATGGGAGTAATCCTCAAACAGTCTACGATTTTATCGTTCCTTGGAAGACCAGTAGTAGTTTCCGATGCACATCTGGAGGCTTTCTGTAATCTGTGGACTTCAAAGTGTTGATGAAACACAGAAATTGCCTCGGGATTGAATACAACAGTCACCATGTTAACTTCCTCCATCGGAGTAATGTCTCAAACAGTCTACGCTTTGATCGTTCCCTGGAAGACCAGTAGTAGTTTCCGATGCACATCTGGAGGAATTCTGTAATCTGTGGACTATCAGAGTGTTGATGAAACACAGAAATTGCATCGTGATTCAATACAACGGTCACCATGCGCACTTTCCTCCATGGGAGTGATGTGTCAAACAGTCTACGCTTTGATCGTTCCCTGGAAGACCAGTAGTAGTTTCCGATGCACATCTGGAGACATTCAGTAATCTGATCAGTATCAGAGTGTTGATGAAATACAGAAATTGTGTCGGGATTGACTACAACAGTCACCATGCGCACCTTCCACAATGTGTGTAATGTCTCAAAGAGTTTACGCTTTCATCGTTCCCTGGAAGACCAGTAGTAGTTTCCGATACACATCTGGAGGCATTTTGTAATCTGTAGACTATCAGAGTGTTGATGAAACACAGAAATAGCATCGGGATTGATTCCAACAGTCACCATGCGCACTTTCCTCCATGAGAGTAGTGTCTCAAACAGTCTACGCTTTGATCGTTCCCTGGAAGACCAGAAGTAGTTTCCGATGCACATCTGGAGGCATTCTGAAATCTGTGGACTAACTGAGTGTTGATGAAACACAGAAATAGCATCGGGATGAATACAACAGTCACCATGCGCACTTTCCTCCATGGGAGTGATGTCTCAAACAGTCTACGCCTTGATCGTTCCCTGGAAGACCAGTAATAGTTTCCGATGCACATCTGGAGGCATTCTGTAATCTGTAGACTATCAGAGTGTTGATTAAACACAGATATTGCATGGGGATTGAATACAACAGTCACCATGCGCACTTTCTTCCATGGGAGTAATTCTCAAAGAGTCTACGCTTTGATCGTTCCAGGGAAGACCAGTAGTAGTTTCCGATGCTCATCTGGATTAGTTCTGTATTCTGTGGACCTTTAAAGTGTGGATTGAAACATAGAAATTTCCTCGGGATTGAATACAACAGTCACCATGCGCACTTTCCTAAATGGGAGTAATGTCTCAAACCGTCTACGCTTTGATCGTTAACTGGAAGGCCAGTAGTAGTTACCGATGCACATCTGCAGGCATTCTGTAATCTGTGGACTATCAGACTGTTGATGAAACACAGAAAATGCATCGGGATGGAATACAACAGTCAACTTGCGCACTTTCCTCAACTGGAGGTATATCTCAAACCGTCTACGCTTTGTTCGTTCCCTGGAAGACCAGTAGTATATTCCGATGCACATCTGGTGGCATTCTGTAATCTGTGGTGTATCAGAGTGTTGATGAAACACAGAAATTGCATCGCGATTGAATACAACAGTCACCGTGCGCACTTTCCTCCACGGAAATAATGTCTCAAACAGTCTACGCTTTGATCGTTCCCTGGAAGACCAGTAGTAGTTTCCGATGCACATCTGGCGGCATTCTGTAATCTGTGGACTATCAGAGTGTTGATGAAACACAGAAATTGCATCTGGATTGAATACAACAGTCACCATGCGCACTTTCCTCCATGGGAGTAATGTCTCAAACAGTCTACGCTTTAATCGTTCCCTGGAAGACCAGTAGTGGTTTCCGATGCACATCTGGAGGCTTTCTGTAATCTGTGGACCTTCAAAGTGTTGATGAAACACAGTAATTGTCTCGGGATTGAATACAACAGTCACCATGCGCACTTTCCTCCATGGGAGTAATGTCTCAAACAGTTTACGCTTTGATCGTTCCCAGGAAGACCAGTAGTAGTTTCCGATGCACATCTGGAGGCCTTCGGTAATCTGTGGACTATCACAGTGTTGATGAAACACAGAAAATGAATCGGGATTGAATACAACAGTCACCATGCGCACTTTCCTCCATGGGAGAAATGTCTCAAAGAGTTTACGATTTGATCGTTCCCTGGAAGACCAGTAGCAGTTTCCGATGCACATCTGGAGGATTTCTGTAATCTGTGGACCTTCAAAGTGTTGATGAATCACAGTAATTGTCTCGGGATTGAATGCAACAGTCACCATGCGCACTATCCTCCATGCGAGTAATGTCTCAAAAAGTCTACGCTTTGATCGTTCCCTGGAAGTCCAGCAGAAGTTTCCGATGCACATCTCTAGGCATTCTGTAATCTATGGACTATCAGAGTGTTGATTTAACACAGAAATTGCATCAGGATTGAATACAACAGTCACCATTCGCACTTTCCTCCATGGGAGTAATTCTCAAACAGTCTACGCTTTGATCGTTCCCTGGATGTCCTGTAGCAGTTAACGATGCACATCTGGATCAATTCTGTAGTCTCTGGACCTTCAAAGTGTGGATTGAAACACTGAAATTGCATCGGGATTGAATACAACAGTCACCATGCACACTTTCTTCCACGGGAGGTATGTCTCAAACAGTCTACACTTTGATCGTTCCCTGGAAGACCAGTGGTAGATTCCGATGCACATCTGGTGGCATTCTGTAATCTGTGGACTATCAGAGTTTTGATGAAACACAGAAATTGCATCGGGATTGAATACAACAGTCACCATGCCCACTTTCCTCCATGGGAGTAATGTCTCAAAAAGTCTACGCTTTGATCGTTATCTGGAAGACCAGTAGTAGTTTTCGATGCACGTCTGGTGGCATTCTGTAATCTGTGGACAATCAGAGTGTTGATGAAACACAGAAATTGCATCGGGATTGACTACAACAATCATTATGCGCACTTTATCCACAGGAGTAATGTCTCAAACAGTCTACGCTTTGATCGTTCCCTAGAGGACCAGTTATAGTTTCCGATGCACGTCTGGTGATATTCTGTAATTTGTGGACTATCAGAGTGATGATGAAACACAGAAATTCCATCGGGGTGAATACAACAGTCAAAATGCGCACTTTCCTCCACGGGAGAAATGTCCCAACTGTCTACGCTTTGATCGTTCCCTTTAAGACCAGTTGTAGTTTCCGATGCACATCTATTGGCATTCTGTAATCTGTGGACTATCAGAGTGTTGATGAAACACAGAAATTGCATCTGGATTGAATACAACAGTCACCATGCGCACTTTCCTCCATGGGAGTAATGTCTCAAACAGTCTACGCTTTAATCGCTCCCTGGAAGACCAGTAGTGGTTTCCGATGCACATCTGGAGGCTTTCTGTAATCTGTGGACATTCAAAGTGTTCATGAAACACAGTAATTGTCTCGGGATTGAATACAAGAGTCACCATGCGCACTTTCCTCCATGGGAGTAATGTCTCAAACAGTTTACGCTTTGATCGTTCCCAGGAAGACCAGTAGTATTTTTCGATGCACATCTGGAGGCCTTCTGTAATCTGTGGACTATCAGAGTGTTGATGAAACACAGAAAATGAATCGGGATTGAATACAACAGTCACCATGCGCACTTTCCTCCATGGGAGAAATGTCTCAAAGAATTTACGATCTGATCGTTCCCTGGAAGACCAGTAGCAGATTCTGATGCACATCTGGAGGATTTCTGTAATCTGTGGACCTTCAAAGTGTTGATGAATCACAGTAATTGTCTCGGGATTGAATGCAACAGTCACCATGCGCAATTTCCTCCATGCGAGTAATGTCTCAAAAAGTCTACGCTTTGATCGTTCCCTGGAAGTCCAGCAGAAGTTTCCGATGCACATCTGGAGGCATTCTGTAATCTATGGACTATCAGGGTGTTGATTTAACACAGAAATTGCATCAGGATTGAATACAACAGTCACCATGTTAACTTCCTCCATCGGAGTAATGTCTCAAACAGTCTACGTCTTGATCGTTCCCTGGAAGACCAGTAATAGTTTCCGATGCACATCTGGAGGCATTCTGTTTTCTGTGAACTATCAGAGTGTTGATGAATCACAGAAATTGCATCGCGATTGAATACAACAGTCAACATGCGCACTTTCCTCCGTGGGAGTAATTCTCAGTCTACGCTTTGAGCATTCCCTGGAGGACCAGAAGTAGTTTCCGATGCACATCTGGAGGCATTCTGAAATCTGTGGACTAACTGAGTGTCGATGAAACACAGAAATTGCATCCGGATTGAATACAACAGTCACCATGAGCACTTTCCTCCATGCGTGTCATGTCTCAAACAGTCTACGCTTTGATCGTTCCTGGAAGACCAGTAGTAGTTTCCGATGCACATCTGGCTGCAAGCTGTAATCTGTGGACTATCAGAGTGTTAATTAAACACAGATATTGCATCGGGATTGAATACAACAGTCACCATGCGCACTTTCTTCCATGGGAGTAATTCTCAAACAGTCTACGCTTTGATCGTTCCAGGGAAGACCAGTAGTAGATTCCGATGCACATCTGGATTAGTTCTGTATTCTGTGGACCTTCAAAGTGTGGATTGAAACATAGAAATTGCCTCGGGATTGAATACAACAGTCACCATGCGCACTTTCCCCCATGAGAGTAATGTCTCAAACAGTCTACGCTTTAATCGTTCCCTGGAAGACCAGTAGTGGTTTCCGATGCACATCTGGAGGCTTTCTGTAATCTGTGGACCTTCAAAGTGTTGATGAAACACAGTAATTGTCTCGGGATTGAATACAACAGTCACCATGCGCACTTTCCTCCATGGAAGTAATGTCTCAAACAGTTTACGCTTTGATCGTTCCCAGGAAGACCAGTAGTAGTTTCCGATGCACATCTGGAGGCCTTCGGTAATCTGTGGACTATCAGAGTGTTGATGAAACACAGAAAATGAATCGGGATTGAATTCAACAGTCACCATGCGCACTTTCCTCCATGGGAGAAATGTCTCAAAGAGTTTACGATTTGATCGTTCCCTGGAAGACCAGTAGCAGTTTCCGATGCACATCTGGAGGATGTCTGTAATCTGTGGACCTTCAAAGTGTTGATGAATCACAGTAATTGTCTCGGGATTGAATGCAACAGTCACCATGCGCACTTTCCTCCATGCGAGTAATGTCTCAAAAAGTCTACGCTTTGATCGTTCCCTGGAAGTCCAGCAGAAGTTTCCGATGCACATCTGGAGGCATTCTGTAATCTATGGACTATCAGAGTGTTGATTTAACACAGAAATTGCATCAGGATTGAATACAACAGTCACCATTCGCACTTTCCTCCATGGGAGTAATTCTCAAACAGTCTACGCTTTGATCGTTCCCTGGAAGTCCTGTAGCAGTTAACGATGCACATCTGGATCAATTCTGTAATCTCTGGACCTTCAAAGTGTGGATTGAAACACAGAAATTGCATCGGGATTGAATACAACAGTCACCATGCACACTTTCTTCCACGGGAGGTATGTCTCAAACAGTCTACACTTTGATCGTTCCCTGGAAGACCAGTAGTAGATTCCGATGCACATCTGGTGGCATTCTGTAATCTGTCGAGTATCAGAGTGTTGATGAAACACAGAAATTGCATCGGGATTGAATACAACAGTCACCATGTGCACTTTCCTCCACGTGAGTAATGTCTCAAACAGTCTACGCTTTGATCGTTCCCTGGAAGACCAGTAGTAGTTCCCGATGCACATCTGGTGGCATTCTGTAATCTGTGGACTATCAGAGTGTTGATGAAACACAGAAATTGCATCGGGATTGAATACAACAGTCACCATGCCCACTTTCCTCCATGGGAGTAATGTCTCAAAAAGTCTACGCTTTGATCGTTATCTGGAAGACTAGTAGTAGTTTCCGATGCACGTCTGGTGGCATTCTGTAATCTGTAGACTATCAGAGTGTTGATGAAACACAGAAATTGCATCGGGATTGACTACAACAATCATTATGCGCACTTTATCCACAGGAGTAATGTCTCAAACAGTCTACGCTTTGATCGTTCCCTAGAGGACCAGTTATAGTTTCCGATGCACGTCTGGTGATATTCTGTAATTTGTGGACTATCAGAGTGATGATGAAACACAGAAATTCCATCGGGGTAAATACAACAGTCAAAATGCGCACTTTCCTCCACGGGAGAAATGTCCCAACAATCTACGCTTTGATCGTTCCCTTTAAGACCAGTTGTAGTTTCCGATGCACATCTATTGGCATTCTGTAATCTGTGGACTATCGGAGTGTTGATGAAACACAGAAATTGCATCTGGATCCAATACAACAGTCACCATGAGCACTTCCCTCCATGGGAGTAATGTCTTAAACAGTCTACGCTTTAATCGTTCCCTGGAAGACCAGTAGTGGTTTCCGATGCACATCTGGAGGCTTTCTGTAATCTGTGGACATTCAAAGTGTTCATGAAACACAGTAATTGTCTCGGGATTGAATACAACAGTCACCATGCGCACTTTCTTCCAAGGGAGGTATGTCTCAAACAGTCTACGCTTTGATCGTTCCCTGGAAGACGAGTAGTAGATTCCGATGCACATCTGGTGGCATTATGTAATCTGTCGAGTATCAGAGTGTTGATGAAACACAGAAATTGCATCGGGATTGAATACAACAGTCACCATGTGCACTTTCCCCCACGTGAGTAATGTCTCAAACAGTCTACGCTTTGATCGTTCCCTGGAAGACCAGTAGTAGTTCCCGATGCACATCTGGTGGCATTCTGTAATCTGTGGACTATCAGAGTGTTGATGAAACACAGAAATTGCATCGGGATTGAATACAACAGTCACCATGCCCACTTTCCTCCATGGGAGTAATGTCTCAAATAGTCTACGCTTTGATCGTTATCTGGAAGACCAGTAGTAGTTTCCGATGCACGTCTGGTGGCATTCTGTAATCTGTGGACTATCAGAGTGTTGATGAAACACAGAAATTGCATCGGGATTGACTACAACAATCATTATGCGCACTTTATCCACAGGAGTAATGTCTCAAACAGTCAACGCTTTGATCGTTCCCTAGAGGACCAGTTATAGTTTCCGATGCACGTCTGGTGATATTCTGTAATTTGTGGACTATCAGAGTGATGATGAAACACAGAAATTCCATCGGGGTGAATACAACAGTCAAAATGCGCACTCTCCTCCACGGGAGAAATGTCCCAACAATCTACGCTTTGATCGTTCCCTTTAAGACTAGTTGTAGTTTCCGATGCACATCTGTTGGCATTCTGTAATCTGTGGACAATCAGAGTGTTGATGAAACACAGAAATTGCATCGGGATGGAATACAATAGTCACCATCCGCACTTTCCTTCATGTTAGTAATGTCTCTAGCCGTCTACGCTTTGATCGTTCCCTGGAAGACCAGTAATAGTTTCCGATGCACATCTGGAGACATTCTGTAATCTGTAAACTATCAGACTGTTGATGAAACACAGAAAATACATCGGGATTTATTACCACAATCACCATGCCCACTGACTTCCATGGGAGTAATGTCCCAAAGAGTTTACGTTTTGATCGTTCCCTGGAAAACCAGTAGCAGTTACCGTTGCACATCTGGAGGCATTCTGTAATCTGTGGACTATCAGAGTGTTGATGAAACACAGAAATTGTTTCGGGATTGAATACAACAGTCACCATGCGCACTTTCCTCCATGGGATTAATGTCTCAAACAGTCTACGCTTTGATCGTTCCCTGGAAGACCAGTAGTAGTTCCCGATGCACATCTGGTGGCATTCTGTAACCTGTATACAATCAGAGTGTTGATGAAACACAGAAATTTCATCTGGATTGAATACAACAGTCACCATGCCCACTTTCCTCCATGGGAGTAATGTCTCAAACAGTCTAGGCTTTGATCGTTCCCTGGAAGACCAGTAGTAGTTTCCGATGCACGTCTGGTGGCATTCTGTAATCTGAGGACAATCCGAGTGTTGATGAAATACAGAAATTGCATCGGGATTGAATACAACAGTCACCATGCGCACCTTCCTCCATGGGAGTAATCCTCAAACATTCTTTGCTTTAATCGTTCCCTGGAAGACCAGTAGTAGTTTCCGATGCACGTCTATAGGCTTTCTGTAATCTGTGGTCCTTCAAAGTGTTGAGAAACACAGTAATTGTCTCGGGAATGAATACAACAGTCACCATTCTCACTTTCCTCCACGGGAGTAATGTCTCAAACAGTCTACGCTTTGAACGTTCCCAGGAAGACCAGGAGTAGTTTCCGATGCACATCTGCAGGCATTCTGTAATCTGTGGGCTATCAGAGTGTTGATGAAACACAGAAAATTCATCGGGATTGAATACAACAGTCACCATGCGCACTTCCCTCCATTTGAGTAAGGTCTCAAAGAGTTTGCGCTTTGTTTGTTCCCTGGAAGACCAGTAGCAGTTTCCGATGCACATCTGGAGGCATTCTGTAATCTGTGGACTATCAGAGTTTTGAGGAAACACAGAAATTGAATCGGGATTGAATACAACAGTCACCATGCCCACTTTCCTCCATGGGAGTAATGTCTCAAACAGTCTACGCTTTGATCATTCCCTGGAAGTCCAGCAGCAGTTTCCGATGCACATCTGGAGGCATTCTGTAATCTGTGGACTATCAGAGTGTTGATAAAACACAGAAATTGCATCAGGATTGAATACAACATTCACCATGCGCACTTTCCTCCATGGGAGTAATGTCTCAAACAGTCTACGCTTTTATCGTTCCCTGGAAGACCAGTAGTAGTTTCCGATGCACATCTGGTGCCATTCTGTAATCTGTGGACTATCAGAGTGTTGATGAAACACAGAAATTGCATCGGGATTGAATACAACAGTCACCATGCGAACTTTCCTCCACGGGAGGTATGTCTCAAACAGTCTACGCTTTGATCGTTCCCTGGAAGCCCTGTAGCAGTTAGCGATGCACATCTGGATCAATTCTGTAATCTGTGGAGCTTCAAAGTGTGGATTGAAACACAGAAATTGCATCGGGATTGAATACAACAGTCATCATGCACACTTTCTTCCACGGGAGGTATATCTCAAACAGTCTACACTTTGAACGTTCCCTGGAAGACCAGTAGTAGTTTCCGATGCACGTCTGGTGGCATTCTGTAGTCTGTGGACTATCGGAGTGTTGATGAAACATAGAAATTACATCGGGATTGAATACAACAGTCACCATGCGCACTTTCCTCCATGCGAGTAATTTTCAAACAGTCTACGCTTTGATCGTTCCCTGGAAGACCAGTAGTAGTTTCCGATGCACATCTGGATTCCTTCTGTAACCTATGGACCTTCAAAGTGTGGATTGAACATAGAAATTGCCTCGGGATTGAATACAACAGTCACCATGGGCACTTGCCTCCATGGCCGTAATGTCTCTAACAGTGTACAGTTTGATCATTCCCTGGAAGACCAGTAGTAGTTTCCGATGCACATCTGGATTCCTTCTGTAATCTGTGGACCTTCAAAGTGTGGATGGAAACACAGAAATTGCCTCGGGATTGAATACAACAGTCACCAAGCGCACTTTCCTCCATGGGAGTAAATCTGAAACAGTCTACGCTTTGATCGTTCCCTGGAAGACCAGTAGCAGTTTCCGATGCACATCTGGATTAATTCTGTAATCTGTGGACCTCCAAAGTGTGAATTAAAACACAGAAATGGCCTCAGGATTGAATACAACAGTCACCATGCGCACTTTCCTCCATGGGAGTAATCCTGAAAGAGTCTACGCTTTAATCTATCCCTGGAAGACCAGTAGTAGTTTCCGATGCACATCTGGATTCCTTCTGTAATCTGTGGACCTTCAAAGTGTGGATGGAAACACAGAAATTGCCTCGGGATTGAATACTACAGTCACCATGCGCACTTTCCTCCATGGGAGTAAATCTGAAACAGTCTACGCTTTGATCGTTCCCTGGAAGACGAGTAGCAGTTTCCGATGCACATCTGGATTAATTCTGTAATCTGTGGGCCTTCAAAGTGTGGATTAAAACACAGAAATGGCCTCGGGATTGAATACAACAGTCACCCTGCGCACTTTCCTCCATGGGAGTAATCCTCAAAGGGTCTACGCTTTAATCTATCCCTGGAAGACCAGTAGTAGTTTCCGATGCACACCTGGAGGCATTCTGTATTCTGCGGAATATCAGAGTGTTGATGAAACACAGAAACTGCATCGGGATTGAATACAACAGTCACCATGCGCACTTTCCTCCATGCGAGTAATGTCTCAAACAGTCTATGCTTTGATCGTTCCTGGCAGACCAGCAGTAGTTTCCGATGCACATCTGGCTGCATTCTGTAATCTGTGGACTATCAGAGTGTTGATGAAACACCGAAATTGCATCGGGATTGAATACAACAGTCACTATGCGCAATTTCCTCCATGGGAGTAATTCTCAAACAGTCTACGAATTGATCGTTCCCTGGAAGGCCAGTAGTAGTTTCCGATGCACATCTGGATTCCTTCTGTAATCTGTGGACCTTCAAAGTGTAGATTGAACACAGAAATTGCCTCGGGATTGAATACAACAGTCACCATGCGCACTTTTCTCCATGGGAGTAATTCTCAAACAGTCTACGCTTTGATCGTTCCCTGGAAGACCAGTAGAAGGTTCCGATGCACATCTGGTGCCATTCTGTAATCTGTGGACTATCAGAGTGTTGATGAAACACAGAAATTACGTCGGGATAGAATACAACAGTCACCATCCGAACTTTCCTCCACGGGAGGTATGTCTCAAACAGTCTACGCTTTGATCGTTCCCTGGAAGACCAGTAGTAGTTACCGATGCACATCTGGTGGCATTCTGTAATCTGTTGACTATCAGAGTGTTGATGAAACACAGAAATTGCATCGGGATTGAATACAACAGTCACCATGCGCACTTTCCTCCATGGGAGGTATGTCTCAAACAGTCTACGATTTGATCGTTGCCTGGAAGACCAGTAGTAGTTACCGATGCACATCTGGAGGCATTCTGTAATCTGTGGACTGTCAGAGTGTTGATGAAACACAGAAAATGCATCGGGATTCAATACAATATTCACCATGCGCACTTTCCTCCATGGGAGTAATGTCTCAAACAGTCTACGCTTTGATCGTTCCCTGGAAGACCTGTAGCAGTTATCGATGCACTTCTGGATCAATTCTGTAATCTGTGGAGCTTCAATGTGTGGACTGAAACACAGAAATTGCATCGGGATTGAATACAACAGTCATCATGCGCACTTTCTTCCACGGGAGGTATGTCTCAAACAGTCTACGGCTTTATCATTCCCTGGAACACCAGTAGTAGTTTCCGATGCATATCTGGAGGCATCCTGTAATCTGTGGACTATCTGAGTGTTGACGAAACACAGAAATTGCATCGGGATGGAATACAATAGTCACCATCCGCACTTTCCTTCATGTTAGTAATGTCTCTAGCCGTCTACGCTTTGATCGTTCCCTGGAAGACCAGTAGTAGTTCCCGATGCACATCTGGAGACATTCTGTAATCTATAAACTATCAGACTGTTGATGAAACACAGAAAATGCATCGGGATTGAATACAACAATCCCCATGCGCACTCCCTCTATGGGAGTAACGTCTCAAAGAGTTTACGCTTTGATCGTTCCCTGGAAAACCAGTAGCAGTTTCCGTTGCACATCTGGAGGCATTCTGTAATCTGTGGTCTATCAGAGTGTTGATGAAACACAGAAATTGCATCGGGATTGAATACAACAGTCCCCATGCGCACTTTCGTCCACAGAGGTATGTCTCAAACAGTCTATGCTTTGATCGTTCCCTGGAAGACCTGTAGTAGATTCCGATGCACATCTGGTGGCATTCTGTAATCTGTGGAGTATCAGAGTGTTGATGAAACACAGAAATTGCATCGGGATTGAATACAAATGTCACCATGCGCAGTTTCCTCCATGGGATTAATGTCTCAAACAGTCTACGCTTTGATCGTTCCCTGGAAGACCAGTAGTAGTTCCCGATGCACATCTGGTGGCATTCTGTAATCTGTATACAATCAGAGTGTTGATGAAACACAGAAATTTCATCTGGATTGATTACAACAGTCACCATGCGCACTTTCCTCCATGGGAGTAATCCTCAAACAGTCTACGCTTTAATCGTTCCCTGGAAGACCAGTAGTAGTTTCCGATGCACGTCTCGAGGCTTTCTGTAATCAGTGGACCTTCAAAGTGTTGATGAAACACAGTAATTGTCTCGGGAATGAATACAACAGTCACCATGCTCACTTTCCTCCATGGGAGTAATGTCTCAAACAGTCTACGCTTTGATCGTTCCCAGGAAGACCAGTAGTAGTTTCCGATGCACATCTGGAGGCATTATGTAATCTGTGGGCTATCAGAGTGTTGATGAAACACAGAAAATGCATCGGGATTGAATGCAACAGTCACCATGCGCACTTTCCTCCATGGGAGTAAGGTGTCAAAGAGTTTACGCTTTATTTGTTCCCTGGAAGACCAGTAGCAGTTTCCGATGCACATCTGGAGGCATTCTGTAATCTGTGGACTATCAAAGTTTTGAAGAAACACAGAAATTGAATCGGGATTGAATACAACAGTCACCATGCCCACTTTCCTCCATGGGAGTAATGTCTCAAACAGTCTACGCTTTGATCATTCCCTGGAAGTCCAGCAGCAGTTTCCGATGCAAATCTGGAGGCATTCTGTAATCTGTGGAGTATCAGAGTGTAGATAAAACACAGAAATTGCATCAGGATTGAATACAACATTCAACATGCGCACTTTCCTCCATGGGAGTAATGTCTCAAACAGTCTACGCTTTGATCGTTCCCTGGAATACCAGTAGTAGTTTCCGATGCATATCTGTTGCCATTCTGTAATCTGTGGACTATCAGAGTGTTGTTGAAACACAGAAATTGCATCGGGATTGAATACAACAGTCACCATGTGAACTTTCCTCCACGGGAGGTATGTCTCAAACAGTCTACGCTTTGATCGTTCCCTGGAAGCCCTGTAGCAGTTAACGATGCACATCTGGATCAATTCTGTAATCTGTGGAGCTTCAAAGTGTGGATTGAAACACAGAAATTGCATCGGGATTGAATACAACAGCCATCATGCGCACTTTCTTCCACGGGAGGTATGTCTCAAACAGTCTACGCTTTGAACGTTCCCTGGAAGACCAGTAGTAGTTTCCGATGCACGTCTGGTGGCATTCTGTAGTCTGTGGACTATCGGAGTGTTGATGAAACATAGAAATTGCATAGGGATTGAATACAACAGTCACCATGCGCACTTTCCTCCATGCGAGTAATCCTCAAACAGTCTACGCTTTGATCGTTCCCTGGAAGACCAGTAGTAGTTTCCGATGCACATCTGGAATCCTACTGTAACCTATTGACCTTCAAAGTGTGGATTGAAACATAGAAATTGCCTCGGGATTGAATACAACAGTCACCATGCGCACTTGCCTCCATGGCCGTAATTTCTCTAACAGTGTACAGTTTGATCATTCCCTGGAAGACCAGTAGTAGTTTCCGATGCACATCTGGATTCCTTCTGTAATCTGTGGACCTTCAAAGTGTGGATGGAAACACAGAAATTGCCTCTGGATTGAATACAACAGTCACCATGCGCACTTTCCTCCATGGGAGTAAATCTGAAACAGTCTACGCTTTGATCATCCCTGGAAGACCAGTAGCAGTTTCCGATGCACATCTGGATTAATTCTCTAATCTGTTGACCTTCAAAGTGTGGATTAAAACACAGAAATGGCCTCGGGATTGAATACAACAGTCACTATGCGCACTTTCCTCCATGGGAGTAATCCTCAAAGAGTCTACGCTTTAATCTATCCCTGGAAGACCAGTAGTAGTTTCCGATGCACATCTGGATTCCTTCTGTAATCTGTGGACCTTCAAAGTGTGGATGGAAACACAGAAATTGCCTCGGGATTGAATACTACAGTCACCATGCGCACTTTCCTCCATGGGAGTAAATCTGAAACAGTCTACGCTTTGATCGTTCCCTGGAAGACGAGTAGCAGTTTCCGATGCACATCTGGATTAATTCTGTAATCTGTGGACCTTCAAAGTGAGGATTAAAACACAGAAATGGCCTCGGGATTGAATACAACAGTCACCATGCGCACTTTCCTCCATGGGAGTAATCCTCAAAGAGTCTACGCTTTAATCTATCCCTGGAAGACCAGTAGTAGTTTCCGATGCACATCTGGAGGCATTCTGTAATCTGCGGACTATCAGAGTGTTGATGAAACACAGAAACTGCATCGGGATTGAACACAACAGTCACCATGCGCACTTTCCTCCATGCGAGTAATGTCTCAAACAGTCTACGCTTTGATCGTTCCTGGCAGACCAGTAGTAGTTTCCGATGCTCATCTGGATTCCTTCTGTAATCTGTGGACCTTCAAAGTGTAGATTGAACACAGAAATTGCCTCGGGATTGAATACAACAGTCACCATGCGCACTTTCGTCCACAGAGGTATGTCTCAAACAGTCTATGCTTTGATCGTTCCCTGGAAGACCTGTAGTAGATTCCGATGCACATCTGGTGGCATTCTGTAATCTGTGGAGTATCAGAGTGTTGATAAAACACAGAAATTGCATCGGGATTGAATACAAATCTCACCATGCGCACTTTCCTCCATGGGATTAATGTCTCAAAGAGTCTACGCTTTGATCGTTCCCTGGAAGGCCAGTAGTAGTTCCCGATGCACATCTGGTGGCATTCTGTAATCTGTATACAATCAGAGTGTTGATGAAACACAGAAGTTTCATCTGGATTGAATACAACAGTCACCATGCCCACTTTCCTCCATGGGAGTAATGTCTCAAACAGTCTACGCTTTGTTCGTTCCCTGGAAGACCAGTAGTAGTTTCCGATGCACGTCTGGTGGCATTCTGTAATCTGAGGACTATCCGAGTGTTGATGAAACACAGAAATTGCATCGGGATTGAATACAACAGTCACCATGCGCACTTTCCTCCATGGGAGTAATCCTCAAACAGTCTACGCTTTAATCGTTCCCTGGAAGACCAGTAGTAGTTTCCGATGCACGTCTGGAGGCTTTCTGTAATCAGTGAACCTTCAAAGTGTTGATGAAACATAGTAATTGTCTCGGGAATGAATACAACAGTCACCATGCTCACTTTCCTCCATGGGAGTAATGTCTCAAACAGTCTACGCTTTGATCGTTCCCAGGAAGACCAGTAGTAGTTTCCGATGCACATCTGGAGGCATTATGTAATCTGTATGCTATCAGAGTGTTGATGAAACACAGAAAATGCATCGGGATTGAATACAACAGTCACCATGCGCACTTTCCTCCATGGGAGTAAGGTGTCAAAGAGTTTACGCTTTGTTTGTTCCCTGGAAGACCAGTAGCAGTTTCCGATGCACATCTGGAGGCATTCTGTAATCTGTGGACTATCAAAGTTTTGAAGAAACACAGAAATTGTATCGGGATTGAATACAACAGTCACCATGCCCACTTTCCTCCATGGGAGTAATGTCTCAAACAGTCTACGCTTTGATCATTCCCTGGAAGTCCAGCAGCAGTTTCCGATGCAAATCTGGAGGCATTCTGTAATCTGTGGACTATCAGAGTGTTGATAAAACACAGAAATTGCATCAGGATTGAATACAACATTCACCATGCGCACTTTCCTCCATGGGAGTAATGTCTCAAACAGTCTACGCTTTGATCGTTCCCTGGAAGACCAGTAGTAGTTTCCGATGCACATCTGGTGCCATTCTGTAATCTGTGGACTATCAGAGTGTTGATGAAACACAGAAATTGCATCGGGATTGAATACAACAGTCACCATGTGAACTTTCCTCCACGGGAGGTATGTCTCAAACAGTCTACGCTTTGATCGTTCCCTGGAAGCCCTGTAGCAGTTAACGATGCACATCTGGATCAATTCTGTAATCTGTGGAGCTTCAAAGTGTGGATTGAAACACAGAAATTGCATCGGGATTGAATACAACAGCCATCATGCGCACTTTCTTCCACGGGAGGTATGTCTCAAACAGTCTACGCTTTGAACGTTCCCTGGAAGACCAGTAGTAGTTTCCGATGCACGTCTGGTGGCATTCTGTAGTCTGTGGACTATCGGAGTGTTGATGAAACATAGAAATTGCATAGGGATTGAATACAACAGTCACCATGCGCACTTTCCTCCATGCGAGTAATCCTCAAACAGTCTACGCTTTGATCGTTCCCTGGAAGACCAGTAGTAGTTTCCGATGCACATCTGGAATCCTACTGTAACCTATTGACCTTCAAAGTGTGGATTGAAACATAGAAATTGCCTCGGGATTGAATACAACAGTCACCATGCGCACTTGCCTCCATGGCCGTAATTTCTCTAACAGTGTACAGTTTGATCATTCCCTGGAAGACCAGTAGTAGTTTCCGATGCACATCTGGATTCCTTCTGTAATCTGTGGACCTTCAAAGTGTGGATGGAAACACAGAAATTGCCTCTGGATTGAATACAACAGTCACCATGCGCACTTTCCTCCATGGGAGTAAATCTGAAACAGTCTACGCTTTGATCATCCCTGGAAGACCAGTAGCAGTTTCCGATGCACATCTGGATTAATTCTCTAATCTGTTGACCTTCAAAGTGTGGATTAAAACACAGAAATGGCCTCGGGATTGAATACAACAGTCACTATGCGCACTTTCCTCCATGGGAGTAATCCTCAAAGAGTCTACGCTTTAATCTATCCCTGGAAGACCAGTAGTAGTTTCCGATGCACATCTGGATTCCTTCTGTAATCTGTGGACCTTCAAAGTGTGGATGGAAACACAGAAATTGCCTCGGGATTGAATACTACAGTCACCATGCGCACTTTCCTCCATGGGAGTAAATCTGAAACAGTCTACGCTTTGATCGTTCCCTGGAAGACGAGTAGCAGTTTCCGATGCACATCTGGATTAATTCTGTAATCTGTGGACCTTCAAAGTGAGGATTAAAACACAGAAATGGCCTCGGGATTGAATACAACAGTCACCATGCGCACTTTCCTCCATGGGAGTAATCCTCAAAGAGTCTACGCTTTAATCTATCCCTGGAAGACCAGTAGTAGTTTCCGATGCACATCTGGAGGCATTCTGTAATCTGCGGACTATCAGAGTGTTGATGAAACACAGAAACTGCATCGGGATTGAACACAACAGTCACCATGCGCACTTTCCTCCATGCGAGTAATGTCTCAAACAGTCTACGCTTTGATCGTTCCTGGCAGACCAGTAGTAGTTTCCGATGCTCATCTGGATTCCTTCTGTAATCTGTGGACCTTCAAAGTGTAGATTGAACACAGAAATTGCCTCGGGATTGAATACAACAGTCACCATGCGCACTTTCGTCCACAGAGGTATGTCTCAAACAGTCTATGCTTTGATCGTTCCCTGGAAGACCTGTAGTAGATTCCGATGCACATCTGGTGGCATTCTGTAATCTGTGGAGTATCAGAGTGTTGATAAAACACAGAAATTGCATCGGGATTGAATACAAATGTCACCATGCGCACTTTCCTCCATGGGATTAATGTCTCAAAGAGTCTACGCTTTGATCGTTCCCTGGAAGGCCAGTAGTAGTTCCCGATGCACATCTGGTGGCATTCTGTAATCTGTACACAATCAGAGTGTTGATGAAACACAGAAGTTTCATCTGGATTGAATACAACAGTCACCATGCCCACTTTCCTCCATGGGAGTAATGTCTCAAACAGTCTACGCTTTGTTCGTTCCCTGGAAGACCAGTAGTAGTTTCCGATGCACGTCTGGTGGCATTCTGTAATCTGAGGACTATCCGAGTGTTGATGAAACACAGAAATTGCATCGGGATTGAATACAACAGTCACCATGCGCACTTTCCTCCATGGGAGTAATCCTCAAACAGTCTACGCTTTAATCGTTCCCTGGAAGACCAGTAGTAGTTTCCGATGCACGTCTGGAGGCTTTCTGTAATCAGTGAACCTTCAAAGTGTTGATGAAACATAGTAATTGTCTCGGGAATGAATACAACAGTCACCATGCTCACTTTCCTCCATGGGAGTAATGTCTCAAACAGTCTACGCTTTGATCGTTCCCAGGAAGACCAGTAGTAGTTTCCGATGCACATCTGGAGGCATTATGTAATCTGTATGCTATCAGAGTGTTGATGAAACACAGAAAATGCATCGGGATTGAATACAACAGTCACCATGCGCACTTTCCTCCATGGGAGTAAGGTGTCAAAGAGTTTACGCTTTGTTTGTTCCCTGGAAGACCAGTAGCAGTTTCCGATGCACATCTGGAGGCATTCTGTAATCTGTGGACTATCAAAGTTTTGAAGAAACACAGAAATTGTATCGGGATTGAATACAACAGTCACCATGCCCACTTTCCTCCATGGGAGTAATGTCTCAAACAGTCTACGCTTTGATCATTCCCTGGAAGTCCAGCAGCAGTTTCCGATGCAAATCTGGAGGCATTCTGTAATCTGTGGACTATCAGAGTGTTGATAAAACACAGAAATTGCATCAGGATTGAATACAACATTCACCATGCGCACTTTCCTCCATGGGAGTAATGTCTCAAACAGTCTACGCTTTGATCGTTCCCTGGAAGACCAGTAGTAGTTTCCGATGCACATCTGGTGCCATTCTGTAATCTATGGACTATCAGAGTGTTGATGAAACACAGAAATTGCATCGGGATTGAATACAACAGTCACCATGTGAACTTTCCTCCACGGGAGGTATGTCTCAAACAGTCTACGCTTTGATCGTTCCCTGGAAGCCCTGTAGCAGTTAACGATGCACATCTGGATCAATTCTGTAATCTGTGGAGCTTCAAAGTGTGGATTGAAACACAGAAATTGCATCGGGATTGAATACAACAGTCATCATGCGCACTTTCTTCCACGGGAGGTATGTCTCAAACAGTCTACGCTTTGAACGTTCCCTGGAAGACCAGTAGTAGTTTCCGATGCACGTCTGGTGGCATTCTGTAGTCTGTGGACTATCGGAGTGTTGATGAAACATAGAAATTGCATAGGGATTGAATACAACAGTCACCATGCGCACTTTCCTTCATGTTAGTAATGTCTCTAGCCGTCTACGCTTTGATCGTTCCCTGGAAGACCAGTAATAGTTTCCGATGCACATCTGGAGACATTCTGTAATCTGTAAACTATCAGACTGTTGATGAAACACAGAAAATACATCGGGATTTATTACCACAATCACCATGCCCACTGACTTCCATGGGAGTAATGTCCCAAAGAGTTTACGTTTTGATCGTTCCCTGGAAAACCAGTAGCAGTTACCGTTGCACATCTGGAGGCATTCTGTAATCTGTGGACTATCAGAGTGTTGATGAAACACAGAAATTGTTTCGGGATTGAATACAACAGTCACCATGCGCACTTTCCTCCATGGGATTAATGTCTCAAACAGTCTACGCTTTGATCGTTCCCTGGAAGACCAGTAGTAGTTCCCGATGCACATCTGGTGGCATTCTGTAACCTGTATACAATCAGAGTGTTGATGAAACACAGAAATTTCATCTGGATTGAATACAACAGTCACCATGCCCACTTTCCTCCATGGGAGTAATGTCTCAAACAGTCTAGGCTTTGATCGTTCCCTGGAAGACCAGTAGTAGTTTCCGATGCACGTCTGGTGGCATTCTGTAATCTGAGGACAATCCGAGTGTTGATGAAATACAGAAATTGCATCGGGATTGAATACAACAGTCACCATGCGCACCTTCCTCCATGGGAGTAATCCTCAAACATTCTTTGCTTTAATCGTTCCCTGGAAGACCAGTAGTAGTTTCCGATGCACGTCTATAGGCTTTCTGTAATCTGTGGTCCTTCAAAGTGTTGAGAAACACAGTAATTGTCTCGGGAATGAATACAACAGTCACCATTCTCACTTTCCTCCACGGGAGTAATGTCTCAAACAGTCTACGCTTTGAACGTTCCCAGGAAGACCAGGAGTAGTTTCCGATGCACATCTGCAGGCATTCTGTAATCTGTGGGCTATCAGAGTGTTGATGAAACACAGAAAATTCATCGGGATTGAATACAACAGTCACCATGCGCACTTCCCTCCATTTGAGTAAGGTCTCAAAGAGTTTGCGCTTTGTTTGTTCCCTGGAAGACCAGTAGCAGTTTCCGATGCACATCTGGAGGCATTCTGTAATCTGTGGACTATCAGAGTTTTGAGGAAACACAGAAATTGAATCGGGATTGAATACAACAGTCACCATGCCCACTTTCCTCCATGGGAGTAATGTCTCAAACAGTCTACGCTTTGATCATTCCCTGGAAGTCCAGCAGCAGTTTCCGATGCACATCTGGAGGCATTCTGTAATCTGTGGACTATCAGAGTGTTGATAAAACACAGAAATTGCATCAGGATTGAATACAACATTCACCATGCGCACTTTCCTCCATGGGAGTAATGTCTCAAACAGTCTACGCTTTTATCGTTCCCTGGAAGACCAGTAGTAGTTTCCGATGCACATCTGGTGCCATTCTGTAATCTGTGGACTATCAGAGTGTTGATGAAACACAGAAATTGCATCGGGATTGAATACAACAGTCACCATGCGAACTTTCCTCCACGGGAGGTATGTCTCAAACAGTCTACGCTTTGATCGTTCCCTGGAAGCCCTGTAGCAGTTAGCGATGCACATCTGGATCAATTCTGTAATCTGTGGAGCTTCAAAGTGTGGATTGAAACACAGAAATTGCATCGGGATTGAATACAACAGTCATCATGCACACTTTCTTCCACGGGAGGTATATCTCAAACAGTCTACACTTTGAACGTTCCCTGGAAGACCAGTAGTAGTTTCCGATGCACGTCTGGTGGCATTCTGTAGTCTGTGGACTATCGGAGTGTTGATGAAACATAGAAATTACATCGGGATTGAATACAACAGTCACCATGCGCACTTTCCTCCATGCGAGTAATTTTCAAACAGTCTACGCTTTGATCGTTCCCTGGAAGACCAGTAGTAGTTTCCGATGCACATCTGGATTCCTTCTGTAACCTATGGACCTTCAAAGTGTGGATTGAACATAGAAATTGCCTCGGGATTGAATACAACAGTCACCATGGGCACTTGCCTCCATGGCCGTAATGTCTCTAACAGTGTACAGTTTGATCATTCCCTGGAAGACCAGTAGTAGTTTCCGATGCACATCTGGATTCCTTCTGTAATCTGTGGACCTTCAAAGTGTGGATGGAAACACAGAAATTGCCTCGGGATTGAATACAACAGTCACCAAGCGCACTTTCCTCCATGGGAGTAAATCTGAAACAGTCTACGCTTTGATCGTTCCCTGGAAGACCAGTAGCAGTTTCCGATGCACATCTGGATTAATTCTGTAATCTGTGGACCTCCAAAGTGTGAATTAAAACACAGAAATGGCCTCAGGATTGAATACAACAGTCACCATGCGCACTTTCCTCCATGGGAGTAATCCTGAAAGAGTCTACGCTTTAATCTATCCCTGGAAGACCAGTAGTAGTTTCCGATGCACATCTGGATTCCTTCTGTAATCTGTGGACCTTCAAAGTGTGGATGGAAACACAGAAATTGCCTCGGGATTGAATACTACAGTCACCATGCGCACTTTCCTCCATGGGAGTAAATCTGAAACAGTCTACGCTTTGATCGTTCCCTGGAAGACGAGTAGCAGTTTCCGATGCACATCTGGATTAATTCTGTAATCTGTGGGCCTTCAAAGTGTGGATTAAAACACAGAAATGGCCTCGGGATTGAATACAACAGTCACCCTGCGCACTTTCCTCCATGGGAGTAATCCTCAAAGGGTCTACGCTTTAATCTATCCCTGGAAGACCAGTAGTAGTTTCCGATGCACACCTGGAGGCATTCTGTATTCTGCGGAATATCAGAGTGTTGATGAAACACAGAAACTGCATCGGGATTGAATACAACAGTCACCATGCGCACTTTCCTCCATGCGAGTAATGTCTCAAACAGTCTATGCTTTGATCGTTCCTGGCAGACCAGCAGTAGTTTCCGATGCACATCTGGCTGCATTCTGTAATCTGTGGACTATCAGAGTGTTGATGAAACACCGAAATTGCATCGGGATTGAATACAACAGTCACTATGCGCAATTTCCTCCATGGGAGTAATTCTCAAACAGTCTACGAATTGATCGTTCCCTGGAAGGCCAGTAGTAGTTTCCGATGCACATCTGGATTCCTTCTGTAATCTGTGGACCTTCAAAGTGTAGATTGAACACAGAAATTGCCTCGGGATTGAATACAACAGTCACCATGCGCACTTTTCTCCATGGGAGTAATTCTCAAACAGTCTACGCTTTGATCGTTCCCTGGAAGACCAGTAGAAGGTTCCGATGCACATCTGGTGCCATTCTGTAATCTGTGGACTATCAGAGTGTTGATGAAACACAGAAATTACGTCGGGATAGAATACAACAGTCACCATCCGAACTTTCCTCCACGGGAGGTATGTCTCAAACAGTCTACGCTTTGATCGTTCCCTGGAAGACCAGTAGTAGTTACCGATGCACATCTGGTGGCATTCTGTAATCTGTTGACTATCAGAGTGTTGATGAAACACAGAAATTGCATCGGGATTGAATACAACAGTCACCATGCGCACTTTCCTCCATGGGAGGTATGTCTCAAACAGTCTACGATTTGATCGTTGCCTGGAAGACCAGTAGTAGTTACCGATGCACATCTGGAGGCATTCTGTAATCTGTGGACTGTCAGAGTGTTGATGAAACACAGAAAATGCATCGGGATTCAATACAATATTCACCATGCGCACTTTCCTCCATGGGAGTAATGTCTCAAACAGTCTACGCTTTGATCGTTCCCTGGAAGACCTGTAGCAGTTATCGATGCACTTCTGGATCAATTCTGTAATCTGTGGAGCTTCAATGTGTGGACTGAAACACAGAAATTGCATCGGGATTGAATACAACAGTCATCATGCGCACTTTCTTCCACGGGAGGTATGTCTCAAACAGTCTACGGCTTTATCATTCCCTGGAACACCAGTAGTAGTTTCCGATGCATATCTGGAGGCATCCTGTAATCTGTGGACTATCTGAGTGTTGACGAAACACAGAAATTGCATCGGGATGGAATACAATAGTCACCATCCGCACTTTCCTTCATGTTAGTAATGTCTCTAGCCGTCTACGCTTTGATCGTTCCCTGGAAGACCAGTAGTAGTTCCCGATGCACATCTGGAGACATTCTGTAATCTATAAACTATCAGACTGTTGATGAAACACAGAAAATGCATCGGGATTGAATACAACAATCCCCATGCGCACTCCCTCTATGGGAGTAACGTCTCAAAGAGTTTACGCTTTGATCGTTCCCTGGAAAACCAGTAGCAGTTTCCGTTGCACATCTGGAGGCATTCTGTAATCTGTGGTCTATCAGAGTGTTGATGAAACACAGAAATTGCATCGGGATTGAATACAACAGTCCCCATGCGCACTTTCGTCCACAGAGGTATGTCTCAAACAGTCTATGCTTTGATCGTTCCCTGGAAGACCTGTAGTAGATTCCGATGCACATCTGGTGGCATTCTGTAATCTGTGGAGTATCAGAGTGTTGATGAAACACAGAAATTGCATCGGGATTGAATACAAATGTCACCATGCGCAGTTTCCTCCATGGGATTAATGTCTCAAACAGTCTACGCTTTGATCGTTCCCTGGAAGACCAGTAGTAGTTCCCGATGCACATCTGGTGGCATTCTGTAATCTGTATACAATCAGAGTGTTGATGAAACACAGAAATTTCATCTGGATTGATTACAACAGTCACCATGCGCACTTTCCTCCATGGGAGTAATCCTCAAACAGTCTACGCTTTAATCGTTCCCTGGAAGACCAGTAGTAGTTTCCGATGCACGTCTCGAGGCTTTCTGTAATCAGTGGACCTTCAAAGTGTTGATGAAACACAGTAATTGTCTCGGGAATGAATACAACAGTCACCATGCTCACTTTCCTCCATGGGAGTAATGTCTCAAACAGTCTACGCTTTGATCGTTCCCAGGAAGACCAGTAGTAGTTTCCGATGCACATCTGGAGGCATTATGTAATCTGTGGGCTATCAGAGTGTTGATGAAACACAGAAAATGCATCGGGATTGAATGCAACAGTCACCATGCGCACTTTCCTCCATGGGAGTAAGGTGTCAAAGAGTTTACGCTTTATTTGTTCCCTGGAAGACCAGTAGCAGTTTCCGATGCACATCTGGAGGCATTCTGTAATCTGTGGACTATCAAAGTTTTGAAGAAACACAGAAATTGAATCGGGATTGAATACAACAGTCACCATGCCCACTTTCCTCCATGGGAGTAATGTCTCAAACAGTCTACGCTTTGATCATTCCCTGGAAGTCCAGCAGCAGTTTCCGATGCAAATCTGGAGGCATTCTGTAATCTGTGGAGTATCAGAGTGTTGATAAAACACAGAAATTGCATCAGGATTGAATACAACATTCAACATGCGCACTTTCCTCCATGGGAGTAATGTCTCAAACAGTCTACGCTTTGATCGTTCCCTGGAATACCAGTAGTAGTTTCCGATGCATATCTGTTGCCATTCTGTAATCTGTGGACTATCAGAGTGTTGTTGAAACACAGAAATTGCATCGGGATTGAATACAACAGTCACCATGTGAACTTTCCTCCACGGGAGGTATGTCTCAAACAGTCTACGCTTTGATCGTTCCCTGGAAGCCCTGTAGCAGTTAACGATGCACATCTGGATCAATTCTGTAATCTGTGGAGCTTCAAAGTGTGGATTGAAACACAGAAATTGCATCGGGATTGAATACAACAGCCATCATGCGCACTTTCTTCCACGGGAGGTATGTCTCAAACAGTCTACGCTTTGAACGTTCCCTGGAAGACCAGTAGTAGTTTCCGATGCACGTCTGGTGGCATTCTGTAGTCTGTGGACTATCGGAGTGTTGATGAAACATAGAAATTGCATAGGGATTGAATACAACAGTCACCATGCGCACTTTCCTCCATGCGAGTAATCCTCAAACAGTCTACGCTTTGATCGTTCCCTGGAAGACCAGTAGTAGTTTCCGATGCACATCTGGAATCCTACTGTAACCTATTGACCTTCAAAGTGTGGATTGAAACATAGAAATTGCCTCGGGATTGAATACAACAGTCACCATGCGCACTTGCCTCCATGGCCGTAATTTCTCTAACAGTGTACAGTTTGATCATTCCCTGGAAGACCAGTAGTAGTTTCCGATGCACATCTGGATTCCTTCTGTAATCTGTGGACCTTCAAAGTGTGGATGGAAACACAGAAATTGCCTCTGGATTGAATACAACAGTCACCATGCGCACTTTCCTCCATGGGAGTAAATCTGAAACAGTCTACGCTTTGATCATCCCTGGAAGACCAGTAGCAGTTTCCGATGCACATCTGGATTAATTCTCTAATCTGTTGACCTTCAAAGTGTGGATTAAAACACAGAAATGGCCTCGGGATTGAATACAACAGTCACTATGCGCACTTTCCTCCATGGGAGTAATCCTCAAAGAGTCTACGCTTTAATCTATCCCTGGAAGACCAGTAGTAGTTTCCGATGCACATCTGGATTCCTTCTGTAATCTGTGGACCTTCAAAGTGTGGATGGAAACACAGAAATTGCCTCGGGATTGAATACTACAGTCACCATGCGCACTTTCCTCCATGGGAGTAAATCTGAAACAGTCTACGCTTTGATCGTTCCCTGGAAGACGAGTAGCAGTTTCCGATGCACATCTGGATTAATTCTGTAATCTGTGGACCTTCAAAGTGAGGATTAAAACACAGAAATGGCCTCGGGATTGAATACAACAGTCACCATGCGCACTTTCCTCCATGGGAGTAATCCTCAAAGAGTCTACGCTTTAATCTATCCCTGGAAGACCAGTAGTAGTTTCCGATGCACATCTGGAGGCATTCTGTAATCTGCGGACTATCAGAGTGTTGATGAAACACAGAAACTGCATCGGGATTGAACACAACAGTCACCATGCGCACTTTCCTCCATGCGAGTAATGTCTCAAACAGTCTACGCTTTGATCGTTCCTGGCAGACCAGTAGTAGTTTCCGATGCTCATCTGGATTCCTTCTGTAATCTGTGGACCTTCAAAGTGTAGATTGAACACAGAAATTGCCTCGGGATTGAATACAACAGTCACCATGCGCACTTTCGTCCACAGAGGTATGTCTCAAACAGTCTATGCTTTGATCGTTCCCTGGAAGACCTGTAGTAGATTCCGATGCACATCTGGTGGCATTCTGTAATCTGTGGAGTATCAGAGTGTTGATAAAACACAGAAATTGCATCGGGATTGAATACAAATGTCACCATGCGCACTTTCCTCCATGGGATTAATGTCTCAAAGAGTCTACGCTTTGATCGTTCCCTGGAAGGCCAGTAGTAGTTCCCGATGCACATCTGGTGGCATTCTGTAATCTGTATACAATCAGAGTGTTGATGAAACACAGAAGTTTCATCTGGATTGAATACAACAGTCACCATGCCCACTTTCCTCCATGGGAGTAATGTCTCAAACAGTCTACGCTTTGTTCGTTCCCTGGAAGACCAGTAGTAGTTTCCGATGCACGTCTGGTGGCATTCTGTAATCTGAGGACTATCCGAGTGTTGATGAAACACAGAAATTGCATCGGGATTGAATACAACAGTCACCATGCGCACTTTCCTCCATGGGAGTAATCCTCAAACAGTCTACGCTTTAATCGTTCCCTGGAAGACCAGTAGTAGTTTCCGATGCACGTCTGGAGGCTTTCTGTAATCAGTGAACCTTCAAAGTGTTGATGAAACATAGTAATTGTCTCGGGAATGAATACAACAGTCACCATGCTCACTTTCCTCCATGGGAGTAATGTCTCAAACAGTCTACGCTTTGATCGTTCCCAGGAAGACCAGTAGTAGTTTCCGATGCACATCTGGAGGCATTATGTAATCTGTATGCTATCAGAGTGTTGATGAAACACAGAAAATGCATCGGGATTGAATACAACAGTCACCATGCGCACTTTCCTCCATGGGAGTAAGGTGTCAAAGAGTTTACGCTTTGTTTGTTCCCTGGAAGACCAGTAGCAGTTTCCGATGCACATCTGGAGGCATTCTGTAATCTGTGGACTATCAAAGTTTTGAAGAAACACAGAAATTGTATCGGGATTGAATACAACAGTCACCATGCCCACTTTCCTCCATGGGAGTAATGTCTCAAACAGTCTACGCTTTGATCATTCCCTGGAAGTCCAGCAGCAGTTTCCGATGCAAATCTGGAGGCATTCTGTAATCTGTGGACTATCAGAGTGTTGATAAAACACAGAAATTGCATCAGGATTGAATACAACATTCACCATGCGCACTTTCCTCCATGGGAGTAATGTCTCAAACAGTCTACGCTTTGATCGTTCCCTGGAAGACCAGTAGTAGTTTCCGATGCACATCTGGTGCCATTCTGTAATCTGTGGACTATCAGAGTGTTGATGAAACACAGAAATTGCATCGGGATTGAATACAACAGTCACCATGTGAACTTTCCTCCACGGGAGGTATGTCTCAAACAGTCTACGCTTTGATCGTTCCCTGGAAGCCCTGTAGCAGTTAACGATGCACATCTGGATCAATTCTGTAATCTGTGGAGCTTCAAAGTGTGGATTGAAACACAGAAATTGCATCGGGATTGAATACAACAGCCATCATGCGCACTTTCTTCCACGGGAGGTATGTCTCAAACAGTCTACGCTTTGAACGTTCCCTGGAAGACCAGTAGTAGTTTCCGATGCACGTCTGGTGGCATTCTGTAGTCTGTGGACTATCGGAGTGTTGATGAAACATAGAAATTGCATAGGGATTGAATACAACAGTCACCATGCGCACTTTCCTCCATGCGAGTAATCCTCAAACAGTCTACGCTTTGATCGTTCCCTGGAAGACCAGTAGTAGTTTCCGATGCACATCTGGAATCCTACTGTAACCTATTGACCTTCAAAGTGTGGATTGAAACATAGAAATTGCCTCGGGATTGAATACAACAGTCACCATGCGCACTTGCCTCCATGGCCGTAATTTCTCTAACAGTGTACAGTTTGATCATTCCCTGGAAGACCAGTAGTAGTTTCCGATGCACATCTGGATTCCTTCTGTAATCTGTGGACCTTCAAAGTGTGGATGGAAACACAGAAATTGCCTCTGGATTGAATACAACAGTCACCATGCGCACTTTCCTCCATGGGAGTAAATCTGAAACAGTCTACGCTTTGATCATCCCTGGAAGACCAGTAGCAGTTTCCGATGCACATCTGGATTAATTCTCTAATCTGTTGACCTTCAAAGTGTGGATTAAAACACAGAAATGGCCTCGGGATTGAATACAACAGTCACTATGCGCACTTTCCTCCATGGGAGTAATCCTCAAAGAGTCTACGCTTTAATCTATCCCTGGAAGACCAGTAGTAGTTTCCGATGCACATCTGGATTCCTTCTGTAATCTGTGGACCTTCAAAGTGTGGATGGAAACACAGAAATTGCCTCGGGATTGAATACTACAGTCACCATGCGCACTTTCCTCCATGGGAGTAAATCTGAAACAGTCTACGCTTTGATCGTTCCCTGGAAGACGAGTAGCAGTTTCCGATGCACATCTGGATTAATTCTGTAATCTGTGGACCTTCAAAGTGAGGATTAAAACACAGAAATGGCCTCGGGATTGAATACAACAGTCACCATGCGCACTTTCCTCCATGGGAGTAATCCTCAAAGAGTCTACGCTTTAATCTATCCCTGGAAGACCAGTAGTAGTTTCCGATGCACATCTGGAGGCATTCTGTAATCTGCGGACTATCAGAGTGTTGATGAAACACAGAAACTGCATCGGGATTGAACACAACAGTCACCATGCGCACTTTCCTCCATGCGAGTAATGTCTCAAACAGTCTTCGCTTTGATCGTTCCTGGCAGACCAGTAGTAGTTTCCGATGCTTATCTGGATTCCTTCTGTAATCTGTGGACCTTCAAAGTGTAGATTGAACACAGAAATTGCCTCGGGATTGAATACAACAGTCACCATGCGCACTTTCGTCCACAGAGGTATGTCTCAAACAGTCTATGCTTTGATCGTTCCCTGGAAGACCTGTAGTAGATTCCGATGCACATCTGGTGGCATTCTGTAATCTGTGGAGTATCAGAGTGTTGATAAAACACAGAAATTGCATCGGGATTGAATACAAATGTCACCATGCGCACTTTCCTCCATGGGATCAATGTCTCAAAGAGTCTACGCTTTGATCGTTCCCTGGAAGGCCAGTAGTAGTTCCCGATGCACATCTGGTGGCATTCTGTAATCTGTATACAATCAGAGTGTTGATGAAACACAGAAGTTTCATCTGGATTGAATACAACAGTCACCATGCCCACTTTCCTCCATGGGAGTAATGTCTCAAACAGTCTACGCTTTGTTCGTTCCCTGGAAGACCAGTAGTAGTTTCCGATGCACGTCTGGTGGCATTCTGTAATCTGAGGACTATCCGAGTGTTGATGAAACACAGAAATTGCATCGGGATTGAATACAACAGTCACCATGCGCACTTTCCTCCATGGGAGTAATCCTCAAACAGTCTACGCTTTAATCGTTCCCTGGAAGACCAGTAGTAGTTTCCGATGCACGTCTGGAGGCTTTCTGTAATCAGTGAACCTTCAAAGTGTTGATGAAACATAGTAATTGTCTCGGGAATGAATACAACAGTCACCATGCTCACTTTCCTCCATGGGAGTAATGTCTCAAACAGTCTACGCTTTGATCGTTCCCAGGAAGACCAGTAGTAGTTTCCGATGCACATCTGGAGGCATTATGTAATCTGTATGCTATCAGAGTGTTGATGAAACACAGAAAATGCATCGGGATTGAATACAACAGTCACCATGCGCACTTTCCTCCATGGGAGTAAGGTGTCAAAGAGTTTACGCTTTGTTTGTTCCCTGGAAGACCAGTAGCAGTTTCCGATGCACATCTGGAGGCATTCTGTAATCTGTGGACTATCAAAGTTTTGAAGAAACACAGAAATTGTATCGGGATTGAATACAACAGTCACCATGCCCACTTTCCTCCATGGGAGTAATGTCTCAAACAGTCTACGCTTTGATCATTCCCTGGAAGTCCAGCAGCAGTTTCCGATGCAAATCTGGAGGCATTCTGTAATCTGTGGACTATCAGAGTGTTGATAAAACACAGAAATTGCATCAGGATTGAATACAACATTCACCATGCGCACTTTCCTCCATGGGAGTAATGTCTCAAACAGTCTACGCTTTGATCGTTCCCTGGAAGACCAGTAGTAGTTTCCGATGCACATCTGGTGCCATTCTGTAATCTGTGGACTATCAGAGTGTTGATGAAACACAGAAATTGCATCGGGATTGAATACAACAGTCACCATGTGAACTTTCCTCCACGGGAGGTATGTCTCAAACAGTCTACGCTTTGATCGTTCCCTGGAAGCCCTGTAGCAGTTAACGATGCACATCTGGATCAATTCTGTAATCTGTGGAGCTTCAAAGTGTGGATTGAAACACAGAAATTGCATCGGGATTGAATACAACAGTCATCATGCGCACTTTCTTCCACGGGAGGTATGTCTCAAACAGTCTACGCTTTGAACGTTCCCTGGAAGACCAGTAGTAGTTTCCGATGCACGTCTGGTGGCATTCTGTAGTCTGTGGACTATCGGAGTGTTGATGAAACATAGAAATTGCATAGGGATTGAATACAACAGTCACCATGCGCACTTTCCTCCATGCGAGTAATCTTCAAACAGTCTACGCTTTGATCGTTCCCTGGAAGACCAGTAGTAGTTTCCGATGCACATCTGGATTCCTTCTGTAACCTATGGACCTTCAAAGTGTGGATTGAAACATAGAAATTGCCACGGGATTGAATACAACAGTCACCATGCGCACTTGCCTCCATGGCCGTAATTTCTCTAACAGGGTACAGTTTGATCATTCCCTGGAAGACCAGTAGTAGTTTCCGATGCACATCTGGATTCCTTCTGTAATCTGTGGACCTTCAAAGTGTGGATGGAAACACAGAAATTGCCTCTGGATTGAATACAACAGTCACCATGCGCACTTTCCTCCATGGGAGTAAATCTGAAACAGTCTACGCTTTGATCATCCCTGGAAGACCAGTAGCAGTTTCCGATGCACATCTGGATTAATTCTGTAATCTGTTGACCTTCAAAGTGTGGATTAAATCACAGAAATGGCCTCGGGATTGAATACAACAGTCACTATGCGCACTTTCCTCCATGGGAGTAATCCTCAAAGAGTCTACGCTTTAATCTATCCCTGGAAGACCAGTAGTAGTTTCCGATGCACATCTGGATTCCTTCTGTAATCTGTGGACCTTCAAAGTGTGGATGGAAACACAGAAATTGCCTCGGGATTGAATACTACAGTCACCATGCGCACTTTCCTCCATGGGAGTAAATCTGAAACAGTCTACGCTTTGATCGTTCCCTGGAAGACGAGTAGCAGTTTCCGATGCACATCTGGATTAATTCTGTAATCTGTGGACCTTCAAAGTGAGGATTAAAACACAGAAATGGCCTCGGGATTGAATACAACAGTCACCATGCGCACTTTCCTCCATGGGAGTAATCCTCAAAGAGTCTACGCTTTAATCTATCCCTGGAAGACCAGTAGTAGTTTCCGATGCACATCTGGAGGCATTCTGTAATCTGCGGACTATCAGAGTGTTGATGAAACACAGAAACTGCATCGGGATTGAACACAACAGTCACCATGCGCACTTTCCTCCATGCGAGTAATGTCTCAAACAGTCTACGCTTTGATCGTTCCTGGCAGACCAGTAGTAGTGCCGATGCTCATCTGGATTCCTTCTGTAATCTGTGGACCTTCAAAGTGTAGATTGAACACAGAAATTGCCTCGGGATTGAATACAACAGTCACCATGCGCACTTTCCTCCATGGGAGTAAGGTCTCAAAGAGTTTACGCCTTCTTTGTTCCCTGGAAGACCAGTAGCAGTTTCCGAGGCACATCTGGAGGCGTTCTGTAATCTGTGGACTATCAGAGTGTTGAAGAAACACAGAAATTGCATCGGGATTGAATACAACAGTCACCATGCGCACTTTCTTCCATGGGAGTAATGTCTCAAACAATCTACGCTTTGATCGTTCCCTGGAAGACCAGTAGTAGTTACCGATGCACATCTGGTGGCATTCTGTAATCTGTGGACTATCAGAGTGTTGATTAAACACAGAAATTGCATCGGGATTGAATACAACAGTCACCATGCGCACTTTCCTCCATGGGAGTAATGTCTCAAACTGTCTACGCTTTGATCGTTCCCTAGAAGCCCTGTAGCAGTTAACGATGCACATCTGGATCAATTCTGTAATCTGTGGAGCTTCAATGTGTGGACTGAAACACAGAAATTGCATCGGGATTGAATACAACAGTCATCATACGCACTTTCTTCCACGGGAGGTATGTCTCAAACAGTCTACGCTTTGATCGTTCCCTGGAAGACCAGTAGTAGTTTCCGATGCACATCTGGAGGCATTCTGTAATCTGTAAACTATCAGACTGTTGATGAAACACTGAAAATGCATCAGGATTGAATACAACAATCACCATGCGCCCTTTCCTCCATGGGAGTAATGTCTCAAAGAGTTTACGCTTTGATCGTTCCCTGGAAAACCAGTAGCAGTTTCCGATGCACATCTGGAGGCATTCTGTAATCTGTGGACTATCAGAGTGTTGATGAAACACAGAAATTTTATAGCGATTGAATACAACAGTCACCATGCGCACTTTCCTCCATAGGAGTAATGTCTCAAAGAGTCTACGCTTTGATCGTTCCCTGCAAGACCAGTAGTAGTTACCGATGCACATCTGGAGTCATTCTGTAATCTGTAGACTATCAGACTGTTGATGAAACACAGAAAATGCAACGGGATTGAATACAAGAATCACCATGCGCAGTTTCCTCCATGGGAGTAATCTCTCAAAGAGTTTACGCTTTGATCGTTCCCTGGAAGACCAGTACCAGTTTCCGATGCACATCTGGAGGCATTCTGTAATTTTCGGACTATCAAAGTGTTGATGAAACACAGAAACTGCATCGGGATTGAATACAACAGTCACCATGCCCACTTTCCTCCATGGGAGTAATGTCTCAAACAGTCTACGCTTTGATCGTTCCCTGGAAGACCAGTAATAGTTTCCGATGCACGTCTGGTGGCATTCTGTAATCTGAGGACCATCCGAGTGTTGATGAAACACAGAAATTGCATCGGGATTAAATACAACAGTCACCATGCGCACTTTCCTCCATGGGAGTAATCCTCAAACAGTGTACGCTTTAATCGTTCCCTGGAAGACCAGTAGTAGTTACCGATGCACGTCTGGAGGCTTCCTGTAATCTGTGGACCTTCAAAGTGTTGATGAAACACAGTAATTGTCTCGGGAATGAAAACAACAGTCACCATGCTTACTTTCCTCCATGGGAGTAATGTCTCAAACAGTCTACGCTTTGATCGTTCCCAGGAAGACCAGTAGTAGTTTCCGATGCACATCTGGAGGCATTCTGTAATCTGTGGGCTATCAGAGTGTTGATGAAACACAGAAAATGCATCGGGATTGAATACAACAGTCACTATGCGCACTTTCCTCCAAGGGAGTAAGGTCTCAAAGAGTTTACACTTTGTTTGTTCCCTGGAAGACCAGTAGCAGTTTCCGAAGCACATCTGGAGGCATTCTGTAATCTGTGGACTATCAGAGTTTTGAAGAAACACAGAAATTGAATAGGGATTGAATACAACAGTCACCATGCCCACTTTCCTCCATGGGAGTAATGTCTCAAACAGTCTACGCTTTGATCATTCCCTGGAAGTCCAGCAGCAGTTTCCGATGCACATCTGGAGGCATTCTGTAATCTGTGGACTATCAGAGTGTTCATAAAACACAGAAATTGCATCAGGATTGAATACAACATTCACCATGCGCACTTTCCTCCATGGAGTAATGTCTCAAACAGTCTACGCTTTGATCGTTCAGTGGAAGACCAGTAGTAGTTTCCGATGCACATCTGGTGCAATTCTGTAATCTGTGGACTATCAGAGTGTTGATGAAACACAGAAATTCCATCGGGATTGAATACAACAGTCACCATGCGAACTTTCCTCCACGGGAGGTATGTCTCAAACAGTCTACGCTTTGATCGTTCCCTGGAAGCCCTGTAGCTGTTAACGATGCACATCTGGATCAATTCTGTAATCTGTGGAGCTTCAAAGTGTGGATTGAAACACAGAAATTGCATCGGGATTGAATACAACAGTCATCATGCGCACTTTCTTCCACGGGAGGTATGTCTCAAACAGTCTACGCTTTGAACGTTCCCTGGAAGACCAGTAGTAGTTTCCGATGCACGTCTGGTGGCATTCTGTAGTCTGTGGACTATCGGAGTGTTGATGAAACATAGAAATTGGATCGGGATTGAATACAACAGTCACCATGCGCACTTTCCTACATGCGAGTAATCCTCAAACAGTCTACGCTTTGATCGTTCCCTGGAAGACCAGTAGTAGTTTCCGATGCACATCTGGATTCCTTCTGTAACCTATGGACCTTCAAAGTGTGGATTGAAACATAGAAATTGCCTCGGGATTGAATACAACAGTCACCATGCGCACTTTCCTCCGTGGGAGTAAATCTGAAACAGTCTACGCTTTGATCGTTCCCTGGAAGTCCAGTAGCCGTTTCCGATGCACATCTGGATTAATTCTGTAATCTGTGGACCTTGAAAGTGTGGATTAAAACACAGAAATGGCCTCGGGATTGAATACAACAGTCACCATGCGCACTTTCCTCCATAGGAGTAATCCTCAAAGAGTCTACGCTTTAATCTATCCCTGGAAGACCAGTAGTAGTTTCCGATGCACATCTGGATTCCTTCTGTAATCTGTGGACCTTCAAAGTGTGGATGGAAACACAGAAATTGCCTCGGGATTGAATACTACAGTCACCATGCGCACTTTCCTCCATGGGAGTATATCTGAAACAGTCTACGCTTTGATCGTTCCCTGGAAGACCAGTAGCAGTTTCCGATGCATATCTGGATTAATTCTGTAATCTGTGGACCTTCAAAGTGTGGATTAAAACACAGAAATGGCCTCGGGATTGAATACAACAGTCACCATGCGCACTTTCCTCCATGGGAGTAATTCTCAAAGAGTCTACGCTTTAATCTATCCCTGTAAGACCAGTAGTAGTTTCCGATGCACATCTGGAGGCATTCTGTAATCTGCGGACTATCAGAGTGTTGATGAGACACAGAAACTGCATCGGGATTGAATACAACAGTCACCATGCGCAATTTCCTCCATGGGAGTAATGTCTCAAACAGTCTACGCTTTGATCGTTGCCTGGAAGACCAGTAGTAGTTACCGAAGCACATCTGGAGGCATTCTGTAATCTGTGGACTATCAGACTGTTGATGAAACACAGAATATGCTTCGGGATTGAATACAAGAATCACCATGCGCACTTTCCTCCATGGGAGTAATGTCTCAAAGAGTTTACGCTTTGATCGTTCCCTGGAAGACCAGTAGCAGTTTCCGACGCACATCCGGAGGCATTCTGTAATCTGTGGACTTTCAGAGTGTTGATGAAAAACAGAAATTGCATCGGGATTGAATACAACAGTTACAATGCACACTTTCCTCCATGGGAGTAATGTGTCAAACAGTCTACGCTTTGATCGTTCCCTGGAAGCCCTGTAGCAGTTAACGATGCACATCTGGATCAATTCTGTAATCTGTGGAGCTTCAAAGTGTGGATTGAAACACAGAAATTGCATCGGGATTGAATACAACAGTCATCATGCGCACTTTCTTCCACGGGAGGTATGTCTCAAACAGTCTACGCTTTGAACGTTCCCTGGAAGACCAGTAGTAGTTTCCGATGCACGTCTGGTGGCATTCTGTAGTCTGTGGACTATCGGAGTGTTGATGAAACATAGAAATTGCATCGGGATTGAATACAGCAGTCACCATGCGCACTTTCCTCCATGCGAGTAATCCTCAAACAGTCTACGCTTTGATCGTTCCCTGGAAGACCAGTAGTAGTTTCCGATGCACATCTGGATTCCTTCTGTAACCTATGGACCTTCAAAGTGTGGATTGAAACATAGAATTTGCCTCGGGATTGATCACAACAGTCACCATGCACACTTGCCTCCATGGCCGTAATGTCTCTAACAGTGTACAGTTTGATCATTCCCTGGAAGACCAGTAGTAGTTTCCGATGCACATCTGGATTCCTTCTGTAATCTGTGGACCTTCAAAGTGTGGATGGAAACACAGAAATTGCCTCGGGATTGAATACAACAGTCACCATGCGCACTTTCCTCCATGGGAGTAAATCTGAAACCGTCTACGCTTTGATCGTTCCCTGGAAGACCAGTAGCAGTTTCCGATGCACATCTGGATTAATTCTGTAATCTGTGGACCTTCAAAGTGTGGATTGAAACACAGAAATGGCCTCGGGATTGAATACAACAGTCACCATGCGCACTTTCCTCCATGGGAGTAATCCTCAAAGAGTCTACGCTTTAATCTATCCCTGGAAGACCAGTAGTAGTTTCCGATGCACATCAAGAGGCATTCTGTAATCTGCGGACTATCAGAGAGTTGATGAAACACAGAAACTGCATCGGGATTGAATACAACAGTCACCATGCGCACTTTCCTCCATGCGAGTAATGTCTCAAACAGTCTACGCTTTGATCTTTCCTGGCAGACCTGTAGTAGTTTCCGATGCACATCTGGCTGCATTCTGTAATCTGTGGACTATCAGAGTGTTGATGAAACACCGAAATTGCATCGGGATTGAATACGTCACCATGCGCAATTTCCTCCATGGGAGTAATTCTCAAACAGTCTACGCTTTGATCGTTCCCTGGAAGACCAGTAGTAGTTTCCGATGCACATCTGGATTCCTTCTGTAATCTGTGGACCTTCAAAGTGTGGATTGAACACAGAAATTGTCTCGGGATTGAATACAGCAGTCACCATGCGCACTTTACTCCATGGGAGTAATGTCTCAAACAGTCTACGCTTTGGTCGTTCCCTGGAAGACCAGTAGCAGTTACCGATGCACATCTGGAGGCATTCTGTAATCAGTGGACTGTCAGAGTGTTGATGAAACACAGAAAATGCATCGGGATTGAATACAATATTCACCATGCGCACTTCCCTCCATGGGAGTAAGGTCTCAAAGAGTTTACACTTTGTTTGTTCCCTGGAAGACCAGTAGCAGTTTCCGAGGCACATCTGGAGGCATTCCGTAATCTGTGGACTATCAGAGTGTTGAAGAAACACAGCAATTGCATTGGGATTGAATACAACAGTCACCATGCGCACTTTCCTCCATGGGAGTAATGTCTCAAACAGTCTACGCTTTGATCGTTCCCTGGAAGTCCAGCAGCAGTTTCCGATGCACATCTGGAAGCATTCTGTAATCTGTGGACTATCAGAGTGTTGATGAAACACAGAAATTGCATCAGGATTGAATACAACTGTCACCATGCGCACTTTTCTCCATGGGAGTAATTCTCAAACTGTCTACGCTTTGATCGTTCCCTGGAAGACCAGTAGAAGTTTACGATGCACATCTGGTGCCATTCTGTAATCTGTGGACTATCAGAGTGTTGATGAAACACAGAAATTACGTCGGGAATGAATACAAGAGTGACCATCCGAACTTTCCTCCACGGGAGGTATGTCTCAAACAGTCTACGGTTTGATCGTTCCCTGGAAGACCAGTAGTAGTTACCGATGCACATCTGGTGGCATTCTGTAATCTGTTGACTATCAGAGTGTTGATGAAACATAGAAATTGCATCGGGATTGAATACAACAGTCACCATGCGCACTTTCCTCCATGGGAGTAATGTATCAAACAGTCTACGCTTTGTTCGTTCTCTGGAAGACCAGTAGCAGTTTCCGATGCACATCTGGAGGCATTCTGTAATCTGTGGACTATCAGAGTGTTGATGAAACACAGAAAATACATCGGGATTGAATACAACAGTCACCATGCGAACTTTCCTCCACGGGAGGTATGTCCCAAACAGTCTACGCTTTGATCGTTCCCTGGAAGACCAGTAGTAGTTTCCGATACACATCTGGAGGCATTCTGTAATCTGTAAACTATCAGACTGTTGATGAAACACAGAAAATGCATCGGGATTGAATACAACAATCACCATGCGCACTTACCTCCATGGGAGTAAAGTCTCAAAGAGTTTACGCTTTGATAATTCCCTGGAAAACAAGTAGCAGTTTCCGATGCACATCTGGAGGCATTCTGTAATCTGTGGACTATCAGAGTGTTGATGAAACACAGAAATTGCATCACGATTTAATACAAGTCACCATGCGCACTTTCCTCCATGGGAGTAATGTCTCAAAGAGTCTACGGTTTGATCGTTCCCTGCAAGACCAGTAGTAGTTACCGATGCACATCTGGAGTCATTCTGTAATCTGCGGACTATCAGACTGTTGATGAAACACAGAAAATGCAACGGGATTGAATACAAGAATCACCATGCGCAGTTTCCTCCATGGGAGTAATGTCTCAAAGAGTTTACGCTTTGATCGTTCCCTGAAAGACCGGTAGCAGTTTCCGATGCACATCTGGAGGCATTCTGTAATCTGTGGACTATCAGAGTGTTGATGAAACACAGAAATTGCATCGGGATTGAATACAACAGTCACCATGCGCACTTTCCTCCACGGGAGGTATGTCACAAACAGTCTACGCTTTGATCGTTCCCTGGAAGACCAGTAGTAGTTACCGATGCACATCTGGAGGCATTCCGTAGTCTGTGGACTGTCAGAGTGTTGATGAAACACGGAAAATGCATCGGGATTGAATACAATATTCACCATGCGCACTTTCCTCCATGGGAGTAAGGTCTCAAAGAGTTTACGCCTTGTTTGTTCCATGGAAGAACAGTAGCAGTTTCCGAGGCACATCTGGAGGCGTTCTGTAATCTGTGGACTATCAGAGTGTTGAAGAAACACAGAAATTGCATCGGGATTGAATACAACAGTCACCATGCGCACTTTCCTCCATGGGAGTAATGTCTCAAACAATCTACGCTTTGAAAGTTCCCTGGAAAACCAGTAGTAGTTTCCGATGCACATCTGGATTCCTTCTGTAAGCTGTGTACCTTAAAAGTGTGGATGGAAACACAGAAATTGCCACGGGATTGAATACAACAGTCACTATGCGCACTTTCCTCCATGGGAGTAAATCTGAAAGAGTATACGCTCTGATCGTTCCCTTTAAAACCAGTAGTAGTTTCCGATGCACATCTGGATTAATTCTGTAATCTGTGGACCTTCAAAGTGTGGATTGAAATACAGAAATTGCCTCTTGATTGAATACAACAGTCACCATGCACACTTTCCTCCATGGGAGTAATCCTCAAAGAGTCTACGCTTTAATCTATCCCTGGAAGACCAGTAGTAGTGTCCGATACACGTCTGGAGGATTTCTGTAATCTGTGGACCATCAGAGTGTTCATAAAACACAGAAAATGCATCGGGATTGAATACAACAGTCACCATGCGCACATTCCTCAATGATAGTAATGTCTCAAAGAGTTTACGGTTTGATCGTGCCCTGGAAGACCAGTAGCAGTTTCCGATGCACATCTGGAGGCATTCTGTAATCTGTGGACTATCAGAGTGTTGATGAAACACAGAAACTGCATCGGGATTGAATACAACAGTCGCCATGCGCACTTTCCTCCATGCGAGTAATGTCTCAAACAGTCTACGCTGTGATTGTTCCTGGCAGACCAGTAGTAGTTTCCGATGCACATCTGACTGCATTCTGTAATCTGTGGACTATCAGAGTGTTGATGAAACACCGAAATTGCATCGAGATTGAATACAACAGTCACCATGCGCAATTTCCTCCATGGGAGTAATTCTCAAACAGTCTACGCTTTGATCGTTCCCTGGAAGACCAGTAGTAGTTTCTGATGCACATCTGGATTCCTTCTGTAATCTGTGGACCTTCAAAGTGTGGATTGAACACAGAAATTGCCTCGGGATTGAATACAACAGTCATAATGCGCACTTTCCTCCATGCGAGTAATGTCTCAAACAGTCTACGATTTGGGCGTTCCCTGGAAGACCAGTAGTAGTTACCGATGCACATCTGGAGGCATTCTGTAATCTGTGGACTGTCAGAGTGTTGATTGAACACAGAAAATGCATCGGGATTGAATACAATATTCACCATGCGCACTTTCCTCTATGGGAGTAAGGTCTCAAAGAGTTTACGCTTTGTTTGTTCCCTGGAAGACCAGTAGAAGTTTCCGAGGCACATCTGGAGGCGTTCTGTAATCTGTGGACTATCAGAGTGTTGAAGAAACACAGAAATTGCATCGGGATTGAATACAACAGTCACCATGCGCACTTTCCTCCATGGGAGTAATGTCTCAAACAGTCTACGCTTTGAACGTTCCTGGAAGACCAGTAGTAGTTTCCGATGCACATCTAGATTCCTTCTGTAATCTGTGGACCTTCAAAATGTGGATTGAACACAGAAATTGCCTCGGGATTGAATACAACAGTCATAATGCGCACTTTCCTCCATGCGAGTAATGTCTCAAACTACGATTTGGGCGTTCCCTGGAAGACCAGTAGTAGTTAATCATGCACATCTGGAGGCATTCTGTAATCTGTGGACTGTCAGAGTGTTGATGAAACACAGAAAATGCATCAGGATTGAATACAATATTCACCATGCGCACTTTCCTCTATGAGAGTAAGGTCTCAAAGAGTTTACGCTTTGTTTGTTCCCTGGAAGACCAGTAGCAGTTTCCGAGGCACATCTGGAGGCGTTCTGTAATCTGTGGACTATCAGAGTGTTGAAGAAACACAGAAATTGCATCGGGATTGAATACAACAGTCATCATGCGCACTTTCTTCCACGGGAGGTATGTCTCAACCAGTCTACGCTTTGAACGTTCCCTGGAAGACCAGTAGTAGTTTCCGATGCACGTCTGGTGGCATTCTGTAGTCTGTGGACTATCGGAGTGTTGATGAAACATAGAAATTGGATCGGGATTGAATACAACAGTCACCATGCGCACTTTCCTCCATGCGAGTAATCCTCAAACAGTCTACGCTTTGATCGTTCCCTGGAAGACCAGTAGTAGTTTCCGATGCACATCTGGATTCCTTCTGTAACCTATGGACCTTCAAAGTGTGGATTGAAACATAGAAATTGCCTCGGGATTGAATACAACAGTCACCATGCGCACTTGCCTCCATGGCCGTAATGTCTCTAACAGTGTACAGTTTGATCATTCCCTGGAAGACCAGTAGTAGTTTCCGATGAACATCTGGATTCCTTCTGTAATCTGTGGACCTTCAAAGTGTGGATGGAAACACAGAAATTGCCTCGGGATTGAATACTACAGTCACCATGCGCACTTTCCTCCATGGGAGTAAATCTGAAACAGTCTACGCTTTGATCGTTCCCTGGAAGACCAGTAGCCGTTTCCGATGCACATCTGGATTAATTCTGTAATCTGTGGACCTTGAAAGTGTGGATTAAAACACAGAAATGGCCTCGGGATTGAATACAACAGTCACCATGGGCACTTTCCTCCATGGGAGTAATCCTCAAAGAGTCTACGCTTTAATCTATCCCTGGAAGACCAGTAGTAGTTTCCGATGCACATCTGGATTCCTTCTGTAATCTGTGGACCTTCAAAGTGTGGATGGAAACACAGAAATTGCCTCGGGATTGAATACTACAGTCACCATGCGCACTTTCCTCCATGGGAGTAAATCTGAAACAGTCTACGCTTTGATCGTTCCCTGGAAGACCAGTAGCAGTTTCCGATGCATATCTGGATTAATTCTGTAATCTGTGGACCTTCAAAGTGTGGATTAAAACACAGAAATGGCCTCGGGATTGAATACAACAGTCACCATGCGCACTTTCCTCCATGGGAGTAATTCTCAAAGAGTCTACGCTTTAATCTATCCCTGTAAGACCAGTAGTAGTTTCCGATGCACATCTGGAGGCATTCTGTAATCTGCGGACTATCAGAGTGTTGATGAGACACAGAAACTGCATCGGGATTGAATACAACAGTCACCATGCGCAATTTCCTCCATGGGAGTAATGTCTCAAACAGTCTACGCTTTGATCGTTGCCTGGAAGACCAGTAGTAGTTACCGATGCACATCTGGAGGCATTCTGTAATCTGTGGCCTATCAGACTGTTGATGAAACACAGAATATGCTTCGGGATTGAATACAAGAATCACCATGCGCACTTTCCTCCATGGGAGTAATGTCTCAAAGAGTTTACGCTTTGATCGTTCCCTGGAAGACCAGTAGCAGTTTCCGACGCACATCCGGAGGCATTCTGTAATCTGTGGACTTTCAGAGTGTTGATGAAAAACAGAAATTGCATCGGGATTGAATACAACAGTTACAATGCACACTTTCCTCCATGGGAGTAATGTGTCAAACAGTCTACGCTTTGATCGTTCCCTGGAAGCCCTGTAGCAGTTAACGATGCACATCTGGATCAATTCTGTAATCTGTGGAGCTTCAAAGTGTGGATTGAAACACAGAAATTGCATCGGGATTGAATACAACAGTCATCATGCGCACTTTCTTCCACGGGAGGTATGTCTCAAACAGTCTACGCTTTGAACGTTCCCTGGAAGACCAGTAGTAGTTTCCGATGCACGTCTGGTGGCATTCTGTAGTCTGTGGACTATCGGAGTGTTGATGAAACATAGAAATTGCATCGGGATTGAATACAGCAGTCACCATGCGCACTTTCCTCCATGCGAGTAATCCTCAAACAGTCTACGCTTTGATCGTTCCCTGGAAGACCAGTAGTAGTTTCCGATGCACATCTGGATTCCTTCTGTAACCTATGGACCTTCAAAGTGTGGATTGAAACATAGAATTTGCCTCGGGATTGATCACAACAGTCACCATGCACACTTGCCTCCATGGCCGTAATGTCTCTAACAGTGTACAGTTTGATCATTCCCTGGAAGACCAGTAGTAGTTTCCGATGCACATCTGGATTCCTTCTGTAATCTGTGGACCTTCAAAGTGTGGATGGAAACACAGAAATTGCCTCGGGATTGAATACAACAGTCACCATGCGCACTTTCCTCCATGGGAGTAAATCTGAAACAGTCTACGCTTTGATCGTTCCCTGGAAGACCAGTAGCAGTTTCCGATGCACATCAGGATTAATTCTGTAATCTGTGGACCTTCAAAGTGTGGATTGAAACACAGAAATGGCCTCGGGATTGAATACAACAGTCACCATGCGCACTTTCCTCCATGGGAGTAATCCTCAAAGAGTCTACGCTTTAATCTATCCCTGGAAGACCAGTAGTAGTTTCCGATGCACATCAAGAGGCATTCTGTAATCTGCGGACTATCAGAGAGTTGATGAAACACAGAAACTGCATCGGGATTGAATACAACAGTCACCATGCGCACTTTCCTCCATGCGAGTAATGTCTCAAACAGTCTACGCTTTGATCTTTCCTGGCAGACCAGTAGTAGTTTCCGATGCACATCTGGCTGCATTCTGTAATCTGTGGACTATCAGAGTGTTGATGAAACACCGAAATTGCATCGGGATTGAATACGTCACCATGCGCAATTTCCTCCATGGGAGTAATTCTCAAACAGTCTACGCTTTGATCGTTCCCTGGAAGACCAGTAGTAGTTTCCGATGCACATCTGGATTCCTTCTGTAATCTGTGGACCTTCAAAGTGTGGATTGAACACAGAAATTGTCTCGGGATTGAATACAGCAGTCACCATGCGCACTTTACTCCATGGGAGTAATGTCTCAAACAGTCTACGCTTTGGTCGTTCCCTGGAAGACCAGTAGCAGTTACCGATGCACATCTGGAGGCATTCTGTAATCAGTGGACTGTCAGAGTGTTGATGAAACACAGAAAATGCATCGGGATTGAATACAATATTCACCATGCGCACTTCCCTCCATGGGAGTAAGGTCTCAAAGAGTTTACACTTTGTTTGTTCCCTGGAAGACCAGTAGCAGTTTCCGAGGCACATCTGGAGGCATTCCGTAATCTGTGGACTATCAGAGTGTTGAAGAAACACAGAAATTGCATCGGGATTGAATACAACAGTCACCATGCGCACTTTCCTCCATGGGAGTAATGTCTCAAACAGTCTACGCTTTGATCGTTCCCTGGAAGTCCAGCAGCAGTTTCCGATGCACATCTGGAAGCATTCTGTAATCTGTGGACTATCAGAGTGTTGATGAAACACAGAAATTGCATCAGGATTGAATACAACTGTCACCATGCGCACTTTTCTCCATGGGAGTAATTCTCAAACTGTCTACGCTTTGATCGTTCCCTGGAAGACCAGTAGAAGTTTACGATGCACATCTGGTGCCATTCTGTAATCTGTGGACTATCAGAGTGTTGATGAAACACAGAAATTACGTCGGGAATGAATACAAGAGTGACCATCCGAACTTTCCCCCACGGGAGGTATGTCTCAAACAGTCTACGGTTTGATCGTTCCCTGGAAGACCAGTAGTAGTTACCGATGCACATCTGGTGGCATTCTGTAATCTGTTGACTATCAGAGTGTTGATGAAACATAGAAATTGCATCGGGATTGAATACAACAGTCACCATGCGCACTTTCCTCCATGGGAGTAATGTATCAAACAGTCTACGCTTTGTTCGTTCTCTGGAAGACCAGTAGCAGTTTCCGATGCACATCTGGAGGCATTCTGTAATCTGTGGACTATCAGAGTGTTGATGAAACACAGAAAATACATCGGGATTGAATACAACAGTCACCATGCGAACTTTCCTCCACGGGAGGTATGTCCCAAACAGTCTACGCTTTGATCGTTCCCTGGAAGACCAGTAGTAGTTTCCGATACACATCTGGAGGCATTCTGTAATCTGTAAACTATCAGACTGTTGATGAAACACAGAAAATGCATCGGGATTGAATACAACAATCACCATGCGCACTTACCTCCATGGGAGTAAAGTCTCAAAGAGTTTACGCTTTGATAATTCCCTGGAAAACAAGTAGCAGTTTCCGATGCACATCTGGAGGCATTCTGTAATCTGTGGACTATCAGAGTGTTGATGAAACACAGAAATTGCATCACGATTTAATACAAGTCACCATGCGCACTTTCCTCCATAGGAGTAATGTCTCAAAGAGTCTACGCTTTGATCGTTCCCTGCAAGACCAGTAGTAGTTACCGATGCACATCTGGAGTCATTCTGTAATCTGTGGACTATCAGACTGTTGATGAAACACGGAAAATGCAACGGGATTGAATACAAGAATCACCATGCGCAGTTTCCTCCATGGGAGTAATGTCTCAAAGAGTTTACGCTTTGATCGTTCCCTGAAAGACCAGTAGCAGTTTCCGATGCACATCTGGAGGCATTCTGTAATCTGTGGACTATCAGAGTGTTGATGAAACACAGAAATTGCATCGGGATTGAATACAACAGTCACCATGCGCAAATTCCTCCACGGGAGGTATGTCACAAACAGTCTACGCTTTGATCGTTCCCTGGAAGACCAGTAGTAGTTACCGATGCACATCTGGAGGCATTCCGTAGTCTGTGGACTGTCAGAGTGTTGATGAAACACGGAAAATGCATCGGGATTGAATACAATATTCACCATGCGCACTTTCCTCCATGGGAGTAAGGTCTCAAAGAGTTTACGCCTTGTTTGTTCCATGGAAGAACAGTAGCAGTTTCCGAGGCACATCTGGAGGCGTTCTGTAATCTGTGGACTATCAGAGTGTTGAAGAAACACAGAAATTGCATCGGGATTGAATACAACAGTCACCATGCGCACTTTCCTCCATGGGAGTAATGTCTCAAACAATCTACGCTTTGAAAGTTCCCTGGAAAACCAGTAGTAGTTTCCGATGCACATCTGGATTCCTTCTGTAAGCTGTGTACCTTAAAAGTGTGGATGGAAACACAGAAATTGCCACGGGATTGAATACAACAGTCACTATGCGCACTTTCCTCCATGGGAGTAAATCTGAAACAGTATACGCTCTGATCGTTCCCTGGAAGACCAGTAGTAGTTTCCGATGCACATCTGGATTAATTCTGTAATCTGTGGACCTTCAAAGTGTGGATTGAAATACAGAAATTGCCTCTTGATTGAATACAACAGTCACCATGCACACTTTCCTCCATGGGAGTAATCCTCAAAGAGTCTACGCTTTAATCTATCCCTGGAAGACCAGTAGTAGTGTCCGATACACGTCTGGAGGATTTCTGTAATCTGTGGACCATCAGAGTGTTCATAAAACACAGAAAATGCATCGGGATTGAATACAACAGTCACCATGCGCACATTCCTCAATGATAGTAATGTCTCAAAGAGTTTACGGTTTGATCGTGCCCTGGAAGACCAGTAGCAGTTTCCGATGCACATCTGGAGGCATTCTGTAATCTGTGGACTATCAGAGTGTTGATGAAACACAGAAACTGCATCGGGATTGAATACAACAGTCGCCATGCGCACTTTCCTCCATGCGAGTAATGTCTCAAACAGTCTACGCTGTGATTGTTCCTGGCAGACCAGTAGTAGTTTCCGATGCACATCTGACTGCATTCTGTAATCTGTGGACTATCAGAGTGTTGATGAAACACCGAAATTGCATCGAGATTGAATACAACTGTCACCATGCGCAATTTCCTCCATGGGAGTAATTCTCAAACAGTCTACGCTTTGATCGTTCCCTGGAAGACCAGTAGTAGTTTCTGATGCACATCTGGATTCCTTCTGTAATCTGTGGACCTTCAAAGTGTGGATTGAACACAGAAATTGCCTCGGGATTGAATACAACAGTCATAATGCGCACTTTCCTCCATGCGAGTAATGTCTCAAACAGTCTACGATTTGGGCGTTCCCTGGAAGACCAGTAGTAGTTACCGATGCACATCTGGAGGCATTCTGTAATCTGTGGACTGTCAGAGTGTTGATGAAACACAGAAAATGCATCGGGATTGAATACAATATTCACCATGCGCACTTTCCTCTATGGGAGTAAGGTCTCAAAGAGTTTACGCTTTGTTTGTTCCCTGGAAGACCAGTAGAAGTTTCCGAGGCACATCTGGAGGCGTTCTGTAATCTGTGGACTATCAGAGTGTTGAAGAAACACAGAAATTGCATCGGGATTGAATACAACAGTCACCATGCGCACTTTCCTCCATGGGAGTAATGTCTCAAACAGTCTACGCTTTGAACGTTCCTGGAAGACCAGTAGTAGTTTCCGATGCACATCTAGATTCCTTCTGTAATCTGTGGACCTTCAAAATGTGGATTGAACACAGAAATTGCCTCGGGATTGAATACAACAGTCATAATGCGCACTTTCCTCCATGCGAGTAATGTCTCAAACTACGATTTGGGCGTTCCCTGGAAGACCAGTAGTAGTTAATCATGCACATCTGGAGGCATTCTGTAATCTGTGGACTGTCAGAGTGTTGATGAAACACAGAAAATGCATCAGGATTGAATACAATATTCACCATGCGCACTTTCCTCTATGAGAGTAAGGTCTCAAAGAGTTTACGCTTTGTTTGTTCCCTGGAAGACCAGTAGCAGTTTCCGAGGCACATCTGGAGGCGTTCTGTAATCTGTGGACTATCAGAGTGTTGAAGAAACACAGAAATTGCATCGGGATTGAATACAACAGTCACCATGCGCACTTTCCTCCATGGGAGTAATGTCTCAAACAGTCTACGCTTTGATCGTTCCCTGGAAGACCTGTAGCAGTTTCCGATGCACATCTGGAGGCATACTGTAATCTGTGGACTATCAGAGTGTTGAAGAAACACAGAAATTGCATCGGGATTGAATACAATATTCACCATGCGCACTTTCCTCCATGGGAGTAAGGTCTCAAAGAGTTTACGCCTTGTTTGTTCCATGGAAGAACAGTAGCAGTTTCCGAGGCACATCTGGAGGCGTTCTGTAATCTGTGGACTATCAGAGTGTTGAAGAAACACAGAAATTGCATCGGGATTGAATACAACAGTCACCATGCGCACTTTCCTCCATGGGAGTAATGTCTCAAACAATCTACGCTTTGAAAGTTCCCTGGAAAACCAGTAGTAGTGTCCGATGCACATCTGGATTCCTTCTGTAAGCTGTGTACCTTAAAAGTGTGGATGGAAACACAGAAATTGCCACGGGATTGAATACAACAGTCACTATGCGCACTTTCCTCCATGGGAGTAAATCTGAAATAGTATACGCTCTGATCGTTCCCTGGAAGACCAGTAGTAGTTTCCGATGCACATCTGGATTAATTCTGTAATCTGTGGACCTTCAAAGTGTGGATTGAAATACAGAAATTGCCTCTTGATTGAATACAACAGTCACCATGCACACTTTCCTCCATGGGAGTAATCCTCAAAGAGTCTACGCTTTAATCTATTACTGGAAGACCAGTAGTAGTGTCCGATACACGTCTGGAGGATTTCTGTAATCTGTGGACCATCAGAGTGTTCATAAAACACAGAAAATGCATCGGGATTGAATACAACAGTCACCATGCGCACATTCCTCAATGATAGTAATGTCTCAAAGAGTTTACGGTTTGATCGTGCCCTGGAAGACCAGTAGCAGTTTCCGATGCACATCTGGAGGCATTCTGTAATCTGTGGACTATCAGAGTGTTGATGAAACACAGAAACTGCATCGGGATTGAATACAACAGTCGCCATGCGCACTTTCCTCCATGCGAGTAATGTCTCAAACAGTCTACGCTGTGATTGTTCCTGGCAGACCAGTAGTAGTTTCCGATGCACATCTGACTGCATTCTGTAATCTGTGGACTATCAGAGTGTTGATGAAACACCGAAATTGCATCGAGATTGAATACAACAGTCACCATGCGCAATTTCCTCCATGGGAGTAATTCTCAAACAGTCTACGCTTTGATCGTTCCCTGGAAGACCAGTAGTAGTTTCTGATGCACATCTGGATTCCTTCTGTAATCTGTGGACCTTCAAAGTGTTGATTGAACACAGAAATTGCCTCGGGATTGAATACAACAGTCATAATGCGCACTTTCCTCCATGCGAGTAATGTCTCAAACAGTCTACGATTTGGGCGTTCCCTGGAAGACCAGTAGTAGTTACCGATGCACATCTGGAGGCATTCTGTAATCTGTGGACTGTCAGAGTGTTGATGAAACACAGAAAATGCATCGGGATTGAATACAATATTCACCATGCGCACTTTCCTCTATGGGAGTAAGGTCTCAAAGAGTTTATGCTTTGTTTGTTCCCTGGAAGACCAGTAGAAGTTTCCGAGGCACATCTGGAGGCGTTCTGTAATCTGTGGACTATCAGAGTGTTGAAGAAACACAGAAATTGCATCGGGATTGAATACAACAGTCACCATGCGCACTTTCCTCCATGGGAGTAATGTCTCAAACAGTCTACGCTTTGAACGTTCCTGGAAGACCAGTAGTAGTTTCCGATGCACATCTAGATTCCTTCTGTAATCTGTGGACCTTCAAAATGTGGATTGAACACAGAAATTGCCTCGGGATTGAATACAACAGTCATAATGCGCACTTTCCTCCATGCGAGTAATGTCTCAAACTACGATTTGGGCGTTCCCTGGAAGACCAGTAGTAGTTAATCATGCACATCTGGAGGCATTCTGTAATCTGTGGACTGTCAGAGTGTTGATGAAACACAGAAAATGCATCAGGATTGAATAAAATATTCACCATGCGCACTTTCCTCTATGAGAGTAAGGTCTCAAAGAGTTTACGCTTTGTTTGTTCCCTGGAAGACCAGTAGCAGTTTCCGAGGCACATCTGGAGGCGTTCTGTAATCTGTGGACTATCAGAGTGTTGAAGAAACACAGAAATTGCATCGGGATTGAATACAACAGTCACCATGCGCACTTTCCTCCATGGGAGTAATGTCTCAAACAGTCTACGCTTTGATCGTTCCCTGGAAGACCTGTAGCAGTTTCCGATGCACATCTGGAGGCATACTGTAATCTGTGGACTATCAGAGTGTTGATGAAACACAGAAATTGCATCGGGATTGAATACAACAGTCACCATGCGCACTTTTCTCCATGCCAGTAATGTCTCAAAACAGTCTACGCTTAGATCGTTCCTGGAAGACCAGTAGTAGTTTCCGATGCACATCTGGCGGCATTCTGTAATCTGTGGACTATCAGAGTGTTGATGAAACACCGAAATTGCATCGGGATTGAATACAACAGTCACCATGCGCAATTTCCTCCATGGGAGCAATGTCTCAAACAGTCTACGCTTTGATCGTTCCCTGGAAGACCAGTAGTAGTTACCGATGCACATCAAGAGGCATTCTGTAATCTGTAAACTATCAGACTGTTGATGAAACACAGAAAATGCATGGTGATTGAATACAACAATCACCATGCGCACTTTCCTCCATGGGAGTAATGTCTCATAGAGTTTACGCTTTGATCGTTCCCTGGAAGACCAGTAGCAGTTTCCGATGCACATCTGGAGGCATTCTGTAATCTGTGGACTATCAGAGTGTTGATGAAACACAGAAATAGCATCGGGATTGAATACAACAGTCACCATGCGCACTTTCCTCCACAGGAGGTATGTCTCAAACAGACAACGCTTTGATCTTTCCCTGGAAGACCAGTAGTAGATTCCGATGCACTTCTGTTGGCATTCTGTAATCTGTGGAGTATCAGAGTGTTGATGAAACACAGAAATTGCATCGTGATTGAATACAACAGTCACCATGCGCACTTTGCTCCATGCGAGTAATGTCTCTAACAGTCTACGCTTTAATCGTTCCCTTGAAGACCAGAAGTAACTTCCGATGCACATCTGGAGGCATTCTGTCATCAGTGGACTATACGAGTGTTGATGAAACACAGAAATTGCATCGGGATTGAATACAACAGTCACCATGCGCACATTCCTCCATGGGAGCAATTCTCAGTCTACGCTTTGATCATTCCCTGGAAGAACAGTTGTAGTTTCCGATGCACATCTGGAGGCATTCTGTAATCTGTCGACTATCAGAGTGTTGAAGAAACACAGAAATTGCATCGGGATTGAATACAACAGTCACCATGCGCACTTTCCTCCATTTGAGTAATGTCTCAAACAGTCTATGCCTTGATCGTTCCCTGGAAGTCCAGTAGCAGCTTCCGATGCACATCTGGAGGCATTCTGTAACCTGTGGACTATCAGACTGTTGATGAAACACAGAAATTGCATCGGGATTGAATACAACAGTCACCGTGCACACTTTCCTCCATGGGTGTAATGTCTCAAAGAGTTTATGGTTTGATCGTTCCCTGGAAGACCAGTAGCAGTTTCCCATGCACATCTGGAGGCATTCTGTAATCTGTGGACTATCAGAGTGTTGATGAAACACAGAAATTGCATCGGTATTGAATACAACAGTCACCATGCGCACGTTCCTCCATGGGAGTAAATCTGAAACACTCTACGCTTTGATCGTTCCCTGGAAGACCAGTAGTAGTTTCCGATGCACGTCTGGTGGCATTCTGTAATCTGTGGACTATCAGAGTGTTGATGAAACACAGAAATTGCATCGGTATTGAATACAACAGTCACCATGCGCACTTTCCTCCATGGGAGTAATCCTCAAACAGTCTACGCTTTAATCGTTCCCTGGAAGACCAGTAGTAGTTTCCGATGCATATCTGGATTCCTTCTGTAACTTGTGGACCTTCGAAGTGTGCATGGAAGCACAGAAATTGCCTCGGGATTGAATACAACAGTCACCATGCGCACATTCCTCCATGGGAGTAATTCTCAGTCTACACTTTGATCATTCCCTGGAAGAACAGTTGTAGTTTCCGATGCACATCTGGAGGCATTCTGTAATCTGTTGACTATCAGAGTGTTGATGAAACACAGAAATTGGATCGGGATTGAATACAACAGTCACCATGCGCACTTTCCTCCATTTGAGTAATGTCTCAAACAGTCCACGCTTTGATCGTTCCCAGGAAGGCCAGTAGTAGTTTCCGATGCACATTTGGAGGCATTCTGTATTCTGTGGGCTATCAGAGTGTTGATGAAACACAGAAAATGCATCGGAATTGAATACAACATTCACCATGAGCACTTTCCTCCATGGGAGTAATCCTCAAACAGTCTACGCTTTAATCGTTCCCTGGAAGACCAGTAGTAGTTTCCGATACACGTCTGGAGTCTTTCTGTAATCTGTGGACCTTCAAAGTGTTGATGAAAGACAGTAATTGTCTCGGGATTCAATACAACAGTCACCATGCGCACTTTCCTCCATGCGAGAAATGTCTTCTACAGTCTGCGCTTTGATCGTTCCCTGGAAGACCAGTAGTAGTTTCCGATGCACGTCTGGTGGTATTCTGTAACCTGTGGACTATCAGAGTGTTGATGAAACACAGAAATTTCATCGAGATTGAATACAACATTCACCATGCGCACTTTCCTCCATGGAAGTAATCCTCAAACAGTCTACGCTTTAATCGTTCCCTGGAAGACGAGTAGTAGTTTCCAATGCACGTCTGGAGGCTATCTGTAATCTGTGGACCTTCAAAGTGTTGATGAAACAGAGTAATTGTCTCGGGATTGAATACAACAGTCACAGTGCGCACTTTCCTCCATGGGAGTAATGTCTCAAACAGTCTACGCTTTGATCGTTCCCAGGAAGGCCAGTAGTAGTTTCCGATGCACATTTGGAGGCATTCTGTATTCTGTGGGCTATCAGAGTGTTGATGAAACACAGAAAATGCATCGGAATTGAATACAACATTCACCATGAGCACTTTCCTCCATGGGAGTAATGTCTCAAAGATTTTACGCTTTCATCGTTCCCTGAATGACCAGTAGCAATTTCCGATGCACATCTGGAGGCATTCTGTAATCTGTGGACTATCAGAGTGTTGATGAAACACAGAAATTGGAGCGGGATTGAATACAACAGACATCATGGGCACTCTCCTCCATGGGAGTATTTCGCAAACAGTTTACGCTTTGATCGTTCCCTGGAAGACCAGTAGTAGTTTCCGATGCACATCTGGAGATATTCTGTAATCTGTGTTGATGAAACACAGAAATTGCATCGGGATTGAATACAACAGTCACCATGCGCACTTTCCTCCATGGGAGTAAATCTGAAACAGTCTACGCTTTGATCGTTCCATGGAAGACCAGTAGTAGTTTCCGATGCACATCTGGATTAATTCTGTAATCTGTGGACCTTCAAAGGGTGGATTAAAACACAGAAATTGCCTCGGGGTTTGAATACAACAGTCACGATGTGCACTTTCCTCCATGGGAGTAATCCTCAAAGAGTCTACGCTTTAATCTATCCCTGGAAGAACAGTAGTAGTTCCGATGCACATCTAGAGGCTTTCTGTAATCTGTGGACTATCAGAGTGTTCATAAAACACAGAAAATGCATCGGGATTGAATACAACAGTCACCATGCGCACTTTCCTCCATGGGAGTAAATCTGAAACAGTCAACGCTTTGATCGTTCCCTGGAACACCAGTAGTAGTTTCCGATGCACATCTGGATTAATTCTGAAATCTGTGGACCTTCAAAGAGTGGATTAAAACACAGAAATTGCCTCGGGATTGAATACAACAGTCACGATGTGCACTTTCCTCCATGGGAGTAATCCTCAAAGAGTCTACGCTTTAATCTATCCCTGGAAGACCAGTAGTAGTTCCGATGCACATCTAGAGGCTTTCTGTAATCTGTGGACTATCAGAGTGTTCATAAAACACAGAAAATGCATCGGGATTGAATACAACAGTCACCATGCGCACTTTCCTCAATGGGAGTAATGTCTCAAAGAGTTTACGCTTTGATCGTGCCCTGGAAGACCAGCAGCAGTTTCCGATGCACATCTGGAGGCATTCTGTAATCTGTGGACTATCAGAGTGTTGATGAAACACAGAAACTTCATCGGGATTGAATACAGCAGTCACCATGCGCATTTTCCTCCATGCGAGTAATGTCTCAAACAGTCTACGCTTTGGTCGTTGGTGGCAGACCAGTAGTAGTTTCCGATGCACATCTGGCTGCATTCTGTAATCTGTGGACTATCAGAGTGTTGATGAAACACCGAAATTGCATCGGGATTGAATATAACAGTCACCATGCGCAATTTCCTCCATGGGAGTAATTCTTAAACAGACTACGCTTTGATCGTTCCCTGGAAGACCAGTAGTAGTTTCCGATGCACATCTGGATTCCCTCTGTAATCTGTGGACCTTCAAAGTGTGGACTGAAACACAGAAATTGCCAAGTGATTGAATACAACAGTCACCATGCGCACATTCCTCCATGGGAGTAATGTCTCAAACAGTCTACGCATTCATCGTTCCCTGGAAGACGAATAGTAGTTACCGATGCACATCTGGAGGCATTCTGTAATCTGTGGAATATCAGAGTGTTGATGAAACACAGAAATTGAATCGGGATTTATTACAACAATCACCATGCGCACTTTCCTCCGTGGTAGTAATGGCTCAAACTGTCTACGTTTTGATCGTTCCCTGGAAGTCCAGTAGCAGTTTCCGATGCACATCTGGAGGCAGTCTGTAATCTGTGGACTATCAGAGAGTTGGTGAAACACAGAAATTGCATCAGGATTGAATACAACAGTCAACATGTGCCCTTTCCTCCATGGGAATAATTCTCAAACAGTCTACGCTTTGATCGTTCAATGGAAGACCAGAAGTAGTTTCCGATGCACATCTGGTGCCATTCTGTATCCTGTGGACTATCAGAGTGTTGATGAAACACAGAAATTGTATCGGGATTGAATACAACAGTCACCATGCTCACTTTCCTCCACGGGAGGTATGTCTCAAACAGTCTACGCTTTGATCGTTCCCTGGAAGACCAGTAGTAGTTTCCGATGCACATCTGGTGGCATTCTGTAATCTGTGGACCATCAGAGTGTTGATGAAACACTAAAATTGCATCGGGATTGAATACAACATTCACCATGCGCACTTTCCTCCATAAGAGTAATGTCTCAAACAGTCTAAGCTTTGATCGTTCCCTGGAAGTCCAGTAGTAGTTTCCGATGCACATCTGGAGGCATTCTGTAACCTGTGGACTATCAGAGTGTTGATGAAACACAGAAATTGCATCGGGATTGAATACAACTGTCACCATGCTCCCTTTCCTCCACGGGAGGTATGTCTCAAACAGTCTGCGCTTTGATCGTTTCCTGGAAGACCAGTAGTATTTTCCGATGCACATCTGCAGGCATTCTGTAATCTGTGGACTATCAGAGTGTTGATGAAACACAGAAATTGCATAGGGATTGAATACAACAATCAATGTGCGCACTTTCCTCCATGGGAGTAATGTCTCAAACAGTCTACGCTTTGATCGTTCCCTGGAAGACCAGTAGTAGTTTCTGATGCACATCTGGATTCCTTCTGTAATCTGTGGACCTTCAAAGTGTGGATGGAAACACAGATATTGCATCGGGATTGAATACAACAGTCACCATGCGCACTTTCCTCCATGGGAGTAATGTCTCAAACAGTCTACGCTTTGATCGTTCCCTGGAAGACCAGTAGCAGTTTCCGATGCACATCTGGAGGCATACTGTAATCTGTGGACTATCAGAGTGTTGATGAAACACAGAAATTGCATCGGGATTGAATACAACAGTCACCATGCGCACTTTTCTCCATGCCAGTAATGTCTCAAACAGTCTACGCTTTGATCGTTCCTGGAAGACCAGTAGTAGTTTCCGATGCACATCTGGCGGCATTCTGTAATCTGTGGACTTTCAGAGTGTTGATGAAACACCGAAATTGCATCGGGATTGAATACAACAGTCACCATGCGCAATTTCCTCCATGGGAGCAATGTCTCAAACAGTCTACGCTTTGATCGTTCCCTGGAAGACCAGTAGTAGTTACCGATGCACATCAGGAGGCATTCTGTAATCTGTAAACTATCAGACTGTTGATGAAACACAGAAACTGCATGGTGATTGAATACAACAATCACCATGCGCACTTTCCTCCATGGGAGTAATGTCTCATAGAGTTTACGCTTTGATCGTTCCCTGGAAGACCAGTAGCAGTTTCCGATGCACATCTGGAGGCATTCTGTAATCTGTGGACTATCAGAGTGTTGATGAAACACAGAAATAGCATCGGGATTGAATACAACAGTCACCATGCGCACTTTCCTCCACAGGAGGTATGTCTCAAACAGACAACGCTTTGATCTTTCCCTGGAAGACCAGTAGTAGATTCCGATGCACATCTGTTGGCATTCTGTAATCTGTGGAGTATCAGAGTGTTGATGAAACACAGAAATTGCATCGTGATTGAATACAACAGTCACCATGCGCACTTTGCTCCATGCGAGTAATGTCTCTAACAGTCTACGCTTTAATCGTTCCCTTGAAGACCAGAAGTAACTTCCGATGCACATCTGGAGGCATTCTGTCATCAGTGGACTATACGAGTGTTGATGAAACACAGAAATTGCATCGGGATTGAATACAACAGTCACCATGCGCACATTCCTCCATGGGAGCAATTCTCAGTCTACGCTTTGATCATTCCCTGGAAGAACAGTTGTAGTTTCCGATGCACATCTGGAGGCATTCTGTAATCTGTTGACTATCAGAGTGTTGATGAAACACAGAAATTGCATCGGGATTGAATACAACAGTCACCATGCGCACTTTCCTCCATTTGAGTAATGTCTCAAACAGTCTATGCCTTGATCGTTCCCTAGAAGTCCAGTAGTAGTTTCCGATGCACATCTGGAGGCATTCTGTAACCTGTGGACTATCAGACTGTTGATGAAACACAGAAATTGCATCGGGATTGAATACAACAGTCACCGTGCACACTTTCCTCCATGGGAGTAATGTCTCAAAGAGTTTATGGTTTGATCGTTCCCTGGAAGACCAGTAGCAGTTTCCCATGCACATCTGGAGGCATTCTGTAATCTGTGGACTATCAGAGTGTTGATGAAACACAGAAATTGCATCGGTATTTAATACAACACTCACCATGCGCACGTTCCTCCATAAGAGTACATCTGAAACAGTCTACGCTTTGATCGTTCCCTGGAAGACCAGTAGTAGTTTCCGATGCACGTCTGGTGGCATTCTGTAATCTGTGGACTATCAGAGTGTTGATGAAACACAGAAATTGCATCGGTATTGAATACAACAGTCACCATGCGCACTTTCCTCCATGGGAGTAATCCTCAAACAGTCTACGCTTTAATCGTTCCCTGGAAGACCAGTAGTAGTTTCCGATGCATATCTGGATTCCTTCTGTAACCTGTGGACCTTCGAAGTGTGCATGGAAGCACAGAAATTGCCTCGGGATTGAATACAACAGTCACCATGCGCACATTCCTCCATGGGAGTAATTCTCAGTCTACAATTTGATCATTCCCTGGAAGAACAGTTGTAGTTTCCGATGCACATCTGGAGGCATTCTGTAATCTGTTGACTATCAGAGTGTTGATGAAACACAGAAATTGGATCGGGATTGAATACAACAGTCACCATGCGCACTTTCCTCCATTTGAGTAATGTCTCAAACAGTCCACGCCTTGATCGTTAACTGGAAGTCCAGTAGTAGTTTCCGATGCACATCTGGAGGCATTCTGTAACCTGTGGACTATCAGACTGTTGATGAAACACAGAAATTGCATCGGGATTGAATACAACAGTCACCGTGCGCACTTTCCTGCATGGGAGTAATGTCTTAAAGAGTTTATGTTTTGATCGTTCCCTGGAAGACTAGTAGCAGTTTCCCATGCACATCTGGAGACATTCTGTAATCTGTGGGCTATCAGAGTGTTGATGAAACACAGAAATTGCATCGGGATTGAATACAACAGTCAACATGCGCACTTCCCTCCATGGGAGTAATGTCTCTAAGAGTTTACGCTTTGATCGTTCCCTGGAAGACCAGTAGCAGTTTCCGATCCACATTTGGAGGCATTCTGTAATCTGTGGACTATCAGAGTGTTGATGAAACACAGAAACTGCATCGAGATTGAATACAACAATCACCATGCCCACTTTCCTCCATGGGAGTAATGTCTACGTTTTGATCGTTCCCTGGAAGACCAGTAGTAGTTTCCGATGCACGTCTGGTGGCATTCTGTAATCTGTGGACTATCAGAGTGTTGATGAAACTCAGAAATTGCATCGGGATTAAATACAACAGTCACCATGCGCACTTTCCTCCATGGGAGTAATCCTCAAACAGTCTACGCTTTAATCGTTCCCTGGAAGACCAGTAGTAGTTTCCGATGCACGTCTGGAGTCTTTCAGTAATCTGTGGACCTTCAAAGTGTTGATGAAAGACAGTAATTGTCTCGGGATTCAATACAACAGTCACCATGCGCACTTACCTCCATGCGAGAAATGTCTTCTACAGTCTGCGCTTTGATCGTTCCCTGGAAGACCAGTAGTAGTTTCCGATGCACGTCTGGTGGTATTCTGTAACCTGTGGACTATCAGAGTGTTGATGAAACACAGAAATTTCATCGAGATTGAATACAACATTCACCATGCGCACTTTCCTCCATGGAAGTAATCCTCAAAAAGTCTACGCTTTAATCGTTCCCTGGAAGACGAGTAGTAGTTTCCAATGCACGTCTGGAGGCTTTCTGTAATCTGTGGAGTATCAGAGTGTTGATGAAACACAGAAATTGCGTCGGGATTGAGTACAACAGTCACCATGCGCACTTTCCTGAATGGGAGTAATGTCTCAAACAGTCTACGCTTTGATCGTTCCCAGGAAGGCCAGTAGTAGTTTCCGATGCACATTTGGAGGCATTCTGTATTCTGTGGGCTATCAGAGTGTTGATGAAACACAGAAAATGCATCGGAATTGAATACAACATTCACCATGAGCACTTTCCTCCATGGGAGTAATGTCTCAAAGATTTTACGCTTTCATCGTTCCCTGAATGACCAGTAGCAATTTCCGATGCACATCTGGAGGCATTCTGTAATCTGTGGACTATCAGAGTGTTGATGAAACACAGATATTGGAGCGGGATTGAATACAACAGACATCATGGGCACTTTCCTCCATGGGAGTATTTCGCAAACAGTTTACGCTTTGATCGTTCCCTGGAAGACCAGTAGTAGTTTCCGATGCACATCTGGAGATAATCTGTAATCTGTGTTGATGAAACACAGAAATTGCATCGGGATTGAATACAACAGTCACCATGCGCCCTTTCCTCCATGGGAGTAAATCTGAAACAGTCTACGCTTTGATCGTTCCCTGGAAGACCAGTAGTAGTTTCCGATGCACATCTGGATTAATTCTGTAATCTGTGGACCTTCAAAGAGTGGATTAAAACACAGAAATTGCCTCGGGATTGAATACAACAGTCACGATGTGCACTTTCCTCCATGGGAGTAATCCTCAAAGAGTCTACGCTTTAATCTATCCCTGGAAGAACAGTAGTAGTTCCGATGCACATCTAGAGGCTTTCTGTAATCTGTGGACTATCAGAGTGTTCATAAAACACAGAAAATGCATCGGGATTGAATACAACAGTCACCATGCGCACTTTCCTCCATGGGAGTAAATCTGAAACAGTCAACGCTTTGATCGTTCCCTGGAACACCAGTAGTAGTTTCCGATGCACATCTGGATTAATTCTGAAATCTGTGGACCTTCAAAGAGTGGATTAAAACACAGAAATTGCCTCGGGATTGAATACAACAGTCACGATGTGCACTTTCCTCCATGGGAGTAATCCTCAAAGAGTCTACGCTTTAATCTATCCCTGGAAGACCAGTAGTAGTTCCGATGCACATCTAGAAGCTTTCTGTAATCTGTGGACTATCAGAGTGTTCATAAAACACAGAAAATGCATCGGGATTGAATACAACAGTCACCATGCGCACTTTCCTCAATGGGAGTAATGTCTCAAAGAGTTTACGCTTTGATCGTGCCCTGGAAGACCAGTAGCAGTTTCCGATGCACATCTGGAGGCATTCTGTAATCTGTGGACTATCAGAGTGTTGATGAAACACAGAAACTTCATCGGGATTGAATACAGCAGTCACCATGCGCACTTTCCTCCATGCGAGTAATGTCTCAAACAGTCTACGCTTTGGTCGTTGGTGTCAGACCAGTAGTAGTTTCCGATGCACATCTGGCTGCATTCTGTAATCTGTGGACTATCAGAGTGTTGATGAAACACCGAAATTGCATCGGGATTGAATGCAACAGTCACCATGCGCAATTTCCTCCATGGGAGTAATTCTCAAACAGACTACGCTTTGATCGTTCCCTGGAAGACCAGTAGTAGTTTCCGATGCACATCTGGATTCCCTCTGTAATCTGTGGACCTTCAAACTGTGGTCTGAAACACAGAAATTGCCAAGGGATTGAATACAACAGTCACCATGCGCACATTCCTCCATGGGAGTAATGTCTCAAACAGTCTACGCTTTCATCGTTCCCTGGAAGACGAATAGTAGTTACCGATGCACATCTGGAGGCATTCTGTAATCTGTGGACTATCACAGTGTTGATGAAACGCAGAAAAATGCATCAGGATTGAATACAACAGTCACCATGCGCACTTTCCTCCATGGGAGTAATGTCTCAAAGAGTTTACGCCTTGATCGTTCCCTGGAAGACCAGTAGCAGTTTCCTATGCACATCTGGAGGCATTCTGTAATCTGTGGAATATCAGAGTGTTGATGAAACACAGAAATTGAATCGGGATTTATTACAACAGTCACCATGCGCACTTTCCTCCGTGGTAGTAATGGCTCAAACTGTCTACGTTTTGATCGTTCCCTGGAAGTCCAGTAGCAGTTTCCGATGCACATCTGGAGGCATTCTGTAATCTGTGGACTATCAGAGAGTTGGTGAAACACAGAAATTGCATCAGGATTGAATACAACAGTCAACATGCGCCCTTTCCTCCATGGGAATAATTCTCAAACAGTCTACGCTTTGATCGTTCCCTGGAAGACCAGAAGTAGTTTCCGATGCACATCTGGTGCCATTCTGTATCCTGTGGACTATCAGAGTGTTGATGAAACACAGAAATTGTATCGGGATTGAATACAACAGTCACCATGCTCACTTTCCTCCACGGGAGGTATGTCTCAAACAGTCTACGCTTTGATCGTTCCCTGGAAGACCAGTAGTAGTTTCCGATGCACATCTGGTGGCATTCTGTAATCTGTGGACCATCAGAGTGTTGATGAAACACTAAAATTGCATCGGGATTGAATACAACATTCACCATGCGCACTTTCCTCCATAAGAGTAATGTCTCAAACAGTCTACGCTTTGATCGTTCCCTGGAAGTCCAGTAGTAGTTTCCGATGCACATCTGGAGGCATTCTGTAACCTGTGGACTATCAGAGTGTTGATGAAACACAGAAATTGCATCGGGATTGAATACAACTGTCACCATGCTCACTTTCCTCCACGGGAGGTATGTCTCAAACAGTCTGCGCTTTGATCGTTTCCTGGAAGACCAGTAGTATTTTCCGATGCACATCTGCAGGCATTCTGTAATCTGTGGACTATCAGAGTGTTGATGAAACACAGAAATTGCATAGGGATTGAATACAACAATCAATGTGCGCACTTTCCTCCATGGGAGTAATGTCTCAAACAGTCTACGCTTTGATCGTTCCCTGGAAGACCAGTAGTAGTTCCTGATGCACATCTGGATTCCTTCTGTAATCTGTGGACCTTCAAAGTGTGGATGGAAACACAGAAATAGCCTCGGGATTGAATACAACAGTCACCATGCGCACTTTCCTTCATGGGAGTAATTCTCAAACAGTCTACGATTTGATCGTTCCCTGGAAGACCGGTAGTAGTTTCCGATGCACATCTTTATTAATTCTGTAATCTGTGGAACTTCAAAGTGTGGATTAAAAGACAGAAATTGCCCAGGGATTGAATACAACAGTCACCATGCGCAATTTCCTCCATGGGAGGAATCCTCAAAGAGTCTAAGCTTTAATAGTTCCCTGGAAGACCAGTAGCAGTTTCCAATGCACATCTGGAGGCTTTCTGTAATATGTGGACCTTCAAAGTGTTGATGAATCACAGTAATTGTCTCGGGATTGAATGGCACAGTCACCATGCGCACTTTCCTCCATGGAAGTAATTCTCAAAGAGTCTACGATTTGATCGCTCCCTGGAAGACCAGTAGTAGTTTCCGATGCACATCAGGTGCCATTCTGTAATCGGTGGTCTATCAGAGTGTTGATGAAACACTGAAATTTCATCGGGATTGAATACAACAGTCACCATGCTCACTTTCCTCCACGGTAGTAATGTCTCAAACAGTCTAAGCTTTGATCGTTCCCTGGAATACCAGTAGTAGTTTCCGATGATCGTCTGGAGGCATTCTGTAATCTGTGGAATATCAGAGTGTTGATGAAACACAGAAATTGAATCGGGATTGAATACAACATACAACATGCCCACTTTCCTCCGTGGGAGTAATGTCTCAAACAGTCTACGCTTTGATCGTTCCCTGGATGATCAGTAGCAGTTTTCGATGCACATCTGGATTCATTCTGTAATCTGTGGACTATCAGAGTGTTGATGAAACACAGAAATTGCATCAGGATTGAATACAACAGTCACCATGCGCTCTTTCCACCATGGAACTAATTCTCAAACAGTCTACGATTTGATCGTTCCCTTTAAGACCAGTAGTAGTTTCCGATGCACATCTGGTGCCATTCTGTAATCTGTGGACAATCAGAGTGTTGATGAAACACAGAAATTGCATCGGGATTGAATACAACAGTCACCATGCAGACTTTCCTCCACGGGAGGTATGTCTCAAACAGTCTACGCTTTGATCGTTCCCTATAAGACCAGTAGTAGTTTCCAATGCACATCTGGCGGCATTCTGTAATCTGTGGAGTATCCGAGTGTTGATGAAACACAGAAAATGCATCTGGATTGAATACAACAGTCACCATGCGCGCTTTCCTCCATGGGAGTAATGTCTCAAAAAGTCTACGCTTTGATCGTTCCGTGGAAGACCAGTAGTATTTTCCAATGAACATCTGGTGGCATTCTGTAATCTGTGGAGTATCAGAGTGTTGATGAAACACAGAAATTGCATCGGGATTGAATACAACAGTCACCATGCGCACTTTCCTCCACAGGACTACTGTCTCAAACAGTCTACGCTTTGATCGTTCCCTGGAGGACCAGTAGTAGTTTCCGATGCACATCTGGAGGCATTCTGTAATCTGTGGACTTTCAGAGTGTTGATGAAACACAGAAATGACATCGGGATTGAATACAACAGTCACCATGTGCACTTTCCTCCATGGGAGTAATGTCTCAAAATGTCTACGATTTGTTCGTTCCCAGGAAGACCAGTAGTAGTTTCCGATGCACATCTGGACGCATTCTGCAATCTGTGGACTATCAGACTGTTGATGAAACACAGAAATTGCATCGGGATTGAATACAACAGTCACCATGCGCAATTTCCTCCATGGGAGTAATTCTCAAACAGTCTACGCTTTGATCGTTCCCTGAAAGACCAGTGTTAGTTTCCGATGCACATCTGGAGGCATTCTGTAATCTGTGGACTTTCAGAGTATTGATGAAACACAGATATTTCATCGGGATTAAATACAACAGTCACTATGCGCACTGTCCTCCATGCGAGTAATGTCTCTAACAGTCCACGCTTTGATCGGTCCCTGGAAGACCAGTAGTAGTTTCCGATGCAGATCTGGTGCCATTCTGTAATCGGTGGACTATCACAGTGTTGATGAAACACTGATATTGCATCGGGATTGAATACAACAGTCACCATGCTCACTTTCCTCCACGGTAGTAATGTCTCAAACAGTCTACGCTTTGATCGTTCCTTGGAAGACCAGCAGTAGTTTCCGATGAACGTCTGGAGGCATTCTATAATTAGTGGACTATCAGAGTGTTGATGAAACACAGAAATTGCATCGGGATTGAATACAACAGTCACCATGCGCACTTTCCTCCATGGGAGTAGTTCTCAAACAGTCTACGCTTTGATCGTTCCCTAAAAGACCAGTAGTAGTTTCCGATGCACATCTGGATTCCTTCTGTAAGCTGTGGATCTTCAAAGTGTGGATGTAAACACAGAAATTGCCTCGGGATCGAATACAACTGTCACCATGCGCACTTTCCTCCATGGGAGTAATGTCTCAAACAGTTTACGCTTTGATCGTTCCCTGGAAGACAAGTAGTAGTTTCCGATGCACATCTGGAGATATTCTGTAATCTGTGTTGATGAAACACAGAAATTGCATCGGGACTGAATACAACAGTCACCATGCGCATTTTCCTCAATGGGAGCAATTCTCAAACAGTCTACGCTTTGATCGTTCCCTGGAAGACCAGTAGTAGTCACCGATGCACATCTGGAGGCATTCTGTAATCTGTGTACTATCAGAGTGTTGATGAAACACAGAAATTGCATCGGGATTGAATACAACTGTCACCATGAGCACTTTCCTCCATGGTAGTAATGTCTCTAAGAGTCTATGCTTTGATCGTTCCCTGGAAGACCAGTAGTAGTTTCCGATGCACATCTGGAGGCATTCTGTAATCTGTGGACTATCAGAGAGTTGGTGAAACACAGAAATTGAATCGGGAATTATTACAACAGTCACCATGCGCACTTTCCTCCGTGGTAGTAATGTCTCAAACTGTCTACGTTTTGATCGTTCCCTGGAAGTCCAGTAGCAGTTTACGATGCACATCTGGAGGCATTCTGTAATCTCTGGACTATCAGAGAGTTGATGAAACACAGAAATTGCATCAGGATTGAATACAACAGTCAACATGCGCACTTTCCTCCATGGGAATAATTCTCAAAAAGTCTACGCTTTGATCGTTCCCTGGAAGACCAGAAGTAGTTTCCGATGCACATCTGGTGCCATTCTGTAATCTGTGGACTATCAGAGTGTTGATGAAACACAGAAATTGCTTCGGGATTGAATACAACAGTCACCATGCTCACTTTCCTCCACGGGAGGTATGTCTCAAACAGTCTACGCTTTGATCATTCCCTGGAAGACCAGTAGTAGTTTCCGATGCACATATGGTGGCATTCTGTAATCTGTGGAGTATCAGAGTGTTGACGAAACACAGAAATTGCATCGGGATTGAGTACAACAGTCACCATGCGCACTGTCCTGAATGGGAGTAGTGTCTCAAAGAGTCTACGGTTTGATCGATCCCTGGAAGACCAGTAGTAGTTTCCGATGCACATTTGGAGGCATTCTGTAACCTGTGGACTATCAGAGTGTTGATGAGACACAGAAATTGCATCGGGATTGAATACAACAGTCACCATGCTCACTTTCCTCCACGGGAGGTATGTCTCATACAGTCTACGCTTTGATCGTTCCCTGGAAGACCAGTAGTATTTTCCGATGCTTATCTGCAGGCATTCTGTAATCTGTGGACTATCTGAGTGTTGATGAAACACAGAAATTGCATGGGGATTGAGTACAACAGTCAATGTGCTCACTTTCCTCCATGGGAGTAATGTCTCAAACAGTCTACGCTTTGATCGTTCCCTGGGAGACCAGTAGTAGTTTCTGATGCACATCTGGATTCCTTCTGTAGTCTGTGGACCTTCAAAGTGTGGATGGAAACACGGAAATTGCCTCGGGATTGAATACAACAGTCACCATGCGCACTTTCCTCCATGCGAGTAATGTCTCAAACAGTTTACGCTTTGATCGTTCCCTGGAAGACAAGTAGTAGTTTCCGATGCACATTAGGAGGTATTCTGTAATCTGTGTTGAGGAAACACAGAAATTGCATCGGGATTGAATACAACAGTCACCATGCACACTTTCCTTCATGGGAGTAATTCTCAAACAGTCTACGATTTGATTGTTCCCTGGAAGACCGGTAGTAGTTTCCGATGCACATCCTTATTAATTCTGTAATCTGTGGAACTTCAAAGTGGTGAATAAAACACAGAAATTGCCCAGGGATTGAATACAACAGTCACCATGCTCACTTTCCTCCACGGTAGTAATGTCTCAAACAGTCTACGCTTTGGTCGTTCCCTGGAAGACCAGTAGTAGTTTCCGATGAACGTCTGGAGGCATTCTGTAATCTGTGGACTATCAGAGTGTTGATGAAACACAGAAATTGCATCGGGATTGAATACAACAGTCACCATGCGTACTTTCCTCCATGGGAGTAATGTCTCAAACAGTTTACGCTTTGATCGTTCTCTGGAAGACAAGTAGTAGTTTCCGATGCACATCTGGAGATATTCTGTAATCTGTGTTGATGCAACACAGAAATTGCATCGGGATTGAATACAACAGTCACCATGCCCAATTTCCTCCATGGGAGTAATTCTCAAACAGTCTACGCTTTGATCGTTCCCTGGAAGACCAGTAGTAGTCACCGATGCACATCTGGATGCATTCTGTAATCTGTGAACTATCAGAGTGTTGATGAAACACAGAAAATGCATCGGGATTGAATACAACAGTCACCATGCGCACCTTCCTCCATGGGAGTAATGTCTCAAAGATTTTACGCTTTGATCGTTCCCTGGAAGACCATTATCAGTTTCCGATGCACATCTGGAGGCATTCTGTAATCTGTGGAATATCAGAGTGTTGATGAAACACAGAAATTGATTCGGGATTGAATACAACATTCACCATGCCCACTTTCCTCCGTGGGAGTAATGTCTCAAACCGTCTACGCTTTGATCGTTCCCTGGATGATCAGTAGCAGTTTTCGATGCACATCTGGATTCATTCTGTAATCTGTGGACTATCTGAGTGTTGATGAAACACAGAAATTGCATCAGGATTGAATACAACAGTCACCATGCGCACTTTCCACCATGGAACTAATTCTCAAACAGTCTACGATTTGATCGTTCCCTTTAAGACCAGTAGTAGTTTCCGATGCACATCTGGTGCCATTCTGTAATCTGTGGACAATCAGAGTGTTGATGAAACACAGAAATTGCATCGGGATTGAATACAACAGTCACCATGCTCACTTTCCTCCACGTTAGGTATGTCTCAAACAGTCTACGCTTTGATCGTTCCCTATAAGAACAGTAGCAGTTTCCAATGCACATCTGGCGGCATTCTGTAATCTGTGTAGTATCCGAGTGTTGATGAAACACAGTAAATGCATCGGGATTGAATACAACAGTCACCATGCGCACTTTCCTCCATGGGAGTAATGTCTCAAACAGTCTACGCTTTGATCGTTCCGTGGAAGACCAGTAGTATTTTCCAATGCATATCTGGTGGCATTCTCTAATCTGTGGAGTATCAGAGTGTTGATGAAACACAGAAATTGCGTCGGGATTGAGTACAACAGTCACCATGCGCACTTTCCTGAATGGGAGTAATGTCTCAAACAGTCTACGCTTTGATCGTTCCCTGGAAGACCAGTAGTAGTTTCCGATGCACATCTGGTGGCATTCTGTAATCTGTGGACTATCAGAGTGTTGATGAAACACTAAAATTGCATCGGGATTGAATACAACATTCACCATGCGCAATTTCCTCCATAAGAGTAATGTCTCAAACAGTCTACGCTTTGATCGTTCCCTGGAAGTCCAGTAGTAGTTTCCGAAGCACATCTGGAGGTATTCTGTAACCTGTGGACTATCAGAGTGTTGATGAGACACAGAAATTGCATCGGGATTGAATACAACAGTCACCATGCTTACTTTCCTCCACGGGAGGTATGTCTCAAACAGTCTACGCTTCGATCGTTCCCTGGAAGACCAGTAGTATTTTCCGATGCTTATCTGCAGGCATTCTGTAATCTGTGGACTATCTGAGTGTTGATGAAACACGGAAATTGCCTCGGGATTGAATAAACAGTCACCATGCGCACTTTCCTCCAATGCGAGTAATGTCTCAAACAGTTTACGCTTTGATCGTTCCCTGGAAGACAAGTAGTAGTTTCCGATGCACATTAGGAGGAATTCTGCAATCTGTGTTGAGGAAACACAGAAATTGCATCGGGATTGAATACAACAGTCACCATGCGCACTTTCCTTCATGGGAGTAATTCTCAAACAGTCTACGATTTGATTGTTCCCTGGAAGACCGGTAGTAGTTTCCGATGCACATCTTTATTAATTCTGTAATCTGTGGAACTTCAAAGTGTGGAATAAAACACAGAAATTGCCCAGGGATTGAATACAACACTCACCATGCGCAATTTCCTCCATGGGAGGAATCCTAAAAGAGTCTACGCTTTAATCGTTCCCTGGAAGACCAGTAGTAGTTTCCGATGCACATCTGGAGGCATTCTGTAATCTGTAGACCTTCAAAGTGTTGATGAATCACAGTAATTGACTCGGGATTGAATGGCACAGTCAAGATGCGCACTTTCCTCCATGGAAGTAATTCTCAAAGAGTCTACGCTTTGATCGCTCCCTGGAAGACCAGTAGTAGTTTCCGATGCACATCTGGTGCCATACTGTAATCGGTGGACTATCAGAGTGTTGATGAAACACTGAAATTGCATCGGGATTGAATACAACAGTCACCATGCTCACTTTCCTCCACGGTAGTAATGTCTCAAACAGTCTACGCTTTGATCGTTCCCTGGAAGACCAGTAGTAGTTTCCGATGAGCGTCTGGAGGCGTTCTGTAATCTGTGGACTATCAGAGTGTTGATGAAACACTGAAATTGCATCGGGATTGAATACAACAGTCACCATGCGCACTTTCCTCCATGGGAGTAATTCTCAAACAGTTTACGCTTTGATCGTTCCCTGGAAGACCAGTAGTAGTTTCCGATGCACATCTGGATTCCTTCTGTAAGCTGTGGATCTTCAAAGTGTGGATGGAAACACAGAAATTGCCTCGGGATCGAATACAACTGTCACCATGCGCACTTTCCTCCATGGGAGTAATGTCTCAAACAGTTTACGCTTTGATCGTTCTCTGGAAGACAAGTAGTAGTTTCCGATGCACATCTGGAGATATTCTGTAATCTGTGTTGATGCAACACAGAAATTGCATCGGGATTGAATACAACAGTCACCATGCGCAATTTCCTCCATGGGAGTAATTCTCAAACAGTCTACGCTTTGATCGTTCCCTGGAAGACCAGTAGTAGTCACCGATGCACATCTGGAGGCATTCTGTAATCTGTGAACTATCAGAGTGTTGATGAAACACAGAAAATGCATCGGGATTGAATACAACAGTCAGCATGCGCACCTTCCTCCATGGGAGTAATGTCTCAAAGATTTTACGCTTTGATCGTTCCCTGGAAGACCATTAGAAGTTTCCGATGCACATCTGGAGGCATTCTGTAATCTGTGGAATATCAGAGTGTTGATGAAACACAGAAATTGATTCGGGATTGAATACAACATTCACCATGCCCACTTTCCTCCGTGGGAGTAATTTCTCAAACAGTCTACGCTTTGATCGTTCCCTGGATGATCAGTAGCAGTTTTCGATGCACATCTGGATTCATTCTGTAATCTGTGGACTATCAGAGTGTTGATGAAACACAGAAATTGCATCAGGATTGAATACAACAGTCACCATGCGCACTTTCCACCATGGAACTAATTCTCAAACAGTCTACGATTTGATCGTTCCCTTTAAGACCAGTAGTAGTTTCCGATGCACATCTGGTGCCATTCTGTAATGTGTGGACAGTCAGAGTGTTGATGAAACACAGAAATTGCATCGGGATTGAATACAACAGTCACCATGCTCACTTTCCTCCACGTTAGGTATGTCTCAAGCAGTCTACGCTTTGATCATTCCCTATAAGAACACTAGCAGTTTCCAATGCACATCTGGCGGCATTCTGTAATCTGTGTAGTATCCGAGTGTTGATGAAACACAGAAAATGCATCGGGATTGAATACAACAGTCACCATGCGCGCTTTCCTCCATGGGAGTAATGTCTCAAACAGTCTACGCTTTGATCCTTCCGTGGAAGACCAGTAGTATTTTCCAATGCACATCTGGTGGCATTCTGTAATCTGTGGAGTATCAGAGTGTTGATGAAACACAGAAATTGCGTCGGGATTGAGTACAACAGACACCATGCGCACTTCCTGAATGGGAGTAATGTCTCAAACAGTCTACGCTTTGATCGTTCCCTGGAAGACCAGTAGTAGTTTCCGATGCACATCTGGTGGCATTCTGTAATCTGTGGACTATCAGAGTGTTGATGAAACACTAAAATTGCATCGGGATTGAATACAACATTCACCATGCGCACTTTCCTCCATAAGAGTAATGTCTCAAACAGTCTACGCTTTGATCGTTCCCTGGAAGTCCAGTAGTAGTTTCCGATGCACATCTGGAGGTATTCTGTAACCTGTGGACTATCAGAGTGTTGATGAGACACAGAAATTGCATCGGGATTGAATACAACAGTCACCATGCTCACTTTCCTCCACGGGAGGTATGTCTCAAACAGTCTACGCTTTGATCGTTCCCTGGAAGACCAGTAGTATTTTCCGATGCTTATCTGCAGGCATTCTGTAATCTGTGGACTATCTGAGTGTTGATGAAACACGGAAATTGCCTCGGGATTGAATAAACAGTCACCATGCGCACTTTCCTCCATGCGAGTAATGTCTCAAACAGTTTACGCTTTGATCGTTCCCTGAAGACAAGTAGTAGTTTCCGATGCACATTAGGAGGAATTCTGCAATCTGTGTTGAGGAAACACAGAAATTGCATCGGGATTGAATACAACAGTCACCATGCGCACTTTCCTTCATGGGAGTAATTCTCAAACAGTCTACAATTTGATGGTTCCCTGGAAGACCGGTAGTAGTTTCCGATGCACATCTTTATTAATTCCGTAATCTGTGGAACTTCAAAGTGTTGAATAAAACACAGAAATTGCCCAGGGATTGAATACAACACTCACCATCCGCAATTTCCTCCATGGGAGGAATCCTAAAAGAGTCTACGCTTTAATCGTTCCCTGGAAGACCAGTAGTAGTTTCCGATGCACATCTGGAGGCATTCTGTAATATGTAGACCTTCAAAGTGTTGATGAATCACAGTAATTGACTCGGGATTGAATGGCACAGTCAAGATGCGCATTTTCCTCCATGGAAGTAATTCTCAAAGAGTCTACGCTTTGATCGCTCCCTGGAAGACCAGTAGTAGTTTCCGATGCACATCTGGTGCCATACTGTAATCGGTGGACTATCAGAGTGTTGATGAAACACTGAAATTGCATCGGGATTGAATACAACAGTCACCATGCTCACTTTCCTCCACGGTAGTAATGTCTCAAACAGTCTACGCTTTGATCGTTCCCTGGAAGACCAGTAGTAGTTTCCGATGCACATCTGGATTCCTTCTGTAAGCTGTGGATCTTCAAAGTGTGGATGGAAACACAGAAATTGCCTCGGGATCGAATACAACTGTCACCATGCGCACTTTCCTCCATGGGAGTAATGTCTCAAACAGTTTACGCTTTGATCGTTCTCTGGAAGACAAGTAGTAGTTTCCGATGCACATCTGGAGATATTCTGTAATCTGTGTTGATGCAACACAGAAATTGCATCGGGATTGAATACAACAGTCACCATGCGCAATTTCCTCCATGGGAGTAATTCTCAAACAGTCTACGCTTTGATCGTTCCCTGGAAGACCAGTAGTAGTCACCGATGCACATCTGGAGGCATTCTGTAATCTGTGAACTATCAGAGTGTTGATGAAACACAGAAAATGCATCGGGATTGAATACAACAGTCAGCATTCGCACCTTCCTCCATGGGAGTAATGTCTCAAAGATTTTACGCTTTGATCGTTCCCTGGAAGACCATTAGAAGTTTCCGATGCACATCTGGAGGCATTCTGTAATCTGTGGAATATCAGAGTGTTGATGAAACACAGAAATTGATTCGGGATTGAATACAACATTCACCATGCCCACTTTCCTCCGTGGAACTAATTTCTCAAACAGTCTACGCTTTGATCGTTCCCTGGATGATCAGTAGCAGTTTTCGATGCACATCTGGATTCATTCTGTAATCTGTGGACTATCAGAGTGTTGATGAAACACAGAAATTGCATCAGGATTGAATACAACAGTCACCATGCTCACTTTCCTCCACGTTAGGTATGTCTCAAGCAGTCTACGCTTTGATCGTTCCCTATAAGAACACTAGCAGTTTCCAATGCACATCTGGCGGCATTCTGTAATCTGTGTAGTATCCGAGTGTTGATGAAACACAGAAAATGCATCGGGATTGAATACAACAGTCACCATGCGCGCTTTCCTCCATGGGAGTAATGTCTCAAACAGTCTACGCTTTGATCCTTCCGTGGAAGACCAGTAGTATTTTCCAATGCACATCTGGTGGCATTCTGTAATCTGTGGAGTATCAGAGTGTTGATGAAACACAGAAATTGCGTCGGGATTGAGTACAACAGACACCATGCGCACTTCCTGAATGGGAGTAATGTCTCAAACAGTCTACGCTTTGATCGTTCCCTGGAAGACCAGTAGTAGTTTCCGATGCACATCTGGTGGCATTCTGTAATCTGTGGACTATCAGAGTGTTGATGAAACACTAAAATTGCATCGGGATTGAATACAACATTCACCATGCGCACTTTCCTCCATAAGAGTAATGTCTCAAACAGTCTACGCTTTGATCGTTAGCTGGAAGTCCAGTAGTAGTTTCCGATGCACATCTGGAGGTATTCTGTAACCTGTGGACTATCAGAGTGTTGATGAGACACAGAAATTGCATCGGGATTGAATACAACAGTCACCATGCTCACTTTCCTCCACGGGAGGTATGTCTCAAACAGTCTACGCTTTGATCGTTCCCTGGAAGACCAGTAGTTTTTTCCGATGCTAATCTGCAGGCATTCTGTAATCTGTGGACTATCTGAGTGTTGATGAAACACGGAAATTGCCTCGGGATTGAATAAACAGTCACCATGCGCACTTTCCTCCATGCGAGTAATGTCTCAAACAGTTTACGCTTTGATCGTTCCCTGGAAGACAAGTAGTAGTTTCCGATGCACATTAGGAGGAATTCTGCAATCTGTGTTGAGGAAACACAGAAATTGCATCGGGATTGAATACAACAGTCACCATGCGCACTTTCCTTCATGGGAGTAATTCTCAAACAGTCTACGATTTGATGGTTTCCTGGAAGACCGGTAGTAGTTTCCGATGCACATCTTTATTAATTCCGTAATCTGTGGAACTTCAAAGTGTTGAATAAAACACAGAAATTGCCCTGGGATTGAATACAACACTCACCATGCGCAATTTCCTCCATGGGAGGAATCCTCAAAGAGTCTACGCTTTAATCGTTCCCTGGAAGACCAGTAGTAGTTTCAGATGCACATCTGGAGGCATTCTGTAATATGTGGACCTTCAAAGTGTTGATGAATCACAGTAATTGTCTCGGGATTGAATGGCACAGTCAAGATGCGCACTTTCCTCCATGGAAGTAATTCTCAAAGTGTCTACGCTTTGATCGCTCCCTGGAAGACCAGTAGTAGTTTCCGATGCACATCTGGTGCCATACTGTAATCGGTGGACTATCAGAGTGTTGATGAAACACTGAAATTGCATCGGGATTGAATTCAACAGTCACCATGCTCACATTCCTCCACGGTAGTAATGTTTCAAACAGTCTACGCTTTGATCGTTCCCTGGAAGACCAGTAGTAGTTCCCGATGCACATCTGGAAACATTCTGTAATCTGTGGACTATCAGTGTGTTGATGAAACACAGAAATTGCATCGGGATTGAATACAACAGTCACCATGCGAACTTTCCCCCATGGGAGTAATGTCTCAAACAGTCTACGCTTTGATCGTTCCCTGGAAGACCAGTAGTAGTTTCCGATGCACATCTGGAATCCTTCTGTAAGCTGTGGATCTTCAAAGTGTGGATGGAAACACAGAAATTGCCTCGGGATCGAATACAACTGTCACCATGCGCACTTTCCTCCATGGGAGTAATGTCTCAAACAGTTTACGCTTTGATCGTTCTCTGGAAGACAAGTAGTAGTTTCCGATGCACATCTGGAGATATTCTGTAATCTGTGTTGATGCAACACAGAAATTGCATCGGGATTGAATACAACAGTCACCATGCGCAATTTCCTCCATGGGAGTAATTTCCAAACAGTCTACGCTTTGATCGTTCCCTGGAAGACCAGTAGTAGTCACCAATGCACATCTGGAGGCATTCTGTAATCTGTGAACTATCAGAGTGTTGATGAAACACAGAAAATGCATCGGGATTGAATACAACAGTCAGCATGCGCACCTTCCTCCATGGGAGTAATGTCTCAAAGATTTTACGCTTTGATCGTTCCCTGGAAGACCATTAGAAGTTTCCGATGCACATCTGGAGGCATTCTGTAATCTGTGGAATATCAGAGTGTTGATGAAACACAGAAATTGATTCGGGATTGAATACAACATTCACCATGCCCACTTTCCTCCGTGGGAGTAATTTCTCAAACAGTCTACGCTTTGATCGTTCCCTGGATGATCAGTAGCAGTTTTCGATGCACATCTGGATTCATTCTGTAATCTGTGGACTATCAGAGTGTTGATGAAACACAGAAATTGCATCAGGATTGAATACAACAGTCACCATGCGCACTTTCCACCATGGAACTAATTCTCAAACAGTCTACGATTTGATCGTTCCCTTTAAGACCAGTAGTAGTTTCCGATGCACATCTGGTGCCATTCTGTAATCTGTGGACAGTCAGAGTGTTGATGAAACACAGAAATTGCATCGGGATTGAATACAACAGTCACCATGCTCACTTTCCTCCACGTTAGGTATGTCTCAAGCAGTCTACGCTTTGATCGTTCCCTATAAGAACACTAGCAGTTTCCAATGCACATCTGGCGGCATTCTGTAATCTGTGTAGTATCCGAGTGTTGATGAAACACAGAAAATGCATCGGGATTGAATACAACAGTCACCATGCGCGCTTTCCTCCATGGGAGTAATGTCTCAAACAGTCTACGCTTTGATCCTTCCGTGGAAGACCAGTAGTATTTTCCAATGCACATCTGGTGGCATTCTGTAATCTGTGGAGTATCAGAGTGTTGATGAAACACAGAAATTGCGTCGGGATTGAGTACAACAGACACCATGCGCACTTCCTGATTGGGAGTAATGTCTCAAACAGTCTACGCTTTGATCGTTCCCTGGAAGACCAGTAGTAGTTTCCGATGCACATCTGGTGGCATTCTGTAATCTGTGGACTATCAGAGTGTTGATGAAACACTAAAATTGCATCGGGATTGAATACAACATTCACCATGCGCACTTTCCTCCATAAGAGTAATGTCTCAAACAGTCTACGCTTTGATCGTTCCCTGGAAGTCCAGTAGTAGTTTCCGATGCACATCTGGAGGTATTCTGTAACCTGTGGACTATCAGAGTGTTGATGAGACACAGAAATTGCATCGGGATTGAATACAACAGTCACCATGCTCACTTTCCTCCACGGGAGGTATGTCTCAAACAGTCTACGCTTTGATCGTTCCCTGGAAGACCAGTAGTTTTTTCCGATGCTTATCTGCAGGCATTCTGTAATCTGTGGACTATCTGAGTGTTGATGAAACACGGAAATTGCCTCGGGATTGAATAAACAGTCACCATGCGCACTTTCCTCCATGCGAGTAATGTCTCAAACAGTTTACGCTTTGATCGTTCCCTGGAAGACAAGTAGTAGTTTCCGATGCACATTAGGAGGAATTCTGCAATCTGTGTTGAGGAAACACAGAAATTGCATCGGGATTGAATACAACAGTCACCATGCGCACTTTCCTTCATGGGAGTAATTCTCAAACAGTCTACGATTTGATGGTTCCCTGGAAGACCGGTAGTAGTTTCCGATGCACATCTTTATTAATTCCGTAATCTGTGGAACTTCAAAGTGTTGAATAAAACACAGAAATTGCCCAGGGATTGAATACAACACTCACCATGCGCAATTTCCTCCATGGGAGGAATCCTCAAAGAGTCTACGCTTTAATCGTTCCCTGGAAGACCAGTAGTAGTTTCAGATGCACATCTGGAGGCATTCTGTAATATGTGGACCTTCAAAGTGTTGATGAATCACAGTAATTGTCTCGGGATTGAATGGCACAGTCAAGATGCGCACTTTCCTCCATGGAAGTAATTCTCAAAGTGTCTACGCTTTGATCGCTCCCTGGAAGACCAGTAGTAGTTTCCGATGCACATCTGGTGCCATACTGTAATCGGTGGACTATCAGAGTGTTGATGAAACACTGAAATTGCATCGGGATTGAATTCAACAGTCACCATGCTCACTTTCCTCCACGGTAGTAATGTCTCAAACAGTCTACGCTTTGATCGTTCCCTGGAAGACCAGTAGTAGTTCCCGATGCACATCTGGAAACATTCTGTAATCTGTGGACTATCAGTGTGTTGATGAAACACAGAAATTGCATCGGGATTGAATACAACAGTCACCATGCGAACTTTCCCCCATGGGAGTAATGTCTCAAACAGTCTACGCTTTGATCGTTCCCTGGAAGACCAGTAGTAGTTTCCGATGCACATCTGGAATCCTTCTGTAAGCTGTGGATCTTCAAAGTGTGGATGGAAACACAGAAATTGCCTCGGGATCGAATACAACTGTCACCATGCGCACTTTCCTCCCTGGGAGTAATGTCTCAAACAGTTTACGCTTTGATCGTTCTCTGGAAGACAAGTAGTAGTTTCCGATGCACATCTGGAGATATTCTGTAATCTGTGTTGATGCAACACAGAAATTGCATCGGGATTGAATACAACAGTCACCATGCGCAATTTCCTCCATGGGAGTAATTTCCAAACAGTCTACGCTTTGATCGTTCCCTGGAAGACCAGTAGTAGTCACCAATGCACATCTGGAGGCATTCTGTAATCTGTGAACTATCAGAGTGTTGATGAAACACAGAAAATGCATCGGGATTGAATACAACAGTCACCATGCGCACCTTCCTCCATGGGAGTAATGTCTCAAAGATTTTACGCTTTGATCGTTCCCTGGAAGACCATTAGCAGTTTCCGATGCACATCTGGAGGCATTCTGTAATCTGTGGAATATCAGAGTGTTGATGAAACACGGAAATTGATTCGGGATTGAATACAACATTCACCATGCCCACTTTCCTCCGTGGGAGTAATGTCTCAAACAGTCTACGCTTTGATCGTTCCCTGGACGATCAGTAGCAGTTTTCGATGCACATCTGGATTCATTCTGTAATCTGTGGACTATCAGAGTGTTGATGAAACACAGAAATTGCATCAGGATTGAATACAACAGTAACCATGCGCACTTTCCACCATGGAACTAATTCTCAAACAGTCTACGATTTGATCGTTCCCTTTAAGACCAGTAGTAGTTTCCGATGCACATCTGGTGCCATTCTGTAATCTGTGGACAATCAGAGTGTTGATGAAACACAGAAATAGCATCGGGATTGAATACAACAGTCTTCATGCTCACTTTCCTCCACGTTAGGTATGTCTCAAACAGTCTACGCTTTGATCGTTCCCTATAAGAACACTAGCAGTTTGCAATGCACATCTGGCGGCATTCTGTAATCTGTGTAGTATCCGAGTGTTGATGAAACACAGAAAATGCATCGGGATTGAATACAACAGTCACCATGCGCGCTTTCCTCCATGGGAGTAATGTCTCAAACAGTCTACGCTTTGATCGTTCCGTGGAAGACCAGTAGTATTTTCCAATGCACATCTGGTGGCATTCTGTAATCTGTGGAATATCAGAGTGTTGATGAAACACAGAAATTGCGTCGGGATTGAGTACAACAGACACCATGCGCACTTTCCTGAATGGGAGTAATGTCTCAAACAGTCTACGCTTTGATCGTTCCCTGGAAGACCAGTAGTAGTTTCCGATGCACATCTGGTGGCATTCTGTAATCTATGGACTATCAGAGTGTTGATGAAACACTAAAATTGCATCGGGATTGAATACAACATTCACCATTCGCACTTTCCTCCATAAGAGTAATGTTTCAAACAGTCTACGCTTTGATCGTTCCCTGGAAGACAAGTAGTAGTTTCCGATGCACCTTAGCAGGAATTCTGCAATCTGTGTTGTGGAAACACAGAAATTGCATCGGGATTGAATACAACAGTCACCATGCGCACTTTCCTTCATGGGAGTAATTCTCAAACAGTCAACGATTTGATTGTTCCCTGGAAGACCGGTAGTAGTTTCCGATGCACATCTTTATTAATTCTGTAATCTGTGGAACTTCAAAGTGTGGAATAAAACACAGAAATTGCCCAGGGATTGAATACAACACTCACCATGCGCAATTTCCTCCATGGGAGGAATCCTTAAAGAGTCTACGCTTTAATCATTCCCTGGAAGGCCAGTAGTAGTTTCCGATGCACATCTGGAGGCATTCTGTAATATGTGGACCTTCAAAGTGTTGATGAATCACAGTAATTGTCTCGGGATTGAATGGCACAGTCAGGATGCGCACTTTCCTCCATGGAAGTAATTCTCAAAGAGTCTACGCTTTGATCGCTCCCTGGAAGACCAGTTGTAGTTTCCGATGCACATCTGGTGCCATACTGTAATCGGTGGACTATCAGAGTGTTGATGAAACACTGAAATTGCATCGGGATTGAATACAACAGTCACCATGCTCACTTTCCTCCACGGTAGTAATGTCTCAAACAGTCTACACTTTGATCGTTCCCTGGAAGACCAGTAGTAGTTCCCGATGCACATCTGGAAACATTCTGTAATCTGTGGACTATCAGTGTGTAGATGAAACACAGAAATTGCATCGGGATTGAATACAACAGTCACCATGCGAACTTTCCTCCATGGGAGTAATGTCTCAAACAGTCTACGCTTTGCTCGTTCCATGGAAGTACAGTAGTAGTTTCCGATCCACATCTGGAGGCATTCAGCAATCTGTGGACTATCAGACTGTTGATGCAACACAGAAATTGCATCGGGATTGAATACAACAGTCAGCGTGCACACTTTTCTCCATGGGAGTATACTCTCAAAAAGTCTACGCATTGATCGTTCCCTGTAAGCCCAGTATTAGTTTCCGATGCACATCTGGAGGCATTCTGAAATCTGTGGACTAACTGAGTGTTGCTGAAACACAGAAATTGTATTGGGATTGAATACAACAGTCACAATGCGTACTTTCCTCCATGGGAGTAATGTCTCAAACAGTCTACGCTTTGATCGTTCCCTGGAAGACCAGTAGTAGTTTGCGATGCACATCTGGAGGCATTCTGTAAACTGTGGACTATTAGAGTGCTGATGAAACACAGAAATTGCATCGGCATTGAATACAACAGTCACCATGCGCACTTTCCTCCATGGGAGTAATGTCTCAAACAGTCTACGCTATGATCGTTCCGTGGAAGAACTATAATAGTTACCGATGCACATCTGGAGGCATTCTGTAATCTGTGGATTATCTGAGTGTTGATGAAACACAGAAATTGCATCGGGTTTGAATACAACATTCACTATGCGCACTTTCCTCCATGTTAGTAATGCCTCAAACGGTCTACGATTTGATCGTTCCCTGTAAGCCCAGTATTAGTTTCCGATGCACATCTGGAGGCATTCTGAAATCTGTGGACTAACTGAGTGTTGCTGAAACACAGAAATTGTATTGGGATTGAATACAACAGTCACAATGCGTACTTTCCTCCATGGGAGTAATGTCTCAAACAGTCTACGCTTTGATCGTTCCCTGGAAGACCAGTAGTAGTTTCCGATGCACATCTGGTGGCATTCTGTAATCTGTGGACTATCAGAGTGTTGATGAAACACTAAAATTGCATCGGGATTGAATACAACATTCACCATGCGCACTTTCCACCATAAGAGTAATGTCTCAAACAGTCTACGCTTTGATCGTTCCCTGGATGTCCAGTAGTAGTTTCCGATGCACATCTGGAGGCATTCTGTAACCTGTGGACTATCAGAGTGTTGATGAGACACAGAAATTGCATCGGGATTGAATACAACAGTCACCATGCTCACTTTCCTCCACGGGAGGTATGTCTCATACAGTCTACGCTTTGAACGTTCCCTGTAAGACCAGTAGTATTTTCCGATGCTTATCTGCAGGCATTCTGTAATCTGTGGACTATCTGAGTGTTGATGAAACACAGAAATTGCATGGGGATTGAGTACAACAGTCAATGTGCGCACTTTCCTCCATGGGAGTAATGTCTCAAACAGTCTACGCTTTGATCGTTCCCTGGAAGACCAGTAGTAGTTTCTGATGCACATCTGGATTCCTTCTGTAGTCTGTGGACCTTCAAAATGTGGATGGAAACACGGAAATTGCCTCGGGATTGAATACAACAGTCACCATGCGCACTTTCCTCCATGCGTGTAATGTCTCAAACAGTTTACGCTTTGATCGTTCCCTGGAAGACAAGTAGTAGTTTCCGATGCACATTAGGAGGTATTCTGTAATCTGTGTTGAGGAAACACAGAAATTGCATCGGGATTGAATACAACAGTCACCATGCGCACTTTCCTTCATGGGAGTAATTCTCAAACAGTCAACGATTTGATTGTTCCCTGGAAGACCGGTAGTAGTTTCCGATGCACATCTTTATTAATTCTGTAATCTGTGGAACTTCAAAGTGTGGAATAAAACACAGAAATTGCCCAGGGATTGAATACAACACTCACCATGCGCAATTTCCTCCATGGGAGGAATCCTCAAAGAGTCTACGCTTTAATCGTTCCCTGGAAGACCAGTAGTAGTTTCCGATGCACATCTGGAGGCATTCTGTAATATGTGGACCTTCAAAGTGTTGATGAATCACAGTAATTGTCTCGGGATTGAATGGCACAGTCAAGATGCGCACTTTCCTCCATGGAAGTAATTCTCAAAGAGTCTACGCTTTGATCGCTCCCTGGAAGACCAGTTGTAGTTTCCGATGCACATCTGGTGCCATACTGTAATCGGTGGACTATCAGAGTGTTGATGAAACACTGAAATTGCATCGGGATTGAATACAACAGTCACCATGCTCACTTTCCTCCACGGTAGTAATGTCTCAAACAGTCTACGCTTTGATCGTTCCCTGGAAGACCAGTAGTAGTTCCCGATGCACATCTGGAAACATTCTGTAATCTGTGGACTATCAGTGTGTAGATGAAACACAGAAATTGCATCGGGATTGAATACAACAGTCACCATGCGAACTTTCCTCCATGGGAGTAATGTCTCAAACAGTCTACGCTTTGCTCGTTCCATGGAAGTACAGTAGTAGTTTCCGATCCACATCTGGAGGCATTCAGCAATCTGTGGACTATCAGACTGTTGATGCAACACAGAAATTGCATCGGGATTGAATACAACAGTCAGCGTGCACACTTTTCTCCATGGGAGTATTCTCTCAAAAAGTCTACGCTTTGATCGTTCCCTGTAAGCCCAGTATTAGTTTCCGATGCACATCTGGAGGCATTCTGAAATCTGTGGACTAACTGAGTGTTGCTGAAACACAGAAATTGTATTGGGATTGAATACAACAGTCACAATGCGTACTTTCCTCCATGGGAGTAATGTCTCAAACAGTCTACGCTTTGATCGTTCCCTGGAAGACCAGTAGTAGTTTGCGATGCACATCTGGAGGCATTCTGTAAACTGTGGACTATTAGAGTGTTGATGAAACACAGAAATTGCATCGGCATTGAATACAACAGTCACCATGCGCACTTTCCTCCATGGGAGTAATGTCTCAAACAGTCTACGCTATGATCGTTCCGTGGAAGAACTGTAATAGTTACCGATGCACATCTGGAGGCATTCTGTAATCTGTGGATTATCTGAGTGTTGATGAAACACAGAAATTGCATCGGGTTTGAATACAACATTCACTATGCGCACTTTCCTCCATGTTAGTAATGCCTCAAACGGTCTACGATTTGATCGTTCCCTGTAAGACCAGTGTTAGTTTCCGATGCACATCTATTAGCATTCTGTAATCTGTGGACTATCAGACTGTTGATGAAACACAGAAATTGCATCGGGATTGAATACAACAATCGCCGTGCACACTTTACTCCATGGGAGTAATCTCTCAAACAGTATACGCTTTGATCGTTCCCTGGAAGACCAGTAGTAGTTTCCGATGCACATCTGGAGGCATTCTAAAATCTGTGGACTAACTGAGTGTTGATGAAACACAGAAATTGCATCGGGATTGAATACAACATTCACCATGCGCACTTTCCTCCATGGGAGTAATGTCCCAAACAGTCTACGCTTTGATCGTTCCGTGGAAGACCAGTAGTAGTTTCCGATGCACATCTGGAGGCATTCTGTATTCTGTGGACTATAAGAGTGTTGATGAAACACAGATATTGCATCGGGATTGAATACAACAGTCACCATGCGCACTTTCCTCCATGGGACTAATTCTCAAACAGTCTACGCTTTGATCGTTCCCTGGAAGACCAGTACTAGTTTCCGATGCACATCTGGAGGCATTCTGTAATCTGTGGACTATCAGAGTGTTGATGAAACACAGAAATTGCATCGGTATTGAATACAACAGTCACCATGCGCACTATCCTCCATGGGAGTACTTCTCAAACAGTCTACGCTTTGATCGTTCCCTGGAAGACCAGTAGTAGTTTCCGATGCACATCTGGAGGCATTCTAAAATCTGTGGACTAACTGAGTGTTGATGAAACACAGAAATTGCGTCGGGATTGAATACAACAGTCACCATGCGCACTTTCCTCAACGGGAGTAATGTCTCAAACAGTCTACGCTTTGATCGTTCCCTGGAGGACCAGTAGTAGTTTCCGATGCACGTCTGGTAATACTCTGTAATTTGTGGACTATCAGAGTGATGATGAAACACAGAAATTCCATCTTGGTGAATACAACAGTCAACATGCACATTTTCCTCCACGGGTGTAATGTCCCAAACAGTCTACGCTTTGATCGTTCCCTTTAAGACCAGTTGTAGTTTCCGATGAACATCTATTGGCATTCTGTAATCTGTGGACTATCACAGTGTTGATGAAACACAGAAATTTCATCGGGATTGTATACAACAGTCACAACGCGCACTTTCCTCCACGGGAGTATTGTCTCAAAGACTATACGCTTAGATCGTTCCCTGGATAACCAGTGGAAGTTTCCGATGCACATCTGGAGGCATTCTGTAATCTGTGGACGTTGAAAGTGTTGATGAAACACAGAAAATGCATCGGGATTGAATACAACAGTCACCATGCGCACCTTCCTGCATGGGAGTAATGTCTCAAACAGTCTACGCTTTGATCGTTCCCTGGAGGACCATTAGCAGTTTACGATGCACATCTGGAGGCATTCTGTTATCTGTGGACTATCTGAGTGTTGATGAAACACAGAAATTGCATGGGGATTGAGTACAACAGTCAATGTGCCCACTTTCCTCCGTGGGAGTAATGTCTCAAACAGTCTACGCTTTGATCGTTCCCTGGATGATCAGTAGCAGTTTTCGATGCACATCTGGATTCATTCTGTAATCTGTGGACTATCAGAGTGTTGATGAAACACAGAAATTGCATCAGGATTGAATACAACAGTCACCATGCGCACTTTCCACCATGGAACTAATTCTCAAACAGTCTACGATTTGATCGTTCCCTATAAGAACAGTAGCAGTTTCCAATGCACATCTGGCGGCATTCTGTAATCTGTGTAGTATCCGAGTGTTGATGAAACACAGAAAATGCATCGGGATTGAATACAACAGTCACCATGCGCGCTTTCCTCCATGCGAGTAATGTCTCAAACAGTTTACGCTTTGATCGTTCCCTGGAAGACAAGTAGTAGTTTCCGATGCACATTAGGAGGAATTCTGCAATCTGTGTTGAGGAAACACAGAAATTGCATCGGGATTGAATACAACAGTCACCATGCGCACTTTCCTTCATGGGAGTAATTCTCAAACAGTCTACGATTTGATTGTTCCCTGGAAGACAGGTAGTAGTTTCCGATGCACATCTTTATTAATTCTGTAATCTGTGGAACTTCAAAGTGTGAAATAAAACACAGAAATTGCCCAGGGATTGAATACAACACTCACCATGCGCAATTTCCTCCATGGGAGGAATCCTCAAAGAGTCTACGCTTTAATCGTTCCCTGGAAGACCAGTAGTAGTTTCCGATGCACATCTGGAGGCATTCTGTAATATGTGGACCTTCAAAGTGTTGATGAATCACAGTAATTGTCTCGGGATTGAATGGCACAGTCAAGATGCGCACTTTACTCCATGGAAGTAATTCTCAAAGAGTCTACGCTTTGATCGCTCCCTGGAAGACCAGTAGTAGTTTCCGATGCACATCTGGTGCCATACTGTAATCGGTGGACTATCAGAGTGTTGATGAAACACTGAAATTGCATCGGGATTGAATACAACAGTCACCATGCTCACTTTCCTCCACGGTAGTAATGTCTCAAACAGTCTACGCTTTGATCGTTCCCTGGAAGACCAGTAGTAGTTTGCGATGAACGTCTGGAGGCATTCTGTAATCTGTGGACTATCAGAGTGTTGATGAAACACTGAAATTGCATCGGGATTGAATACAACAGTCACCATGCGCACTTTCCTCCATGGGAGTGATTCTCAAGCAGTCTACGCTTTGATCGGTCCCTGGAAGACCAGTAGTAGTCACCGATGCACATCTGGAGGCATTCTGTAATCTGTGAACTATCAGAGTGTTGCTGAAACACAGAAAATGCATCGGGATTGAATACAACAGTCACCATGCGCACCTTCCTCCATGGGAGTAATGTCTCAAAGATTTTACGCTTTGATCGTTCCCTGCAAGACCATTAGCAGTTTCCGATGCACATCTGGAGGCATTCTGTAATCTGTGGAATATCAGAGTGTTGATGAAACACAGAAATTGATTCGGGATTGAATACAACATTCACCATGCCCACATTCCTCCGTGGGAGTAATGTCTCAAACAGTCTACGCTTTGATCGTTCCCTGGATGATCAGTAGCAGTTTTCGATGCACATCTGGATTCATTCTGTAATCTGTGGACTATCAGAGTGTTGATGAAACACAGAAATTGCATCAGGATTGAATACAACAGTCACCATGCGCACTTTCCACCATAACTAATTCTCAAACAGTCTACGATTTGATCGTTCTCTTTAAGACCAGTAGTAGTTTCCGATGCACATCTGGTGCCATTCTGTAATCTGTGGACAATCAGAGTGTTGATGAAACACAGAAATTGCGTCGGGATTGAGTACAACAGTCACCATGCGCACTTTCCTGAATGGCAGTAATGTCTCAAACAGTCTACGCTTTGACCGTTCCCTGGAAGATCAGTAGTAGTTCCCGATGCACATCTGGAAACATTCAGTAATCTGTGGACTATCAGTGTGTTGATGAAACACAGAAATTGCATCGGGATTGAATACAACAGTCACCATGCGAACTTTCCTCCATGGGAGTAATGTCTCAAACAGTCTACGCTTTGATCGTTCCCTGGAAGACCAGTACTAGTTTCTGATGCACATCTGGAGGCATTCTGTAATCTGTGGACTATCAGACTGTTGATGAAACACAGAAATTGCATCGGGATTGAATACAACAATCACCGTGCACAGTTTACTCCATGGGAGTAATCTCTCAAACAGTATACGCTTTGATCGTTCCCTGGAAGACCAGTTGTAGTTTGCGATGCACATCTGGAGGCATTCTAAAATCTGTGGACTAACAGAGTGTTGATGAAACACAGAAATTGCATCGGGATTGAATACAACATTCACCATGCGCACTTTCCTCCATGGGAGTAATGTCCCAAACAGTCTACGCTTTGATCGTTCCGTGGAAGACCAGTAGTAGTTTCCGATGCACATCTGGAGGCATTCTGTATTCTGTGGACTATAAGAGTGTTGATGAAACACAGATATTGCATCGGGATTGAATACAACAGTCACCATGCGCACTTTCCTCCATGGGACTAATTCTCAAACAGTCTACGCTTTGATCGTTCCCTGGAAGACCAGTACTAGTTTCCGATGCACATCTGGATGCATTCTGTAATCTGTGGACTATCAGAGTGTTGATGAAACACAGAAATTGCATCGGTATTGAATACAACAGTCACCATGCGCACTTTCCTCCATGGGAGTAATTCTCAAACAGTCTACGCTTTGATCGTTCCCTGGAAGACCAGTAGTAGTTTCCGATGCACATCTGGAGGCATTCTAAAATCTGTGGACTAACTGAGTGTTGATGAAACACAGAAATTGCGTCGGGATTGAATACAACAGTCACCATGCGCACTTTCCTCAACGGGAGTAATGTCTCAAACAGTCTACTCTTTGATCGATCCGTGGAAGACAAGAAGTAGTTTCCGAAGCACATCTGGTGGCATCCAGTAATCTGTGGACTATCAGAGTGTTGATAAACACAGAAATTGCATCGGGATTGAATACAACAGTCATTATGCGCACTTTATCCACGGGAGTAATGTCTCAAACAGTATACGCTTAGATCGTTCACTGGATAACCAGTGGAAGTTTCCGATGCACATCTGGAGGCATTCTGTAATCTGTGGACGTTCAAAGTGTTGATGAAACACAGAAAATGCATCGGGATTGAATACAACAGTCACCATGCGCACCTTCCTGCATGGGAGTAATGTCTCAAACAGTCTACGCTTTGATCGTTCCCTGGAAGACCAGTAGTAGTTTGCGATGCACATCTGGAGGCATTCTGTAATCTGTGGACTATTAGAGAGTTGATGAAACACAGAAATTGTATCGGCATTGAATACAACAGTCACCATGCGCACTTTTCTCCATGGGAGTAATGTCTCAAACAGTCTACGCTATGATCGTTCCGTGGAAGAACTGTAATAGTTACCGATGCACATCTGGAGGCATTCTGTAATCTTTGGACTATAAGAGTGTTGATGAAACACAGATATTGCATCGGGATTGAATACAACTGCCACCTTGCGCACTTTCCTCCATGGGACTAATTCTCAAACAGTGTACGCTTTGATCGTTCCCTGGAAGATCAGTACTAGTTTCCGATGCACATCTGGAGGCATTCTGTAATCTGTGGACTATCAGAGTGTTGATGAAACACAGAAATTGCATCGGTATTAAATACAACAGTCACCATGCGCACTTTCCTCCATGGGAGTGATTCTCAAGCAGTCTACGCTTTGATCGGTCCCTGGAAGACCAGTAGTAGTCACCGATGCACATCTGGAGGCATTCTGTAATCTGTGAACTATCAGAGTGTTGCTGAAACACAGAAAATGCATCGGGATTGAATACAACAGTCACCATGCGCACCTTCCTCCATGGGAGTAATGTCTCAAAGATTTTACGCTTTGATCGTTCCCTGCAAGACCATTAGCAGTTTCCGATGCACATCTGGAGGCATTCTGTAATCTGTGGAATATCAGAGTGTTGATGAAACACAGAAATTGATTCGGGATTGAATACAACATTCACCATGCCCACATTCCTCCGTGGGAGTAATGTCTCAAACAGTCTACGCTTTGATCGTTCCCTGGATGATCAGTAGCAGTTTTCGATGCACATCTGGATTCATTCTGTAATCTGTGGACTATCAGAGTGTTGATGAAACACAGAAATTGCATCAGGATTGAATACAACAGTCACCATGCGCACTTTCCACCATGGAACTAATTCTCAAACAGTCTACGATTTGATCGTTCTCTTTAAGACCAGTAGTAGTTTCCGATGCACATCTGGTGCCATTCTGTAATCTGTGGACAATCAGAGTGTTGATGAAACACAGAAATTGCGTCGGGATTGAGTACAACAGTCACCATGCGCACTTTCCTGAATGGCAGTAATGTCTCAAACAGTCTACGCTTTGATCGTTCCCTGGAAGACCAGTAGTAGTTTCTGATGCACATCTGGTGGCACTCTGTAATCTGTGGACTATCAGAGTGTTGATGAAACACTAAAATTGCAGCTCGATTGAATACAACATTCACCATGCGCACTTTCCTCCATGGGAGTAATGTCTCAAACAGTCTACGCTTTGACCGTTCCCTGGAAGATCAGTAGTAGTTCCCGATGCACATCTGTAAACATTCAGTAATCTGTGGACTATCAGTGTGTTGATGAAACACAGAAATTGCATCGGGATTGAATACAACAGTCACCATGCGAACTTTCCTCCATGGGAGTAATGTCTCAAACAGTCTACGCTTTGCTCGTTCCATGGAAGTACAGTAGTAGTTTCGGATCCACATCTGGATGCATTCTGCAATCTGTGGACTATCAGACTGTTGATGCAACACAGAAATTGCATCGGGATTGAATACAACAGTCAGCGTGCACACTTTTCTCCATGGGAGTATTCTCTCAAAAAGTCTACGCATTGATCGTTCCCTGTAAGCTCAGTATTAGTTTCCGATGCACATCTGGAGGCATTCTGAAATCTGTGGACTAACTGAGTGTTGCTGAAACACAGAAATTGTATTGGGATTGAATACAACAGTCACAATGCGTACTTTCCTCCATGGGAGTAATGTCTCAAACAGTCTACGCTTTGATCGTTCCCTGGAAGACCAGTAGTAGTTTGCGATGCACATCTGGAGGCATTCTGTAAACTGTGGACTATTAGAGTGTTGATGAAACACAGAAATTGCATCGGCATTGAATACAACAGTCACCATGCGCACTTTCCTCCATGGGAGTAATGTCTCAAACAGTGTACGCTATGATCGTTCCGTGGAAGAACTGTAATAGTTACCGATGCACATCTGGAGGCATTCTGTAATCTGTGGATTATCTGAGTGTTGATGAAACACAGAAATTGCATCGGGTTTGAATACAACAGTCACTATGCGCACTTTCCTCCATGTTAGTAATGCCTCAAACGGTCTAAGATTTGATCGTTCCCTGTAAGACCAGTGTTAGTTTCCGATGCACATCTATTAGCATTCAGTAATCTGTGGTCTATCAGAGTGTTGATGAAACACAGAAATTTCATCGGGATTAAATACAACAGTCACTATGCGCACTTTCCACCGTGCGAGTTATGTCTCTAACAGTCTACGCTTTGATCGTTCCCTGGAAGACCAGTAGTAGTTTCCGATGCACATCTGGATGCATTCTGTATTCTGTGGACTATCATAGTGTTGATGAAACACTAATAGTGCATCGGGATTGAATACAACAGTCACCATGCGCACTTTCCTCCATGGGAGTAATGTCTCAAACAGTCTACGCATTGATCGTTCCCTGGAAGTCCAGCAGTAGTTTCCGATGCACATCTGGAGGCATTCTGTAATCTGTGGACTATCAGACTGTTGATGAAACACAGAAATTGCATCGGGATTGAATACAACAATCACCGTGCACACTTTACTCCATGGGAGTAATCTCTCAAACAGTATACGCTTTGATCGTTCCCTGGAAGACCAGTAGTAGTTTCCGATGCACATCTGGAGGCATTCTAAAATCTGTGGACTAACAGAGTGTTGATGAAACACAGAAATTGCATCGGGATTGAATACAACATTCACCATGCGCACTTTCCTCCATGGGAGTAATGTCCCAAACAGTCTACGCTTTGATCGTTCCGTGGAAGACCAGTAGTAGTTTCCGATGCACATCTGGAGGCATTCTGTATTCTGTGGACTATAAGAGTGTTGATGAAACACAGATATTGCATCGGGATTGAAGACAACAGTCACCATGCGCACTTTCCTCCATGGGACTAATTCTCAAACAGTCTACGCTTTGATCGTTCCCTGGAAGACCAGTACTAGTTTCCGATGCACATCTGGAGGCATTCTGTAATCTGTGGACTATCAGAGTGTTGATGAAACAAAGAAATTGCATCGGTATTGAATACAACAGTCAACATGCGCACTTTCCTCCATGGGAGTAATTCTCAAACTGTCTACGCTTTGATCGTTCCCTGGAAGTCCAGCAGTAGTTTCCGATGCACATCTGGAGGCATTCTGTAATCTGTGGACTATCAGACTGTTGATGAAACACAGAAATTGCATCGGGATTGAATACAACAATCACCGTGCACACTTTACTCCATGGGAGTAATCTCTCAAACAGTATACGCTTTGATCGTTCCCTGGAAGACCAGTTGTAGTTTCCGATGCACATCTGGAGGCATTCTAAAATCTGTGGACTAACAGAGTGTTGATGAAACACAGAAATTGCATCGGGATTGAATACAACATTCACCATGCGCACTTTCCTCCATGGGAGTAATGTCCCAAACAGTCTACGCTTTGATCGTTCCGTGGAAGACCAGTAGTAGTTTCCGATGCACATCTGGAAGCATTCTGTATTCTGTGGACTATAAGAGTGTTGATGAAACACAGATATTGCATCGGGATTGAATACAACAGTCACCATGCGCACTTTCCTCCATGGGACTAATTCTCAAACAGTCTACGCTTTGATCGTTCCCTGGAAGACCAGTACTAGTTTCCGATGCACATCTGGAGGCATTCTGTAATCTGTGGACTATCAGAGTGTTGATGAAACACAGAAATTGCATCGGTATTGAATACAACAGTCACCATGCGCACTTTCCTCCATGGGAGTAATTCTCAAACAGTCTACGCTTTGATCGTTCCCTGGAAGACCAGTAGTAGTTTCCGATGCACATCTGGAGGCATTCTAAAATCTGTGGACTAACTGAGTGTTGATGAAACACAGAAATTGCGTCGGGATTGAATACAACAGTCACCATGCGCACTTTCCTCAACGGGAGTAATGTCTCAAACAGTCTACTCTTTGATCGATCCGTGGAAGACAAGAAGTAGTTTCCGAAGCACATCTGGTGGCATCCAGTAATCTGTGGACTATCAGAGTGTTGATAAACACAGAAATTGCATCGGGATTGAATACAACAGTCATTATGCGCACTTTATCCACGGGAGTAATGTCTCAAACAGTATACGCTTAGATCGTTCACTGGATAACCAGTGGAAGTTTCCGATGCACATCTGGAGGCATTCTGTAATCTGTGGACGTTCAAAGTGTTGATGAAACACAGAAAATGCATCGGGATTGAATACAACAGTCACCATGCGCACCTTCCTGCATGGGAGTAATGTCTCAAACAGTCTACGCTTTGATCGTTCCCTGGCAGACCAGTAGTAGTTTGCGATGCACATCTGGAGGCATTCTGTAATCTGTGGACTATTAGAGAGTTGATGAAACACAGAAATTGTATCGGCATTGAATACAACAGTCACCATGCGCACTTTTCTCCATGGGAGTAATGTCTCAAACAGTCTACGCTATGATCGTTCCGTGGAAGAACTGTAATAGTTACCGATGCACATCTGGAGGCATTCTGTAATCTTTGGACTATAAGAGTGTTGATGAAACACAGATATTGCATCGGGATTGAATACAACTGTCACCTTGCGCACTTTCCTCCATGGGACTAATTCTCAAACAGTGTACGCTTTGATCGTTCCCTGGAAGATCAGTACTAGTTTCCGATGCACATCTGGAGGCATTCTGTAATCTGTGGACTATCAGAGTGTTGATGAAACACAGAAATTGCATCGGTATTGAATACAACAGTCACCATGCGCACTTTCCTCCATGGGAGTAATTCTCAAACAGTCTACGCTTTGATCGTTCCCTGGAAGACCAGTAGTAGTTTCCGATGCACATCTGGAGGCATTCTAAAATCTGTGGACTAACTGAGTGTTGATGAAACACAGAAATTGCGTCGGGATTGAATACAACAGTCACCATGCGCACTTTCCTCAACGGGAGTAATGTCTCAAACAGTCTACTCTTTGATCGATCCGTGGAAGACAAGAAGTAGTTTCCGAAGCACATCTGGTGGCATCCAGTAATCTGTGGACTATCAGAGTGTTGATAAACACAGAAATTGCATCGGGATTGAATACAACAGTCATTATGCGCACTTTATCCACGGGAGTAATGTCTCAAACAGTATACGCTTAGATCGTTCACTGGATAACCAGTGGAAGTTTCCGATGCACATCTGGAGGCATTCTGTAATCTGTGGACGTTCAAAGTGTTGATGAAACACAGAAAATGCATCGGGATTGAATACAACAGTCACCATGCGCACCTTCCTGCATGGGAGTAATGTCTCAAACAGTCTACGCTTTGATCGTTCCCTGGCAGACCAGTAGTAGTTTGCGATGCACATCTGGAGGCATTCTGTAATCTGTGGACTATTAGAGAGTTGATGAAACACAGAAATTGTATCGGCATTGAATACAACAGTCACCATGCGCACTTTTCTCCATGGGAGTAATGTCTCAAACAGTCTACGCTATGATCGTTCCGTGGAAGAACTGTAATAGTTACCGATGCACATCTGGAGGCATTCTGTAATCTTTGGACTATAAGAGTGTTGATGAAACACAGATATTGCATCGGGATTGAATACAACTGTCACCTTGCGCACTTTCCTCCATGGGACTAATTCTCAAACAGTGTACGCTTTGATCGTTCCCTGGAAGATCAGTACTAGTTTCCGATGCACATCTGGAGGCATTCTGTAATCTGTGGACTATCAGAGTGTTGATGAAACACAGAAATTGCATCGGTATTAAATACAACAGTCACCATGCGCACTTTCCTCCATGGGAGTGATTCTCAAGCAGTCTACGCTTTGATCGGTCCCTGGAAGACCAGTAGTAGTCACCGATGCACATCTGGAGGCATTCTGTAATCTGTGAACTATCAGAGTGTTGCTGAAACACAGAAAATGCATCGGGATTGAATACAACAGTCACCATGCGCACCTTCCTCCATGGGAGTAATGTCTCAAAGATTTTACGCTTTGATCGTTCCCTGCAAGACCATTAGCAGTTTCCGATGCACATCTGGAGGCATTCTGTAATCTGTGGAATATCAGAGTGTTGATGAAACACAGAAATTGATTCGGGATTGAATACAACATTCACCATGCCCACATTCCTCCGTGGGAGTAATGTCTCAAACAGTCTACGCTTTGATCGTTCCCTGGATGATCAGTAGCAGTTTTCGATGCACATCTGGATTCATTCTGTAATCTGTGGACTATCAGAGTGTTGATGAAACACAGAAATTGCATCAGGATTGAATACAACAGTCACCATGCGCACTTTCCACCATGGAACTAATTCTCAAACAGTCTACGATTTGATCGTTCTCTTTAAGACCAGTAGTAGTTTCCGATGCACATCTGGTGCCATTCTGTAATCTGTGGACAATCAGAGTGTTGATGAAACACAGAAATTGCGTCGGGATTGAGTACAACAGTCACCATGCGCACTTTCCTGAATGGCAGTAATGTCTCAAACAGTCTACGCTTTGATCGTTCCCTGGAAGACCAGTAGTAGTTTCTGATGCACATCTGGTGGCACTCTGTAATCTGTGGACTATCAGAGTGTTGATGAAACACTAAAATTGCAGCTCGATTGAATACAACATTCACCATGCGCACTTTCCTCCATGGGAGTAATGTCTCAAACAGTCTACGCTTTGACCGTTCCCTGGAAGATCAGTAGTAGTTCCCGATGCACATCTGGAAACATTCAGTAATCTGTGGACTATCAGTGTGTTGATGAAACACAGAAATTGCATCGGGATTGAATACAACAGTCACCATGCGAACTTTCCTCCATGGGAGTAATGTCTCAAACAGTGTACGCTATGATCGTTCCGTGGAAGAACTGTAATAGTTACCGATGCACATCTGGAGGCATTCTGTAATCTGTGGATTATCTGAGTGTTGATGAAACACAGAAATTGCATCGGGTTTGAATACAACAGTCACTATGCGCACTTTCCTCCATGTTAGTAATGCCTCAAACGGTCTAAGATTTGATCGTTCCCTGTAAGACCAGTGTTAGTTTCCGATGCACATCTATTAGCATTCAGTAATCTGTGGTCTATCAGAGTGTTGATGAAACACAGAAATTTCATCGGGATTAAATACAACAGTCACTATGCGCACTTTCCACCGTGCGAGTTATGTCTCTAACAGTCTACGCTTTGATCGTTCCCTGGAAGACCAGTAGTAGTTTCCGATGCACATCTGGATGCATTCTGTATTCTGTGGACTATCATAGTGTTGATGAAACACTAATAGTGCATCGGGATTGAATACAACAGTCACCATGCGCACTTTCCTCCATGGGAGTAATGTCTCAAACAGTCTACGCATTGATCGTTCCCTGGAAGTCCAGCAGTAGTTTCCGATGCACATCTGGAGGCATTCTGTAATCTGTGGACTATCAGACTGTTGATGAAACACAGAAATTGCATCGGGATTGAATACAACAATCACCGTGCACACTTTACTCCATGGGAGTAATCTCTCAAACAGTATACGCTTTGATCGTTCCCTGGAAGACCAGTAGTAGTTTCCGATGCACATCTGGAGGCATTCTAAAATCTGTGGACTAACAGAGTGTTGATGAAACACAGAAATTGCATCGGGATTGAATACAACATTCACCATGCGCACTTTCCTCCATGGGAGTAATGTCCCAAACAGTCTACGCTTTGATCGTTCCGTGGAAGACCAGTAGTAGTTTCCGATGCACATCTGGAGGCATTCTGTATTCTGTGGACTATAAGAGTGTTGATGAAACACAGATATTGCATCGGGATTGAAGACAACAGTCACCATGCGCACTTTCCTCCATGGGACTAATTCTCAAACAGTCTACGCTTTGATCGTTCCCTGGAAGACCAGTACTAGTTTCCGATGCACATCTGGAGGCATTCTGTAATCTGTGGACTATCAGAGTGTTGATGAAACAAAGAAATTGCATCGGTATTGAATACAACAGTCAACATGCGCACTTTCCTCCATGGGAGTAATTCTCAAACTGTCTACGCTTTGATCGTTCCCTGGAAGTCCAGCAGTAGTTTCCGATGCACATCTGGAGGCATTCTGTAATCTGTGGACTATCAGACTGTTGATGAAACACAGAAATTGCATCGGGATTGAATACAACAATCACCGTGCACACTTTACTCCATGGGAGTAATCTCTCAAACAGTATACGCTTTGATCGTTCCCTGGAAGACCAGTTGTAGTTTCCGATGCACATCTGGAGGCATTCTAAAATCTGTGGACTAACAGAGTGTTGATGAAACACAGAAATTGCATCGGGATTGAATACAACATTCACCATGCGCACTTTCCTCCATGGGAGTAATGTCCCAAACAGTCTACGCTTTGATCGTTCCGTGGAAGACCAGTAGTAGTTTCCGATGCACATCTGGAAGCATTCTGTATTCTGTGGACTATAAGAGTGTTGATGAAACACAGATATTGCATCGGGATTGAATACAACAGTCACCATGCGCACTTTCCTCCATGGGACTAATTCTCAAACAGTCTACGCTTTGATCGTTCCCTGGAAGACCAGTACTAGTTTCCGATGCACATCTGGAGGCATTCTGTAATCTGTGGACTATCAGAGTGTTGATGAAACACAGAAATTGCATCGGTATTGAATACAACAGTCACCATGCGCACTTTCCTCCATGGGAGTAATTCTCAAACAGTCTACGCTTTGATCGTTCCCTGGAAGACCAGTAGTAGTTTCCGATGCACATCTGGAGGCATTCTAAAATCTGTGGACTAACTGAGTGTTGATGAAACACAGAAATTGCGTCGGGATTGAATACAACAGTCACCATGCGCACTTTCCTCAACGGGAGTAATGTCTCAAACAGTCTACTCTTTGATCGATCCGTGGAAGACAAGAAGTAGTTTCCGAAGCACATCTGGTGGCATCCAGTAATCTGTGGACTATCAGAGTGTTGATAAACACAGAAATTGCATCGGGATTGAATACAACAGTCATTATGCGCACTTTATCCACGGGAGTAATGTCTCAAACAGTATACGCTTAGATCGTTCACTGGATAACCAGTGGAAGTTTCCGATGCACATCTGGAGGCATTCTGTAATCTGTGGACGTTCAAAGTGTTGATGAAACACAGAAAATGCATCGGGATTGAATACAACAGTCACCATGCGCACCTTCCTGCATGGGAGTAATGTCTCAAACAGTCTACGCTTTGATCGTTCCCTGGCAGACCAGTAGTAGTTTGCGATGCACATCTGGAGGCATTCTGTAATCTGTGGACTATTAGAGAGTTGATGAAACACAGAAATTGTATCGGCATTGAATACAACAGTCACCATGCGCACTTTTCTCCATGGGAGTAATGTCTCAAACAGTCTACGCTATGATCGTTCCGTGGAAGAACTGTAATAGTTACCGATGCACATCTGGAGGCATTCTGTAATCTTTGGACTATAAGAGTGTTGATGAAACACAGATATTGCATCGGGATTGAATACAACTGTCACCTTGCGCACTTTCCTCCATGGGACTAATTCTCAAACAGTGTACGCTTTGATCGTTCCCTGGAAGATCAGTACTAGTTTCCGATGCACATCTGGAGGCATTCTGTAATCTGTGGACTATCAGAGTGTTGATGAAACACAGAAATTGCATCGGTATTAAATACAACAGTCACCATGCGCACTTTCCTCCATGGGAGTGATTCTCAAGCAGTCTACGCTTTGATCGGTCCCTGGAAGACCAGTAGTAGTCACCGATGCACATCTGGAGGCATTCTGTAATCTGTGAACTATCAGAGTGTTGCTGAAACACAGAAAATGCATCGGGATTGAATACAACAGTCACCATGCGCACCTTCCTCCATGGGAGTAATGTCTCAAAGATTTTACGCTTTGATCGTTCCCTGCAAGACCATTAGCAGTTTCCGATGCACATCTGGAGGCATTCTGTAATCTGTGGAATATCAGAGTGTTGATGAAACACAGAAATTGATTCGGGATTGAATACAACATTCACCATGCCCACATTCCTCCGTGGGAGTAATGTCTCAAACAGTCTACGCTTTGATCGTTCCCTGGATGATCAGTAGCAGTTTTCGATGCACATCTGGATTCATTCTGTAATCTGTGGACTATCAGAGTGTTGATGAAACACAGAAATTGCATCAGGATTGAATACAACAGTCACCATGCGCACTTTCCACCATGGAACTAATTCTCAAACAGTCTACGATTTGATCGTTCTCTTTAAGACCAGTAGTAGTTTCCGATGCACATCTGGTGCCATTCTGTAATCTGTGGACAATCAGAGTGTTGATGAAACACAGAAATTGCGTCGGGATTGAGTACAACAGTCACCATGCGCACTTTCCTGAATGGCAGTAATGTCTCAAACAGTCTACGCTTTGATCGTTCCCTGGAAGACCAGTAGTAGTTTCTGATGCACATCTGGTGGCACTCTGTAATCTGTGGACTATCAGAGTGTTGATGAAACACTAAAATTGCAGCTCGATTGAATACAACATTCACCATGCGCACTTTCCTCCATGGGAGTAATGTCTCAAACAGTCTACGCTTTGACCGTTCCCTGGAAGATCAGTAGTAGTTCCCGATGCACATCTGGAAACATTCAGTAATCTGTGGACTATCAGTGTGTTGATGAAACACAGAAATTGCATCGGGATTGAATACAACAGTCACCATGCGAACTTTCCTCCATGGGAGTAATGTCTCAAACAGTCTACGCTTTGCTCGTTCCATGGAAGTACAGTAGTAGTTTCGGATCCATATCTGGAGGCATTCTGCAATCTGTGGACTATCAGACTGTTGATGCAACACAGAAATTGCATCGGGATTGAATACAACAGTCAGCGTGCACACTTTTCTCCATGGGAGTATTCTCTCAAAAAGTCTACGCATTGATCGTTCCCTGTAAGCTCAGTATTAGTTTCCGATGCACATCTGGAGGCATTCTGAAATCTGTGGACTAACTGAGTGTTGCTGAAACACAGAAATTGTATTGGGATTGAATACAACAGTCACAATGCGTACTTTCCTCCATGGGAGTAATGTCTCAAACAGTCTACGCTTTGATCGTTCCCTGGAAGACCAGTAGTAGTTTGCGATGCACATCTGGAGGCATTCTGTAAACTGTGGACTATTAGAGTGTTGATGAAACACAGAAATTGCATCGGCATTGAATACAACAGTCACCATGCGCACTTTCCTCCATGGGAGTAATGTCTCAAACAGTGTACGCTATGATCGTTCCGTGGAAGAACTGTAATAGTTACCGATGCACATCTGGATTCATTCTGTAATCTGTGGATTATCTGAGTGTTGATGAAACACAGAAATTGCATCGGGTTTGAATACAACAGTCACTATGCGCACTTTCCTCCATGTTAGTAATGCCTCAAACGGTCTAAGATTTGATCGTTCCCTGTAAGACCAGTGTTAGTTTCCGATGCACATCTATTAGCATTCAGTAATCTGTGGTCTATCAGAGTGTTGATGAAACACAGAAATTTCATCGGGATTAAATACAACAGTCACTATGCGCACTTTCCACCGTGCGAGTTATGTCTCTAACAGTCTACGCTTTGATCGTTCCCTGGAAGACCAGTAGTAGTTTCCGATGCACATCTGGATGCATTCTGTATTCTGTGGACTATCATAGTGTTGATGAAACACTAATAGTGCATCGGGATTGAATACAACAGTCACCATGCGCACTTTCCTCCATGGGAGTAATGTCTCAAACAGTCTACGCATTGATCGTTCCCTGGAAGTCCAGCAGTAGTTTCCGATGCACATCTGGAGGCATTCTGTAATCTGTGGACTATCAGACTGTTGATGAAACACAGAAATTGCATCGGGATTGAATACAACAATCACCGTGCACACTTTACTCCATGGGAGTAATCTCTCAAACAGTATACGCTTTGATCGTTCCCTGGAAGACCAGTAGTAGTTTCCGATGCACATCTGGAGGCATTCTAAAATCTGTGGACTAACAGAGTGTTGATGAAACACAGAAATTGCATCGGGATTGAATACAACATTCACCATGCGCACTTTCCTCCATGGGAGTAATGTCCCAAACAGTCTACGCTTTGATCGTTCCGTGGAAGACCAGTAGTAGTTTCCGATGCACATCTGGAGGCATTCTGTATTCTGTGGACTATAAGAGTGTTGATGAAACACAGATATTGCATCGGGATTGAAGACAACAGTCACCATGCGCACTTTCCTCCATGGGACTAATTCTCAAACAGTCTACGCTTTGATCGTTCCCTGGAAGACCAGTACTAGTTTCCGATGCACATCTGGAGGCATTCTGTAATCTGTGGACTATCAGAGTGTTGATGAAACAAAGAAATTGCATCGGTATTGAGTACAACAGTCAACATGCGCACTTTCCTCCATGGGAGTAATTCTCAAACTGTCTACGCTTTGATCGTTCCCTGGAAGTCCAGCAGTAGTTTCCGATGCACATCTGGAGGCATTCTGTAATCTGTGGACTATCAGACTGTTGATGAAACACAGAAATTGCATCGGGATTGAATACAACAATCACCGTGCACACTTTACTCCATGGGAGTAATCTCTCAAACAGTATACGCTTTGATCGTTCCCTGGAAGACCAGTTGTAGTTTCCGATGCACATCTGGAGGCATTCTAAAATCTGTGGACTAACAGAGTGTTGATGAAACACAGAAATTGCATCGGGATTGAATACAACATTCACCATGCGCACTTTCCTCCATGGGAGTAATGTCCCAAACAGTCTACGCTTTGATCGTTCCGTGTAAGACCAGTAGTAGTTTCCGATGCACATCTGGAGGCATTCTGTATTCTGTGGACTATAAGAGTGTTGATGAAACACAGATATTGCATCGGGATTGAATACAACAGTCACCATGCGCACTTTCCTCCATGGGACTAATTCTCAAACAGTCTACGCTTTGATCGTTCCCTGGAAGACCAGTACTAGTTTCCGATGCACATCTGGAGGCATTCTGTAATCTGTGGACTATCAGAGTGTTGATGAAACACAGAAATTGCATCGGTATTGAATACAACAGTCACCATGCGCACTTTCCTCCATGGGAGTAATTCTCAAACAGTCTACGCTTTGATCGTTCCCTGGAAGACCAGTAGTAGTTTCCGATGCACATCTGGAGGCATTCTAAAATCTGTGGACTAACTGAGTGTTGATGAAACACAGAAATTGCGTCGGGATTGAATACAACAGTCACCATGCGCACTTTCCTCAACGGGAGTAATGTCTCAAACAGTCTACTCTTTGATCGATCCGTGGAAGACAAGAAGTAGTTTCCGAAGCACATCTGGTGGCATCCAGTAATCTGTGGACTATCAGAGTGTTGATAAACACAGAAATTGCATCGGGATTGAATACAACAGTCATTATGCGCACTTTATCCACGGGAGTAATGTCTCAAACAGTATACGCTTAGATCGTTCACTGGATAACCAGTGGAAGTTTCCGATGCACATCTGGAGGCATTCTGTAATCTGTGGACGTTCAAAGTGTTGATGAAACACAGAAAATGCATCGGGATTGAATACAACAGTCACCATGCGCACCTTCCTGCATGGGAGTAATGTCTCAAAGAGTCTACGCTTTGATCGTTCCCTGGAAGACCAGTAGTAGTTTGCGATGCACATCTGGAGGCATTCTGTAATCTGTGGACTATTAGAGAGTTGATGAAACACAGAAATTGTATCGGCATTGAATACAACAGTCACCATGCGCACTTTTCTCCATGGGAGTAATGTCTCAAACAGTCTACGCTATGATCGTTCCGTGGAAGAACTGTAATAGTTACCGATGCACATCTGGAGGCATTCTGTAATCTTTGGACTATAAGAGTGTTGATGAAACACAGATATTGCATCGGGATTGAATACAACTGTCACCTTGCGCACTTTCCTCCATGGGACTAATTCTCAAACAGTGTACGCTTTGATCGTTCCCTGGAAGATCAGTACTAGTTTCCGATGCACATCTGGAGGCATTCTGTAATCTGTGGACTATCAGAGTGTTGATGAAACACAGAAATTGCATCGGTATTAAATACAACAGTCACCATGCGCACTTTCCTCCATGGGAGTGATTCTCAAGCAGTCTACGCTTTGATCGGTCCCTGGAAGACCAGTAGTAGTCACCGATGCACATCTGGAGGCATTCTGTAATCTGTGAACTATCAGAGTGTTGCTGAAACACAGAAAATGCATCGGGATTGAATACAACAGTCACCATGCGCACCTTCCTCCATGGGAGTAATGTCTCAAAGATTTTACGCTTTGATCGTTCCCTGCAAGACCATTAGCAGTTTCCGATGCACATCTGGAGGCATTCTGTAATCTGTGGAATATCAGAGTGTTGATGAAACACAGAAATTGATTCGGGATTGAATACAACATTCACCATGCCCACATTCCTCCGTGGGAGTAATGTCTCAAACAGTCTACGCTTTGATCGTTCCCTGGATGATCAGTAGCAGTTTTCGATGCACATCTGGATTCATTCTGTAATCTGTGGACTATCAGAGTGTTGATGAAACACAGAAATTGCATCAGGATTGAATACAACAGTCACCATGCGCACTTTCCACCATGGAACTAATTCTCAAACAGTCTACGATTTGATCGTTCTCTTTAAGACCAGTAGTAGTTTCCGATGCACATCTGGTGCCATTCTGTAATCTGTGGACAATCAGAGTGTTGATGAAACACAGAAATTGCGTCGGGATTGAGTACAACAGTCACCATGCGCACTTTCCTGAATGGCAGTAATGTCTCAAACAGTCTACGCTTTGATCGTTCCCTGGAAGACCAGTAGTAGTTTCTGATGCACATCTGGTGGCACTCTGTAATCTGTGGACTATCAGAGTGTTGATGAAACACTAAAATTGCAGCTCGATTGAATACAACATTCACCATGCGCACTTTCCTCCATGGGAGTAATGTCTCAAACAGTCTACGCTTTGACCGTTCCCTGGAAGATCAGTAGTAGTTCCCGATGCACATCTGGAAACATTCAGTAATCTGTGGACTATCAGTGTGTTGATGAAACACAGAAATTGCATCGGGATTGAATACAACAGTCACCATGCGAACTTCCCTCCATGGGAGTAATGTCTCAAACAGTCTACGCTTTGCTCGTTCCATGGAAGTACAGTAGTAGTTTCGGATCCACATCTGGAGGCATTCTGCAATCTGTGGACTATCAGACTGTTGATGCAACACAGAAATTGCATCGGGATTGAATACAACAGTCAGCGTGCACACTTTTCTCCATGGGAGTATTCTCTCAAAAAGTCTACGCATTGATCGTTCCCTGTAAGCTCAGTATTAGTTTCCGATGCACATCTGGAGGCATTCTGAAATCTGTGGACTAACTGAGTGTTGCTGAAACACAGAAATTGTATTGGGATTGAATACAACAGTCACAATGCGTACTTTCCTCCATGGGAGTAATGTCTCAAACAGTCTACGCTTTGATCGTTCCCTGGAAGACCAGTAGTAGTTTGCGATGCACATCTGGAGGCATTCTGTAAACTGTGGACTATTAGAGTGTTGATGAAACACAGAAATTGCATCGGCATTGAATACAACAGTCACCATGCGCACTTTCCTCCATGGGAGTAATGTCTCAAACAGTGTACGCTATGATCGTTCCGTGGAAGAACTGTAATAGTTACCGATGCACATCTGGATTCATTCTGTAATCTGTGGATTATCTGAGTGTTGATGAAACACAGAAATTGCATCGGGTTTGAATACAACAGTCACTATGCGCACTTTCCTCCATGTTAGTAATGCCTCAAACGGTCTAAGATTTGATCGTTCCCTGTAAGACCAGTGTTAGTTTCCGATGCACATCTATTAGCATTCAGTAATCTGTGGTCTATCAGAGTGTTGATGAAACACAGAAATTTCATCGGGATTAAATACAACAGTCACTATGCGCACTTTCCACCGTGCGAGTTATGTCTCTAACAGTCTACGCTTTGATCGTTCCCTGGAAGACCAGTAGTAGTTTCCGATGCACATCTGGATGCATTCTGTATTCTGTGGACTATCATAGTGTTGATGAAACACTAATAGTGCATCGGGATTGAATACAACAGTCACCATGCGCACTTTCCTCCATGGGAGTAATGTCTCAAACAGTCTACGCATTGATCGTTCCCTGGAAGTCCAGCAGTAGTTTCCGATGCACATCTGGAGGCATTCTGTAATCTGTGGACTATCAGACTGTTGATGAAACACAGAAATTGCATCGGGATTGAATACAACAATCACCGTGCACACTTTACTCCATGGGAGTAATCTCTCAAACAGTATACGCTTTGATCGTTCCCTGGAAGACCAGTAGTAGTTTCCGATGCACATCTGGAGGCATTCTAAAATCTGTGGACTAACAGAGTGTTGATGAAACACAGAAATTGCATCGGGATTGAATACAACATTCACCATGCGCACTTTCCTCCATGGGAGTAATGTCCCAAACAGTCTACGCTTTGATCGTTCCGTGGAAGACCAGTAGTAGTTTCCGATGCACATCTGGAGGCATTCTGTATTCTGTGGACTATAAGAGTGTTGATGAAACACAGATATTGCATCGGGATTGAAGACAACAGTCACCATGCGCACTTTCCTCCATGGGACTAATTCTCAAACAGTCTACGCTTTGATCGTTCCCTGGAAGACCAGTACTAGTTTCCGATGCACATCTGGAGGCATTCTGTAATCTGTGGACTATCAGAGTGTTGATGAAACAAAGAAATTGCATCGGTATTGAATACAACAGTCAACATGCGCACTTTCCTCCATGGGAGTAATTCTCAAACTGTCTACGCTTTGATCGTTCCCTGGAAGTCCAGCAGTAGTTTCCGATGCACATCTGGAGGCATTCTGTAATCTGTGGACTATCAGACTGTTGATGAAACACAGAAATTGCATCGGGATTGAATACAACAATCACCGTGCACACTTTACTCCATGGGAGTAATCTCTCAAACAGTATACGCTTTGATCGTTCCCTGGAAGACCAGTTGTAGTTTCCGATGCACATCTGGAGGCATTCTAAAATCTGTGGACTAACAGAGTGTTGATGAAACACAGAAATTGCATCGGGATTGAATACAACATTCACCATGCGCACTTTCCTCCATGGGAGTAATGTCCCAAACAGTCTACGCTTTGATCGTTCCGTGTAAGACCAGTTGTAGTTTCCGATGCACATCTGGAGGCATTCTGTATTCTGTGGACTATAAGAGTGTTGATGAAACACAGATATTGCATCGGGATTGAGTACAACAGTCACCATGCGCACTTTCCTCCATGGGACTAATTCTCAAACAGTCTACGCTTTGATCGTTCCCTGGAAGACCAGTACTAGTTTCCGATGCACATCTGGAGGCATTCTGTAATCTGTGGACTATCAGAGTGTTGATGAAACACAGAAATTGCATCGGTATTGAATACAACAGTCACCATGCGCACTTTCCTCCATGGGAGTAATTCTCAAACAGTCTACGCTTTGATCGTTCCCTGGAAGACCAGTAGTAGTTTCCGATGCACATCTGGAGGCATTCTAAAATCTGTGGACTAACTGAGTGTTGATGAAACACAGAAATTGCGTCGGGATTGAATACAACAGTCACCATGCGCACTTTCCTCAACGGGAGTAATGTCTCAAACAGTCTACTCTTTGATCGATCCGTGGAAGACAAGAAGTAGTTTCCGAAGCACATCTGGTGGCATCCAGTAATCTGTGGACTATCAGAGTGTTGATAAACACAGAAATTGCATCGGGATTGAATACAACAGTCATTATGCGCACTTTATCCACGGGAGTAATGTCTCAAACAGTATACGCTTAGATCGTTCACTGGATAACCAGTGGAAGTTTCCGATGCACATCTGGAGGCATTCTGTAATCTGTGGACGTTCAAAGTGTTGATGAAACACAGAAAATGCATCGGGATTGAATACAACAGTCACCATGCGCACCTTCCTGCATGGGAGTAATGTCTCAAAGAGTCTACGCTTTGATCGTTCCCTGGAAGACCAGTAGTAGTTTGCGATGCACATCTGGAGGCATTCTGTAATCTGTGGACTATTAGAGAGTTGATGAAACACAGAAATTGTATCGGCATTGAATACAACAGTCACCATGCGCACTTTTCTCCATGGGAGTCATGTCTCAAACAGTCTACGCTATGATCGTTTCGTGGAAGAACTGTAATAGTTACCGATGCACATCTGGAGGCATTCTGTAATCTTTGGACTATAAGAGTGTTGATGAAACACAGATATTGCATCGGGATTGAATACAACTGTCACCTTGCGCACTTTCCTCCATGGGACTAATTCTCAAACAGTGTACGCTTTGATCGTTCCCTGGAAGATCAGTACTAGTTTCCGATGCACATCTGGAGGCATTCTGTAATCTGTGGACTATCAGAGTGTTGATGAAACACAGAAATTGCATCGGTATTGAATACAACAGGCACCATGCGCCCTTTCCTCCATGGGAGTAATTCTCAAACTGTCTACGCTTTGATCGTTCCCTGGAAGATCAGTAGTAGTTTCCGATGCACATCTGGAGGCATTCTTTAATCTGTGGACTATCCGAGTGTTGATGAAACACAGAAATTGCGTCGGGATTGAATACAACAGTCACCATGCGCACTTTCCTCCATGGGAGTTATTGTCAAACAGTCTACGCTTTGATCGTTCCCTGGAAGACCAGTTGTAGTTTCCGATGCACATCTGGTGGCATTCTGTAATCTGTGAACTATCAGAGAGTTGATGAAACACAAAAGTGCGTCGGGATTGAATAAAACAGTCACCATGCGCACTTTCCTCAACGGGAGTAATCTCTCAAACAGTCTACTCTTTGATCGATCCGTGTAAGACAAGTAGTAGTTTCCGAAGCACATCTGGTGGCATCCAGTAATCTGTGGACTATCAGAGTGTTGATGAAACACAGAAATTGCATCGGGATTGAATACAACAGTCATTATGCGCACTTTATCCACGGGAGTAATGTCTCAAACAGTCTACGCTTTGATCGTTCCCTGGAGGACCAGTAGTAGTTTCCGATGAACATCTATTGGCATTCTGTAATCTGTGGACTATCACAGTGTTGATGAAACACAGAAATTTCATCGGGATTGAATACAACAGTCACAACGCGCACTTTCCTCCACGGGAGTAATGTCTCAAACAGTATACGCTTAGATTTGTCCCTGGATAACCAGTGGAAGTTTCCGATGCACATCTGGAGGCATTCTGTAATCTGTGGACGTTCAAAGTGTTGATGAAACACAGAAAATGCATCGGGATTGAATACAACAGTCACCATGCGCACTTTCCTCCATGGGAGTAATGTCTCAAACAGACTACGCATTGATCGTTCCATGGGTCCAGCAGTAGTTTCCGATGCACATCTGGAGGCATTCTGTAATCTGTGGACTATCAGACTGTTGATGAAACACAGAAATTGTATCGGGATTGAATACAACAATCACCGTGCACACTTTCCTCCATGGGAGTAATCTCTCAAACGGTATACGCTTTGATCGTTCCCTGGAAGACCAGTAGTATTATTCGATGCACATCTGGTGGCATTCTGTAATCTGTCGACTATCAGAGAGTTGATGAAACACAAAAGTGCATCGGGATTGAATAAAACAGTCACCATGCGCACTTTCCTCAACGGGAGTAATGTCTCAAACAGTCTACTCTTTGATCGATCCGTGGAAGACAAGTAGTAGTTCCCGAAGCACATCTGGTGGCATCCAGTAATCTATGGACTATCAGAGTGTTGATGAAACACAGAAATTGCATCGGGATTGAATACAACAGTCATTTTGCGCACTTTATCCACGGGAGTAATGTCTCAAACAGTCTACGCTTTGATCGTTCCCTGGAGGACCAGTAGTAGTTTCCGATGCACGTCTGGTAATATTCTGTAATTTGTGGACTATCAGAGTGATGATGAAACACAGAAATTCCATTGGGGTGAATACAACAGTCACCATGCGCACTTTCCTCCAAGGGAGTAATGTCCGAAACAGTCTACGCTTTGATCGTTCCCTTTAAGACCAGTTGTAGTTTCCGATGAACATCTATTGGCATTCTGTGATCTGTGGACTATCACAGTGTTGATGAAACACAGAAATTTCATCGGGATTGAATACAACAGTCACAACGCGCACTTTCCTCCACGGGAGTAATGTCTCAAACAGTATACGCTTAGATTTATCCCTGGATAACCAGTGGAAGTTTCCGATGCACATCTGGAGGCATTCTGTAATCTGTGGAGTATCAGAGTGTTGATGAAACAAACAAATTGCATCGGGATTGACTGCAACAGTCACCATGGGCACTTACCTCCATGGGAGTAATGTCTCAAACAGTCTACGCTATGATCGTTCCGTGGAAGAACTGTAATAGTTACCGATGCACATCTGGAGACATTCTGTAATCTGTGCACTATCAGAGTGTTGATGAAACACAGAAATTGCAACGGGATTGAATACAACAGTCACCATGCGCACTTTCCTCAGTGGGAGTAATGTCTCAAACAGTCTACGCTTTGATCATTCCCTGGAAGGCCAGTAGTAGTTTCCGATGCATATCTGGAGGCATTCTGTAATCTGTGGATTATCTGAGTGTTGATGAAACACACAAATTGCATCGGGATTGTATGCAACAGTCACCATGAGCACTTTCCACCATGCGAGTTATGTCTCTAACAGTCTACGCTTTGATCGTTCCCTAGAAGACCAGTAGTAGTTTCCGATGCACATCTGGAGGCATTCTGTTATCTGTGGACTATCAGAGTGTTGATGAAACACTAATATTGCGTCGGGATTGAATACAACAGTCACCATGCGCACTTTCCTCCATGGGAGTAATGTCTCAAACAGTCTACGCATTGATCGTTCCGTGGAAGAACTGTAATAGTTACCGATGCACATCTGGAGACATTCTGTAATCTGTGCACTATCAGAGTGTTGATGAAACACAGAAATTGCAACGGGATTGAATACAACAGTCACCATGCGCACTTTCCTCAGTGGGAGTAATGTCTCAAACAGTCTACGCATTGATCGTTCCCTCGAAGTCCAGCAGTAGTTTCCGATGCACATCTGGAGGCATTCTGTAATCTGTGGACTATCAGACTGTTGATGAAACACAGAAATTGTATCGGGATTGAATACAACAATCACCGTGCACACTTTCCGCCATGGGAGTAATCTCTCAAACAGTATACGCTTTGATCGTTCCCTGGAAGACCAGTAGTAGTTTCCGATGCACATCTGGAGGCATTCTGTAATCTGTGGACTATCAGAGTGTTGATGAAACACAGAAATTGCATCGGTGTTGAATACAACAGTCACCATGCGCACTTTCCTCCATGGGAGTAATTCTCAAACAGTCTACGCTTTGATCGTTCCCTGGAAGACCAGTAGTAGTTTCCGATGCACATCTGGAGGCATTCTAAAATCTGTGGACTAACTGAGTGTTGATGAAACACAGAAATTGGATGGGGATTGAATACAACAGTCACCATGCGCCCTTTCCTCCATGGGAGTAATGTTTCAAACAGTCTACGCCTTGATCGGTCCGTGGAAGACCAGTAGTAGTTTCCGATGAACATCTGGAAGCATTCTGTAATGTGTGGACTATAAGAGTGTTGATGAAACACAGATATTGCATCGGGATTGAATACAACAGTCACCATGCGCACTTTCCTCCATGGGAGTAATGTCTCAAATCGTCTACGCTTTGATCGTTCCCTTTAAGACCAGTAGTAGTTTCCGATGCACATCTATTGGTATTCTGTAATCTGTGGAGTATCGGAGTGTTGATGAGACACACAAATTGCATCGGGATTGAATGCAACAGTCACCATGAGTACTTTCCTCCATGGGAGTAATGTCTCAAACAGTCTACGCTTTGATCGTTCCCTGGAAGAACAGTAGTGGTTACCGATGCACATCTGGAGGCATTCTGTAATCTGTGGACTATCAGAGTGTTCATGAAACACAGAAATTGCATCAGGATTGAATACAACAGTCACCATGCGCACTTTCCTCCATGAGAGTAAAGTCTCTAACAGTTTACGCTTTGATCATTCCCTGGAAGACCAGTGGTAGTTTCCGATGCATATCTGGAGGCATTCTGTAATCTGTGGATTATCTGAGAGTTGATGAAACACAGAATTAGCATCGGTATTGAATACAACAGTCACCATCCGCACTTTCCTCCATGTTAGTAATGTCTCAAACGGTCTACGCTTTGATCGTTCCCTGTAAGACCAGTGTTAGTTTCCGATGCACATCTGGAGGCATTCTGTAATCTGTGGACTATCAGAGTGTTGATGAAACACAGAAATTTCATCGGGATTAAATACAACAGTCACTATGCGCACTGTCCTCCATGCGAGTAATGTCTCTAACAGTCCACGCTTTGATCACTCCCTGGAAGACCAGTAGTAGTTTCCGATGCATATCTGGAGGCATTCTGTAATCTGTGGACCATCAGAGTGTTGATGAAACACTAAAATCGCATCGGGAGTGAATACAACAGTCACCATGCGAACTTTCCTCCATGGGAGTAATGCCTCAAACAGTCTACGCTTTGATCGTTCCTTGGAAGTCCAGTAGTAGTTTCCGATGCACATCTGGAGGCATTCTGTAATCTGCGGACTATCAGACTGTTGATGAAACACAGAAATTGCATCGGGATTAAATACAACAGTCACTGTGCACACTTTCCTCCATGTTAGTAATGTCTCAAACGGTCTACGCTTTGATCGTTCCCTGTAAGACCAGTGTTAGTTTCCGATGCACATCTGGAGGCATTCTGTAATCTGTGGACTATCAGAGTATTGATGAAACACAGAAATTTCATCGGGATTAAATACAACAGTCACTATGCGCACTGTCCTCCATGCGAGTAATGTCTCTAACAGTCCACGCTTTGATCACTCCCTGGAAGACCAGTAGTAGTTTTTCTGATGCATATCTGGAGGCATTCTGTAATCTGTGGACTATCACAGTGTTGATGAAACACAGAAATTGCATCGGGATTGAATACACAAGTCACAACGCGCACTTTCCTCCATGGGAGTAATGTCTCAAACAGTGTACGATTTGATCGTTCCCTGGAGGACCAGTGGAAGTTTCCGATGCACATCTGGAAACATTCTGTAGTCTGTGGACCTTCCAAGTGTTGATGAAACACAGAAATTGTATCGGGATTGAATACAACAGTCACCATGCGCACTTTCCTTCATGATAGTAATGTCTCAAACAGTCTACGCTTTGATCGTTCCCTGGAAGAACAGTGGTAGTGTCCGATGCACATCTGGATTCATTCTGTAATCTGTGGACTATCAGAGTGTTGATGAAACACAGAAATTGCATCGGGATTAAATACAACAGTCACCATGCGCACTTTCTTCCATGCGAGTAATGCCTCTAACAGTCTACGCTTTAATCGTTCCCTGGAGGACCAGTAGTAGTTTCCGATGCACATTTGGAGGCATTCTGTAATCTGTGGAGTGTCAGAGTGTTGATGAAACACAGAAATTGCATCGGGATTGAATACAACAGTCGCCGTGCACACATTTCTCCATGGGACTAATCTCTGAAACGGTCTACGCTTTGATCGTTCCCTTTAAGACCAGTAGTAGTTTCCGATGCACATCTGGAGGCATTCTGTAATCTGTGGATTATCTGAGTGTTGATGAAACACAGAAATTGCATCGGGTTTGAATACAACAGTCACTATGCGCACTTTCCTCCATGATAGTAACGCCTCAAACGGTCTACGATTTGATCGTTCCCTGTAAGACCAGTGTTAGTTTCCGATGCACATCTATTAGCATTCAGTAATCTGTGGTCTATCAGAGTGTTGATGAAACACAGAAATTGGATGGGGACTGAATGCAACATTCACCATGCGCACTTTCCTCAACGGGAGTAGTGTCTCAAACAGTCTACTCTTTGACCGATCCGTGGAAGACAAGTAGTAGTTTCCGAAGCACATCTGGTGGCATCCAGTAATCTGTGGACTATCAGAGTGTTGATGAAACACAGAAATTGCATCGGGATTGAATACAACATTCATTATGCGCACTTTATCCACGGGAGTAATGTCTCAAACAGTCTACGCTTTGATCGTTCCCTGGAGGACCAGTAGTAGTTTCCGATGCACGTCTGGTAATATTCTGTAATTTGTGGACTATCAGAGTGATGATGAAACACAGAAATTCCATCGGGGTGAATACAACAGTCACCATGCGCACTTTCTTCCACGGGAGTAATGTCCCAAACAGTCTACGCTTTGATCGTTCCCTTTAAGACCAGTTGTAGTTTCCGATGAACATCTATTGGCATTCTGTAATCTGTGGACTATCACAGTGTTGATGAAACACAGAAATTTCATCGGGATTAAATACACAAGTCACCATGCGCACTTTCCTCCATGGGAGTAATGTCTCAAACCGTCTACGCTTTGATCGTTCCCTTTAAGACCAGTAGTAGTTTCCGATGCACATCTATTGGCATTCTGTAATCTGTGGAGTATCAGAGTGTTGATGAGACACACAAATTGCATCGGGATTGAATGCAACAGTCACCATGAGTACTTTCCTCCATGGGAGTAATGTCTCAAACAGTCTACGCTTTGATCGTTCCCTGGAAGAACAGTAGTGGTTACCGATGCACATCTGGAGGCATTCTGTAATCTGTGGACTATCAGAGTGTTGATGAAACACTAAAATCGCATCGGGAGTGAATACAACAGTCACCATGCGAACTTTCCTCCATGGGAGTAATGCCTCAAACAGTCTACGCTTTGATCGTTCCTTGGAAGTCCAGTAGTAGTTTCCGATGCACATCTGGAGGCATTCTGTAATCTGCGGACTATCAGACTGTTGATGAAACACAGAAATTGCATCGGGATTAAATACAACAGTCACTGTGCATACTTTTCTCCATGGGAGTAATGTCTCAAACAGTCTACGTTTTGATCGGTCACTGGAAGAACAGTAATAGTTACCGATGCACATCTGGAAGCATTCTGTAATCTTTGGACTATCAGAGTGTTGATGAAACACAGAAATTGCATCGGGATTGAATACACAAGTCACCATGCGCACTTTCCTCCATGGGAGTAATGTCTCAAACCGTCTACGCTTTGATCGTTCCCTTTAAGACCAGTAGTAGTTTCCGATGCACATCTATTGGCATTCTGTAATCTGTGGACTATCAGAGTGTCGATTAAACACAGAAATTGTATCGGGATTGAATACAAGAGTCACAACGCGCACTTTCCTCCATGGGAGTAATGTCTCAAACAGTGTACGATTTGATCGTTCCCTGGAGGACCAGTGGAAGTTTCCGATGCACATCTGGAGGCATTCTGTAGTCTGTGGACCTTCTAAGTGTTGATGAAACACAGAAATTGTATCGGGATTGAATACAACAGTCACCATGCGCACTTTCCTTCATGTTAGTAATGTCTCAAACAGTCTACGCTTTGATCGTTCCCTGGAAGAACAGTGGTAGTGTCCGATGCACATCTGGATTCATTCTGTAATCTGTGGACTATCAGAGTGTTGATGAAACACAGAAATTGCATCGGGATTAAATACAACAGTCACCATGCGCACTTTCCTCCATGCGAGTAATGCCTCTAACAGTCTACGCTTTAATCGTTCCCTGGAGGACCAGTAGTAGTTTCCGATGCACATCTGGAGGCATTCTGTAATCTGTGGAGTGTCAGAGTGTTGATGAAACACAGAAATTGCATCGGGATTGAATACAACAGTCACCGTGCACACATTTCTCCATGGGAGTAATCTCTGAAACGGTCTACGCTTTGATCGTTCCCTTTAAGACCAGTAGTAGTTTCCGATGCACATCTGGAGGCATTCTGTAATCTGTGGATTATCTGAGTGTTGATGAAACACAGAAATTGCATCGGGTTTGAATACAACAGTCACTATGCGCACTTTCCTCCATGATAGTAATGCCTCAAACGGTCTACGATTTGATCGTTCCCTGTAAGACCAGTGTTAGTTTCCGATGCACATCTATTAGCATTCAGTAATCTGTGGTCTATCAGAGTGTTGATGAAACACAGAAATTTCATTGGGATTAAATACAACCGTCACTATGCGCACTTTCCACCGTGCGGGTTATGTCTCTAACAGTCTACGCTTTGATCGTTCCCTGGAAGACCAGTAGTAGTTTCCGATGCACATCTGGAGGCATTCTGTATTCTGTGGACTATCAGAGTGTTGATGAAACACTAATAGTGCATCGGGATTGAATACAACAGTCACCATGCGCACTTTCCTCCATGGGAGTAATGTCTCAAACAGTCTACGCTTTGATCGGTCCGTGGAAGACCAGTAGTAGTTTCCGATGAACATCTGGAAGCATTCTGTAATGTGTGGACTATAAGAGTGTTGATGAAACACAGATATTGCATCGGGATTGAATACAACAGTCACCATGCGCACTTTCCTCCATGGGAGTAATTCTCAAACAGTCTACGCTTTGATCGTTCCCTGGAAGATCAGTAGTAGTTTCCGATGCACATCTGGAGGCATTCTTTAATCTGTGGACTATCAGAGTGTTGATGAAACACAGAAATTGCGTCGGGATTGAATACAACAGTCACCATGCGCACTTTACTCCATGGGAGTTATTGTCAAACAGTCTACGCTTTGATCGTTCCCTGGAAGACCAGTAGTAGTTTCCGAAGCACATCTGGAGGCATTCTAAAATCTGTGGACTAACTGAGTGTTGATGAAACACAGAAATTGGATGGGGACTGAATGCAACAGTCACCATGCGCACTTTCCTCAACGGGAGTAGTGTCTCAAACAGTCTACTCTTTGATCGATCCGTGGAAGACAAGTAGTAGTTTCCGAAGCACATCTGGTGGCATCCAGTAATCTGTGGACTATCAGAGTGTTGATGAAACACAGAAATTGCATCGGGATTGAATACAACATTCATTATGCGCACTTTATCCACGGGAGTAATGTCTCAAACAGTCTACGCTTTGATCGTTCCCTGGAGGACCAGTAGTAGTTTCCGATGCACGTCTGGTAATATTCTGTAATTTGTGGACTATCAGAGTGATGATGAAACACAGAAATTCCATCGGGGTGAATACAACAGTCACCATGCGCACTTTCCTCCACGGGAGTAATGTCCCAAACAGTCTACGCTTTGATCGTTCCCTTTAAGACCAGTTGTAGTTTAAGATGAACATCTATTGGCATTCTGTAATCTGTGGACTATCACAGTGTTGATGAAACACAGAAATTTCATCGGGATTGAATACACAAGTCACCATGCGCACTTTCCTCCATGGGAGTAATGTCTCAAACCGTCTACGCTTTGATCGTTCCCTTTAAGACCAGTAGTAGTTTCCGATGCACATCTATTGGCATTCTGTAATCTGTGGAGTATCAGAGTGTTGATGAGACACACAAATTGCATCGGGATTGAATGCAACAGTCACCATGAGTACTTTCCTCCATGTTAGTAATGTCTCAAACGGTCTACGCTTTGATCGTTCCCTGTAAGACCAGTGTTAGTTTCCGATGCACATCTGGAGGCATTCTGTAATCTGTGGACTATCAGAGTATTGATGAAACACAGAAATTTCATCGGGATTAAATACAACAGTCACTATGCGCACTGTCCTCCATGCGAGTAATGTCTCTAACAGTCCACGCTTTGATCACTCCCTGGAAGACCAGTAGTAGTTTCCGATGCATATCTGGAGGCATTCTGTAATCTGTGGACTATCAGAGTGTTGATGAAACACTAAAATCGCATCGGGAGTGAATACAACAGTCACCATGCGAACTTTGCCCCATGGGAGTAATGCCTCAAACAGTCTACGCTTTGATCGTTCCTTGGAAGTCCAGTAGTAGTTTCCGATGCACATCAGGAGGCATTCTGTAATCTGCGGACTATCAGACTGTTGATGAAACACAGAAATTGCATCGGGATTAAATACAACAGTCACTGTGCACACATTTCTCCATGGGAGTAATGTCTCAAACAGTCTACGTTTTGATCGGTCACTGGAAGAACAGTAATAGTTACCGATGCACATCTGGAAGCATTCTGTAATCTTTGGACTATCAGAGTGTTGATGAAACACAGAAATTGCATCGGGATTGAATACACAAGTCACCATGCGCACTTTCCTCCATGGGAGTAATGTCTCAAACCGTCTACGCTTTGATCGTTCCCTTTAAGACCAGTAGTAGTTTCCGATGCACATCTATTGGCATTCTGTAATCTGTGGACTATCAGAGTGTCGATTAAACACAGAAATTGTATCGGGATTGAATACAAGAGTCACAACGCGCACTTTCCTCCATGGGAGTAATGTCTCAAACAGTGTACGATTTGATCGTTCCCTGGAGGACCAGTGGAAGTTTCCGATGCACATATGGAGGCATTCTGTAGTCTGTGGACCTTCCAAGTGTTGGTGAAACACAGAAATTGTATCGGGATTGAATACAACAGTCACCATGCGCACTTTCCTTCATGTTAGTAATGTCTCAAACAGTCTACGCTTTGATCGTTCCCTGGAAGAACAGTGGTAGTGTCCGATGCACATCTGGATTCATTCTGTAATCTGTGGAGTGTCTGAGTGTTGATGAAACACAGAAATTGCATCGGGATTGAATACAACAGTCACCGTGCACACATTTCTCCATGGGAGTAATCTCTGAAACGGTCTACGCTTTGATCGTTCCCTTTAAGACCAGTAGTAGTTTCCGATGCACATCTGGAGGCATTCTGTAATCTGTGGATTATCTGAGTGTTGATGAAACACAGAAATTGCATCGGGTTTGAATACAACAGTCACTATGCGCACTTTCCTCCATGATAGTAATGCCTCAAACGGTCTACGATTTGATCGTTCCCTGTAAGACCAGTGTTAGTTTCCGATGCACATCTATTACCATTCAGTAATCTGTGGTCTATCAGAGTGTTGATGAAACACAGAAATTTCATTGGGATTAAATACAACAGTCACTATGCGCACTTTCCACCGTGCGAGTTATGTCTCTAACAGTCTACGCTTTGATCGTTCCCTGGAAGACCAGTAGTAGTTTCCGATGCACATCTGGAGGCATTCTGTATTCTGTGGACTATCAGAGTGTTGATGAAACACTAATAGTGCATCGGGATTGAATACAACAGTCACCATGCGCACTTTCCTCCATGGGAGTAATGTCTCACACAGTCTACGCATTGATCGTTCCCTGGAAGTCCAGCAGTAGTTTCCGATGCACATCTGGAGGCATTCTGTAATCTGTGGACTATCAGACTGTTGATGAAACACAGAAATTGCATCGAGATTGAATACAACAATCACCGTGCACACTTTACTCCATGGGAGTAATCTCTCAAACAGTATACGCTTTGATCGTTCCCTGGAAGACCAGTAGTAGTTTCCGATGCACATCTGGAGGCATTCTAAATTCTGTGGACTAACAGAGTGTTGATGAAACACAGAAATTGCATCGGGATTCAATACAACATTCACCATGCGCACTTTCCTCCATGGGAGTAATGTCCCAAACAGTCTACGCTTTGATCGTTCCGTGGAAGACAAGTAGTAATTTCCGATGCACATCTGGAGGCATTCTGTATTCTGTGGACTATAAGAGTGTTGATGAAACACAGAAATTGCGTCGGGACTGAATACAACAGTCACCATGCGCACTTTCCTCAACGGGAGTAATGTCTCAAACAGTCTACTCTTTGATCGATCCGTGGAAGACAAGAAGTAGTTTCCGAAGCACATCTGGTGGCATCCAGTAATCTGTGGACTATCAGAGCGTTGATAAACACAGAAATTGCATCGGGATTGAATACAACAGTCATTATGCGCACTTTATCCACGGGAGTAATGTCTCAAACAGTCTACGCTTTGATCGTTCCCTGGAGGACCAGTAGTAGTTTCCGATGCACGTCTGGTAATATTCTGTAATTTGTGTACTATCAGAGTGATGATGAAACACAGAAATTCCATCTTGGTGAATACAACAGTCACCATGCGCACTTTCCTCCACGGGTGTAATGTCCCAAACAGTCTACGCTTTGATCGTTCTCTTTAAGACCAGTTGTAGTTTCCGATGAGCATCTATTGGCATTCTGTAATCTGTGGACTATCACAGTGTTGATGAAACACAGAAATTTCATCGGGATTGAATACAACAGTCACTGTGCACACTTTTCTCCATGGGAGTAATGTCTCAAACAGTCTACGTTTTGATCGGTCACTGGAAGAACAGTAATAGTTACCGATGCACATCTGGAAGCATTCTGTAATCTTTGGACTATCAGAGTGTTGATGAAACACAGAAATTGCATCGGGATTGAATACACAAGTCACCATGCGCACTTTCCTCCATGGGAGTAATGTCTCAAACCGTCTACGCTTTGATCGTTCCCTTTAAGACCAGTAGTAGTTTCCGATGCACATCTATTGGCATTCTGTAATCTGTGGACTATCAGAGTGTCGATTAAACACAGAAATTGTATCGGGATTGAATACAAGAGTCACAACGCGCACTTTCCTCCATGGGAGTAATGTCTCAAACAGTGTACGATTTGATCGTTCCCTGGAGGACCAGTGGAAGTTTCCGATGCACATATGGAGGCATTCTGTAGTCTGTGGACCTTCCAAGTGTTGGTGAAACACAGAAATTGTATCGGGATTGAATACAACAGTCACCATGCGCACTTTCCTTCATGTTAGTAATGTCTCAAACACTCTACGCTTTGATCGTTCCCTGGAAGAACAGTGGTAGTGTCCGATGCACATCTGGATTCATTCTGTAATCTGTGGAGTGTCTGAGTGTTGATGAAACACAGAAATTGCATCGGGATTGAATACAACAGTCACCGTGCACACATTTCTCCATGGGAGTAATCTCTGAAACGGTCTACGCTTTGATCGTTCCCTTTAAGACCAGTAGTAGTTTCCGATGCACATCTGGAGGCATTCTGTAATCTGTGGATTATCTGAGTGTTGATGAAACACAGAAATTGCATCGGGTTTGAATACAACAGTCACTATGCGCACTTTCCTCCATGATAGTAATGCCTCAAACGGTCTACGATTTGATCGTTCCCTGTAAGACCAGTGTTAGTTTCCGATGCACATCTATTACCATTCAGTAATCTGTGGTCTATCAGAGTGTTGATGAAACACAGAAATTTCATTGGGATTAAATACAACAGTCACTATGCGCACTTTCCACCGTGCGAGTTATGTCTCTAACAGTCTACGCTTTGATCGTTCCCTGGAAGACCAGTAGTAGTTTCCGATGCACATCTGGAGGCATTCTGTATTCTGTGGACTATCAGAGTGTTGATGAAACACTAATAGTGCATCGGGATTGAATACAACAGTCACCATGCGCACTTTCCTCCATGGGAGTAATGTCTCACACAGTCTACGCATTGATCGTTCCCTGGAAGTCCAGCAGTAGTTTCCGATGCACATCTGGAGGCATTCTGTAATCTGTGGACTATCAGACTGTTGATGAAACACAGAAATTGCATCGAGATTGAATACAACAATCACCGTGCACACTTTACTCCATGGGAGTAATCTCTCAAACAGTATACGCTTTGATCGTTCCCTGGAAGACCAGTAGTAGTTTCCGATGCACATCTGGAGGCATTCTAAATTCTGTGGACTAACAGAGTGTTGATGAAACACAGAAATTGCATCGGGATTCAATACAACATTCACCATGCGCACTTTCCTCCATGGGAGTAATGTCCCAAACAGTCTACGCTTTGATCGTTCCGTGGAAGACAAGTAGTAATTTCCGATGCACATCTGGAGGCATTCTGTATTCTGTGGACTATAAGAGTGTTGATGAAACACAGAAATTGCGTCGGGACTGAATACAACAGTCACCATGCGCACTTTCCTCAACGGGAGTAATGTCTCAAACAGTCTACTCTTTGATCGATCCGTGGAAGACAAGAAGTAGTTTCCGAAGCACATCTGGTGGCATCCAGTAATCTGTGGACTATCAGAGCGTTGATAAACACAGAAGTTGCATCGGGATTGAATACAACAGTCATTATGCGCACTTTATCCACGGGAGTAATGTCTCAAACAGTCTACGCTTTGATCGTTCCCTGGAGGACCAGTAGTAGTTTCCGATGCACGTCTGGTAATATTCTGTAATTTGTGTACTATCAGAGTGATGATGAAACACAGAAATTCCATCTTGGTGAATACAACAGTCACCATGCGCACTTTCCTCCACGGGTGTAATGTCCCAAACAGTCTACGCTTTGATCGTTCTCTTTAAGACCAATTGTAGTTTCCGATGAGCATCTATTGGCATTCTGTAATCTGTGGACTATCACAGTGTTGATGAAACACAGAAATTTCATCGGGATTGAATACAACAGTCACAACGCGCACTTTCCTCCACGGGAGTATTGTCTCAAACAGTATACGCTTAAATCGTTCCCTGGATAACCAGTGGAAGTTTCCGATGCACATCTGGAGGCATTCTGTAATCTGTGGACGTTCAAAGTGTTGATGAAACACAGAAAATGCATCGGGATTGAATACAACAGTCACCATGCGCACCTTCCTGCATGGGAGTAATGTCTCAAACAGTCTACGCTTTGATCGTTCCCTGGAAGACCAGTAGTAGTTTGCGATGCACATCTGGAGGCATTCTGTAATCTGTGGACTATTAGAGTGTTGATGAAACACAGAAATTGTATCGGCATTGAATACAACAGTCACCATGTGCACTTTTCTCCATGGGAGTAATGTCTCAAACAGTCTACGCTATGATCGTTCCGTGGAAGAACTGTAATAGTTACCGATGCACATCTGGAGGCATTCTGTAATCTGTGCACTATCAGAGTGTTGATGAAACACAGAAATTGCAACGGGATTGAATACAATAGTCACCATGCGCACTTTAATCAATGGGAGTAATGTCTCAAACAGTCTACGCTTTGATCATTCCCTGGAAGGCCAGTAGTAGTTTCCGATGCATATCTGGAGGCATTCTGTAATCTGTGGATTATCTGAGTGTTGATGAAACACAGAAATTGCATCGGGTTTGAATACAACAGTCACTATGCGCACTTTCCTCCATGTTGGTAATGCCTCAAACGGTCCACGATTTGATCGTTCCCTGTAAGACCAGTGTTAGTTTCCGATGCACATCTATTAGCATTCTGCAATCTGTGGACTATCAGAGTGTTGATGAAACACAGAAATTTCATCGGGGTTAAATACAACAGTCACCATGCGCACATTCCACCATGCGAGTTATATCTCTAACAGTCTACGCTTTGATCGTTCCCTGGAAGACCAGTAGTAGTTTCCGATGCACATCTGGAGGCATTCTGTAATCTTTGGACTATATGAGTGTTGATGAAACACAGATATTGCATCGGGATTGAATACAACTGTCACCTTGCGCCCTTTCCTCCATGGGAGTAATTCTCAAACAGTCTACGCTTTGATCGTTCCCTTGAAGATCAGTAGTAGTTTCCGATGCACATCTGGAGGCATTCTTTAATCTGTGGACTATCAGAGTGTTGATGAAACACAGAAATTGCGTCGGGATTGAATACAACAGTCACTATGCGCACTTTCCTCCATGGGAGTTATTGCAAACAGTCTACGCTTTGATCGTTCCCTGGAAGACCAGTAGTAGTTTCCGATGCACATCTGGTGGCATTCTGTAATCTGTGGACTATCAGAGAGTTGATGAAACACAAAAGTGCGTCGGGATTGAATAAAACAGTCACCATGCGCACTTTCCTCAACGGGAGTAATCTCTCAAACAGTCTACTCTTTGATCGATCCGTGGAAGACAAGTAGTAGTTTCCGAAGCACATCTGGTGGCATCCAGTAATCTGTGGACTATCAGAGTGTTGATGAAACACAGAAATTGCATCGGAATTGAATACAACAGTCATTATGCGCACTTTATCCACGGGAGTAATGTCTCAAACAGTCTACGCTTTGATCGTTCCCTGGAGGACCAGTAGTAGTTTCCGATGAACATCTATTGGCATTCTGTAATCTGCGGACTATCACAGTGTTGATGAAACACAGAAATTTCATCGGGATTGAATACAACAGTCACAACGCGCACTTTCCTCCACGGGAGTTATGTCTCAAACAGTATACGCTTAGATTTGTCCCTGGATAACCAGTGGAAGTTTCCGATGCACATTTGGAGGCATTCTGTAATCTGTGGACGTTCAAAGTGTTGATGAAACACAGAAAATGCATCGGGATTGAATACAACAGTCACCATGCGCACTTTCCTCCATGGGAGTAATGTCTCAAACAGTCTACGCATTGATCGTTCCATGGGTCCAGCAGTAGCTTCCGATGCACATCTGGAGGCATTCTGTAATCTGTGGACTATCAGACTGTTGATGAAACACAGAAATTGTATCGGGATTGAATACAACAATCACCGTGCACACTTTCCTAAATGGGAGTAATCTCTCAAACGGTATACGCTTTGATCGTTGCCTGGAAGACCAGTAGTATTATTCGATGCACATCTGGTGGCATTCTGTAATCTGTGGACTATCAGAGAGTTGATGAAACACAAAAGTGCATCGGGATTGAATAAAACAGTCACCATGCGCACTTTCCTCAAAGGGAGTAATGTCTCAAACAGTCTACTCTTTGATCGATCCGTGGAAGACAAGTAGTAGTTTCCGAAGCACATCTGATGGCATCCCGTAATCTGTGGACTATCAGCGTGTTGATGAAACACAGAAATTGCATCGGGATTGAATACAACAGTCATTATGCACACTTTATCCACGGGAGTAATGTCTCAAACAGTCTACGCTTTGATCGTTCCCTGGAGGACCAGTAGTAGTTTCCGATGCACGTCTGGTAATATTCTGTAATTTGTGGACTATCAGAGTGATGATGAAACATAGAAATTCCATTGGGGTGAATACAACAGTCACCATGCGCACTTTCCTCCACGGGAGTAATGTCCGAAACCGTCTACGCTTTGATCGTTCCCTTTAAGACCAGTTGTAGTTTCCGATGAACATCTATTGGCATTGTGTAATCTGTGGACTATCACAGTGTTGATGAAACACAGAAATTTCATCGGGATTGAATACAACAGTCACAACGCGCACTTTCCTCCACGGGAGTAATGTCTCAAACAGTATACGCTTAGATTTGTCCCTGGATAACCAGTGGAAGTTTCCGATGCACATCTGGAGGCATTCTGTAATCTGTGGACGTTCAAAGTGTTGATGAAACACAGAAAATGCATCGGGATTGAATACAACAGTCACCATGCGCACCTTCCTCCATAGGAGTAATGTCTCAAACAGCCTACGATTTGATCGTTCCCTGGAAGACCAGTAGTAGTTTCCGATGCACATCTGGAGGCATTCTGTAATCTGTGGAGTATCAGAGTGTTGATGAAACACACAAATTGCATCGGGATTGAATGCAACTGTCACCATGGGCACTTTCCTCCATGGTTGTAATGTCTCAAACAGTCTACGCTATGATCGTTCCGTGGAAGAACTGTAATAGTTACCGATGCACATCTGGAGGCATTCTGTAATCTGTGCACTATCAGAGTGTTGATGAAACACAGAAATTGCAACGGGATTGAATACAACAGTCACCATGCGCTCTTTCCTCCATGGACTAATTCTCAAACAGTCTACGCTTTGATCATTCCCTGGAAGACCAGTAGTAGTTTCCGATGCACATCTGGAGGCATTCTAAAATCTGTGGACTAACTGAGTGTTGATGAAACACAGAAATTGCATCGGGATTGAATACAACAGTCACCATGCGCACTTTCCTCCATGGGAGTAATGTCCCAAACAGTCTACGCTTTGATCGTTCCGTGGAAGAACAGTAGTAGTTTCCGATGCACATCTGGAGGCATTCTGTAATCTGTGGACTATAAGAGTGTTGATGAAACACAGATATTGCATCGGGATTGAATACAACAGTCACCATGCGCTCTTTCCTCCAAGGACTAATTCTCAAACAGTCTACACTTTTATCATTCCCTGGAAGACCAGTACTAGTTTCCGATGCACATCTGGAGGCATTCTGTAATCTGTGGACTATCAGAGTGTTGATGAAACACAGAAATTGCATCGGTGTTGAATACAACAGTCACCATGCGCACTTTTCTCCATGGGAGTAATTCTCAAACAGTCTACGCTTTGATCGTTCCCTGGAAGACCAGTAGTAGTTTCCGATGCACATCTGGAGGCATTCTAAAATCTGTGGACTAACTGAGTGTTGATGAAACACAGATATTGGATGGGGATTGAATACAACAGTCACCATGCGCCCTTTCCTCCATGGGAGTAATGTCTCAAACAGTCTACGCTTTGATCGGTCCGTGGAAGACCAGTAGTAGTTTCCGATGAACATCTGGAGGCATTCTGTAATGTGTGGACTATAAGAGTGTTGATGAAACACAGATATTGCATCGGGATTGAATACAACAGTCACCATGCGCACTTTCCTTCAAGGGAGTAATTCTCAAACAGTCTACGCTTTGATCGTTCGCTGGAAGATCAGTAGTAGTTTCCGATGCACATCTGGAGGCATTCTTTAATCTGTGGACTATCAGAGTGATGATGAAACACAGAAATTGCGTCGGGATTGAATACAACAGTCACCATGCGCACTTTCCTCCATGGGAGTTATTGTCAAACAGTCTACGCTTTGATCGTTCCCTGGAAGACCAGTAGTAGTTTCCGATGCACATCTGGAGGCATTCTAAAATCTGTGGACTAACTGAGTGTTGATGAAACACAGAAATTGGATGGGGATTGAATACAACAGTCACCATGCGCACTTTCCTCAACGGGAGTAATGTCTCAAACAGTCTACTCTTTGATCGATCCGTGGAAGACAAGTAGTAGTTTCCGAAGCACATCTGGTGGCATCCAGTAATCTGTGGACTATCAGAGTGTTGATGAAACACAGAAATTGCATCGGGATTGAATACAACAGTCATTATGCGCACTTTATCCACGGGAGTAATGTCTCAAACAGTCTACGCTTTGATCGTTCCCTGGAGGACCAGTAATAGTTTCCGATGCACGTCTGGTAATATTCTGTAATTTGTGGACTATCAGAGTGATGATGAAACACAGAAATTCCATCGGGGTGAATACAACAGTCACCATGCGCACTTTCCTCCACGGGAGTAATGTCCCAAACAGTCTACGCTTTGATCGTTCCCTTTGAGACCTGTTGTAGTTTCCGATGAACATCTATTGGCATTCTGTAATCTGTGGACTATCACAGTGTTGATGAAACACAGAAATTTCATCGGGATTGAATACAACAGTCACAACGCGCACTTTCCTCCACGGGAGTAATGCCTCAAACAGTATACGCTTAGATCGTTCCCTGGATAACCAGTGGAAGTTTCCGATGCACATCTGGAGGCATTCTGTAATCTGTGGACGTTCAAAGTGTTCATGAAACACAGAAAATGCATCGGGATTGAATACAACAGTCACCATGCGCACCTTCCTCCATGGGAATAATGTCTCAAACAGCCTACGATTTGATCGTTCCCTGGAAGACCAGTAGTAGTTTCCGATGCACATCTGGAGGCATTCTGTAATCTGTGGAGTATCAGAGTGTTGATGAGACACACAAATTGCATCGGGATTGAATGCAACAGTCACCATGAGCACTTTCCTCCATGGGAGTAATGTCTCAAACAGTCTACGCTTTGATCGTTCCCTGGAAGAACAGTAATGGTTACCGATGCACATCTGGAGGCATTCTGTAATCTGTGGACTATCAGAGTGTTAATGAAACACAGAAATTGCATCAGGATTTAATACAACAGTAACCATGCGCACTTTCCTCCATGAGAGTAAAGTCTCTAACAGTTTACGCTTTGATCATTCCCTGGAAGACCAGTGGTAGTTTCCGATGCATATCTGGAGGCATTCTGTAATCTGTGGATTATCTGATAGTTGATGAAACACAGAATTAGCATCGGTATTGAATACAACAGTCACCATCCGCACTTTCCACCGTGATAGTAATGTCTCAAACGGTCTACGCTTTGATCGTTCCCTGTAAGACCAGTGTTAGTTTCCGATGCACATCTGGAGGCATTCTGTAATCTGTGGACAATCAGAGTATTGATGAAACACAGAAATTTCATCGGGATTATATACAACAGTCACTATGCGCACTGTCCTCCATGCGAGTAATGTCTGTAACAGTCCACGCTTTGATCACTCCCTGGAAGACCAGTAGTAGTTTCCGATGCATATCTGGAGGCATTCTGTAATCTGTGGACTATCAGAGTGTTGATGAAACACTAAAATCGCATCGGGAGTGAATACAACAGTCACCATGCGAACTTTCCTCCATGGGAGTAATGCCTCAAACAGTCTACGCTTTGATCGTTCCTTGGAAGTCCAGTAGTAGTTTCCGATGCACATCTGGAGGCATTCTGTAATCTGCGGACTATCAGACTGTTGATGAAACACAGAAATTGCATCGGGATTAAATACAACAGTCACTGTGCACACTTTTCTCCATGGGAGTAATGTCTCAAACAGTCTACGTTTTGATCGGTCCCTGGAAGAACAGTAATAGTTACCGATGCACATCTGGAAGAATTCTGTAATCTTTGGACTATCAGAGTGTTGATGAAACACAGAAATTGCATCGGGATTGTTGATGAAACACAGAAATTGCATCGGGATTGGATACACAAGTCACCATGCGCACTTTCCTCCATGGGAGTAATGTCTCAAACCGTCTACGCTTTGATCGTTCCCTTTAAGACCAGTAGTAGTTTCCGATGCACATCTATTGGCATTCTGTAATCTGTGGACTATCAGAGTGTCGAATAAACACAGAAATTGTATCGGGATTGAATACAAGAGTCACAACGCGCACTTTCCTTCACGGGAGTAATGTCTCAAACAGTGTACGATTTGATCGTTCCCTGGAGGACCAGTGGAAGTTTCAGATGCACATCTGGAGGCATTCTGTAGTCTGTGGAGTATCAGAGTGTTCATGAAACACAGAAAATGCATCGGGATTGAATACAACAGTCACCATGCGCACCTTCCTCCATGGGAATAATGTCTCAAAAAGCCTACGATTTGATCGTTCCCTGGAAGACCAGTAGTAGTTTCCGATGCACATCTGGAGGCATTCTGTAATCTGTGGAGTATCAGAGTGTTGATGAGACACACAAATTGCATCGGGATTGAATGCAACAGTCACCATGAGCACTTTCCTCCATGGGAGTAATGTCTCAAACAGTCTACGCTTTGATCGTTCCCTGGAAGAACAGTAATGGTTACCGATGCACATCTGGAGGCATTCTGTAATCTGTGGACTATCAGAGTGTTAATGAAACACAGAAATTGCATCAGGATTTAATACAACAGTAACCATGCGCACTTTCCTCCATGAGAGTAAAGTCTCTAACAGTTTACGCTTTGATCATTCCCTGGAAGACCAGTGGTAGTTTCCGATGCATATCTGGAGGCATTCTGTAATCTGTGGATTATCTGATAGTTGATGAAACACAGAATTAGCATCGGTATTGAATACAACAGTCACCATCCGCACTTTCCACCGTGATAGTAATGTCTCAAACGGTCTACGCTTTGATCGTTCCCTGTAAGACCAGTGTTAGTTTCCGATGCACATCTGGAGGCATTCTGTAATCTGTGGACAATCAGAGTATTGATGAAACACAGAAATTTCATCGGGATTATATACAACAGTCACTATGCGCACTGTCCTCCATGCGAGTAATGTCTGTAACAGTCCACGCTTTGATCACTCCCTGGAAGACCAGTAGTAGTTTCCGATGCATATCTGGAGGCATTCTGTAATCTGTGGACTATCAGAGTGTTGATGAAACACTAAAATCGCATCGGGAGTGAATACAACAGTCACCATGCGAACTTTCCTCCATGGGAGTAATGCCTCAAACAGTCTACGCTTTGATCGTTCCTTGGAAGTCCAGTAGTAGTTTCCGATGCACATCTGGAGGCATTCTGTAATCTGCGGACTATCAGACTGTTGATGAAACACAGAAATTGCATCGGGATTAAATACAACAGTCACTGTGCACACTTTTCTCCATGGGAGTAATGTCTCAAACAGTCTACGTTTTGATCGGTCCCTGGAAGAACAGTAATAGTTACCGATGCACATCTGGAAGAATTCTGTAATCTTTGGACTATCAGAGTGTTGATGAAACACAGAAATTGCATCGGGATTGTTGATGAAACACAGAAATTGCATCGGGATTGGATACACAAGTCACCATGCGCACTTTCCTCCATGGGAGTAATGTCTCAAACCGTCTACGCTTTGATCGTTCCCTTTAAGACCAGTAGTAGTTTCCGATGCACATCTATTGGCATTCTGTAATCTGTGGACTATCAGAGTGTCGATTAAACACAGAAATTGTATCGGGATTGAATACAAGAGTCACAACGCGCACTTTCCTTCACGGGAGTAATGTCTCAAACAGTGTACGATTTGATCGTTCCCTGGAGGACCAGTGGAAGTTTCAGATGCACATCTGGAGGCATTCTGTAGTCTGTGAACCTTCAAAGTGTTGATGAAACACAGAAATTGTATCGGGATTGAATACAACAGTCACCATGCGCACTTTCCTTCATGTTAGTAATGTCTCAAACAGTCTACGCTTTGATCGTTCCCTGGAAGAACAGTGGTAGTGTCCGATGCACATCTGGATTCATTCTGTAATCTGTGGACTATCAGAGTGTTGATGAAACACAGAAATTGCATCGGGATTAAATACAACAGTCACCATGCGCACTTTCCTCCATGCGAGTAATGCCTCTAATAGTCTACGCTTTAATCGTTCCCTGGAGGACCAGTAGTAGTTTCCGATGCACATCTGGAGGCATTCTGTAATCTGTGGAGTGTCAGAGTGTTGATGAAACACAGAAATTGCATCGGGATTGAATACAACAGTCACCGTGCACACATTTCTCCATGGGAGTAATCTCTGAAACGGTCTACGCTTTGATCGTTCCCTTTAAGACCAGTACTAGTTTCCGATGCACATCTGGAGGCATTCTGAAATCTGTGGCTTAACTGAGTGTTGATGAAACACACATTGAATACAACAGTCACCATGCGCACTTTCCTCCATGGGACTAATGCCTCAAACAGTCTACTCTTTGATCGTCCGTGGAAGACAAGTAGTAGTTTCCGAAGCACATCTGGTGGCATTCTGTAACCTGTGGACTATCAGAGTGTTGATCAAACACAGAAATTGCATCGGGATTGAATACAACAGTCACCATGTGCACTTTCCTAAATGAGAGTAATGTCTCAAACTGACTACGCTTTGATCGTTCCCTGGAAGAACAGTGGTAGTTTTTTATGCACATCTGGAGGCATTCTGTAATCTGTGGACTATCAGAGTATTGATGAAACACAGAAATTTCATCGGGATTAAATACAAAAGTCACTATGCGCACTGTCCTCCATGCGAGTAATGTCTCTAACAGTCCACGCTCTGATCGTTCCCTGGGAGACCAGTAGTAGTTTCCGATGCACATCTCGAGGCATTATGTAATCTGTGGACTATCAGAGTGTTGATGAAACACAGAAATTGAATCGGGATTGAATACAACAGCCACCATTCGCACTTCCCTCCACGGGAGTAATGTCTCAAACAGTCTACGCTTTGTTCGTTCCCTGGAAGAACAGTGGTAGTTTCCGATGCACATCTGGAGGCATTCTGTAATCTGTGGACAATCAGAGTGTTGATGAAACACAAAAATTGCATCGGGATTGAATACAACAGTCACCAGGCGCACTTTCCTCCATGCAAGTAATATCTCTAACAGTCTACGCTTTAATCGTTCCCTGGAAGACCAGTAGTAGTTTCCGATGCACATCTATCGGCATTCTGTAATCTGTCGACTATCAGAGTGTTGATTAAACACAAATATTGCATCGGGATTGAATACAAGTCACCATGCGCACTTTCCTCCATGGGAGTAAAGTCTCAAACCGTCTACGCTTTGATCGTTCCCTTTAAGACCAGTAGTAGTTTCCGATGCACATCTATCGGCATTCTGTAATCTGTCGACTATCAGAGTGTTGATTAAACACAGAAATTGCATCGGGATTGAATACAACAGTCACAACGCGCACTTTCCTCCACGGGAGTAATGTCTCAAACAGTATACCATTTGATCGTTCCCTGGAGGACCAGTGGAAGCTTCCGATGCACATCTGGAGGCATTCTGTAATCTGTGGACCTTCAAAGTGTTGATGAAACACAGAAATTGCATCGGGATTGAATACAGCAGCCACCATTCGCACTTCCCTCCACGGGAGTAATGTCTCAAACAGTCTACGCTTTGTTCGTTCCCAGGAAGAACAGTGGTAGTTTCCGATGCACATCTGGAGGCATTCTGTAATCTGTGGACAATCAGAGTGTTGATGAAACACAAAAATTGCATCGGGATTGAATACAACAGTCACCAGGCGCACTTTCCTCCATGCGAGTAATATCTCTAACAGTCTACGCTTTAATCGTTCCCTGGAAGACCAGTAGTAGTTTCCGATGCACATCTGGAGGCATTCTGTAATCTTTGGACTATAAGAGTGTTGATGAAACACAGATATTGCATCGGGATTGAATACAACTGTCACCTTGCGCCCTTTCCTCCATGGGAGTAATTCTCAAACAGTCTACGCTTTGATCGTTCCCTTGAAGATCAGTAGTAGTTTCCGATGCACATCTGGAGGCATTCTTTAATCTGTGGACTATCAGAGTGTTGATGAAACACAGATATTGCGTCGGGATTGAATACAACAGTCACCATGCGCACTTTCCTCCATGGGAGTTATTGTCAAACAGTCTACGCTTTGATCGTTCCCTGGAAGACCAGTAGTAGTTTCCGATGCACATCTGGTGGCATTCTGTAATCTGTGGACTATCAGAGAGTTGATGAAACACAAAAGTGCGTCGGGATTGAATAAAACAGTCACCATGCGCACTTTCCTCAACGGGAGTAATCTCTCAAACAGTCTACTCTTTGATCGATCCGTGGAAGACAAGTAGTAGTTTCCGAAGCACATCTGGTGGCATCCAGTAATCTGTGGACTATCAGAGTGTTGATGAAACACAGAAATTGCATCGGGATTGATTACAACAGTCATTATGCGCACTTTATCCACGGGAGTAATGTCTCAAACAGTCTACGCTTTGATCGTTCCCTGGAGGACCAGTAGTAGTTTCCGATGAACATCTATTGGCATTCTGTAATCTGCGGACTATCACAGTGTTGATGAAACACAGAAATTTCATCGGGATTGAATACAACAGTCACAACGCGCACTTTCCTCCACGGGAGTAATGTCTCAAACAGTATACGCTTAGATTTGTCCCTGGATAACCAGTGGAAGTTTCCGATGCACATTTGGAGGCATTCTGTAATCTGTGGACGTTCAAAGTGTTGATGAAACACAGAAAATGCATCGGGATTGAATACAACAGTCACCATGCGCACTTATCTCCATGGGAGTAATGTCTCAAACAGTCTACGCATTGATCGTTCCATGGGTCCAGCAGTAGCTTCCGATGCACATCTGGAGGCATTCTGTAATCTGTGGACTATCAGACTGTTGATGAAACACAGAAATTGTATCGGGATTGAATACAACAATCACCGTGCACACTTTCCTAAATGGGAGTAATCTCTCAAACGGTATACGCTTTGATCGTTGCCTGGAAGACCAGTAGTATTATTCGATGCACATCTGGTGGCATTCTGTAATCTGTGGACTATCAGAGAGTTGATGAAACACAAAAGTGCATCGGGATTGAATAAAACAGTCACCATGCGCACTTTCCTCAAAGGGAGTAATGTCTCAAACAGTCTACTCTTTGATCGATCCGTGGAAGACAAGTAGTAGTTTCCGAAGCACATCTGATGGCATCCCGTAATCTGTGGACTATCAGCGTGTTGATGAAACACAGAAATTGCATCGGGATTGAATACAACAGTCATTATGCACACTTTATCCACGGGAGTAATGTCTCAAACAGTCTACGCTTTGATCGTTCCCTGGAGGACCAGTAGTAGTTTCCGATGCACGTCTGGTAATATTCTGTAATTTGTGGACTATCAGAGTGATGATGAAACACAGAAATTCCATTGGGGTGAATACAACAGTCACCATGCGCACTTTCCTCCACGGGAGTAATGTCAGAAACAGTCTACGCTTTGATCGTTCCCTTTAAGACCAGTTGTAGTTTCCGATGAACATCTATTGGCATTGTGTAATCTGTGGACTATCACAGTGTTGATGAAACACAGAAATTTCATCGGGATTGAATACAACAGTCACAACGCGCACTTTCCTCCACGGGAGTAATGTCTCAAACAGTATACGCTTAGATTTGTCCCTGGATAACCAGTGGAAGTTTCCGATGCACATCTGGAGGCATTCTGTGATCTGTGGACGTTCAAAGTGTTGATGAAACACAGAAAATGCATCGGGATTGAATACAACAGTCACCATGCGCACCTTCCTCCATAGGAGTAATGTCTCAAACAGCCTACGATTTGATCGTTCCCTGGAAGACCAGTAGTAGTTTCCGATGCACATCTGGAGGCATTCTGTAATCTGTGGAGTATCAGAGTGTTGATGAAACACACAAATTGCATCGGGATTGAATGCAACAGTCACCATGGGCACTTTCCTCCATGGTTGTAATGTCTCAAACAGTCTACGCTATGATCGTTCCGTGGAAGAACTGTAATAGTTACCGATGCACATCCGGAGGCATTCTGTAATCTGTGCACTATCAGAGTGTTGATGAAACACAGAAATTGCAACGGGATTGAATACAACAGTCACCATGCGCTCTTTCCTCCATGAACTAATTCTCAAACAGTCTACGCTTTGATCATTCCCTGGAAGACCAGTAGTAGTTTCCGATGCACATCTGGAGGCATTCTAAAATCTGTGGACTAACTGAGTGTTGATGAAACACAGAAATTGCATCGGGATTGAATACAACAGTCACCATGCGCACTTTCCTCCATGGGAGTAATGTCCCAAACAGTCTACGCTTTGATCGTTCCGTGGAAGAACAGTAGTAGTTTCCGATGCACATCTGGAGGCATTCTGTAATCTGTGGACTATAAGAGTGTTGATGAAACACAGATATTGCATCGGGATTGAATACAACAGTCACCATGCGCTCTTTCCTCCATGGACTAATTCTCAAACAGTCTACGCTTTGATCATTCCCTGGAAGACCAGTACTAGTTTCCGATGCACATCTGGAGGCATTCTGTAATCTGTGGACTATCAGAGTGTTGATGAAACACAGAAATTGCATCGGTGTTGAATACAACAGTCACCATGCGCACTTTCCTCCATGGGAGTAATTCTCAAACAGTCTACGCTTTGATCGTTCCCTGGAAGACCAGTAGTAGTTTCCGATGCACATCTGGAGGCATTCTAAAATCTGTGGACTAACTGAGTGTTGATGAAACACAGATATTGGATGGGGATTGAATACAACAGTCACCATGCGCCCTTTCCTCCATGGGAGTAATGTCTCAAACAGTCTACGCTTTGATCGGTCCGTGGAAGACCAGTAGTAGTTTCCGATTAACATCTGGAGGCATTCTGTAATGTGTGGACTATAAGAGTGTTGATGAAACACAGATATTGCATCGGGATTGAATACAACAGTCACCATGCGCACTTTCCTTCAAGGGAGTAATTCTCAAACAGTCTACGCTTTGATCGTTCGCTGGAGGATGAGTAGTAGTTTCCGATGCACATCTGGAGGCATTCTTTAATCTGTGGACTATCAGAGTGTTGATGAAACACAGAAATTGCGTCGGGATTGAATACAACAGTCACCATGCGCACTTTCCTCCATGGGAGTTATTGTCAAACAGTCTACGCTTTGATCGTTCCCTGGAAGACCAGTAGTAGTTTCCGATGCACATCTGGAGGCATTCTAAAATCTGTGGACTAACTGAGTGTTGATGAAACACAGAAATTGGATGGGGATTGAATACAACAGTCACCATGCGCACTTTCCTCAACGGGAGTAATGTCTCAAACAGTCTACTCTTTGATCGATCCGTGGAAGACAAGTAGTAGTTTCCGAAGCACATCTGGTGGCATCCAGTAATCTGTGGACTATCAGAGTGTTGATGAAACACAGAAATTGCATCGGGATTGAATACAACAGTCATTATGCGCACTTTATCCACGGGAGTAATGTCTCAAACAGTCTACGCTTTGATCGTTCCCTGGAGGACCAGTAATAGTTTCCGATGCACGTCTGGTAATATTCTGTAATTTGTGGACTATCAGAGTGATGATGAAACACAGAAATTCCATCGGGGTGAATACAACAGTCACCATGCGCACTTTCCGCCACGGGAGTAATGTCCCAAACAGTCTACGCTTTGATCGTTCCCTTTAAGACCTGTTGTAGTTTCCGATGAACATCTATTGGCATTCTGTAATCTGTGGACTATCACAGTGTTGATGAAACACAGAAATTTCATCGGGATTGAATACAACAGTCACAACGCGCACTTTCCTCCACGGGAGTAATGCCTCAAACAGTATACGCTTAGATCGTTCCCTGGATAACCAGTGGAAGTTTCCGATGCACATCTGGAGGCATTCTGTAATCTGTGGACGTTCAAAGTGTTCATGAAACACAGAAAATGCATCGGGATTGAATACAACAGTCACCATGCGCACCTTCCTCCATGGGAATAATGTCTCAAACAGCCTACGATTTGATCGTTCCCTGGAAGACCAGTAGTAGTTTCCGACTCACATCTGGAGGCATTCTGTAATCTGTGGAGTATCAGAGTGTTGATGAGACACACAAATTGCATCAGGATTGAATACAACAGTCACCATGCGCACTTTCCTCCATGAGAGTAAAGTCTCTAACAGTTTACGCTTTGATCATTCCCTGGAAGACCAGTGGTAGTTTCCGATGCATATCTGGAGGCATTCTGTAATCTGTGGATTATCTGAGAGTTGATGAAACACAGAATTAGCATCGGTATTGAATACAACAGTCACCATCCGCACTTTCCACCGTGTTAGTAATGTCTCAAACGGTCTACGCTTTGATCGTTCCCTGTAAGACCAGTGTTAGTTTCCGATGCACATCTGGAGGCATTCTGTAATCTGTGGACAATCAGAGTATTGATGAAACACAGAAATTTCATCGGGATTAAATACAACAGTCACTATGCGCACTGTCCTCCATGCGTGTAATGTCTCTAACAGTCCACGCTTTGATCACTCCCTGGAAGACCAGTAGTAGTTTCCGATGCATATCTGGAGGCATTCTGTATTCTGTGGACTATCAGAGTGTTGATGAAACACTAAAATCGCATCGGGAGTGAATACAACAGTCACCATGCGAACTTTCCTCCATGGGAGTAATGCCTCAAACAGTCTACGCTTTGATCGTTCCTTGGAAGTCCAGTAGTAGTTTCCGATGCACATCTGGAGGCATTCTGTAATCTGCGGACTATTAGACTGTTGATGAAACACAGAAATTGCATCGGGATTAAATACAACAGTCACTGTGCACACTTTTCTCCATGGGAGTAATGTCTCAAACAGTCTACGTTTTGATCGGTCCCTGGAAGAACAGTAATAGTTACCGATGCACATCTGGAAGAATTCTGTAATCTTTGGACTATCAGAGTGTTGATGAAACACAGAAATTGCATCGGGATTGTTGATGAAACACAGAAATTGCATCGGGATTGGATACACAAGTCACCATGCGCACTTTCCTCCATGGGAGTAATGTCTCAAACCGTCTACGCTTTGATCGTTCCCTTTAAGACCAGTAGTAGTTTCCGATGCACATCTATTGGCATTCTGTAATCTGTGGACTATCAGAGTGTCGATTAAACACAGAAATTGTATCGGGATTTAATACAAGAGTCACAACGCGCACTTTCCTTCACGGGAGTAATGTCTCAAACAGTGTACGATTTGATCGTTCCCTGGAGGACCAGTGGAAGTTTCAGATGCACATCTGGAGGCATTCTGTAGTCTGTGAACCTTCAAAGTGTTGATGAAACACAGAAATTGCATCGGGATTAAATACAACAGTCACCATGCGCACTTTCCTCCATGCGAGTAATGCCTCTAACAGTCTACGCTTTAATCGTTCCCTGGAGGACCAGTAGTAGTTTCCGATGCACATCTGGAGGCATTCTGTAATCTGTGGAGTGTCAGAGTGTTGATGAAACACAGAAATTGCATCGGGATTGAATACAACAGTCACCGTGCACACATTTCTCCATGGGAGTAATCTCTGAAACGGTCTACGCTTTGATCGTTCCCTTTAAGACCAGTAGTAGTTTCCGATGCACATCTGGAGGCATTCTGAAATCTGTGGCTTAACTGAGTGTTGATGAAACACACATTGAATACAACAGTCACCATGCGCACTTTCCTCCATGGGAGTAATTGTCAAACAGTCTACGCTTTGATCGTTCCCTGGAAGACCAGTAGTAGTTTCCGATGCACATCCGGTGGCACTCTGTAATCTGTGGACTATCAGAGAGTTGATGAAACACAGAAATTGCATCGGGATTGAGTAAAACAGTCACATGCGCACTCTCCTCCACGGGACTAATGCCTCAAACAGTCTACTCTTTGATCGTCCGTGGAAGACAAGTAGTAGTTTCCGAAGCACATCTGGTGGCATTCTGTAATCTGTGGACTATCAGAGTGTTGATCAAACACAGAAATTGCATCGGGATTGAATACAACAGTCACCATGTGCACTTTCCTAAATGAGAGTAATGTCTCAAACTGACTACGCTTTGATCGTTCCCTGGAAGAACAGTGGTAGTTTTTTATGCACATCTGGAGGCATTCTGTAATCTGTGGACTATCAGAGTATTGATGAAACACAGAAATTTCATCGGGATTAAATACAACAGTCACTATGCGCACTGTCCTCCATGCGAGTAATGTCTCTAACAGTCCACGCTCTGATCGTTCCCTGGGAGACCAGTAGTAGTTTCCGATGCACATCTCGAGGCATTATGTAATCTGTGGACTATCAGAGTGTTGATGAAACACAGAAATTGCATCGGGATTGAATACAACAGCCACCATTCGCACTTCCCTCCACGGGAGTAATGTCTCAAACAGTCTACGCTTTGTTCGTTCCCTGGAAGAACAGTGGTAGTTTCCGATGCACATCTGGAGGCATTCTGTAATCTGTGGACAATCAGAGTGTTGATGAAACACAAAAATATCATCGGGATTGAATACAACAGTCACCAGGCGCACTTTCCTCCATGCGAGTAATATCTCTAACAGTCTACGCTTTAATCGTTCCCTGGAAGACCAGTAGTAGTTTCCGATGCACATCTATCGGCATTCTGTAATCTGTCGACTATCAGAGTGTTGATTAAACACAGATATTGCATCGGGATTGAATACAAGTCACCATGCGCACTTTCCTCCATGGGAGTAATGTCTCAAACCGTCTACGCTTTGATCGTTCCCTTTAAGACCAGTAGTAGTTTCCGATGCACATCTATCGGCATTCTGTAATCTGTCGACTATCAGAGTGTTGATTAAACACAGAAATTGCATCGGGATTGAATACAACAGTCACAACGCGCACTTTCCTCCACGGGAGTAATGTCTCAAACAGTATACCATTTGATCGTTCCCTGGAGGACCAGTGGAAGCTTCCGATGCACATCTGGAGGCATTCTGTAATCTGTGGACCTTCAAAGTGTTGATGAAACACAGAAATTGCATCGGGATTGAATACAGCATCCACCATTCGCACTTCCCTCCACGGGAGTAATGTCTCAAACAGTCTACGCTTTGTTCGTTCCCTGGAAGAACAGTGGTAGTTTCCGATGCACATCTGGAGGCATTCTGTAATCTGTGGACAATCAGAGTGTTGATGAAACACAAAAATTGCATCGGGATTGAATACAACAGTCACCAGGCGCACTTTCCTCCATGCGAGTAATATCTCTAACAGTCTACGCTTTAATCGTTCCCTGGAAGACCAGTAGTAGTCTCCGATGCACATGTGGAGGCATTCTGTAATGTGTGGACTATCAGAGTGTTGCTGAAACACAGAAATTGCATCGGGATTGAATACAACAGTGACCATGCGCACCTTCCTCCATGGGAGTAATGTCTCAAAGAGTTTACGCTTTGATGGATCCCTGGAAGACCAGTAGTAGCGTCAGATGCGCAACTGGAGGCATTCTGTAATCTGTGGAGTATCAGAGTGTTGATGAAACACAGAAATTGCATCGGGATTGCATACAACAGTCACCATGCGCACCTTCCTCCATGGGAGTTATGTCTCAAAGAGTTTACGCTTTGATCGTTCCCTGGAAGACCAGTAGTAGTTTCCGATGGACATCTGGAGGCATTCTGTAATCTGTGGAGTATCAGAGTGTTGATGAAACAGAGAAATTGCATCGGGATTGAATACAACAGTCACCATGCGCACTTTCCTCCACGGGAGAAATGTCCCAAACAGTCTACACTTTGATCGTTCCCTGGAAGGCCAGTAGTAGTTTCCAATGCACATCCGGTCGCATTCTGTAATCTGTGGACTATCAGAGTGTTCATGAAATACAGAAATAGCATCGGGATTGAATACAACAGTCACCATGTTCACTTTCCTCCATGGGAGTAATTTTCAAACAGTATACGCTTTAATCGTTCCCTGGAAGACCAGTAGTAGTTTCCGATGCACATCTGGTGGCATTCTGTAATCTGTGGACTATCAGAGTGTTGATGAAACACAGAAATTGCATCGGGATTGAATACAACAGTGACCATGCGCACCTTCCTCCATGGGAGTAATGTCTCAAAGAGTTTACGCTTTGATGGATCCCTGGAAGACCATTAGTAGCTTCAGATGCGCAACTGGAGGCATTCTGTAATCTGTGGAGTATCAGAGTGTTAATGAATCACAGAAATTGCATCGGCATTGAATACAACAGTCACCATGCGCACTTTCCTCCATGGGAGTAATGTCTCAAACAGTCTCCACTTTGATCTTTCCCTGGAAGACCAGTAGTAGTTTCCGATGCACATCTGGAGGCATTCTGTAATCTGTGGACTATCAGAGTATGGATCAAACACAGAAATTGCATCGGGATTTAATACAACAGTCTCCATGCGCACATTCCTCCATGGGAGTAATGTCTCAAACAGTCTACGCTTTGATCGTTCACTGAAAGACCAGTAGTAGTTTCCGATGCTCATCTGGAGGCATTCTGTAATGTGTGGACACTCAGACTGTTGATGAAACACAGGAAATGCATCGGGATTGAATACAACAGTCACCATGCGCACTTTCCTCCATGGGAGTAATGTCTCAAACAGTCTACGCTTTGATCGTTCCCTGGAAGACCAGTAGTAGATTCCGATGAACATCTGGAGGCATTCTATAATCTGTGAACTAACAGAGTGTTCATGAAATACAGAAATAGCATCGGGATTGAATACAACAGTCACCATGTTCACTTTCCTCCATGGGAGTAATTTTCAAACAGTATACGCTTTAATCGTTCCCTGGAAGACCAGTAGTAGTTTCCGATGCACATCTGGTGGCATTCTGTAATCTGTGGACTATCAGAGTGTTGATGAAACACAGAAATTGAATCGGGATTGAATACAACAGTCACCATGCGCACTTTCCTCCATAGGAGTAATGTCTCAAACAGTCTACGGTTTGATCGTTCCCTGGATGACCAGTAGTAGTTTCCGATGCAGATCTGGAGGCATTCTGTAATCTGTGGACTATCAGAGTGTTGATGAAACACAGAAATTGCATCGGGATTGAATACAACAGTCACCATGCGCACTTTCCTACAAAGGAGTAATGTCTCAAACTGTCTACGCTTTGATCGTTAACTGGAAGACCTGTAGTAGTTTCCGATGCACGTCTGGTGGCATTCTATAATCTGTGGACTTTGAGAGTGTTGATGACACACAGAAATTGACTTGGGATTGAATACAACAGTCACCATGCGCACTTTCCTCCATTGGAGTAATTGTCAAACAGTCTACGCTTTGATCGTTCCCTGGAAGACCAGTAGTAGTTTCCGATGCACATCTGGAGGCATTCTGAAATCTGTGGACTAACTGAGTGATGATGAAACACAGAAATTGCATCGGGATTCAATACAACAGTCACCATGCGCACTTTCCTCCATGGGAGTAATTGTCAAACAGTATACGCTTTGATCGTTCCCTGGAAGACCAGTAGTAGTTTCCGATGCACATTTGGTGGCATTCTGTAATCTGTGGACTATCAGAGAGTTGATGAAACACAGAAATTGCATTGGGATTGAATAAAACAGTCACCATGCGCACTTTCCTCCACGGGAATAATGCCTCAAACAGTCTAGTCTTTGATCGTTCCGTGGAAGACAAGTAGTAGTTCCCGAAGCACATCTGGTGGCATTCTGTAATCTGTGGACTATCCGAGTGTTGATGAAACACAGAAATTGCATCGGGATTCAATAAAACAGTCACCATGCGCACTTTCCTCCATGAGAGTAAAGTCTCAAAGAGTATACGTATTGATCGTTCCCTGGAGGACCAGTGGAAGTTTCCGAGGCACATCTGGAGGCATTCTGTAATCTGTGGACCTTCAAAGTGTTGATGAAACACAGAAATTGACTTGGGATTGAATACAACAGTCACCATGCGCACTTTCCTCCATGGGAGTAATTGTCAAACAGTCTACGCTTTGATCGTTCCCTGGAAGACCTGTAGTAGTTTCCGATGCACATCTGGTGGCATTCTGTAATCTGTGGACTATCAGAGTGTTAATGAAACACAGAAATTGCATCGGGATTGACTACAACAGTCATTATGCGCACATTATCCACGGGAGTAATGTCTCAAACAGTCTACGATTTGATCGTTTCCCTGGAGGACCAGTAATAGATTCCGATGCACGTCTGGTGATATTCTGTAATTTGTGGACTATCAGAGTGATGATGAAACCCAGAAATTCCATCGGGGTGAATACAACAGTCACCATGCGCACTTTCCGCAACGGGAGTAATGTGCCAACAGTCTACGTTTTGATCGTTCCCTTTAAGACCAGTTGTAGTTTCCGATGCACACCTATTGGCATTCTGTAATCTGTGGACTATCAGAGTGTTGATGAAACACAGAAATTGCATCGGGATTGAATACAACAGAAACCATGTGCACTTTCCTCCATGAGAGTAAAGTCTCAAACAGTATACGTTTTGATCGTTCCCTGGAGGACCAGTGGAAGTTTCCGAGGCACATCTGGAGGCATTCTGTAATCTGTTGACCTTCAAAGTGTTGATGAAACACAGAAATTGACTCGGGATTGAATACAACAGTCACCATGCGCACTTTCCTAAATGGGAGTAATGTCTCAAACTGACTACGCTTTGATAGTTCCCTGGAAGAACAGTGGTAGTTTCCGATGCCCATCTGGAGGCATTCTGTAATCTGTGGACTATCAGAGTGGTGATGAAACACAGAAATTGCATCGGGATTGAATACAACAGTCACCATGCGCACCTTCCTCCATGGGAGTAATGTCTCAAACTGCCTACGATTTGATCGTTCCCTGGAAGACCAGTAGTAGTTTCCGATGCACATCTGGAGGCATTCTGTAATCTGTGGAGTATCAGAGTGTTGATGAAACAAACAAATTGCATCGGGATTGAATACAACAGTCACCCTTCGCATTTTCCTCCATGAGAGTAAAGTCTCTTACAGTCTACGCTTTGATCATTAGCTGGAAGGCCAGTGTTAGTTTCCGATGCACATCTGGAGGCATTCTGTAATCTGTGGACTTTCAGAGTATTGATGAAACACAGAAATTTCATCGGGATTAAATACAACAGTCACTATGCGCACTGTCCTCCACGCGAGTAATGTCTCTAACAGTCCACGCTTTGATCGTTCCCTTGAAGACCAGTAGTAGTTTCCGATGCACATCTGGAGGCATTCTGTAATCTGTGGAGTATCAGAGTGTTGATGAAACAAACAAATTGCATCGGGATTGAATACAACAGTCACCCTTCGCACTTCCCTCCATGAGAGTAAAGTCTCTTACAGTCTACGCTTTGTTCATTCCCTGGAAGACCAGTGTTAGTTTCCGATGCACATCTGGACTCATTCTGTAATCAGCGGACTATCAGACTGTTGATGAAACACAGAAATTGCATCGGGATTAATTACAACAGTCACTGTGCACACTTTTCTCCATGAGAGTAATGTCTCAAACAGTCTACGCTTTGATCGTTCCCTGGAAGAACAGTAATAGTTACCGATGCACATCTGCAAGCAATCTGTAATCTGTGGACTGTCAGATAGTTGATGAAACACAGAAATTGCTTCGGGATTGAATACAACAGTCACCATGCGCACCTTCCTCCATAGGAGTTATGTCTCAAACAGTCTACGGTTTGATCGTTCCCTGGATGACCAGTAGTAGTTTCCGATGCACATCTGGAGGCATTCTGTAATCTGTGGACAATCAGAGTGTTGATGAAACACAGAAATAGCATCGGGATTGAATACAACAGTCACCATGCGCACTTTCCTAAATGGGAGTAATGTCTCAAACTGACTACGCTTTGATCGTTCCCTGGAAGAACAGTGGTAGTTTCCGATGCCCATCTGGAGGCATTCTGTAATCTGTGGACTATCAGAGTGTTGATGAAACACAGAAATTGCATCGGGACTGAATACAACAGTCACCATGCGCACCTTCCTCCATGGGAGTAATGTCTCAAACTGCTTACGATTTGATCGTTCCCTGGAGGACCAGTAGTAGTTTCCGATGCACATCTGGAGGCATTCTGTAATCTGTGGAGTATCAGAGTGTTGATGAAACACACAAATTGCATCGGGATTGAATACAACAGTCACCATGCGCACTTTCCTCCATGGGAGTAATGTCTCAAACAGTCTACGCTTTGATCGTTCCCTGGAAGAACAGTAATTGTTACCGATGCACATCTGGAGGCATTCTGTAATCTGTGGACTATCAGAGTGTTGATGAAACACAGAAATTGCATCGGGACTGAATACAACAGTCACCATGTGCACTTTCCTCCATGAGAGTAACGTCTCTTACAGTCTACGCTTTGATCATTCCCTGGAAGACCAGTGTTAGTTTCCGATGCACATCTGGAGGCATTCTGTAATCTGTGGACTATCAGAGTATTGATGAAACACAGAAATTTCATCGGGATTAAATACAACAGTCACTATGCGCACTGTCCTCCATGCGAGTAATGTGTCTAACAGTCCACGCTTTGATCGTTCCCTGGAAGACCAGTAGTAGTTTCCGCCGCACATCTGGAGGCATTATGTAATCTGTGGACTATCAGAGTGTTGATGAAACACTAAAATCGCATCGGGAGTGAATACAACGGTCACCATGCGAACTTTCCTCCATGGGAGTAATGCCTCAATCAATCTACGCTTTGATCGTTTCTTGGAAGTCCAGTAGTAGTTTCCGATGCACATCTGGAGGCATTCTGTAATCTGCGGACTATCAGACTGTTGATGAAAAACAGAAATTGCATAGGGATTAAATACAACAGTCACTGTGCACACTTTTCTCCATGGGAGTAATGTCTCAAACAGTCTACGCTTTGATCGTTCCCTGGAAGACCAGTAGTAGTTTCCGATGAACATGTGGAGGCATTCTATAATCTGTGAACTATCGGAGTGTTGATGAAATACAGAAATAGCATCGGAATTGAATGCAACAGTCACCATAATCACTTTCCTCCATGGGAGTAATTTTCAAGCAGTATTCGCTTTGATCGTTCCCTGGAAGACCAGTAGTAGTTTCCGATGCACATCTGGTGGCATTCTGTAATCTGTGGACTATCAGAGTGTTGATGAAACACAGAAATTGAATCGGGATTGAATACAACAGTCACCATGCGCACCTTCCTCCGTAGGAGTAATGTCTCAAACAGTCTACGGTTTGATCGTTCCCTGGATGACCAGTAGTAGTTTCCGATGCACATCTGGAGGCACCCTGTAATCTGTGGAGTATCAGAGTGTTGATGAAACACACAAATTGCATCGGGATTGAATACAACAGTCACCATGCGCACTTTCCTCCATGGGAGTAATGTCTCAAACAGTCTACGCTTTGATCGTTCCCTGGAAGAACAGTAATGGTTACCGATGCACATCTGGAGGTATTCTGTAATCTGTGGACTATCAGAGTGTAGATGAAACACAGAAATTGCATCGGGATTGAATACAACAGTCACCATGCGCTCTTACCTCCATGAGAGTAAAGTCTCTTACAGTCTACGCTTTGATCATTCCCTGGAAGACCAGTGTTAGTTTCCGATGCACATCTGGAGGGATTCTGTAATCTGTGGACTATCAGAGTATTGATGAAACACAGAAATTGCATCGGGATTAAATACAACAGTCACTGTGCACACTTTTCTCCATGGGAGTAATGTCTCAAACAGTCTACGCTTTGATCGTTCCCTGGAAGAACAGTAATAGTTACCGATGCACATCTGGAAGCATTCTGTAATCTTTGGACTATTAGATTGTTGATGAAACACAGAAATTGCATCGGGATTGAATACAACAGTCACCATGCTCACTTTTCTCCATGTGAGTAATGTCTCAAACAGTCTACGCTTTGATCGTTCCCTGGAAGACCAAAAGTAGTTTCCGATGAACATGTGTAGGCATTCTATAATCTGTGAACTATCAGAGTGTTGATGAAATACAGAAATAGCATCGCAATTGAATGCAACATTCACCATGTTCACTTTCCTCCATGGGAGTAATTTTCAAACAGTATACGCTTTGATCGTTCCCTGGAAGACAAGTAGTAGTTTCCGATGCACATCTGGTGGCATTCTGTAATCTGTGGACTATCAGAGTGTAGATGAAACACAGAAATTCAATCGGGATTGAATACAACAGTCACCATGCGAACTTTCCTCCATGGGAGTAATGCCTCAAACAGTCTACGCTTTGATCGTTTCTTGGAAGTCCAGTAGTAGTTTCCGATGCACATCTGGAGGCATTCTGTAATCTGTGGACTATCAGAGTGTTGACGAAACACAGAAATTGCATCGGGATTGAATACAACAGTCACCATGCGCACTTTCCTCCACGGGAGTAATGTCTCAAACTGTCTACGCTTTGATCGTTAACTGGAAGACATGTAGTAGTTTCCGATGCACGTCTGGTGGCATTCTATAATCTGTGGACTATGAGAGTGTTGATGACACACAGAAATTGCCTTGGGATTGAATACAACAGTCACCATGCGCACTTTCCTCCATTGGAGTAATGTCTCAAACAGATTACGATTTGATCGTTCCCTGAAGGACCAGTGGAAGTTTCCGATGCACATCTGGAGGCATTCTGTAATCTGTGGACTTCAAAGTGTTGATGATACACAGAAATTGCATCGGGATTGAATACAACAGTCACCATGCGCACTTTCCTCCATGGGAGTAATGTCTCAAACAGTCTACGCTTTGATCGTTCCCTGGAAGACCAGTAGTAGTTTCCGATGAACATGTGGAGGCATTCTATAATCTGTGAACTATCAGAGTGTTGATGAAATACAGAAATAGCATCCGAATTGAATACAACAGTCACCATGCGCACTTTCCTCCATAGGAGTAATGTCTCAAACAGTCTACGGTTTGATCGTTCCCTGGATGACCAGTAGTAGTTTCCGATGCACATCTGGAGGCATTCTGTAATCTGTGGACAATCAGAGTGTTGATGAAACACACAAATTGCATCGGGATTGAATACAACAGTCACCATCCGCACTATCCTAAATGGGAATAATGTCTCAAACTGACTACGCTTTGATCGTTCCCTGGAAGAACAGTGGTAGTTTCAGATGCACATCTGGAGGCATTCTGTAATCTGTGGACTATCAAAGTGTTGCTGAAACACAGAAATTGCATCGGGACTGAATACAACAGTCACCATGCGCACCTTCCTCCATGGGAGTAATGTCTCAAACTGCCTACGATTTGATCGTTCCCTGGAGGACCAGTAGTAGTTTCCGATGCACATCTGGAGGCATTCTGTAATCTGTGGACAATCATAGTGTTGATGAAACACACAAATTGCATTGGGATTGAATACAACAGTCACCATGCGCACTTTCCTCCATGAGAGTAATGTCTCTAACAGTCCACGCATTGATCGTTCCCTGGAAGACCAGTAGTTGTTTCCGATGCACATCTGGAGGCATTATGTAATCTGTGGACTATCAGAGTGTTGATGAAACACTAATATCGCATCGGGAGTGAATACAACAGTCACCATGCGAACTTTCCTCCATGGGAGTAATACCTCAATCAATCTACGGTTTGATCGTTTCTTGGAAGTCCAGTAGTAGTTTCCGATGCACGTCTGGAGGCATTCTGTAATCTGCGGACTATCAGACTGTTGATGAAACACAGAAATTGCATCGGGATTGAATACAACAGTCACCATGCTCACTTTTCTCCATGTGAGTAATGTCTCAAACAGTCTACGATTTGATCGTTCCCTGGAGGACCAGTAGTAGTTTCCGATGAACATGTGGAGGCATTCTAAAATCTGTGAAGTATCAGAGTGTTGATGAAATACAGAAATAGCATCGGAATTGAATGCAACAGTCGCCATGTTCACTTTCCTCTATGGGAGTAATTTTCAAGCAGTATTCGCTTTGATCGTTCCCTGGAAGACCAGTAGTAGTTTCCGATGCACATCTGGTGGCATTCTGTAATCTGTGGACTATCAGAGTGTTGATGAAACACAGAAATTGAATCGGGATTGAATACAACAGTCACCATGGGCACCTTCCTCCATAGGAGTAATGTCTCAAACAGTCTACGGTTTGATCGTTCCCTGGATGACCAGTAGTAGTTTCCGATGCACATCTGGAGGCATTCTGTAATCTGTGGAGTATCAGAGTGTTGATGAAACACACAAATTGCATCGGGATTGAATACAACAGTCACCATGCGCACTATCCTCCATGGGAGTAATGTCTCAAACAGTCTACGCTTTGATCGTTCCCTGGAAGAACAGTAATGGTTACCGATGCACATCTGGAGGTATTCTGTAATCTGTGGACTATCAGAGTGTAGATGAAACACAGAAATTGCATCGGGATTGAGTACAACAGTCACTATGTGGACTGTCCTCCTTGCGAGTAATGTCTCTAACAGTCCGCGCTTTGATCGTTCCCTGGAAGACCAGTAGTAGTTTCCGATGCACATCTGGAGGCATTATGTAATCTGTGGAGTATCAGAGTGTTGATGAAACACTAAAATCGCATCGGGAGTGATACAACAGTCACCATGCATACTTTCCTCCATGGGAATAATGCCTCAATCAGTCTACGCTGTGATCGTTTCTTGGAAGTCCAGTAGTAGTTTCCGTTGCACATTTGGAGGCATTCTGTAATCTGCGGACTATCAGACTGTTGATGAAACACAGAAATTGCATCGGGATGAAATACAACAGTCACTGTGCACACTTTTCTCCATGGGAGTAATGTCCCAAACAGTCTACGCTTTGATCGTTCCCTGGAAGAACAGTAATAGTTACCGATGCACATCTGGAAGCATTCTGTAATCTGTGGACTATTAGATTGTTGATGAAACACAGAAATTGCATCGGGATTGAATACAACAGTCACCATGCGCACTTTTCTGAATGGGAGTAATTGTCAAACAGTCTACGCTTTGATCGTTCCCTGGAAGACCAGTAGTTGTTTCCGATGCACATCTGGTGGCATTCTGTAATCTGTGGACTATCAGAGAGTTGATGAAACACAGAAATTGCATCGGGATTGAATAAAACAGTCACCATGCGCACTTTCCTCCACGGGAGTAATGCCTCAAACAGTCTACTCTTTGATCGTTCCGTGGAAGACAAGTAGTAGTTTCCGAAGCACATCTGGTGGCATTCTGTAATCTGTGGACTATCAGAGTGTTGATGAAACACAGAAATTGCATCGGGATTGAATACAACAGTCACCATGCGCACCTTCCTCCATAGGAGTAATGTCTCAGACAGCCTACGATTTGATCGTTCCCTGGATGACCAGTAGTAGTTTCCGATGATCGTCTGGTGATATTCTGCAATTTGTGGACTATCAGAGTGATGATGAAACACAGAAATTCCATCGGTGTGAATACAACAGTAACCATGCGCACTTTCCTCCACGGGAGTAATATCCCAACAGTCTACGCTTTGATCGTTCCCTTTAAGACCAGTTGTAGTTTCCGATGCACATCTATTGGCATTCTGTAATCTGTGGACTATCAGAGTGTTGATGAAACACAGAAATTGCACCGGGATTGAATACAACAGTCACAACGCGCACTTTCCTCCACAGGAGTAATGTCTCAAACAGTATACGTTTTGATCGTTCCCTGGAGGACCAGTGGAAGTTTCCGAGGCACATCTGGAGGCATTCTGTAATCTGTGGACCTTCAAAGTGTTGATGAAACACAGGAATCGCATCGGGATTGAATACAACAGTCACCATGCGCACTTTCCTAAATGGGAGAAATGTCTCAAACTGACTACGTTTGATCGTTCCCTGGAAGAACAGTGGTAGTTTCCGATGCCCATCTGGAGGCATTCTGCAATCTGTGGACATCAGAGTGTAGATGAAACACAGAAATTGCATCGGGATTGATACAACAGTCACCATGCGCACTTTCCTCCATGAGAGAAAAGTCTCTTACAGTCTACGCTTTGATCATTCCCTGGAAGACCAGTGTTAGTTTCCGATGCACATATGGAGGTATACTGTAATCTGTGGACTATCAGAGTATTGATGAAACACAGAAATTTCATCGGGATTAAATACAACAGTCACTATGCGGACTGTCCTCCTTGCGAGTAATGTCTCTAACAGTCCACGCTTTGATCGTTCCCTGGAAGACCAGTAGTAGTTTCCGATGCACATCTGGAGGCATTATGTAATCTGTGGACTATCAGAGTGTTGATGAAACACTAAAATCGCATCGGGAGTGAATACAACAGTCACCATGGGAACTTTCCTCAATGGGAGTAATGCCTCAATCACTCTACGCCGTATCGTTCCTTGGAAGTCCAGTAGTAGTTTCCGTTGCACATCTGGAGGCATTCTGTAATCTGCGGACTATCAGACTGTTGATGAAACACAGAAATTGCATCGGGATTAAATACAACAGTCACTGTGCACACTTTTCTCCATGGGAGTAATGTCTCAAACTGTCTACGCTTTGATCGTTCCCTGGAAGAACAGTAATAGTTACCGATGCACATCTGGAAGCATTCTGTAATCTGTGGACTATTAGATTGTTGATGAAACACAGAAATTGCATCGGGATTGAATACAACAGTCACCATGCGCACTTTCCTCCATGGGAGTAATGTCTCAAACAGTCTACGCTTTGATCGTTCCCTGGAAGACCAGTACTAGTTTCCGATGAACATGTGTAGGCATTCTATAATCTGTGAACTATCAGAGTGTTGATGAAATACAGAAATAGCATCGGAATTGAATGCAACAATCACCATGTTCAGTTTCCTCCATGGGAGTAATTTTCAAACAGTATACGCTTTGATCGTTCCCTGGAAGACAAGTAGTAGTTTCCGATGCACATCTGGTGGCATTCTATAATCTGTGGACTATGAGAGTGTTGATGACACACAGAAATTGCCTGGGGATTGAATACAACAGTCACCATGCGCACTTTCCTCCATTGGAGTAATGTCTCAAACAGATTACGATTTGATCGTTCCCTGGAGGACCAGTGGAAGTTTCCGATGCACATCTGGAGGCATTCTGTAATCTGTGGACCTTCAAAGTGTTGATGAAACACAGAAATTGTATAGGGATTGAATACAACAGTCACCATGCGCACTTTCTTCCATGTTAGTAATGTCTCAAACAGTCTACGCTTTGATCGTTCCCTGGAAGAACAGTGGTAGTGTCCGATGCACATCTGGAGGCATTCTGAAATCTGTGGACTATCAGAGTGTTGATGAAACACAGAAATTGCATCGGGATTGAATACAACAGTCACCATGCGCACTTTCCTCCATGCGAGTAATGTCTCTAACAGTCTACGCTTTAATCGTTCACTGGAAGACCAGTAACAGTTTCCGATGCACATCTGGAGGCATTCTGTAATCTGTGGAGTATCAGAGAGTTGATGAAACACAGAAATTGCATCGGGATTGAATAAAACAGTCACCATGCGCACTTTCCTCCACGGGAGTAATGACTCAAACAGTCTGCTTTTTGATCGTTCTGTGGAAGACATGTAGTAGTTTCCGATGCACATCTGGAGGCAATCTCAAATCTGTGGACTAACTGAGTGTTGATGAAACACAGAAATTGCATCGGGATTTAATACAACAGTCACCATGCGCACTTTTCTGAATGGGAGTAATTGTCAAACAGTCTACGCTTTGATCGTTCCCTGGAAGACCAGTAGTAGTTTCCGATGCACATCTGGTGGCATTCTGTAATCTGTGGACTATCAGAGAGTTGATGAAACACAGAAATTGCATCTGGATTGAATAAAACAGTCACCATGCGCACTTTCCTCCACGGGAGTAATGCCTCAAAGAGTTTACTTTTTGATCGTTCCGTGGAAGACAAGTAGTAGTTTCCGAAGCACATCTGGTGGCATTCTGTAATCTGTGGACTATCAGAGTGTTGATGAAACAAAGAAATTGCAGCGGGATTGAATACAACAGTCACCATGCGCACCTTCCTCCATGGGAGTAATGTCTCAAACAGCCTACGATTTGATCGTTCCCTGGATGACCAGTAGTAGTTTCCGATGCACGTCTGGTGATATTCTGTAATTTGTGGACTATCAGAGTGATGATGAAACAGAGAAATTCCATCGGTGTGAATACAACAGTCACCATGCGCACTTTCCTCCACGGGAGTAATGTCCCAACAGTCTACGATTTGATCGCTCCCTTTAAGACCAGTTGTAGCTTCCGATGCACATCTATTGGCATTCTGTAATCTGTGGACTATCAGAGTGTTGATGAAGCACAGAAATTGCATCGGGATTGAATACAACAGTCACAACGCGCACTTTCCTCCACAGGAGTAATGTCTCAAACAGTATACGTTTTGATCGTTCCCTGGAGGACCAGTGGAAGTTTCCGAGGCACATCTGGAGGCATTCTGTAATCTGTGGACCTTCAAAGTGTTGATGAAACACAGAAATCGCATCGGGATTGAATACAACAGTCACCATGCGCACTTTCCTAAATGGGAGAAATGTCTCAAACTGACTACGTTTGATCGTTCCCTGGAAGAACAGTGGTAGTTTCCGATGCCCATCTGGAGGCATTCTGTAATCTGTGGACTATCAGAGTGTTAATGAAACACAGAAATTGCATCGGGATTGAATACAACAGTCACCATGCGCACCTTCCTCCATTGGAGTAATGTCTCAAACAGCCTACGATTTGATCGTTCCCTGGATGACCAGTAGTAGTTTCCGATGCACATCTGGAGGCATTCTGTAATCTGTGGAGTATCATAGTGTTGATGAAACACAGAAATTGCATCGGGATTGAATACAACAGTCACCATGCGCACCTTCCTCCACGGGAGTAATGTCTCAAACAGCCTACGGTTTGATCGTTCCCTGGATGACCAGCAGTAAATTCCGATTCACATCTGGAGGCATTCTGTAATCTGTGGACTATCAGAGTGTTGATGAAACACAGAAATTGCATCGCGATTGAATACAACAATCACCATGCGCACTTTCCTCCATGTGAGTAAAGTCTCTAACAGTCTACGCTTTGATCAATCCCTGGAAGATCAGTGTTAGTTTCCGATGCACATCTTGAGGCATTCTGTAATCTGCAGACTATCAGACTGTTGATGAAACACAGAAATTGCATCGGGATTAAATACAACAGTCACTGTGACCACTTTTCTCTGTGGGAGTAATGTCTCAAACAGTCTACGCTTTGATCGTTCCCTGGAAGAACAGTAATAGTTACCGATGCACATCTGGAAGCATTCTGTAAACTGTGGACTATCAGTGTGTTGATGAAAAACAGAAATTGCATCGGGGCTGAATACAACAGTCACCATGCGCACTTTCATCCATGGGAGTAATTCTCAAACAGTCTACGCTTTGATCTCTCTCTGGTAGACCAGTAGTAGTCTCCGATGCACATCTGGTGGCATTCTGTAATCTGTGGACTATCAGAGTGTTGATGAAACACAGAAATTGCATCGGGATTGAATACAAGTCACCATGCGCACTTTCCTCCATGGGAGTAATGTCTCAAACCGTCTACGCTTTCATCGTTCCCTTTAAGACCAGTAGTAGTTTCCGATGCACATCTATCGGCATTCTGTAATCTGTGGACTATCAGAGTGTTGATTAAACACAGAAATTGCATCGGGATTGAATACAACAGTCACAACGCGCACTTTCCTCGACGGGAGTAATGTCTCAAACAGTATACGTTTTGATCGTTCCCTGGAGGACCAGTGGAAGATTCCGATGCACATCTGGAGGCATTCTGTAATCTGTGGACCTTCAAAGTGTTGATGAAACACAAAAATTGCATCGGGATTGAATACAACAGTCACCATGCGCACATTCCTCCACAGGAGTAGTGTCTCAAGCAGTCTACGATTTGATCGTTCCCTGGAAGACCAGAAGTAGTTTCCGATGGACATCTGGAGGCACTCTGAAATCTGTTTACTAACTGAGTGTTGATGAAACACAGAAATTGCATCGGGATTGAATACAACAGTCACCATGCGCACTTTCCTCCATGGGACTAATGTCTCAAACAGACTACGCTTTGATCGTTCCCTGGATGACCAGTAGTAACTTCCGATGAACATCTGGAGGCATTCTGTAATCTGTGGACTATCATATTGTTGATGAAATACAGAAATTGCATCGGGATTGAATACAACAGTCACAATGTTCATTTTCCTCCATGGGAGTAATTCTCAAACAGTATACGCTTTGATCGTTCCCTGGAAGACCAGTAGTAGTTTCCGATGCACATCTGGTGGCATTCTGTAATCTGTGGACTATCAGAGTGTTGATGAAACACAGAAATTTCATCGGGATTGAATACAACAGTCACCATGCGCACTTTCCTCCACGGGAGAAATGTCCCAAACAGTCTACACTTTGATCTATCCCTGGGAGGCCAGTAGTAGTTTCCAATGCACATCCGGTGGCATTCTGTAATCTGTGGACTATCAGAGTGTTCATGAAACACAGAAAATGCATCGGGATTGAATACAGCAGTCACCATCCGCACTTTCCTCCGTGGGAGTAATGTCTGGAACAGTCTACGCCTTGATCGTTCCCTGGAAGACTCGTAGTAGTTTTCGATGCACATCTGGATGCATTCTGTAATGTGTGGACTATCAGAGTGTTGATGAAACACAGAAATTGCGTCCGGATTGAATGCAACAGTCACCATGCGCACTTTCCTCCACGGGAGTAATGTCTCAAACAGTCTACGCTTTGATCGTTCCCTGGAAGACCAGTAGTAGTTTCCGATGCACATCTGGTGGCATTCTGTAATCTCTGGACTATCAGAGTGTTGATGAAACACAGATATTGCATCGGGATTGAATACAACAGTCACCATAACCACTTTCCTCCATGGGAGTAATGTCTCAAACAGTCTACGCTTTGATCGTTCCCTGGTAGACCAGTAGTAGTTTCCGAAGCACGTCTGGTGGCATTCTGTAACCTGTGGAATATCAGAGTGTTGATGAAACACAGAAATTGCATCGGGATTGAATACTACAGTCACCATGCGCACTTTCTTCCATGGGAGTAATCCTCAAACAGTCTATGCTTTAATCTTTCCGTGGAAGACCAGTAGAAGTTTTCGATGCACATCTGGATTCCTTCTGTAATCTGTGGACCTTCAAAGTGTAGAATGAACACAGAAATTGCCTCGGGATTGAATACAACAGTCACCATGCGCACTTTTCTCCATGGGAGTAAGGTCTCAAAGAGTTTTCGCCTTCTTTGTTCCCTGGAAGACCAGTAGCAGTTTCCGAGGCACATCTGGAGGCGTTCTGTAATCTGTGGACTATCAGAGTGTTGAAGAAACACAGAAATTGCATCGGAATTGAATACAACAGCCAGCATGCGCACTTTCCTCCATGGGAGTAGTGTCTCAAACAGTCTACGCATTGATCGTTCCCTGGAAGACCAGTAGTAGTTTCCGATGCACATCTGGAGGCATTCTGTAATCTGTGGACCATCAGAGTGTTGATGAAACACAGAAATTGCATCGGGATTGAAGAAAACAGTCACCAAGCGCACTTTCCTATATGGGAGTAATCCTGAAACAATCTACGCTTTAATCGTTCCGTGGAATACCAGTAGTAGTTTACGATGCACATCTGGAGGCATTCTGTAATCTGTGGACTATCAGAGTGTTGATGAAACACAGAAAATGCATCGGGATTGAATACAACAGTCACCATGCGCACTTTCCTCATTTTGAGTAATGCCGCAAAGAGTTTAAGCTTTGATCGTTCCCTGGAAGACCAGTAGTAGTTTCCAATGCACATATGGAGACATTCTGTAATCTGTGGACTATCAGAGTGTTGATGAAACACAGAAATTGCATCGGGATTGAATACAACAGTCACCATGCGCACTTTTCTCCATGGGAGTAATGTCTGAAACAGTCTACGCTTTGATAGTTCCCTGGAAGACCAGTAGTAGTTTCCGATGCACATCTGGTAGCATTCTGTAAACTGTGGACTATCAGAGTGTTGATGAAACACAGAAATTGCATCGGGATTGTATACAACAGTTACCATGCCCACTGTCCTGCATGGGAGTAATGTCTCAAACAGTCTAGGGTTTGATAGTTCACTTAAAGACCATTAGTAGTTTCCGATGCACGTCTGGTGGCATTCTGTAACCTGTGGACTATCAGAGTGTTGATGAAACACAGAAATTGCATCGGGATTGAATACAACAGTCACCATGCTTACTTTCCTCCATGGGATTAATGTCTCAAACAGTATACGTTTTGATCGTTCCCTGGACGACCAGTAGTAGTTTCTGATGCACATCTGGAGGCATTCTGTAATCTGTGGACTATCAGAGTGTTAATGAAACACGGAAATTGGATCGGGATTGTATACAACAGTCACCATCCGCACTTTCCTCCATGGGAGTAATGTCTGAAACAGTCTACTCTTTGATCGTTCCCTGTTAGGCCAGTAGTAGTTTCCGATGACATCTCTTGGCACTCTGTAATCTGTGGACTATCAGAGTGTTGATGAAACACAGAAATTGCATCGGGATTGAATACAACAGTCACCATGCGCACTTTTCTCCATGGGAGTAATGTCTGAAACAGTCTACGAGTTGATAGCTCCCTGGAGGACCAGTAGTAGTTTCCGATGCACATCTCGTGGCATTCTGTAATGTGTGGACTATCAGAGTGTTAATGAAACACAGAAATTGCATCGGGATTGAATAAAACAGTCACCATGCGAACTTTCCTCCATGGGAGTAATCCTGAAACAATTTACGCTTTAATCGCTCCCTGGAAAGCCAGTAGTAGTTTCCGATGCACATCTGGAGGCATTCTGTAATCTGTGGACTATCAAAGTGTTGATGTAACACAGAAAATGCATCGGGATTGAATACAACAGTCACCATGCGCACTTTCCTCATTGGGAGTAATGCCTCAAAGAGTTTACGCTTCGATCGTTCCCTGGGAGACCAGTAGCTGATTCCGATGCACATCTGGAGACATTCTCTAATCTGTGGACCTTTATAGTGTTGATGAAACACAGAAATTGCATTGGGATTGAATACAACAGTCACCATGCGCACTTTCCTCCATGGGAGTAATGTCTCAAACAGTCTACGCCTTGATCGTCCCTGGAAGACCAGTAGTAGTTTCCGATGCACATCTGAAGGCATTCTGTAATCTGTGGACTATCAGAGTGTTGATGAAACACAGAAATTGCATCGGGATTGAATACAACAGTCACCATGCTCATTTTCCTCCATGGGAGTAATGTCTGAAACAGTCTACGATTTGATCGTTCCCTGGAAGACCAGTAGCAGTTTCAGATGCACATCTGGAGGCATTCTGTTATCTGTGGACTATCAGAGTGTTGAAGAAACACAGATATTGCATCGGGATTGAGTGCCACAGTCACCATGCGCACTTTCCTATATGGGAGCAATGTCTCAAACAGTCTAGGCTTTGTTCGTTCCCTGGAAGACCAGTTGTAGTTTCCGATGCACATCTGGAGGCATTCTGTAATCTGTGGACTATCAGAGTGTTGATGAGACACAGAAAATGCATTGGGATGGAATACAACTGTCACAGCGCGCACTTTCCTCCACGCTGGTATGTCTCAAACAGTCTATGTTTTCGTCGTTCCCTGGAAGACCAGTAGTAGTTTCCGATGCACATCTGGTGGCATTCTGTAATCTGTAGAATATCAGAGTGTTGATGAACCACACAAATTGCACCGGGATTGAACACAACAGTCACCATGCGCACTTTCCTCCATGGGAGTAATGCCTCAAACTGTCTACGCTTTGATCGTTCCCTGGAAGACCAGTAGCAGTTTCAGATGCACATCTGGAGGCATTCTGTAATCTGTGGACTATCAGAGTGTTGATGAAACACAGAAATTGCATCGGGATTGAATACAACAGTCGCCATGCACACTTTCCTCCATGGGAGTAATGTCTCAAAGAGTCTACGCTTTGTTCGTTCCCTGGAAGACCAGTCGTAGTTTCCGATGCACATCTGGAGGCATTCTGTAATCTTTGGACTATCAGACTGTTGATGAGACACAGAGATTGCATCGGGATTGAAAGCAACAGTCACCATGCGCACTTTCCTCCATGGGAGTAATGTCTCAAACAGTCTACGATTTGATCGTTCCCTGGAAGACCAGTAGTAGTTTCCAATGCACATATGGAGGCATTCTGTAATCTGTGGACTATCAGACTGTTGATGAAACACAGAAATTGCATCGGGATTGAATACAACAGTCGCCATGCACACATTCCTCCTTGGGAGTAATGCCTCAAACTGTCTACGCTTTGATCGTTCCCTGGAAGACCAGTAGTAGTTTCCAATGCACATATGGAGGCATTCTGTAATCTGTGGACTATCAGAGTGTTGATGAAACACAGAAATTGCATCGGAATTGAATACAACAGTCGCCATGCACACTTTCCTCCATGGGAGTAATGTCTCAAAGAGTCTACGCTTTGATCGTTCCCTGGAAGACCAGTAGTAGTTTCCGATGCACATCTGGTGGCATTCTGTAATCTGTGGACTATCAGAGTGTTGATGAAACACAGAAATTGCATCGGGATTGAATACAACAATCACCATGCCCACTATCCTTCACGGGAGTAATGTCTGACACAGTCTATTGTTTGATAGTTCCCTTGAAGACCAGTAGTAGTTTCCGATGCACGTCTGGTGGCATTCTGTAATCTGTGGACTATCAGAGTGTTGATGAAATACAGAAATTGCAACGGGATAGAATACAACAGTCACCATGCCCACTTTCCTCCACGGGAGTAATGTCTCAAACAGTCTAGGGTTTGATAGTTCCCTTGAAGACCAGTAGTAGTTTCCGATGCACGTCTGGTGGCATTCTGTAACCTGTGGACTATCAGAGTGTTGATGAAACACAGTAATTGCATCGGGATTGAATACAACAGTCACCATGCGCACTTTCCTCCATGGGAGTAATCCTCAAACAGTCTACGCGTTAATCGTTCCGTGGAAGACCAGTAGTAGTTTCCTATGCACATCTGGAGGCTTTCTGTAATCTGTTTACTATCAGAGTGTTGATGCAACACAGAAATTGCTTCGGGATTGAATACAACTGTCACCATGCTTACTTTCCTCCATGGGAGTAATGTGTCAAACAGTCTACGCTTTGATCGTTCCCTGGAAGACCAGTAGTAGTTTCTGATGCACATCTGGAGGCATTCTGTAATCTGTGGACTATCAGAGTGTTGATGAAACACAGAAATTACATCGGGATTGAATACAACAGTCATCATGCGCACTTTTCTCCATGGAAGTGATGTGTGAAACAGTCTACGCTTTGATAGTTCCCTGGAAGACCAGTAGTAGTTTCCGATGCACATCTCGTAACATTCTGTAATGTGTGGACTATCAGAGTGTTGATGAAACACAGAAATTGCATCGGGATTGAATACAACAGTCACCATGCGCACGTTCCTCCACGGGAGTTATGTCTCAAACAGTCTACGCTTTGATCGTTTCCTGGAAGACCGGTAGTAGTTTCCGATACACATCTGGTGGCAATCTGTAATCTGTGGACTGTCAGAGTGTTGATGAAATACAGAAATTGCATCGGGATTGAATACAACAGTCACCATGCCCACTTTCCTCCACGGGAGTAATGTCTCAAACAGTCTACGCTTTGATCGTTCCCTGGAAGACCAGTAGTAGTTTCCAATGCACATATGGAGACATTCTGTAATCTGTGGACTATCAGAGTGTTGATGAAACACAGAAATTGCATCGGGATTGAATACAACAGTCACCATGCGCACTTTTCTCCATGGGAGTAATGTCTGAAACCGTCTACGCTTTGATAGTTCCCTGGAAGACCAGTAGTAGTTTCCGATGCACATCTGGTAGCATTCTGTAAACTGTGGACTATCAGAGTGTTGATGAAACACAGAAATTGCATCGGGATTGTATACAACAGTTACCATGCCCACTGTCCTGCATGGGAGTAATGTCTCAAACAGTCTAGGGTTTGATAGTTCACTTAAAGACCATTAGTAGTTTCCGATGCACGTCTGGTGGCATTCTGTAACCTGTGGACTATCAGAGTGTTGATGAAACACAGAAATTGCATCGGGATTGAATACAACAGTCACCATGCTTACTTTCCTCCATGGGATTAATGTCTCAAACAGTATACGTTTTGATCGTTCCCTGGACGACCAGTAGTAGTTTCTGATGCACATCTGGAGGCATTCTGTAATCTGTGGACTATCAGAGTGTTAATGAAACACGGAAATTGGATCGGGATTGTATACAACAGTCACCATCCGCACTTTCCTCCATGGGAGTAATGTCTGAAACAGTCTACTCTTTGATCGTTCCCTGTTAGGCCAGTAGTAGTTTCCGATGACATCTCTTGGCACTCTGTAATCTGTGGACTATCAGAGTGTTGATGAAACACAGAAATTGCATCGGGATTGAATACAACAGTCACCATGCGCACTTTTCTCCATGGGAGTAATGTCTGAAACAGTCTACGAGTTGATAGCTCCCTGGAAGACCAGTAGTAGTTTCCGATGCACATCTCGTGGCATTCTGTAATGTGTGGACTATCAGAGTGTTAATGAAACACAGAAATTGCATCGGGATTGAATAAAACAGTCACCATGCGAACTTTCCTCCATGGGAGTAATCCTGAAACAATTTACGCTTTAATCGCTCCCTGGAAAGCCAGTAGTAGTTTCCGATGCACATCTGGAGGCATTCTGTAATCTGTGGAATATCAAAGTGTTGATGTAACACAGAAAATGCATCGGGATTGAATACAACAGTCACCATGCGCACTTTCCTCATTGGGAGTAATGCCTCAAAGAGTTTACGCTTCGATCGTTCCCTGGGAGACCAGTAGCTGATTCCGATGCACATCTGGAGACATTCTCTAATCTGTGGACCTTTATAGTGTTGATGAAACACAGAAATTGCATTGGGATTGAATACAACAGTCACCATGCGCACTTTCCTCCATGGGAGTAATGTCTCAAACAGTCTACGCCTTGATCGTCCCTGGAAGACCAGTAGTAGTTTCCGATGCACATCTGAAGGCATTCTGTAATCTGTGGACTATCAGAGTGTTGATGAAACACAGAAATTGCATCGGGATTGAATACAACAGTCACCATGCTCATTTTCCTCCATGGGAGTAATGTCTGAAACAGTCTACGATTTGATCGTTCCCTGGAAGACCAGTAGCAGTTTCAGATGCACATCTGGAGGCATTCTGTTATCTGTGGACTATCAGAGTGTTGAAGAAACACAGATATTGCATCGGGATTGAGTGCCACAGTCACCATGCGCACTTTCCTATATGGGAGCAATGTCTCAAACAGTCTAGGCTTTGTTCGTTCCCTGGAAGACCAGTTGTAGTTTCCGATGCACATCTGGAGGCATTCTGTAATCTGTGGACTATCAGAGTGTTGATGAGACACAGAAAATGCATTGGGATGGAATACAACTGTCACAGCGCGCACTTTCCTCCACGCTGGTATGTCTCAAACAGTCTATGTTTTCGTCGTTCCCTGGAAGACCAGTAGTAGTTTCCGATGCACATCTGGTGGCATTCTGTAATCTGTAGAATATCAGAGTGTTGATGAACCACACAAATTGCACCGGGATTGAACACAACAGTCACCATGCGCACTTTCCTCCATGGGAGTAATGCCTCAAACTGTCTACGCTTTGATCGTTCCCTGAAAGACCAGTAGCAGTTTCAGATGCACATCTGGAGGCATTCTGTAATCTGTGGACTATCAGAGTGTTGATGAAACACAGAAATTGCATCGGGATTGAATACAACAGTCGCCATGCACACTTTCCTCCATGGGAGTAATGTCTCAAAGAGTCTACGCTTTGTTCGTTCCCTGGAAGACCAGTCGTAGTTTCCGATGCACATCTGGAGGCATTCTGTAATCTTTGGACTATCAGACTGTTGATGAGACACAGAGATTGCATCGGGATTGAAAGCAACAGTCACCATGCGCACTTTCCTCCATGGGAGTAATGTCTCAAACAGTCTACGATTTGATCGTTCCCAGGAAGACCAGTAGTAGTTTCCAATGCACATATGGAGGCATTCTGTAATCTGTGGACTATCAGACTGTTGATGAAACACAGAAATTGCATCGGGATTGAATACAACAGTCGCCATGCACACATTCCTCCTTGGGAGTAATGCCTCAAACTGTCTACGCTTTGATCGTTCCCTGGAAGACCAGTAGTAGTTTCCAATGCACATATGGAGGCATTCTGTAATCTGTGGACTATCAGAGTGTTGATGAAACACAGAAATTGCATCGGGATTGAATACAACAGTCGCCATGCACACTTTCCTCCATGGGAGTAATGTCTCAAAGAGTCTACGCTTTGATCGTTCCCTGGAAGACCAGTAGTAGTTTCCGATGCACATCTGGTGGCATTCTGTAATCTGTGGACTATCAGAGTGTTGATGAAACACAGAAATTGCATCGGGATTGAATACAACAATCACCATGCCCACTATCCTTCACGGGAGTAATGTCTGACACAGTCTATTGTTTGATAGTTCCCTTGAAGACCAGTAGTAGTTTCCGATGCACGTCTGGTGGCATTCTGTAATCTGTGGACTATCAGAGTGTTGATGAAATACAGAAATTGCAACGGGATAGAATACAACAGTCACCATGCCCACTTTCCTCCACGGGAGTAATGTCTCAAACAGTCTAGGGTTTGATAGTTCCCTTGAAGACCAGTAGTAGTTTCCGATGCACGTCTGGTGTCATTCTGTAACCTGTGGACTATCAGAGTGTTGATGAAACACAGTAATTGCATCGGGATTGAATACAACAGTCACCATGCGCACTTTCCTCCATGGGAGTAATCCTCAAACAGTCTACGCGTTAATCGTTCCGTGGAAGACCAGTAGTAGTTTCCTATGCACATCTGGAGGCTTTCTGTAATCTGTTTACTATCAGAGTGTTGATGCAACACAGAAATTGCTTCGGGATTGAATACAACTGTCACCATGCTTACTTTCCTCCATGGGAGTAATGTGTCAAACAGTCTACGCTTTGATCGTTCCCTGGAAGACCAGTAGTAGTTTCTGATGCACATCTGGAGGCATTCTGTAATCTGTGGACTATCAGAGTGTTGATGAAACACAGAAATTACATCGGGATTGAATACAACAGTCATCATGCGCACTTTTCTCCATGGAAGTGATGTGTGAAACAGTCTACGCTTTGATAGTTCCCTGGAAGACCAGTAGTAGTTTCCGATGCACATCTCGTAACATTCTGTAATGTGTGGACTATCAGAGTGTTGATGAAACACAGAAATTGCATCGGGATTGAATACAACAGTCACCATGCGCACGTTCCTCCACGGGAGTTATGTCTCAAACAGTCTACGCTTTGATCGTTTCCTGGAAGACCGGTAGTAGTTTCCGATACACATCTGGTGGCATTCTGTAATCTGTGGACTGTCAGAGTGTTGATGAAATACAGAAATTGCATCGGGATTGAATACAACAGTCACCATGCCCACTTTCCTCCACGGGAGTAATGTCTCAAACAGTCTACGCTTTGATCGTTCCCTGGAAGACCAGTAGTAGTTTCCGATGCACGTCTGGTGGCATTCTGTAATCTGTGGACTATCCGAGTGTTGATGAAACACAGAAATTGCATAGGGATTGAATAAAACAGTCACCATGCTTACTTTCCTCCATTGGAGTAATGTGTCAAACTGTCTACGCTTTGATCGTTCCCTGGAAGACCAGTAGTAGTTTCTGATGCACATCTGGTAGCATTCTGTAATCTGTGGACCATCAGAGTGTCGATGAAACACAGAAATTGCATCGGGATTGAGTACCACAGTCACCATGCGCACTGCCTTCCATGGAACCAATGTCTCAAACGGTCTAGGCTTTGATCGTTCCCTGGAAGACCAGTTGTAGTTTCCGATGCACATCTGGAGGCATTCTGTAATTTGTGGACTATCAGATTGTTGATGAAACACAGAAATTGCATCGGGATTGAATACAACAGTCACCGTGCGCACTTTCCTCCACGGAGGTATGTCTCAAACAGTCTGTGCTTTCGTCGTTCCCTGGAAGACCAGTAGTAGTTTCCGATGCACATCTGGTGGCATTCTGTAATCTGTGGAATATCAGAGTGTTGATGAAACACAGAAATTGCATCGGGATTGAATACAACAGTCATCATGCTCACTTTCCTCCATGGGAGCCATGTCTCAAACAGTCTAGGCTTTGATCTTTCCCTGGAAGACCAGTAGTAGTTTCCGATGCACGTCTGGTGGCATTCTGTAACCTGTGGACTATCAGAGTGTTGATGAAACACAGAAATTGCATCGGGATTGAATACAACAGTCACCATGCGCACTTTCCTCCATGGGAGTAATCCTCAAACAGTCTACGCTTTAATCGTTCCGTGGAAGACCAGTAGTACTTTTCGATGCACATCTGGAGGCCTTCTGTAATCTGTGGACCTTCAAAGTGTTGATGTAACTCAGTAATTGCCTCGGAATTGAATACAACAGTCACCATGCTTACTTTCCTCCGTGGGAGTAATGTCTGGAACAGTCTACGCTTTGATCGTTCCCTGGAAGACTCGAAGTAGTTTTCGAAGCACATCTGGAGGCATTCTGTAATGTGTGGACTATCAGAGTGTTGATGAAACACAGAAATTGCGTCAGGATTGAATGCAACAGTCACCATGCGCACTATCCTCCACAAGAGTAATGTCTCAAACAGTCTACGCTTTGATCGTTCCCTGGAAGACCAGTAGTAGTTTCCGATGCACATCTGGTGGCATTCTGTAATCTGTGGACTATCAGAGTGTTGATGAAACACAGATATTGCATCGGGATTGAATACAACAGTCACCATAACCACTTTCCACCATGGGAGTAATGTCTCAAACAGTCTACGCTTTTCTCGTTCCCTGGTAGACCAGTAGTAGTTTCCGAAGCACGTCAGGTGGCATTCTGTAACCTGTGGACTATCAGAGTGTTGACGAAACACAGAAATTGCATCTGGATTGAATACTACAGTCACCATGCGCACTTTCCTCCATGGGAGTAATCCTCAAACAGTCTATGCTTTAATCGTTCCGTGGAAGACCAGTAGTAGTTTTCGATGCACATCTGGAGGCTTTCTGTAATCTGTGGACCTTCAAGGTGTTGATGAAACACAGTAATTGCCTCGGAATTGAATACAACAGCCAGCATGCGCACTTTCCTCCATGGGAGTAATGTCTCAAACAGTCTACGCTTTGATCGTTCCCTGGAAGACCAGTAGTAGTTTCCGATGCACATCTGGAGGCATTCTGTAATCTGTGGACTATCAGAGTGTTGATGAAACACAGAAATTGCATCGGGATTGAATACAACAGTCACCAAGCATACTATCCTCCACGGGAGTAGTGTCTCAAACAGTCTACGCTTTGATCGTTCCCTGGAAGACCAGTAGTAGTTTCCGATGCACGTCTGGGGGCATTCTGTAATCTGTGGACTATCAGAGTGTTGATGAAACACAGAAATTGCATCGGGATGAATACAACAGTCACCATGCGCACGTTCCTCCATGGGAGTAATGTCTCAAACAGTCTACGCTTTGATCGTTCTCTGGAAGACTTGTAGCAGTTTCCGATGCACATCTGGAGGCATTCTGTTATCTGTGGACTATCAGAGTGGTGATGAAACTCAGAAATTGCATCGGGATTGAGTACCACAGTCACCATGCGCACTGCCTTCCATGGAACCAATGTCTCAAACGGTCTAGGCTTTGATCGTTCCCTGGAAGACCAGTTGTAGTTTCCGATGCACATCTGGAGGCATTCTGTAATTTGTGGACTATCAGATTGTTGATGAAACACAGAAATTGCATCGGGATTGAATACAACAGTCACCATGCGCACTTTTCTCCATGGGAGTGATGTCTGAAACAGTCTACGCTTTGATAGTTCCCTGGAAGACCAGTAGTAGTTTCCGATGCTCATATCGTGGCATTCTGTAATGTGTGGACTATCAGAGTGTTGATGAAACACAGAAATTGCATCGGGATGAATACAACAGTCATCATGCGCACGTTCCTCCATGGGAGTAATGTCTCAAACAGTCTACGCTTTGATCGTTCTCTGGAAGACTTGTAGCAGTTTCCGATGCACATCTGGAGGCATTCTGTTATCTGTGGACTATCAGAGTGGTGATGAAACTCAGAAATTGCATCGGGATTGAGTACCACAGTCACCATGCGCACTGCCTTCCATGGAACCAATGTCTCAAACGGTCTAGGCTTTGATCGTTCCCTGGAAGACCAGTTGTAGTTTCCGATGCACATCTGGAGGCATTCTGTAATTTGTGGACTATCAGATTGTTGATGAAACACAGAAATTGCATCGGGATTGAATACAACAGTCACCGTGCGCACTTTCCTCCACGGAGGTATGTCTCAAACAGTCTGTGCTTTCGTCGTTCCCTGGAAGACCAGTAGTAGTTTCCGATGCACATCTGGTGGCATTCTGTAATCTGTGGAATATCAGAGTGTTGATGAAACACAGAAATTGCATCGGGATTGAATACAACAGTCATCATGCTCACTTTCCTCCATGGGAGCCATGTCTCAAACAGTCTAGGCTTTGATCTTTCCCTGGAAGACCAGTAGTAGTTTCCGATGCACGTCTGGTGGCATTCTGTAACCTGTGGACTATCAGAGTGTTGATGAAACACAGAAATTGCATCGGGATTGAATACAACAGTCACCATGCGCACTTTCCTCCATGGGAGTAATCCTCAAACAGTCTACGCTTTAATCGTTCCGTGGAAGACCAGTAGTACTTTTCGATGCACATCTGGAGGCCTTCTGTAATCTGTGGACCTTCAAAGTGTTGATGTAACTCAGTAATTGCATCGGAATTGAATACAACAGTCACCATGCTTACTTTCCTCCGTAGGAGTAATGTCTGGAACAGTCTACGCTTTGATCGTTCCCTGGAAGACTCGAAGTAGTTTTCGAAGCACATCTGGAGGCATTCTGTAATGTGTGGACTATCAGAGTGTTGATGAAACACAGAAATTGCGTCAGGATTGAATGCAACAGTCACCATGCGCACTATCCTCCACAAGAGTAATGTCTCAAACAGTCTACGCTTTCATCGTTCCCTGGAAGACCAGTAGTAGTTTCCGATGCACATCTGGTGGCATTCTGTAATCTGTGGACTATCAGAGTGTTGATGAAACACAGATATTGCATCGGGATTGAATACAACAGTCACCATAACCACTTTCCACCATGGGAGTAATGTCTCAAACAGTCTACGCTTTTCTCGTTCCCTGGTAGACCAGTAGTAGTTTCCGAAGCACGTCAGGTGGCATTCTGTAACCTGTGGACTATCAGAGTGTTGATGAAACACAGAAATTGCATCTGGATTGAATACTACAGTCACCATGCGCACTTTCCTCCATGGGAGTAATCCTCAAACAGTCTATGCTTTAATCGTTCCGTGGAAGACCAGTAGTAGTTTTCGATGCACATCTGGAGGCTTTCTGTAATCTGTGGACCTTCAAGGTGTTGATGAAACACAGTAATTGCCTCGGAATTGAATACAACAGCCAGCATGCGCACTTTCCTCCATGGGAGTAATGTCTCAAACAGTCTACGCTTTGATCGTTCCCTGGAAGACCAGTAGTAGTTTCCGATGCACATCTGGAGGCATTCTGTAATCTGTGGACTATCAGAGTGTTGATGAAACACAGAAATTGCATCGGGATTGAATACAACAGTCACCAAGCATACTATCCTCCACGGGAATAGTGTCTCAAACAGTCTACGCTTTGATCGTTCCCTGGAAGACCAGTAGTAGTTTCCGATGCACGTCTGGGGGCATTCTGTAATCTGTGGACTATCAGAGTGTTGATGAAACACAGAAATTGCATCGGGATTGAATAAAACAGTCACCATGCGCACTTTCCTATATGGGAGTAATCCTGAAACAATCTACGCTTTAATCGTTCCCTGGAATACCAGTAGTAGTTTACGATGCACATCTGGAGGCATTCTGTAATCTGTGGACTATCAGAGTGTTGATGAAACACAGAAAATGCATCGGGATTGAATACAAGAGTCACCATGCGCACTTTCCTCATTTTGAGAAATGCCTCAAAGAGTTTACGCTTTGATCGTTCCCTGGAAGACCAGTAGCAGTTTCTGATGCACATCGGGAGGCATTCTCTAATCTTTGGACCTTTAGAGTGTTGATGAAACACAGAAATTGCATTGGGATTGAATACAACAGTCACCATGCGCACTTTCCTCCATGGGAGTAATGTCTCAAACAGTCTATGCCTTGATCGTTCCCTGGAAGACCAGTAGTAGTAGTCCGATGCACATCTGGAGGCATTCTGTAATCTGTGGACTATCAGAGTTTTGATGAAACACAGAAATTGCATCGGGATTGAATACAACAGTCACCATGCGCACTTTCCTCAATGGGAGTAATGTCTCAAACAGTCTACGCTTTGATCGTTCCCTGGAAGACCAGTAGCAGTTTCCGATGCACATCTGGAGGCATTCTGTTATCTGTGACCTATCAGAGTGTTGATGAAACACAGATATTGCATCGGGATTGAATACAACAGTCACCATGCCCACTTTCCTCCATGGGAGTAAGGTCTCAAAGAGTCTACGCTTTAATCGTTCCCTGGATGACCAGTAGTAGTTTCCGATGCACATCTGGAGGCATTCTGTAATCTGTGGACTATCAGACTGTTGATGAGACACAGAAATTGCATCCGGATTGAATACAACAGTCACCATGCGCACTTTCCTCCATGGGAGTAATGTCTCAAACAGTCTACGATTTGATCGTTCCCTGGAAGACCAGTAGTAGTTTCCAATGCACATATGGAGACATTCTGTAATCTGTGGACTATCAGAGTGTTGATGAAACACAGAAATTGCATCGGGATTGAATACAACAGTCACCATGCGCAATTTCCTCCATGGGAGCCATGTCTCAAACAGTCTACGCTTTGATCGTTCCCTGGAAAACCAGTAGTAGTTTCCGATGCCCATATGGAGGCATTCTGTAATCTGTGGATATCAGAGTGTTGATGAAACACAGGAATTGAATCGGCATTGAATACAACAGTCACCATGCGCACTTTCCTCCACGAGAGGTATATCTCAAACAGTCTACGCTTTGATCGTTCCCTGGAAGACAAGTAGTAGTTTCCGATGCACATCTGGTAGCATTCTGTAATCTGTGGACTATCAGAGTGTTGATGAAACACAGAAATTGCATCGGGATTGTATACAACAGTTACCATGCCCACTGTCCTGCATGGGAGTAATGTCTCAAACAGTCTACTCTTTGATCGTTCCCTGTTAGGCCAGTAGTAGTTTCCGATGACATCTCTTGGCATTCTGTAATCTGTGGACTATCAGAGTGTTGATGAAACACAGAAATTGCATCGGGATTGAATACAACAGTCACCATGCGCACTTTTCTCCATGGGAGTAATGTCTGCAACAGTCTACGGTTTGATAGTTCCCTGGAAGACCAGTAGTAGTTTCCGATGCAAATCTCGTGGCATTCTGTAATGTGTGGACTATCAGAGTGTTGATGAAACACAGAAATTGCATCGGGATTGAATACAACAGTCACCATGCCCACTTTCCTCCACGGAAGTAATGTCTCAAACAGTCTAGGCTTTGATCGTTCCCTGGAAGACCAGTAGTAGTTTCCGATGCACGTCTGGTGGCATTCTGTAATCTGTGGACTATCAGAGTGTTGATGAAACACAGAAATTGCATCGGGATTGAATAAAACAGTCACCATGCGCACTTTCCTCCATGGGAGTAATCCTGAAACAATTTACGCTTTAATCGCTCCCTGGAAGGCCAGTAGTAGTTTCCGATGCACATCTGGAGGCATTCTGTAATCTGTGGACTATCAAAGTGTTGATGTAACTCAGAAAATGCATCGGGATTGAATACAACAGTCACCATGCCCACTTTCCTCCACGGGAGTAATGTCTCAAACAGTCTACGCTTTGATCGTTCCCTGGAAGACCAGTAGTAGTTTCCGATGCACATCTGGTGGCATTCTGTAATCTGTGGACTGTCAGAGTGTTGATGAAATACAGAAATTGCATCGGGATTGAATACAACAGTCACCATGCCCACTTTCCTCCACGGGAGTAATGTCTCAAACAGTCTACGCTTTGATCGTTCCCTGGAAGACCAGTAGTAGTTTCCGATGCACGTCTGGTGGCATTCTGTAATCTGTGGACTATCCGAGTGATGATGAAACACAGAAATTGCATAGGGATTGAATAAAACAGTCACCATGCTTACTTTCCTCCATTGGAGTAATGTGTCAAACTGTCTACGCTTTGATCGTTCCCTGGAAGACCAGTAGTAGTTTCTGATGCACATCTGGTAGCATTCTGTAATCTGTGGACCATCAGAGTGTCGATGAAACACAGAAATTGCATCGGGATTGAATACAACAGTCACCATGCGCACTTTTCTCCATGGGAGTGATGTCTGAAACAGTCTACGCTTTGATAGTTCCCTGGAAGACCAGTAGTAGTTTCCGATGCTCATATCGTGGCATTCTGTAATGTGTGGACTATCAGAGTGTTGATGAAACACAGAAATTGCATCGGGATGAATACAACAGTCACCATGCGCACGTTCCTCCATGGGAGTAATGTCTCAAACAGTCTACGCTTTGATCGTTCTCTGGAAGACCAGTAGCAGTTTCCGATGCACATCTGGAGGCATTCTGTTATCTGTGGACTATCAGAGTGGTGATGAAACACAGAAATTGCATCGGGATTGAGTACCACAGTCACCATGCGCACTGCCTTCCATGGAACCAATGTCTCAAACGGTCTAGGCTTTGATCGTTCCCTGGAAGACCAGTTGTAGTTTCCGATGCACATCTGGAGGCATTCTGTAATTTGTGGACTATCAGATTGTTGATGAAACACAGAAATTGCATCGGGATTGAATACAACAGTCACCGTGCGCACTTTCCTCCACGGAGGTATGTCTCAAACAGTCTGTGCTTTCGTCGTTCCCTGGAAGACCAGTAGTAGTTTCCGATGCACATCTGGTGGCATTCTGTAATCTGTGAAATATCAGAGTGTTGATGAAACACAGAAATTGCATCGGGATTGAATACAACAGTCATCATGCTCACTTTCCTCCATGGGAGCCATGTCTCAAACAGTCTAGGCTTTGATCGTTCCCTGGAAGACCAGTAGTAGTTTCCGATGCACGTCTGGTGGCATTCTGTAACCTGTGGACTATCAGAGTGTTGATGAAACACAGAAATTGCATCGGGATTGAATACAACAGTCACCATGCGCACTTTCCTCCATGGGAGTAATCCTCAAACAGTCTACGCTTTAATCGTTCCGTGGAAGACCAGTAGTACTTTTCGATGCACATCTGGAGGCCTTCTGTAATCTGTGGACCTTCAAAGTGTTGATGTAACTCAGTAATTGCCTCGGAATTGAATACAACAGTCACCATGCTTACTTTCCTCCGTGGGAGTAATGTCTGGAACAGTCTACGCTTTGATCGTTCCCTGGAAGACTCGAAGTAGTTTTCGAAGCTCATCTGGAGGCATTCTGTAATGTGTGGACTATCAGAGTGTTGATGAAACACAGAAATTGCGTCAGGATTGAATGCAACAGTCACCATGCGCACTATCCTCCACAAGAGTAATGTCTCAAACAGTCTACGCTTTGATCGTTCCCTGGAAGACCAGTAGTAGTTTCCGATGCACATCTGGTGGCATTCTGTAATCTGTGGACTATCAGAGTGTTGATGAAACACAGATATTGCATCGGGATTGAATACAACAGTCACCATAACCACTTTCCACCATGGGAGTAATGTCTCAAACAGTCTACGCTTTTCTCGTTCCCTGGTAGACCAGTAGTAGTTTCCGAAGCACGTCAGGTGGCATTCTGTAACCTGTGGACTATCAGAGTGTTGATGAAACACAGAAATTGCATCTGGATTGAATACTACAGTCACCATGCGCACTTTCCTCCATGGGAGTAATCCTCAAACAGTCTATGCTTTAATCGTTCCGTGGAAGACCAGTAGTAGTTTTCGATGCACATCTGGAGGCTTTCTGTAATCTGTGGACCTTCAAGGTGTTGATGAAACACAGTAATTGCCTCGGAATTGAATACAACAGCCAGCATGCGCACTTTCCTCCATGGGAGTAATGTCTCAAACAGTCTACGCTTTGATCGTTCCCTGGAAGACCAGTAGTAGTTTCCGATGCACATCTGGAGGCATTCTGTAATCTGTGGACTATCAGAGTGTTGATGAAACACAGAAATTGCATCGGGATTGAATACAACAGTCACCAAGCATACTATCCTCCACGGGAGTAGTGTCTCAAACAGTCTACGCTTTGATCGTTCCCTGGAAGACCAGTAGTAGTTTCCGATGCACGTCTGGGGGCATTCTGTAATCTGTGGACTATCAGAGTGTTGATGAAACAAAGAAATTGCATCGGGATTGAATAAAACAGTCACCATGCGCACTTTCCTATATGGGAGTAATCCTGAAACAATCTACGCTTTAATCGTTCCCTGGAATACCAGTAGTAGTTTACGATGCACATCTGGAGGCATTCTGTAATCTGTGGACTATCAGAGTGTTGATGAAACACAGAAAATGCATCGGGATTGAATACAAGAGTCACCATGCGCACTTTCCTCATTTTGAGTAATGCCTCAAAGAGTTTACGCTTTGATCGTTCCCTGGAAGACCAGTAGCAGTTTCTGATGCACATCGGGTGGCATTCTCTAATCTTTGGACCTTTAGAGTGTTGATGAAACACAGAAATTGCATTGGGATTGAATACAACAGTCACCATGCGCACTTTCCTCCATGGGAGTAATGTCTCAAACAGTCTATGCCTTGATCGTTCCCTGGAAGACCAGTAGTAGTAGTCCGATGCACATCTGGAGGCATTCTGTAATCTGTGGACTATCAGAGTTTTGATGAAACACAGAAATTGCATCGGGATTGAATACAACAGTCACCATGCGCACTTTCCTCAATGGGAGTAATGTCTCAAACAGTCTACGCTTTGATCGTTCCCTGGAAGACCAGTAGCAGTTTCCGATGCACATCTGGAGGCATTCTGTTATCTGTGACCTATCAGAGTGTTGATGAAACACAGATATTGCATCGGGATTGAATACAACAGTCACCATGCCCACTTTCCTCCATGGGAGTAATGTCTCAAAGAGTCTACGCTTTAATCGTTCCCTGGATGACCAGTAGTAGTTTCCGATGCACATCTGGAGGCATTCTGTAATCTGTGGACTATCAGACTGTTGATGAGACACAGAAATTGCATCCGGATTGAATACAACAGTCACCATGCGCACTTTCCTCCATGGGAGTAATGTCTCAAACAGTCTACGATTTGATCGTTCCCTGGAAGACCAGTAGTAGTTTCCAATGCACATATGGAGACATTCTGTAATCTGTGGACTATCAGAGTGTTGATGAAACACAGAAATTGCATCGGGATTGAATACAACAGTCACCATGCGCAATTTCCTCCATGGGAGCCATGTCTCAAACAGTCTACGCTTTGATCGTTCCCTGGAAAACCAGTAGTAGTTTCCGATGCCCATATGGAGGCATTCTGTAATCTGTGGACTATCAGAGTGTTGATGAAACACAGGAATTGAATCGGCATTGAATACAACAGTCACCATGCGCACTTTCCTCCACGAGAGGTATATCTCAAACAGTCTACGCTTTGATCGTTCCCTGGAAGACAAGTAGTAGTTTCCGATGCACATCTGGTAGCATTCTGTAATCTGTGGACTATCAGAGTGTTGATGAAACACAGAAATTGCATCGGGATTGTATACAACAGTTACCATGCCCACTGTCCTGCATGGGAGTAATGTCTCAAACAGTCTACGCTTTGATCGTTCCCTGGAAAACCAGTAGTAGTTTCCGATGCCCATATGGAGGCATTCTGTAATCTGTGGACTATCAGAGTGTTGATGAAACACAGAAATTGCATCGGGATTGAATACAACAGTCACCATGCGCACTTTTCTCCATGGGAGTAATGTCTGAAACAGTCTACGGTTTGATAGTTCCCTGGAAGACCAGTAGTAGTTTCCGATGCAAATCTCGTGGCATTCTGTAATGTGTGGACTATCAGAGTGTTGATGAAACACAGAAATTGCATCGGGATTGAATACAACAGTCACCATGCCCACTTTCCTCCACGGAAGTAATGTCTCAAACAGTCTAGGCTTTGATCGTTCCCTGGAAGACCAGTAGTAGTTTCCGATGCACGTCTGGTGGCATTCTGTAATCTGTGGACTATCAGAGTGTTGATGAAACACAGAGATTGCATCGGGATTGAATAAAACAGTCACCATGCGCACTTTCCTCCATGGGAGTAATCCTGAAACAATTTACGCTTTAATCACTCCCTGGAAGGCCAGTAGTAGTTTCCGATGCACATCTGGAGGCATTCTGTAATCTGTGGACTATCAAAGTGTTGATGTAACTCAGAAAATGCATAGGGATTGAATACAACAGTCACCATGCGCACTTTCCTTATTGGGAGTAATGCCTCAAAGAGTTTACGCTTTCATCGTTCCCTGGAAGACCAGTAGCAGTTTCCGATGCACATCTGGAGGCATTCTCTAATCTGTGGAACTTTATAGTGTTGATGAAACACAGAAATTGCATTGGGATTGAATACAACAGTCACCATGCGCACTTTCCTCCGTGGGAGTAATGTCTCAAACAGTCTACGACTTGATCGTTCCCTGGAAGACCAGTAGTAGTTTCCGATGCACATCTGGAGGCATTCTGTAATCTGTGGACTATCAGAGTGTTGATGAAACCCAGAAATTGCATCGGGATTGAGTGCCACAGTCACCATGCGCACTTTCCTCCATGGGAGTAATGTCTGAAACAGTCTACGCTTTAATCGTTCCCTGGAAGACCAGTAGCAGTTTCAGATGCACATCTGGAGGCATTCTGTTATCTGTGGACTATCAGAGTGTTGATGAAACACACAAATTGCATCGGGATTGAGTGCCACAGTCACCATGCGCACATTCCTATATGGGAGCAATGTCTCAAACAGTCTAGGCTTTGATCGTTCCCTGGAAGACCAGTTGTAGTTTCCGATGCACATCTGGAGGCATTCTGTAATCTGTGTACTATCAGAGTGTTGATGAAACACAGAAAATGCATTGGGATGGAATACAACAGTCACAGTGCGCACTTTCCTCCACGCTGGTATGTCTCAAACAGTCTATGCTTTCGTCGTTCCCTGGAAGACCAGTAGTAGTTTCCGATGCACATCTGGTGGCATTCTGTAATCTGTGGACTATCAGAGTGTTGATGAAACACAGATATTGCATCGGGATTGAATACAACAGTCACCATAACCACTTTCCACCATGGGAGTAATGTCTCAAACAGTCTACGCTTTTCTCGTTCCCTCGTAGACCAGTAGTAGTTTCCGAAGCACGTCAGGTGGCATTCTGTAACCTGTGGACTATCAGAGTGTTGATGAAACACAGAAATTGCATCGGGATTGAATACTACAGTCACCATGCGCACTTTCCTCCATTGGTGTAATCCTCAAACAGTCTATGCTTTAATCGTTCCGTGGAAGACCAGTAGTAGTTTTAGATGCACATCTGGAGGCTTTCTGTGATCTGTGGACCTTCAAGGTGTTGTTGAAACACAGTAATTGCCTCGGAATTGAATACAACAGCCAGCATGCGCACTTTCCTCCATGGGAGTAATGTCTCAAACAGTCTACGCTTTGATCGTTCCCTGGAAGACCAGTAGTAGTTTCCGATGCACATCTGGGGGCATTCTGTAATCTGTGGACTATCAGAGTGTTGATGAAACACAGAAATTGCATCGGGATTGAATACAACAGTCACCAAGCTTACTATCCTCCACGGGAGTAGTGTCTCAAACTGTCTACGCTTTGATCGTTCCCTGGAAGACCAGTAGTAGTTTCCGATGCACATCTGGGGGCATTCTGTAATCTGTGGACTATCAGAGTGTTGATGAAACACAGAAATTGCATCCGGATTGAATAAAACAGTCACCATGAGCACTTTCCTCCACGGGAGTAATGTCTGAAACAGTCTACTCTTTGATCGTTCCCTGTTAGGCCAGTAGTAGTTTCCGATGACATCTCTTGGCATTCTGTAATCTGTGGACTATCAGAGTGTTGATGAAACACAGAAATTGCATCGGGATTGAATACAACAGTCACCATGCGCACTTTTCTCCATGGGAGTAATGTCTGAAACAGTCTACGGTTTGATAGTTCCCTGGAAGACCAGTAGTAGTTTCCGATGCAAATCTCGTGGCATTCTGTAATGTGTGGACTATCAGAGTGTTGATGAAACACAGAAATTGCATCGGGATTGAATACAACAGTCACCATGCCCACTTTCCTCCACGGAAGTAATGTCTCAAACAGTCTAGGCTTTGATCGTTCCCTGGAAGACCAGTAGTAGTTTCCGATGCACGTCTGGTGGCATTCTGTAATCTGTGGACTATCAGAGTGTTGATGAAACACAGAAATTGCATCGGGATTGAAAAAAACAGTCACCATGCGCACTTTCCTCCACGGAAGTAATGTCTCAAACAGTCTAGGCTTTGATCGTTCCCTGGAAGACCAGTAGTAGTTTCCGATGCACGTCTGGTGGCATTCTGTAATCTGTGGACTATCAGAGTGTTGATGAAACACAGAAATTGCATCGGGATTGAATACAACAGTCACCATGCGCACTTTTCTCCATGGGAGTAATGTCTGAAACAGTCTACGGTTTGATAGTTCCCTGGAAGACCAGTAGTAGTTTCCGATGCAAATCTCGTGGCATTCTGTAATGTGTGGACTATCAGAGTGTTGATGAAACACAGAAATTGCATCGGGATTGAATACAACAGTCACCATGCCCACTTTCCTCCACGGAAGTAATGTCTCAAACAGTCTAGGCTTTGATCGTTCCCTGGAAGACCAGTAGTAGTTTCCGATGCACGTCTGGTGGCATTCTGTAATCTGTGGACTATCAGAGTGTTGATGAAACACAGAAATTGCATCGGGATTGAATAAAACAGTCACCATGCGCACTTTCCTCCATGGGAGTAATCCTGAAACAATTTACGCTTTAATCGCTCCCTGGAAGGCCAGTAGTAGTTTCCGATGCACATCTGGAGGCATTCTGTAATCTGTGGACTATCAAAGTGTTGATGTAACTCAGAAAATGCATCGGGATTGAATACAACAGTCACCATGCGCACTTTCCTTATTGGGAGTAATGCCTCAAAGAGTTTACGCTTTGATCGTTCCCTGGAAGAGCAGTAGCAGTTTCCGATGCACATCTGGAGGCATTCTCTAATCTGTGGAACTTTATAGTGTTGATGAAACACAGAAATTGCATTGGGATTGAATACAACAGTCACCATGCGCACTTTCCTCCGTGGGAGTAATGTCTCAAACAGTCTACGACTTGATCGTTCCCTGGAAGACCAGTAGTAGTTTCCGATGCACATCTGGAGGCATTCTGTAATCTGTGGACTATCAGAGTGTTGATGAAACCCAGAAATTGCATCGGGATTGAGTGCCACAGTCACCATGCGCACTTTCCTCCATGGGAGTAATGTCTGAAACAGTCTACGCTTTAATCGTTCCCTGGAAGACCAGTAGCAGTTTCAGATGCACATCTGGAGGCATTCTGTTATCTGTGGACTATCAGAGTGTTGATGAAACACACAAATTGCATCGGGATTGAGTGCCACAGTCACCATGCGCACATTCCTATATGGGAGCAATGTCTCAAACAGTCTAGGCTTTGATCGTTCCCTGGAAGACCAGTTGTAGTTTCCGATGCACATCTGGAGGCATTCTGTAATCTGTGGACTATCAGAGTGTTGATGAAACACAGAAAATGCATTGGGATGGAATACAACAGTCACAGTGCGCACTTTCCTCCACGCTGGTATGTCTCAAACAGTCTATGCTTTCGTCGTTCCCTGGAAGACCAGTAGTAGTTTCCGATGCACATCTGGTGGCATTCTGTAATCTGTGGACTATCAGAGTGTTGATGAAACACAGATATTGCATCGGGATTGAATACAACAGTCACCATAACCACTTTCCACCATGGGAGTAATGTCTCAAACAGTCTACGCTTTTCTCGTTCCCTCGTAGACCAGTAGTAGTTTCCGAAGCACGTCAGGTGGCATTCTGTAACCTGTGGACTATCAGAGTGTTGATGAAACACAGAAATTGCATCGGGATTGAATACTACAGTCACCATGCGCACTTTCCTCCATTGGTGTAATCCTCAAACAGTCTATGCTTTAATCGTTCCGTGGAAGACCAGTAGTAGTTTTAGATGCACATCTGGAGGCTTTCTGTAATCTGTGGACCTTCAAGGTGTTGATGAAACACAGTAATTGCCTCGGAATTGAATACAACAGCCAGCATGCGCACTTTCCTCCATGGGAGTAATGTCTCAAACAGTCTACGCTTTGATCGTTCCCTGGAAGACCAGTAGTAGTTTCCGATGCACATCTGGGGGCATTCTGTAATCTGTGGACTATCAGAGTGTTGATGAAACACAGAAATTGCATCGGGATTGAATACAACAGTCACCAAGCTTACTATCCTCCACGGGAGTAGTGTCTCAAACTGTCTACGCTTTGATCGTTCCCTGGAAGACCAGTAGTAGTTTCCGATGCACATCTGGTGGCATTCTGTAATCTGTGGACTATCAGAGTGTTGATGAAACACAGAAATTGCATCGGGATTGAATAAAACAGTCACCATGAGCACTTTCCTATATGGGAGTAATCCTGAAACAATCTTCGCTTTAATCGTTCCCTGGAATACCAGTAGTAGTTTACGATGCACATCTGGAGGCATTCTGTAATCTGTGGACTATCAGAGTGTTGATGAAACACAGAAAATGCATCGGGATTGAATACAACAGTCACCATGCGCACTTTCCTCATTTTGAGTAATGTTTCAAAGAGTTTACGCTTTGATCGTTCCCTGGAAGACCAGTAGCAGTTTCTGATGCACATCGGGAGGCATTCTCTAATCTGTGGACCTTTAGAGTGTTGATGAAACACAGAAATTGCATTGGGATTGAATACAACAGTCACCATGCGCACTTTCCTCCATGGGAGTAATGTCTCAAACAGTCTGTGCCTTGATCGTTCCCTGGAAGACCAGTAGTAGTTTCCGATGCACATCTGGAGGCATTCTGTAATCTGTGGACTATCAGACTGTTGATGAGACACAGAAATTGCATCGGGATTGAATACAACAGTCACCATGCGCACTTTCCTCCATGGGAGTAATGTCTCAAACAGTTTACGATTTGATCGTTCCCTGGAAGACCAGTAGTAGTTTCCAATGCACATATGGAGACATTCTGTAATCTGTGGACTATCAGAGTGTTGATGAAACACAGAAATTGCATCGGGATTGAATACTACAGTCACCATGCGCACTTTCCTCCATGGGAGCCATGTCTCAAACAATCTACGCTTTGATCGTTCCCTGGAAAACCAGTAGTCGTTTCCGATGCCCTTTATGGAGGCATTCTGTAATCTGTGGACTATCAGAGTGTTGATGAAACACAGGAATTGAATCGGGATTGAATACAACAGTCACCATGCGCACTTTCCTCCACGAGAGGTATATCTCAAACAGTCTACGCTTTGATAGTTCCCTGGAAGACAAGTAGTAGTTTCCGATGCACATCTGGTAGCATTCTGTAATATGTGGACTATCAGAGTGTTGATGAAACACAGAAATTGCATCGGGATTGTATACAACAGTACCATGCCCACTGTCCTGCATGGGAGTAATGTCTGAAACAGTCTAGGGTTTGATAGTTCACTTAAAGACCATTAGTAGTTTCCGATGTACGTCTGGTGGCATTCTGTAACCTGTGGACTATCAGAGTGTTGATGAAACACAGAAATTGCATCGGGATTGAATAAAACAGTCACCATGCGCACTTTCCTCCATGGGAGTAATCCTGAAACAATTTACGCTTTAATCGCTCCCTGGAAGGCCAGTAGTAGTTTCCGATGCACATCTGGAGGCATTCTGTAATCTGTGGACTATCAAAGTGTTGATGAAACACAGAAATTGCATCGGGATTGAATACAACAGTCACCATGCTACTTTCCTCCACGGGAGTAATGTCTGAAACAGTCTACGCCTTGATCGTTCCCTGGAAGACCAGTAGTAGTTTCCGATGCACATCTGGAGGAATTCTGTAATCTGTGGACTATCAGAGTGTTGATGAAACACAGAAATTGCATAGGGATTGAGTGCCACAGTCACCATGCGCACTTTCCTCCATGGGAGTAATGTCTGACACAGTCTACGCTTTGATCGTTCCCTGGAAGACCAGTAGCAGTTTCAGATGCACATCTGGAGGCATTCTGTTATCTGTGGACTATCATAGTGTTGATGAAAGACAGAAATTGCATCGGGATTGAGTGCCACAGTCACCATGCGCACATTCCTATATGGGAGCAATGTCTCAAACAGTCTAGGCTTTGATCGTTCCCTGGAAGACCAGTTGTAGTTTCCGATGCACATCTGGAGGCATTCTGTAATCTGTGGACTATCAGAGTGTTGATGAAACACAGAAATTGCATAGGGATTGAGTGCCACAGTCACCATGCGCACTTTCCTCCATGGGAGTAATGTCTGACACAGTCTACGCTTTGATCGTTCCCTGGAAGACCAGTAGCAGTTTCAGATGCACATCTGGAGGCATTCTGTAATCTGTGGACTATCAGAGTGTTGATGAAACACAGAAAATGCATTGGGATGGAATACAACAGTCACCATGCGCACTTTCCTTATTGGGAGTAATGCCTCATAGAGTTTACGCTTTGATCGTTCCCTGGAAGACCAGTAGCAGTTTCCGATGCACATCTGGAGGCATTCTCTAATCTGTGGAACTTTATAGTGTTGATGAAACACAGAAATTGCATTGGGATTGAATACAACAGTCACCATGCGCACTTTCCTCCTTGGGAGTAATGTCTCAAACAGTCTACGACTTGATCGTTCCCTGGAAGACCAGTAGTAGTTTCCGATGCACATCTGGAGGCATTCTGTAATCTGTGGACTATCAGAGTGTTGATGAAACACAGAAATTGCATAGGGATTGAGTGCCACAGTCACCATGCGCACTTTCCTCCATGGGAGTAATGTCTGACACAGTCTACGCTTTGATCGTTCCCTGGAAGACCAGTAGCAGTTTCAGATGCACATCTGGAGGCATTCTGTAATCTGTGGACTATCAGAGTGTTGATGAAACACAGAAAATGCATTGGGATGGAATACAACAGTCACAGTGCGCACTTTCCTTCACGCTGGTATGTCTCAAACAGTCTATGCTTTCGTCGTTCCCTGGAAGTCCAGTAGTAGTTTCCGATGCACATCTGGTGGCATTCTGTAATTTGTGGAATATCAGAGTGTTGATGAAACACACAAATTGCACCGGGATTGAATACAACAGTCACCATGCGCACTTTCCTCCATGGGAGTAATGCCTCAAACTGTCTACGCTTTGATCGTTCCCTGGAAGACCAGTAGCAGTTTCCGATGCACATCTGGAGGCATTCTGTAATCTGTGGACTATCAGAGTGTTGATGAAACACAGAAATTGCATCGGGATTGAATACAACAGTCGCCATGCACACTTTCCTCCATGGGAGTAATGTCTCAAAGAGTCTACGCTTTGTTCGTTCCCTGGAAGACCAGTCGTAGTTTCCGATGCACATCTAGAGGCATTCTGTAATCTTTGGACTATCAGACTGTTGATGAGACACAGAGATTGCATCGGGGTTGAATACAACAGTCACCATGCTCACTTTCCTCCATGGGAGTAATGTCCCAAACAGTCTACGCTTTGATCGTTCCCTGGAAGACCAGTAGCAGTTTCCAATGCACATATGGAGACATTCTGTAATCTGTGGACTATCAGAGTGTTGATGAAACACAGAAATTGCATCGGGATTGTATACAACAGTACCATGCCCACTGTCCTGCATGGGAGTAATGTCTGAAACAGTCTAGGGTTTGATAGTTCACTTAAAGACCATTAGTAGTTTCCGATGTACGTCTGGTGGCATTCTGTAACCTGTGGACTATCAGAGTGTTGATGAAACACAGAAATTGCATCGGGATTGAATAAAACAGTCACCATGCGCACTTTCCTCCATGGGAGTAATCCTGAAACAATTTACGCTTTAATCGCTCCCTGGAAGGCCAGTAGTAGTTTCCGATGCACATCTGGAGGCATTCTGTAATCTGTGGACTATCAAAGTGTTGATGAAACACAGAAATTGCATCGGGATTGAATACAACAGTCACCATGCCCACTTTCCTCCACGGGAGTAATGTCTGAAACAGTCTACGCCTTGATCGTTCCCTGGAAGACCAGTAGTAGTTTCCGATGCACATCTGGAGGCATTCTGTAATCTGTGGACTATCAGAGTGTTGATGAAACACAGAAATTGCATAGGGATTGAGTGCCACAGTCACCATGCGCACTTTCCTCCATGGGAGTAATGTCTGACACAGTCTACGCTTTGATCGTTCCCTGGAAGACCAGTAGCAGTTTCAGATGCACATCTGGAGGCATTCTGTTATCTGTGGACTATCATAGTGTTGATGAAAGACAGAAATTGCATCGGGATTGAGTGCCACAGTCACCATGCGCACATTCCTATATGGGAGCAATGTCTCAAACAGTCTAGGCTTTGATCGTTCCCTGGAAAACCAGTTGTAGTTTCCGATGCACATCTGGAGGCATTCTGTAATCTGTGGACTATCAGAGTGTTGATGAAACACAGAAAATGCATTGGGATGGAATACAACAGTCACAGTGCGCACTTTCCTCCACGCTGGTATGTCTCAAACAGTCTATGCTTTCGTCGTTCCCTGGAAGTCCAGTAGTAGTTTCCGATGCACATCTGGTGGCATTCTGTAATTTGTGGAATATCAGAGTGTTGATGAAACACACAAATTGCACCGGGATTGAATACAACAGTCACCATGCGCACTTTCCTTATTGGGAGTAATGCCTCATAGAGTTTACGCTTTGATCGTTCCCTGGAAGACCAGTAGCAGTTTCCGATGCACATCTGGAGGCATTCTCTAATCTGTGGAACTTTATAGTGTTGATGAAACACAGAAATTGCATTGGGATTGAATACAACAGTCACCATGCGCACTTTCCTCCTTGGGAGTAATGTCTCAAACAGTCTACGCCTTGATCGTTCCCTGGAAGACCAGTAGTAGTTTCCGATGCACATCTGGAGGCATTCTGTAATCTGTGGACTATCAGAGTGTTGATGAAACACAGAAATTGCATAGGCATTGAGTGCCACAGTCACCATGCGCACTTTCCTCCATGGGAGTAATGTCTGACACAGTCTACGCTTTGATCGTTCCCTGGAAGACCAGTAGCAGTTTCAGATGCACATCTGGAGGCATTCTGTAATCTGTGGACTATCAGAGTGTTGATGAAACACAGAAAATGCATTGGGATGGAATACAACAGTCACAGTGCGCACTTTCCTTCACGCTGGTATGTCTCAAACAGTCTATGCTTTCGTCGTTCCCTGGAAGTCCAGTAGTAGTTTCCGATGCACATCTGGTGGCATTCTGTAATTTGTGGAATATCAGAGTGTTGATGAAACACACAAATTGCACCGGGATTGAATACAACAGTCACCATGCGCACTTTCCTCCATGGGAGTAATGCCTCAAACTGTCTACGCTTTGATCGTTCCCTGGAAGACCAGTAGCAGTTTCCGATGCACATCTGGAGGCATTCTGTAATCTGTGGACTATCAGAGTGTTGATGAAACACAGAAATTGCATCGGGATTGAATACAACAGTCGCCATGCACACTTTCCTCCATGGGAGTAATGTCTCAAAGAGTCTACGCTTTGTTCGTTCCCTGGAAGACCAGTCGTAGTTTCCGATGCACATCTAGAGGCATTCTGTAATCTTTGGACTATCAGACTGTTGATGAGACACAGAGATTGCATCGGGATTGAAAGCAACAGTCACCATGCGCACTTTTCTCCATGTGAGTAATGTCTGAAACAGTCTACGATTTGATCGTTCCCTGGAAGACCAGTAGTAGTTTCCAATGCACATATGGAAGCATTCTGTAATCTGTGGACTATCAGAGTGTTGATGAAACACAGGAATTGAATCGGGATTGAATACAACAGTCACATTGCGCACTTTCCTCCACGGGAGGTATATCTCAAACAGTCTACGCTTTGATCGTTCCCTGGAAGACCAGTAGTAGTTTCCGATGCACATCTGCTAGCATTCTGTAATCTGTGGACTATCAGAGTGTTGATGAAACACAGAAATTGCATCGGGATTGAATGCAACAGTCACCATGCGCAGTTTCCTACACGGGAGTAATGTCTCAGAGAGTCTGCGCTTTGATCGTTCCCTGGAAGACCAGTAGTAGTTTCCGATGCACATCTGGTGGCATTCTGTAATCTGTGGACTATCAGAGTGTTGATGAAGCTAGGAAATTGCATCGGGATTGAATACAACAATCACCATGCCCACTTTCCTTCACGGGAGTAATGTCTGACACAGTCTATTGTTTGATAGTTCCCTTGAAGACCTGTAGTAGTTTCCGATGCACGTCTGGTGGCATTCTGTAACCTGTGGACTATCAGAGTATTGATGAAACACAGAAATTGCATCGGGATTGAATACAACAGTCACCATGCTCACTTTCCTTCATGGGAGTAATGTCTGAAACAGTCTACGCTTTGATCGTTCCCTGGAAGACCAGTAGCAGTTTCCGATGCACATCTGGAGGCATTCTGTTATCTGTGGACTATCAGAGTGTTGATGAAACACAGAAATTGCATCGGGATTGAATACAACAATCACCATGCCCACTTTTCTTCACGGGAGTAATGTCTGACACAGTCTATTGTTTGATAGTTCCCTTAAAGACCTGTAGTAGTTTCCGTTGCACGTCTGGTGGCATTCTGTAACCTGTGGACTATCAGAGTGTTGATGAAACACAGAAATTGCATCGGGATTGAGTACAACAATCACCATGCCCACTTTCCTCCATGGGAGTAATGTCTCAAACAGTCTAGGGTTTGATAGTTCCCTTGAAGACCAGTAGTAGTTTCCGATGCACGTCTGGTGGCAATCTGTAACCTGTGGACTATCAGAGTGTAGATGAAACACAGTAATTGCATCGGGATTGAATACAACAGTCACCATGCGCACTTTCCTCCATGGGAGTAATCCTCAAACAGTCTACGCTTTAATCGTTCCGTGGAAGACCAGTAGTAGTTTCCTATGCACATCTGGAGGCATTCTGTAATCTCTTTACTATCAGAGTGTTGATGCAACATAGAAATTGCATCGGGATTGAATACAACAGTCACCATGCTTACTTTCCTCCATGGGAGTAATGTGTCAAAGAGTCTACGCTTTGATCGTTCCCTGGAAGACCAGTAGTAGTTTCTGGTGCACATCTGGAGGCATTCTGTAATCGGTTTACTATCAGAGTGTTGATGCAACACAGAAATTGCATCGGGATTGAATACAACAGTCACCATGCTTACTTTCCTCCATGGGAGTAATGTGTCAAACAGTCTACGCCTTGATCGTTCCCTGGAAGACCAGTAGTCGTTCCTGATGCACATCTGGAGGCATTCTGTAATCTGTGGGCTATCAGAGTGTTGATGAAACACAGAAATTGCATCGGGATTGAATACAACAGTCACCATGCGCACTTTTCTCCATGGGAGTGATGTCTGAAACAGTCTACGCTTTGATAGTTCCCTGGAAGACCAGTAGTAGTTTCCGATGCACATCTCGTAACATTCTGTAATGTGTGGACTATCAGAGTGTTGATGAAACACAGAAATTGCATCGGGATTGAATACAACAGTCACCATGCGCACGTTCCTCCACGGGAGTTATGTCTCAAACAGTCTACGCTTTGATCGTTCCCTGGAAGACCGGTAGTAGTTTCCGATGCACATCTGGTGGCATTCTCTAATCTGTGGACTGTCAGAGTGTTGACAAAATACAGAAATTGCTTCGGGATTGAATACAACAGTCACCATGCCCACTTTCCTCCACGGGAGTAATGTCTCAAAGTGTCTACGCTTTGATCGTTGCCTGGAAGACCAGTAGTAGTTTCCGATGCACGTCTGGTGGCATTCTGTAATCTGTGGACCATCCGAGTGTTGATGAAACACAGAAATTGCATCGGGATTGAATAAAACAGTCAAAAAGCGTACTTTCCTCCATGGGAGTAGTCCTGAAACAATCTATGCTTTAATCGTTCCCTTGAAGACCAGTAGTAGTTTCCGATGCACATCTGGAGGCATTCTGTAATCTGTGGACTATCAGAGTGTTGATGCAACACAGAAATTGCATCGGGATTGAATACAACAGTCACCATGCTATCTTTCCTCCATTGGAGTAATGTGTCAAACAGTCTACGCTTTGATCGTTCACTGGAAGACCAGTAATAGTTTCTGATGCACATCTGGAGGAATTCTGTAATCTGTGTACTATCAGAGTGTTGATGAAACACAGAAATTGCATCGGGATTGAATACAACAGTCACCATGCGCACTTTTCTCCATGGGAGTGATGTCTGAAACAGTCTACGCTTTGATAGTTCCCTGGAAGACCAGTAGTAGTTTCCGATGCACATCTCGTGGCATTCTGTAATGTGTGGACTATCAGAGTGTTGATGAAACACAGAAATTGCATCGGGATTGAATACAACAGTCACCATGCGCACGTTCCTCCATGGGAGTAATGTCTCAAACAGAGTACGCTTTGATCGTTCCCTGGAAGACCAGTAGCAGTTTCCGATGCACATCTGGAGGCATTCTGTTATCTGTGGACTATCAGAGTGGTGATGAAACACAGAAATTGCATCGGGATTGAGTACCACAGTCACCATGCGCACTGCCTTCCATGGAAGCAATGTCTCAAACAGTCTAGGCTTTGATCGTTCCCTGGAAGACCAGTTGTAGTTTCCGATGCACATCTGGAGGCATTCTGTAATCTGTGGACCATCAGATTGTTGATGAAACACAGAAATTGCATCGGGATTGAATACAACAGTCACCATGCGCACGTTCCTCCATGGGAGTAATGTCTCAAACAGAGTACGCTTTGATCGTTCCCTGGAAGACCAGTAGCAGTTTCCGATGCACATCTGGAGGCATTCTCTAATCTGTGGAATATCAGAGTGTTGATGAAACACAGAAATTGCATCGGGATTGAATACAACAGTCAACATGCTCACTTTCCTCCATGGAAGCCATGTCTCAAACAGTGTAGGCTTTGATCGTTCCCTGGAAGACCAGTAGTAGTTTCCGATGCACGTCTGGTGGCATTCTGTAACCTGTGGACTATCAGAGTGTTGATGAAACACAGAAATTGCATCGGGATTGAATACAACAGTCACAATGCGCACTTTCCTCCATAGGAGTAATCCTCAAACAGTCTACGCTTTAATCGTTCCGTGGAAGACCAGTAGTACTTTTCGATGCACATCTGGAGACCTTCTGTAATCTGTGGACCTTCAAAGTGTTGATGAAACTCAGTAATTGCCTCGGAATTGAATACAACAGCCACCATGCGCACTTTCCTCTATGGGAGTAATGTCTCAAACAGTCTACGCTTTGATCGTTCCCTGGAAGACCAGTAGTAGTTTCTGATGCACATCTGCAGGCATTGTGTAATCCGTGGACTATCAGAGTGTTGATGAAACACGGAAATTGCATCGGTATTGAATACAACAGTCACCATCTGCACTTTCCTCCATGGGAGTAATGTCTGAAACAGTCTATTCTTTGATCGTTCCAAGGTAGACCAGTAGTAGTTTCCGATGCACATCTGGTGGCATTCTGTAATCTGTGGACTATCAGAGTGTTGATGCAACACAGAAATTGCATCGGGATTGAATACAACAGTCACCATGCTTACTTTCCTCCATGGAAGTAATGTCTCAAACAGTCTACGCTTTGATCGTTCCCTGGAAGACCAGTAGTAGTTTCTGATGCACATCTGGAGGCATTCTGTAATCTGTGGACTATCAGAGTGTTGATGAAACACAGAAATTGCATCGGGATTGAATACAACAGTCACCATGCGCACGTTCCTTCACGGGGGTTATGTCTCAAACAGTCTACGCTTTGATCGTTCCCTGGAAGACCGGTAGTAGTTTCCGATGCACATCTGGTGGCATTCTGTAATCTGTGGACTGTCAGAGTGTTGATGAAATACAGAAATTGCATCGGGATTGAATACAACAGTCACCATGCCCACTTTCCTCCACGGGAGTAATGTCTCAAACAGTCTACGCTTTGATCGTTCCCTGGAAGACCAGTAGTAGTTTCCGATGCACGTCTGGTGGCATTCTGTAATCTGTGGACTGTCCGAGTGTTGATGAAACACAGAAATTGCATCGGGATTGAATAAAACAGTCAAAAAGCGAACTTTCCTCCATGGGGGTAATCCTGAAACAATCTATGCTTTAATCGTTCCCTTGAGGACCAGTAGTAGTTTCCGATGCACATCTGGAGGCATTCTGTAATCTGTGGACTATCAGAGTGTTGATGCAACACAGAAAGTGCATCGGGATTGAATACAACAGTCACCATGCTTACTTTCCTCCATTGGAGTAATGTGTCAAACAGTCTACGCTTTGATCGTTCCCTGGAAGACCAGTAGAAGTTTCTGATGCACATCTGGAGGCATTCTGTAATCTGTGGACTATCAGAGTGTTGATGAAACACAGAAATTGCATCGGAATTGAATAACACAGTCACCATGCGCACTTTTCTCCATGGGAGTGATGTCTGAAACAGTCTACGCTTTGATAGTTCTCTGGAAGACCAGTAGTAGTTTCCGATGCACATCTCGTGGCATTCTGTAATGTGTGGACTATCAGAGTGTTGAAGAAACACAGAAATTGCATCGGGATTGAATACAACAGTCACCATGCTCACTTTCCTCCATGGGAGCCATGTCTCAAACAGTCTAGGCTTTGATCGTTCCCTGGAAGACCAGTAGTAGTTTCCGATGCACGTCTGGTGGCATTCTGTAACCTGTGGACTATCAGAGTGTTGATGAAACACAGAAATTGCATCGGGATTGAATACAACAGTCACCATGCGCACTTTCCTCCATGAGAGTAATCCTCAAACAGTGTACGCTTTAATCGTTCCATGGAAGACCAGTAGTACTTTTCGATGCACATCTGGAGGCCTTCTCTATTCTGTGGACCTTCAAAGTGTTGATGAAACACAGAAATAGCATCGGGATTGAATACAACAGTCACCATGCGCACGTTCCTCCATGGGAGTAATGTCTCAAACAATCTACGCTTTGATCGGTCCCTGGAAGACCAGTAGCAGTTTCCGATGCACATCTAGAGGCATTCTGTTATCTGTGGACTATCAGAGTGGTGATCAAACACAGAAATTGCATCGGGATTGAGTACCACAGTCACCATGCGCACTGCCTTCCATGGAATCAATGTCTCAAACAGTCTAGGCTTTGATCGTTCCCTGGAAGACCAGTTGTAGTTTCCGTTGCACATCTGGAGGCATTCTGTAATCTGTGGACTATCAGATTGTTGATGAAACACAGAAATTGCATCGGGATTGAATACAACAGTCACCGTGCGCACTTTCCTCCACGGGGGTTTGTCTCAAACAGTCTGTGCTTTCGTCGTTCCCTGGAAGACCAGTAGTAGTTTCCGATGCACATCTGGTGGCATTCTGTAATCTGTGGAATATCAGAGTGTTGATGAAACACAGAAATTGCATCAGGATTGAATACAACAGTCACCATGCTCACTTTCCTCCATGGGAGCCATGTCTCAAACAGTCTAGGCTTTGATCGTTCCCTGGAAGACCAGTAGTAGTTTCCGATGCACGTCTGGTGGCAATCTGTAACCTGTGGACTATCAGAGTGTTGATGAAACACAGAAATTGCATCGGGATTGAATACAACAGTCACCATGCGCACTTTCCTCCATGGGACTAATCCTCAATCAGTCTACGCTTTAATCGTTCCGTGGAAGACCAGTAGTACTTTTCGATGCACATCTGGAGGCCTTCTGTAATCTGTGGACCTTCAAAGTGTTGATGAAACACAGAAATTGCGTCGGGATTGAATACAACAGTCACCATGCGCACATTCCTAAATGGGAGTAATGTCTCAAACAATCTACGCTTTGATCGTTTCTTGGAAGTCCAGTAGTAGTTTCCGATGCACATCTGGAGGCATTCTGTAATCTGCGGACTATCAGACTGTTGATGAAACACAGAAATTGCATCGGGATTAAATACAACAGTCACTGTGCACGCTTTTCTCCATGGGAGTAATGTCTCAAACAGTCTACGCTTTGATCGTTCCCTGGAAGAACAGTAATAGTTATCGATGCACATCTGGAAGCATTCTGCAATCTGTGGACTATCAGAGTGTTGATGAAACACAGAAATTGCATCGGGATTGAATACAACAATCACCATGCGCACTTTCCTCCATGGCAGTAATTCTCAAACAGTCTACGCTTTGATCTTTCCCTGGAAGACCAGTAGTAGTCTCCGATGCACATCTGGTGGCATTCTGTAATCTGTGGACTATCAGAGTGTTGACGAAACACAGAAATTAAATCGGGATTGAATACCAGTCACCATGCGCACTTTCCTCCATGGGAGTAATGTCTCAAACCTTCCACGCTTTGATCGTTCCCTTTAAGACCAGTTGTAGTTTCCGATGCACAACTATCGGCATTCTGTAATCTGTGGACTATCAGAGTGTTGATTAAACACAGAAATTGCATCGGGATTGAATACAACACTCTCAACGCGCACTTTCCCCCACGGGAGTAATGTCTCTAACAGTCCACGCTTTGATCGTTCCCTAGAAGACCAGTAGTAGTTTCCGATGCACATCTGGAGGCATTATGTAATCTGGGGACTATCAGAGTGTTGATGAAACACTAAAATCGCATCGGGAGTGAATACAACAGTCACCATGCGAACTTTCCTCCATGGGAGTAATCCCTCAATCAGTCTACGCTTTGATCGTTTCTTGGAAGTCCAGTAGTAGTTTCCGATGCACATCTGGAGGCATTCTGTTATCTGTGGACTATCAGAGTGGTGATGAAACACAGAAATTGCATCGGGATTGAGTACCACAGTCACCATGCGCACTGCCTTCCATGGAAGCAATGTCTCAAACAGTCTAGGCTTTGATCGTTCCCTGGAAGACCAGTTGTAGTTTCCGATGCACATCTGGAGGCATTCTGTAATCTGTGGACTATCAGATTGTTGATGAAACACAGAAATTGCATCGGGATTGAAAACAACAGTCACCGTGCCCACTTTTCTCCACGGGGGTATGTCTCAAACAGTCTGTGCTTTCGTCGTTCCCTGGAAGACCAGTAGTAGTTTCCGATGCACATCTGGTGGCATTCTGTAATCTGTGGAATATCAGAGTGTTGATGAAACACAGAAATTGCATCGGGATTGAATACAACAGTCACCATGCTCACTTTCCTCCATGGGAGCCATGTCTCAAACAGTCTAGGCTTTGATCGTTCCCTGGAAGACCAGTAGTAGTTTCCGATGCACGTCTGGTGGCATTCTGTAACCTGTGGACTATCAGAGTGTTGATGAAACACAGAAATTGCATCGGGATTGAATACAACAGTCACCATGCGCACTTTCTTCCATGGGAGTAATCCTCAATCAGTCTACGCTTTAATCGTTCCGTGGAAGACCAGTAGTACTTTTCGATGCACATCTGGAGGCCTTCTGTAATCTGTGGACCTTCAAAGAGTTGATGAAACACAGAAATTGCGTCGGGATAGAATACAACAGTCACCATGCGCACTTTTTAAATGGGAGTAATGTCTCAAATAATCTACGCTTTGATCGTTTCTTGGAAGTCCAGTAGTAGTTTCCGATGCACATCTGGAGGCATTCTGTAATCTGCGGACTATCAGACTGTTGATGAAACACAGAAATTGCATCGGGATTAAATACAACAGTCACTGTGCACGCTTTTCTCCATGGGAGTAATGTCTCAAACAGTCTACGCTTTGATCGTACCATGGAAGAACAGTAATAGTTACCGATGCACATCTGGAAGCATTCTGCAATCTGTGGACTATCAGAGTGTTGATAAAACACAGAAATTGCATCGGGATTGAATACAACAATCACCATGCGCACTTTCCTCCATGGGAGTAATTCTCAAACAGTCTACGCTTTGATCTTTCCCTGGAAGACCAGTAGTAGTCTCCGATGCACATCTGGTGGCATTCTGTAATCTGTGGACTATCAGAGTGTTGACGAAACACAGAAATTAAATCGGGATTGAATACCAGTCACCATGCGCACTTTCCTCCATGGGAGTAATGTCTCAAACCTTCCACGCTTTGATCGTTCCCTTTAAGACCAGTTGTAGTTTCCGATGCACATCTATCGGCATTCTGTAATCTGTGGACTATCAGAGTGTTGATTAAACACAGAAATTGCATCGGGATTGAATACAACACTCTCAACGCGCACTTTCCCCCACAGGAGTAATGTCTCAAACAGTATACGATTTGATCGTTCCCTGGAGGACCAGTGGAAGTTTCCGATGCACATCTGGTGGCATTCTGTAATCTGTGGACTATCAGAGTGTTGATGAAACACAGAAATTGAATCGGGATTGAATACAACAGTCACCATGCGCACTTTCCTCCATAGGAGTAATGTCTCAAACAGTCTACGGTTTGATCGTTCCCTGGATGACCAGTAGTAGTTTATGATGCACATCTGGAGGCATTCTGTAATCTGTGGACTATCAGAGTGTTGATGAAACACTGAAATTGCATCGGGATTGAATACAACAGTGACCATGCGCACCTTCCTCCATGGGAGTAATGTCTCAAACAGTGTACACTTTGATCGTTCCCTGGAAGACCAGTAGTAGTTTCCGATGCACATCTGGAGGCATTCTGTTATCTGTGGACTATCAGAGTATGGATCAAACACAGAAATTGCATCGGGATTTAATACGTCTCCATGCACACATTCCTCCTTGGGAGTAATGTCTCAAACAGTCTACCCTTTGATCGTTCCCTGGAGGACCAGTAATAGTTTCCGATGCACGTCTGGTGATATTCTGTAATTTGTGGACTATCAGAGTGATGATGAAACACAGAAATTCCATCGGGGTGAATACAACAGTCACCATGCGCACTTTCCTAAATGGGAGTAATGTCTCAAACTGACTACGCTTTGATCGTTATCTGGAAGAACAGTGGTAGTTTCCGATGCCCATCTGGACGCATTCTGTAATCTGTGGACTATCAGAGTGTTGATGAAACCCAGAAACTGCATCGGGATTGAATACAACAGTCACCATGCGCACCTTCCTCCATGGGAGTAATGTCTCAAACAGTCTACGCTTTGATCGTTCCCTGGAGGAACAGTAATGGATACCGATGCACATCTGGAGGCATTCTGTAATCTGTGGACTATCAGAGTGTTGATGAAACACAGAAATTGGATCGGTATTGAATACAACAGTCACCATGCGCACTTTCCTCCATGAGAGTAAAGTCTCTTACAGTCTACGCTTTGATGATTCCCTGGAAGACCAGTGTTAGTTTCCGATGCACATCTGGAGGCATTCTGTAATCTGTGGACTATCAGAGTATTGATGAAACCCAGAAATTTCATCGGGATTAAATACAACAGTCACTATGCGCACTGTCCTCCATGCGAGTAATGTCTCTAACAGTCCACGCTTTGATCGTTCCCTAGAAGACCAGTAGTAGTTTCCGATGCACATCTGGAGGCATTATGTAATCTGTGGACTATCAGAGTGTTGATGAAACACTAAAATCGCATCGGGAGTGAATACAACAGTCACCATGCGAACTTTCCTCCATGGGTGTAATCCCTCAATCAGTCTACGCTTTAATCGTTTCTTGGAAGTCCAGTAGTAGTTTTCGATGCACATCTGGAGGCATTCTGTAATCTGCGGACTATCAGACTGTTGATGAAACACAGAAATTGCATTGGGATTAAATACAACAGCCACTGTGCACACTTTTCTCCATGGGAGTAATGTCTCAAACAGTCTACGCTTTGATCGTTCCCAGGAAGAACAGTAATATTTACCGATGCACATCTGGAAGCATTCTGTAATCTGTGGACTATCAGAGTGTTGATGAAACACAGAAATTGCATCGGGATTGAATACAACAGTCACCATGCGTACTTTCCTTTATGGGAGTAATGTCTCAAACAGTCTACGCTTTGATCGTTCCCTGGAAGACCAGTAGTAGTTTCCGATGAACATGTGGAGGCATTCTATAATCTGTGAACTATCTGAGTGTTGATGAAATACAGAAATAGCATCGGAATTGAATGCAACAGTCACCATGTTCACTTCCCTCCATGGGAGTAGTTTTCAAACAGTATACGCTTTGATCGTTCCCTGGAAGACCAGTAGTAGTTTCCGATGCACATCTGGTGGCATTCTGTAATCTGTGGACTATCAGAGTGTTGATGAAACACAGAAATTGAATCGGGATTGAATACAACAGTCACCATGCGCACTTTCCTCCATAGGAGTAATGTCTCAAACAGTCTACGGTTTGATCGTTCCCTGGATGACCAGTAGTAGTTTACGATGCACATCTGGAGGCATTCTGTAATCTGTGGACTATCAGAGTGTTGATGAAACACTGAAATTGCATCGGGATTGAATACAACAGTCACCATGCGCACTTTCCTAAATGGGAGTAATGTCTCAAACTGACTACGCTTTGATCGTTCCCTTGAAGAACAGTGGTAGTTTCCGATGCCCATCTGGACGCATTCTGTAATCTGTGGACTATCAGAGTGTTGATGAAACACAGAAACTGCATCGGGATTGAATACAACAGTCACCATGCGCACCTTCCTCCATGGGAGTAATGTCTCAAACAGTCTACGCTTTGATCGTTAACTGGAAGAAGAGTAATGGATACCGATGCACATCTGGAGGCATTCTGTAATCTGTGGACTATCAGAGTGTTGATGAAACACAGAAATTGCATCGGGATTGAATACAACAGTCACCATGCGCACTTTCCTCCATGAGAGTAAAGTCTCTTACAGTCTACGCTTTGATGATTCCCTGGAAGACCAGTGTTAGTTTCCGATGCACATCTGGAGGCATTCTGTAATCTGTGGACTATCAGAGTATTGATGAAACCCAGAAATTTCATCAGGATTAAATACAACAGTCACTTTGCGCACTGTCCTCCATGTGAGTAATGTCTCTAGCAGTCCACGCTTTGATCGTCCCTGGAAGACCAGTAGTAGTTTCCGATGCACATCTGGAGGCATTATGTAATCTGTGGACTATCAGAGTGTTGATGAAACACTAAAATCGCATCGGGAGTGAATACAACATTCACCATGCGAACTTTCCTCCATGGGAGTAATCCCTCAGTCAGTCTACGCTTTGATCGTTTCTTAGAAGTCCAGTAGTAGTTTCCGATGCACATCTATCGGCATTCTGTAATCTGTGGACTATCAGAGTGTTAATTAAACACAGAAATTACATCGGGATTGAATACAACAGTCACAACGCGCACCTTCCCCCACGGGAGTAATGTCTCAAACAGTATACGATTTGATCGTTCCCTGGAGGACCAGTGGAAGTTTCCGATGCACATCTGGAGGCATTCTGTAATCTGTGGACCTTCAAATTGTTTATGAAACACAGAAATTGCATCGGGATTGAATACAACAGTCACCATGCGCATTTTCCTCCATGTTAGTAATGTCTCAAACAGTCTACGCTTTGATCGTTCCCTGGAAGAACAGTGGTAGTTTCCGATGCACATCTGGACGCATTCTGTAATCTGTGGACTATCAGAGTGTTGATGAAACACAAAAATTGCATCGGGATTGAATACAACAGTCACCAGGCGCACTTTCCTCCATGCGAGTAATGTCTCTAACAGTCTACGCTTTAATCGTTCCCTGGAAGACCAGTAGTAGTTTCCGATGCACATCTGGAGGCATTCTGTAATCTGTGGACTATCAGAGTGTTGCTGAAACACAGAAATTGCATCGGGTTTGAATACAACAGTGACCATGCGCACCTTCCTCCATGGGAGTAATGTCTCAAAGAGATTACGCTTTGATGGTTGCCTGGAAGACCAGTAGTAGCTTCAGATGCGCAACTTTAGGCATTCTGTAATTTGTGGAGTATCAGAGTGTTGATGAAACACAGAAATTGCATCGGGATTGATTTCAACAGTCACCATGCGCGCTTTCCTCCACGGGAGAAATGTCCCAAACAGTCTACACTTTGATCGTTTCCTGGAAGGCGAGTAGTAGATTCCAATGCACATCCGGTGGCATTCTGTAATCTGTGAACTATTAGGGTGTTAATGAAACACAGAAATTGCATCGGCATTGAATACAACAGTCACCATGCGCACTTTATTCCATGGGAGTAATGTCTCAAACAGTCTACGCTTTGATCATTCCCTGGAGGACCAGTAATAGTTTCCGATGCACGTCTGGTGATACTCTGTAATTTGTGGACTATCAGAGTGATGATGAAACACAGAAATTCCATCGGGGTGAATACAACAGTCACCATGCGCACTTTCCTCAATTGGAGTAATGTCCCAACAGTCTACGTTTTGATCGTTCCCTTTAAGACCAGTTGTAGTTTCCGATGCACATCTATTGGTATTCTGTAATATGTGGACTATCAGAGTGTTGATGAAACACAGAAATTGCATCGGGATTGAATACAATAGTCACCATGCGCACTTTCCTCCATGAGAGTAAAGTCTCAAACAGAATACGTTGTGATCGTTCCCTGGAGGACCAGTGGAAGTTTCCGAGGCACATCTGGAGGCATTCTGTAATCTGTGGACCTTCAAAGTGTTGATGAAAAACAGAAATTTACTCGGGATTGAATACAACAGTCACCATGCGCACTTTCCTAAATGGGAGTAATGTCTCAAACTGACTACGCTTTGATCGTTCCCTGGAAGAACAGTGGTAGTTTCCGATGCCCATCTGGAGACATTCTGTATCTGTGGAGTATCAGAGTGTTGATGAAACACACAAATTGCATCGGGATTAAATACAACAGTCACTATGCGCACTGTCCTCCATGCCAGTAATGTCTCTAAGAGTCCACGCTTTGATCGTTACCTGGAAGACCAGTAGTAGTTTCCGATGCACATGTGGAGGCATTATGTAATCTGTGGACTATCAGAGTGTTGATGAAACACTAAAATCGCATCGGGAGTGAATACAACAGTCACCATGCGAACTTTCCTCCATGGGAGTAATGTGTCAAACAGTCGACGCTTTGATCGTTCCCTGGAAGACCAGTAGTAGTTTGCGATGAACATGTGGAGGCATTCTATAATCTGTGAACTATCAGAGTGTTGATGAAATACTGAAATAGCATCGGGATTGAATACAACAGTCACTATGTTCACTTTCCTCCATGGGAGTAATTTTCAAACAGTATACGCTTTGATCGTTCCCTTGAAGTTCAGTAGTAGTTTCCGATGCACATCTGGTGGCATTCTGTGATCTGTGGACTATCAGAGTGTTGATGAAACACAGAAATTGCATCGGAATTGAATACAACAGTCACCATGCGCATTTTCCTCCACGGGAGTAATGTCTCAAACAGTCTACGCTTTGATCGTTAACTGGAAGACCTGTAGTAGTTTCCGATGCACGTCTGGTGGCATTCTATAATCTGTGGACTATGAGAGTGTTGATGACACACAGAAATTGCCTTGGGATTGAACACAACAGTAACCATGCGCATGCGCACTTTCCTCCATTGGAGTAATGTCTCAAACAGATTACGATTTGATCGTTCCCTGGAGGACCAGTGGAAGTTTCCGATGCACATCTGGAGGCATTCTGTAATCTGTGGACCGTCAAAGTGTTGATGAAACACAGAAATTGTATCGGGATTCAATACAACAGTCACCATGCCCACTTTCCTCCATGTTAGTAATGTCTCAAACAGTCTACGCTTTGATCGTTTTCTGGAAGAACAGTGGTAGTGTCCGATGCACATCTGAAGGCATTCTGTAATCTGTGGACTATCAGAGAGTTGATGAAACACAGAAATTGCATCGGGATTGAATACAACAGTCACTATGCGCACTTTCCTCCATGCGAGTAATGTCTCTAACAGTCTACGCTTTAATCGTTCACTGGAAGACCAGTAGTAGTTTCCGATGCACATCTGGAGGCATTCTGTAATCTGTATAGTATCAGAGTGTTGATGAAACACAGAAATTGAATCGGGATTGAATACAACAGTCACCGTGCACACTTTTCTTCATGGGAGTAATCTCTGAAACGGTCTACGCTTTGATCGTTCCCTGGAAGCCCAGTAGTAGTTTCCGATGCACATCTGGAGGCATTCTCAAATCTGTGGACTAACTGAGTGTTGATGAAACACAGAAATTGCATCGGGATTGAATACAACAGTCACCATGCGCACTTTCCTCAACGGGAGTAATTGTCAAACAGTCTACACTTTGATCGTTCCCTGGAAGACCAGCAGTAGTTTCCGATGCACATCTGGAGGCTTTCTGTAATCTGTGGACTATCAGAGTATGGATCAAACACAGAAATTGCATCGGGATTTAATACAACAGTCTCCATGCGCACATTCCTCCATGGGAGTAATGTCTCAAACAGTCTACGCTTTGATCGTACACTGGAAGACCAGTAGTAGTTTCAGATGCACATCTGGAGGCATTCTGTAATCTGTGGACTCTCAGACTGTTGATGAAACACAGAAATTGCATCGGGATTGAATACAACAGTCACCATGCGCACTTTCCTCCATGGGAGTAATGTCTCAAACAGTCTACGCTTTGTTCGTTCCCTGGAAGACCAGTAGTAGTTTCCGATGAACAACTGGAATCATTCTAAAATCTGTGAACTATCAGAGTGTTGATGAAAAACAGAAGTAGCATCGGGATTGAATACAACAGTCACCATGCGCACTTTCCTCCATGGGAGTAATTTTCAAACAGTATACGCTTTAATCGTTCCCTGGAAGACCAGTAGTAGTTTCCGATGCACATCTGGGGGCATTCTGTAATCTGTGGACTATCAGAGTGTTGATAAAACACAGAAATTGCATCGGGATTGACTACAACAGTCATTATGCGCACGTTATCCATGGGAGTAATGTCTCAAACAGTCTACGCTTTGATCGTTCCCTGGAGGACCAGTAATAGTTTCCGATGCACGTCTGGTGATATTCTGTAATTTGTGGACTATCAGAGTGATGATGAAACACAGAAATTCCATCGTGGTGAATACAACAGTCACCATGCGCACTTTCCTCAACGGGAGTAATGTCCCAACAGTCTACGTTTTGATCGTTCCCTTTAAGACCAGTTGTAGTTTCCGATGCACATCTATTGGTATTCTGTAATATGTGGACTATCAGAGTGTTGATGAAACACAGTAATTGCTTCGGGATTGAATACAACAGTCATCATGCGCACTTTCCTCCATGAGAGTAAAGTCTCAAACAGCCTACGATTTGATCGTTCCCTGGAAGACCAGTAGTAGTTTCCGATGCACATCTGGTGGCATTCTGTAATCTGTGGACTATCAGTGTGTTGATGAAACACAGAAATTGCATCGGGATTGACTACAACAGTCATTATGCGCACTTTATCCATGGGAGTAATGTCTCAAACAGTCTACGCTTTGATCGATCCCTGGAGGACCAGTAATAGTTTCCGATGCACGTCTGGTGATACTCTGTAATTTGTGGACTATCAGAGTGATGATGAAACACAGAAATTCCATCGGGGTGAATACAACAGTCACCATGCGCACTTTCCTCAATTGGAGTAATGTCCCAACAGTCTACGTTTTGATCGTTCCCTTTAAGACCAGTTGTAGTTTCCGATGCACATCTATTGGTATTCTGTAATATGTGGACTTACAGAGTGTTGATGAAACACAGAAATTGCATCGGGATTGAATACAATAGTCACCATGCGCACTTTCCTCCATGAGAGTAAAGTCTCAAACAGAATACGTTGTGATCGTTCCCTGGAGGACCAGTGGAAGTTTCCGAGGCACATCTGGAGGCATTCTGTAATCTGTGGACCTTCAAAGTGTTGATGAAAAACAGAAATTTACTCGGGATTGAATACAACAGTCACCATGCGCACTTTCCTAAATGGGAGTAATGTCACAAACTGACTACGCTTTGATCGTTCCCTGGAAGAACAGTGGTAGTTTCTGATGCCCATCTGGAGACATTCTGTAATCTGTGCAGTATCAGAGTGTTGATGAAACACACAAATTGCATCGGGATTGAATACAACAGTCACCATGCGCACTTTCCTCCATGGGAGTAATGTCTCAAACAGTCTACGCTTTGATCGTTCCCTGGAAGAACAGTAATAGTTACCGATGCACATCTGGAGGCATTCTGTAATCTGTGGACTATCAGAGTATTGATGAAACACAGAAATTTCATCGGGATTAATTACAACAGTCACTATGCGCACTGCCCTCCATGCGAGTAATATCTCTAACAGTCCACGCTTTGATCGTTCCCTGGAAGACCAGTAGTAGTTTCCGATGCACATGTGGAGGCATTATGTAATCTGTGGACTATCAGAGTGTTGATGAAACACTAAAATCGCATCGGGAGAGAATACAACAGTCACCATGCGAACTTTCCTCCATGGGAGTAATGTCTCAAACAGTCGACGCTTTGATCGTTCCCTGGAAGACCAGTAGTAGTTTGCGATGAACATGTGGAGGCATTCTATAATCTGTGAACTATCAGAGTGTTGATGAAATACTGAAATAGCATCGGGATTGAATACAACAGTCACTATGTTCACTTTCCTCCATGGGAGTAATTTTCAAAGAGTATACGCTTTGATCGTTCCCTTGAAGTTCAGTAGTAGTTTCCGATGCCCATCTGGAGACATTCTGTAATCTGTGGAGTATCACAGTGTTGATGAAACACAGAAATTGCATCGGAATTGAATACAACAGTCACCATGCGCATTTTCCTCCACGGGAGTAATGTCTCAAACAGTCTACGCTTTGATCGTTAACTGGAAGACCTGTAGTAGTTTCCGATGCACGTCTGGTGGCATTCTATAATCTGTGGACTATGAGAGTGTTGATGACACACAGAAATTGCCTTGGGATTGAACACAACAGTAACCATGCGCACTTTCCTCCATTGGAGTAATGTCTCAAACAGATTACGATTTGATCGTTCCCTGGAGGACCAGTGGAAGTTTCCGATGCACATCTGGAGGCATTCTGTAATCTGTGGACCGTCAAAGTGTTGATGAAACACAGAAATTGTATCGGGATTCAATACAACAGTCACCATGCCCACTTTCCTCCATGTTAGTAATGTCTCAAACAGTCTACGCTTTGATCGTTTTCTGGAAGAACAGTGGTAGTGTCCGATGCACATCTGAAGGCATTCTGTAGTCTGTGGACTATCAGAGAGTTGATGAAACACAGAAATTGCATCGGGATTGAATACAACAGTCACTATGCGCACTTTCCTCCATTCGAGTAATGTCTCTAAGAGTCTACGCTTTAATCGTTCACTGGAAGACCAGTAGTAGTTTCCGATGCACATCTGGAGGCATTCTGTAATCTGTATAGTATCAGAGTGTTGATGAAACACAGAAATTGAATCGGGATTGAATACAACAGTCACCGTGCACACTTTTCTTCATGGGAGTAATCTCTGAAACGGTCTACGCTTTGATCGTTCCCTGGAAGGCCAGTAGTAGTTTCCGATGCACATCTGGAGGCATTCTCAAATCTGTGGACTAACTGAGTGTTGATGAAACACAGAAAATGCATCGGGATTGAATACAACAGTCACCATGCGCACTTTCCTCAACGGGAGTAATTGTCAAACAGTCTACGCTTTGATCGTTCCCTGGAAGACCAGTAGTAGTTTCCGATGCACATCTGGAGGCATTCTGTAATCTGTGGACTATCAGAGAGTTGATGAAACACAGAAATTGCATCGGGATTGAATAAAAAAGTCACCATGCGCACTTTCCTCCACGGGAGTAATGCCTCAAACAGTCTACTCTTTGATCGTTCCGTGGAAGACAAGTAGTAGTTTCCGAAGCACATCTGGTGGCATTCTGTAATCTGTGGACTATCAGAGTGTTGATGAAACACAGAAATTGCATCGGGATTGACTACAACAGTCATCATGCGCACTTTATCCACGGTTGTAATGTCTCAAACAGTCTACGCTTTGATCGTTCCCTGGAGGACCAGTTATAGTTTCCGATGCACGTCTGGTGATATTCTGTAATTTGTGGACTATCAGAGTGATTATGAAACACAGAAATTCCATCGGGGTGAATACAACAGTCACCATGCGCACTTTCCTCCACGGGAGAAATGTCCCAAAAGTCTACGCTTTGATCGTTCCCTTTAAGACCAGTTGTAGTTTCCGATGAACATCTATTGGCATTCTGTAATCTGTGGGCTATCAGAGTGTTGATGAAACACAGAAATTGCATCGGGATTGAATACAACAGTCACAACGCGCACTTTCCTCCACGGGAGTAATGTCTCAAACAGATTACGATTTTATCGTTCCCTGGAGGACCAGTGGAAGTTTCCGAGGCACATCTGGAGGCATTCTGTAATCTGTGGACCTTCAAATTGTTGATGAAACACAGAAATTGCATCGGGATTGTATACAACAGTCACCATGCGCACCTTCCTCCATGGGAGTATGTCTCAAACAGTCTATGCTTTAGTCGTTCCCTGGAAGACCAGAAGTAGTTTCCGATGCACATCTGGCGGAATTCTGTAATCTGTGGAATATCAGAGTGTTGATGAAAGACAGAAATTGCATCGGGATTGAATACAACAATCACCATGCGCACTTTCCTCCATGAGAATAAAGTCTCTAACAGTCTACACTTTGATCATACCCTGGAAGACCAGTGTTAGTTTCCGATGCACATCTGGAGGCATTCTGTAATCTGCGGAATATCAGACTGTTGATGAAACACAGAAATTGCATCGGGATTAAATACAACAGTCACTGTGCACACTTTTCTCTGTGGGAGTAATGTCTCAAACAGTCTACGCTTCGATCGTTCCCTGGAAGAACAGTTATAGTTACCGAAGCACATCTGGAAGCATTCTGTAATCTGGGGACTATCAGAGTGTTGATGAAAAACAGAAATTGCATCGGGATTGAATACAACAGTCACCATGCGCACTTTCCTCCATGGGAGGAATTCTCAAACAGTCTACGCTTTGATCTTTCTCTGGAAGACCAGTAGTAGTCTCCGATGTACATCTGGTGGCATTCTGTAATCTGTGGACTATCAGAGTGTTGATAAAACACAGAAATTCCATCGGGTTTGAATACAACAGCCACCATGCGCACTTTCCTCCATGGGAGTAATGTCTCAAAAAGTATACCCTTTGATCGTTCCCTTTAAGACCAGTAGTAGTTTCCGATGCACATCTATTGGCATTCTGTAATCTGTAGACTATCAGAGTGTTGATGAAACACAGAAATTACATCGGGATTGAATACAACAGTCACAACGCGCATTTCCTCCACGGGAGTAATGTCTCAAACAGTATACGATTTGATCGTTCCCTGGAGGACCTGTGGAAGTTTCCGATGCACATCATTAGGCTTTCTGTAATCTGTGGACCTTCAAAGTGTTGATGAAACACAGAAATTGCATCGGGATTGAATACAACAGTCACCATGCGCATTTTTATCCATGTTAGCAATGTCTCAAACAGTCTACGCTTTTACCGTTCCCTGGAAGAACAGTGGTAGTTTCCGATGCACATCTGGAGACATTCTGTAATCTGTGGACTATCAGAGTGTTGATGAAACACAGAAATTGCATCGGGATTGAATACAACAGTCACCATGCGCACATTCCTCCATCGGAGTAGTGTCTCAAAGAGTCTAAGATTTGATCGTTTCCTGGAAGACCAGAAGTAGTTTCCGATGGACATCTGGAGGCATTCTGAAATCTGTGGACTAACTGAGTGTTGATGAAACACAGAAATTGCATCGGGATTGAATACAACTGTCACCATGCGCAATTTCCTCCATGGGAGTAATGTCTCAAACAGTCTACGCTTTGATCGTTCCCTGGAAAACCAGTAGTAGCTTCCGATGAACATCTGGAGGCATTCTGTAATCTGTGGACTATCGTAGTGTTGATGAAATACAGAAATTGCATCGGGATTGAATACAACTGTCACCATGTTCACTTTCCGCCATGGGAGTAATTCTCAAACAGTCTACGCTTTGATCGTTCCCTTGAAGACCAGTAGTAGTTTCCGATGCACATCTGGAGACATTCTGTAATCTGTGGCCTATCAGAGTGTTGATGAAACACAGAAATTGCATCGGGATTGAATACAACAGTCACCATGCGCACTTTCCTCCATGAGAGTAAAGTCTCTAACAGTCTACGCTTTGATCATTCCCTGGAAGAAGAGTGTTAGTTTCCGATGCACATCTGGAGGCATTCTCTAATCTGCGGACTATCAGACTGTTGATGAAACACAGAAATTGCATCGGGATTAAATACAACAGTCACTGTGCACACTTTTCTCCGTGGGAGGAAATCTCAAACAGTCTACGCTTTGATCTTTCTCTGGAAGACCAGTAGTAGTCTCCGATGCACATCTGGTGGCATTCTGTAATCTTTGGACTATCAGAGTGTTGATGAAACACAGAATTTGCATCGGGATTGAATACAAGTCACCATGCGCACTTTCCTCCATGGGAGTAATGTCTCAAACCGTCTACGCTTTGATGTTCCCTTGAAGACCAGAGTAGTTTCCGATGCACATCTATCGGCATTCTGTAATCTGTGGACTATCAGAGTGTTGATTAAACACAGAAATAGCATCGGGATTGAATACAACAGTCACAACGCGCACTTTCCTCCACGGGAGTAATGTCTCAAACAGTATACGATTTCATCTTTCCCTGGAGGACCAGTGGAAGTTTCCGATGCACATCTGGAGGCATTCTGTAATCTGTGGACCTTCAAAGTGTTGATGAAACACAGAAATTGCATCGGGTTTGAATACAACAGCTACCATGCGCACTTTCCTCCACGGAAGTAATGTCTCAAAAAGTCTACGCTTTGATCGTTCCCTTTAAGACCAGTAGTAGTTTCCGATGCACATCTATTGGCATTCTGTAATCTGTAGACTATCAGAGTGTTGATGAAACACAGAAATTTCATCGGGATTGAATACAACAGTCACAACGCGCATTTCCTCCACGGGAGTAATGTCTCAAACAGTATACGATTTGATCGTTTCCTGGAGGACCAGTGGAAGTTTCCGATGCACATCTTGGGGCTTTCTGTATTCTGTGGACTTTCAAAGTGTTGATGAAACACAGAAATTGCATCGGGATTGAATAAAACAGTCACCATGCGCATTTTTATCCATGTTAGTAATGTCTCAAACAGTCTACGCTTTGATCGTTCCCTGGAAGAGCAGTGGTAGTTTCCGATGCACATCTGGATGCATTCTGCAACCTGTGGACTATCAGAGTGTTGATGAAACACAGAAATTGTATCGGGATTGAATACAACAGTCACAAGGCGCACTTTCCTCCATGCGAGTAATGTCTCTAACAGTCTACGCTTTAATCTTTCCCTCGAAGACCAGTAGTAGTTTCCAAAGCACATTTGGAGGCATTCTGTAATCTGTGGACTATCAGAGTGTTGATGAAACACAGAAATTGCATCGGGATTGAATACAACAGTGACCATGAGCACCTTTCTCCATGGGAGTAATGACTCAAAGAGTTTACGCTTTGACGGTTCCCTGGAAGACCAGTAGTAGCTTCAGATGCGTAACTGGAGGCATTCTGTAATCTGTGGAGTATCAGAGTGTTGATGAAACACAGAAATTGCATCGGGATTGAATACAACAGTCACCATGCGCACCACCCTCCATGGGAGTAATGTCTCAAAGAGTTTACGCTTTGATCGTTCCCTGGAAGACCAGTAGTAGTTTCCGATGCACATCTATCGGCATTCTGTAATCTGTGGACTATCAGAGTGTTGATTATACACAGAAATTGCATCGGGATTGAATACAACAGTCACAACGCGCACTTTCCTAGACGGGAGTAATGTCTCAAACAGTATACGATTTGATCGTTCCCTGGAGGACCAGTGGAAGTTTCCGATGAACATCTGGAGGCATTCTGTAATCTGTGGACCTTCAAAGTGTTGATGAAACACAGAAATTGCATCGGGATTGAATACAACAGTCACCATGCGCATTTTTATCCATGTTAGTAATGTCTCAAACAGTCTACGCTTTGATCGTACCCTGGAAGAACAGTGGTAGTTTATGATGCACATCTGGAGGCATTCAGTAATCTGTGGACTATCAGAGTGTTGATGAAACACAGAAATTGTATCGGGATTGAACACAACAGTCACCAGGCGCACTTTCCTCCATGCGAGTAATGTCTCTAAGAGTCTACGCTTTAATCGTTCCCTCGAAGACCAGTAGTAGTTTCCAAAGCACATCTGGAGGCATTCTGTAATTTGTGGACTAACAGAGTGTTGATGAATCACAGAAATTGCATCGGAATTGATACAACAGTGACCATGAGCACCTTTCTCCATGGGAGTAATGACTCAAAGAGTTTACGCTTTGACGGTTCCCTGGAAGACCAGTAGTAGCTTCAGATGCGCAACTGGAGGCATTCTGTAATCTGTGGACTATCAGAGTGTTGATGAAACACAGAATTTGCATCGGGATTGAATACAACAGTCACCATGCGCACCACCCTCCATGGGAGTAATGTCTCAAAGAGTTTACGCTTTGATCGTTCCCTGGAAGACCAGTAGTAGTTTCCGATGCACATCTGGAGACATTCTGTAATCTGTGGACTATCAGAGTGTTGATGAAACACAGAAATTGCATCGGGATTGAATACAACAGTCACCATGCGCACATTCCTCCATGGGAGTAGTGTCTCAAACAGTCTACGATTTGATCGTTCCCTGGAAGACCAGAAGTAGTTTCCGATGGACATCTGGAGGCTTTCTGAAATCTGTGGACTAACTGAGTGTTGATGAAACACAGAAATTGCATCGGGATTGAATACAACAGTCACCATGCGCACTTTCCTCCATGGGAGTAATTCTCAAACAGTATACGCTCTGGTCGTTCCCTGGAAGACCAGTGTTAGTTTCCGATGCACATCTGGAGGCATTCTGTAATCTGCGGAATATCAGACTGTTGATGAAACGCAGAAATTGCATCGGGATTAAATACAACAGTCACTGTGCACACTTTTCTCTGTGGGAGTAATGTCTCAAACAGTCTACGCTTCGATCGTTCCCTGGAAGAACCGTTAAAGTTACCGATGCACATCTGGAAGCATTCTGTAATCTGGGGACTATCAGAGTGTTGATGAAAAACAGAAATTGCATCGGGATTGAATACAACAGTCACCATGCGCACTTTCCTCCATGGGAGGAATTCTCAAACAGTCTACGCTTTGATCTTTCTCTGGAAGACCAGTTGTAGTCTCCGATGTACATCTGGTGGCATTCTGTAATCTGTGGACTATCAGAGTGTTGATAAAACACAGAAATTGCATCGGGTTTGAATACAACAGCCACCATGCGCACTTTCCTCCATGGGAGTAATGTCTCAAAAAGTCTACCCTTTGATCGTTCCCTTTAAGACCAGTAGTAGTTTCCGATGCACATCTTTTGGCATTCTGTAATCTGTAGACTATCAGAGTGTTGATGAAACACAGAAATTACATCGGGATTGAATACAACAGTCACAACGCGCATTTCCTCCACGGGAGTAATGTCTCAAACAGTATACGATTTGATCGTTCCCTGGAGGACCAGTGGAAGTTTCCGATGCACATCATTAGGCTTTCTGTAATCTGTGGACCTTCAAAGTGTTGATGAAACACAGAAATTGCATCGGGATTGAATACAACAGTCACCATGCGCATTTTTATCCATGTTAGCAATGTCTCAAACAGTCTACGCTTTTACCGTTCCCTGGAAGAACAGTGGTAGTTTCCGATGCACATCTGGAGGCATTCTGTAATCTGTGGACTATCAGAGTGTTGATGAAACACAGAAATTGTATCGGGATTGAATACAACAGTCACCAGGCCCCCTTTCCTCCATGCGAGTAATGTCTCTAACAGTCTACGCTTTAATCGTTCCCTCGAAGACCAGTACTAGTTTCCAAAGCACATCTGGAGGCATTCTGTAATCTGTGGACTATCAGAGTGTTGATGAAACACAGAAATTGCATCGGGATTGAATACAACAGTGACCATGAGCACCTTTCGCCATGGGAGTAATGTCTCAAAGAGTTTACACTTTGACGGATCCCTGGAAGACCAGTAGTAGCTTCAAATGCGCACCTGGAGGCATTCTGTAATCTGTGGAGTATCAGAGTGTTGATGAAACACAGAAATTACATCGGGATTGAATACAACAGTCACAACGCGCATTTCCTCCACGGGAGTAATGTCTCAAACAGTATACGATTTGATCGTTCCCTGGAGGACCAGTGGAAGTTTCCGATGCACATCATTAGGCTTTCTGTAATCTGTGGACCTTCAAAGTGTTGATGAAACACAGAAATTGCATCGGGATTGAATACAACAGTCACCATGCGCATTTTTATCCATGTTAGCAATGTCTCAAACAGTCTACGCTTTTACCGTTCCCTGGAAGAACAGTGGTAGTTTCCGATGCACATCTGGAAGCATTCTGTAATCTGTGGACTATCAGAGTGTTGATGAAACACAGAATTTGCATCGGGATTGAATACAAGTCACCATGCGCACTTTCCTCCATGGGAGTAATGTCTCAAACCGTCTACGCTTTGATCGTTCCCTTTAAGACCAGAGTAGTTTCCGATGCACATCTATCGGCATTCTGTAATCTGTGGACTATCAGAGTGTTGATTAAACACAGAAATTGCATCAGGATTGAATACAACAGTCACAACGCGCACTTTCCTCCACGGGAGTAATGTCTCAAACAGTATACGATTTCATCGTTCCCTGGAGGACCAGTGGAAGTTTCCGATGCACATCTGGAGGCATTCTGTAATCTGTGGACCTTCAAAGTGTTGATGAAACACAGAAATTGCATCGGGTTTGAATACAACAGCTACCATGCGCACTTTCCTCCACGGAAGTAATGTCTCAAAAAGTCTACGCTTTGATCGTTCCCTTTAAGACCAGTAGTAGTTTCCGATGCACATCTATTGGCATTCTGTAATCTGTAGACTATCAGAGTGTTGATGAAACACAGAAATTACATCGGGATTGAATACAACAGTCACAACGCGCATTTCCTCCACGGGAGTAATGTCTCAAACAGTATACGATTTCATCGTTTAATGGAGGACCAGTGGAAGTTTCCGATGCACATCTTGAGGCTTTCTGTAATCTGTGGACCTTCAAAGTGTTGATGAAACACAGGAATTGCATCGGGATTGAATAAAACAGTCACCATGCGCATTTTTATCCATGTTAGTAATGTCTCAAACAGTCTACGCTTTGATCGTTCCCTGGAAGAGCAGTGGTAGTTTCCGATGCACATCTGGAGGCATTCTGCAATCTGTGGACTATCAGAGTGTTGATGAAACACAGAAATTGTATCGGGATTAAATACAACAGTCACAAGGCGCACTTCCCTCCATGCGAGTAATGTCTCTAACAGTCTACGCTTTAATCTTTCCCTCGAAGACCAGTAGTAGTTTCCAAAGCACATCTGGAGGCATTCTGTAATCTGTGGACTATCAGAGTGTTGATGAAACACAGAAATTGCATCGGGATTGAATACAACAGTGACCATGAGCACCTTTCTCCATGGGAGTAATGACTCAAAGAGTTTACGCTTTGACGGTTCCCTGGAAGACCAGTAGTAGCTTCAGATGCGCAACTGGAGGCATTCTGTAATCTGTGGAGTATCAGAGTGTTGATGAAACACAGAAATTGCATCGGGATTGAATACAACAGTCACCATGCGCACCACCCTCCATGGGAGTAATGTCTCAAAGAGTTTACGCTTTGATCGTTCCCTGGAAGACCAGTAGTAGTTTCCGATGCACATCTATCGGCATTCTGTAATCTGTGGACTATCAGAGTGTTGATTATACACAGAAATTGCATCGGGATTGAATACAACAGTCACAACGCGCACTTTCCTCTACGGGGGTAATGTCTCAAACAGTATACGATTTGATCGTTCCCTGGAGGACCAGTGGAAGTTTCCGATGCACATCTGGAGGCATTCTGTAATCTGTGGACCTTCAACGTGTTGATGAAACACAGAAATTGCATCGGGATTGAATACAACAGTCACCATGCGCATTTTTATCCATGTTTGTAATGTCTCAAACAGTCTACGCTTTGATCGTACCCTGGAAGAACAGTGGTAGTTTCCGATGCACATCTGGAGGCATTCTGTAATCTGTGGACTATCAGAGTGTTGATGAAACACAGAAATTGTATCGGGATTGAACACAACAGTCACCAGGCGCACTTTCCTCCATGCGAGTAATGTCTCTAAGAGTCTACGCTTTAATCGTTCCCTCGAAGACCAGTAGTAGTTTCCAAAGCACATCTGGAGGCATTCTGTAATCTGTGGACTATCAGAGTGTTGATGAAACACAGAAATTGCATCGGAATTGAATACAACAGTGACCATGAGCACCTTTCTCCATGGGAGTAATGACTCAAAGAGTTTACGCTTTGACGGTTCCCTGGATGACCAGTAGTAGCTTCAGATGCGCAACTGGAGGCATTCTGTAATCTGTGGACTATCAGAGTGTTGATGAAACACAGAATTTGCATCGGGATTGAATACAACAGTCACCATGCGCACATTCCTCCATGGGAGTAGTGTCTCAAACAGTCTACGATTTGATCGTTCCCTGGAAGACCAGAAGTAGTTTCCGATGGACATCTGGAGGCATTCTGAAATCTGTGGACTAACTGAGTGTTGATGAAACACAGAAATTGCATCGGGATTGAATACAACAGTCACCATGCGCACTTTCCTCCATGGGAGTAATTCTCAAACAGTATACGCTCTTGTCGTTCCCTGGAAGACCAGTAGTAGTTTCCGATGCACATCTGGTGGCATTCTGTAATCTGTGGACTATCAGAGTGTTGATGAAACACAGAAATTTCATCGGGATTGAATACAACAGTCACCATGCGCACTTTTCTCCACGGGAGAAATGACACAAACAGTCTACACTTTGATCGTCCCCTGGAATGCCAGTAGTAGTTTCCGATGCACGTCTGGTGGCATTCTATAATCTGTGGACTATGAGGGTGTTGATGACACACAGACATTGCCTTGGGATTGAATACAACAGTCACCATGCGCACTTTCCTCCATTGGAGTAATGTCTCAAACAGATTACGATTTGATCGTTCCCTGGTAGACCAGTAGTAGTTTCCGATGCACATCTCGAGATATTCTGTAATCTGTGGACTATCACACAGTTGATGAAAAACAGAAATGGCATCGGGATTGAATACAACAGTCACCATGCACACTTTCCTCCATGGGAGTAATGTCTCAAAGAGTCTACGCTTTGATCGTTCCCTGGAAGACCAGTAGTAGTTTCCGATGCACATCTGGTGGCATTCTGTAATCTGTGGACTATCAGAGAGTTGACGAAACACAGAAATTGCATCGAGATTTTATACAATAGTCACCATGCTCACTTTCCTCCATGGGAGTAATGTCTCAAACAGTCTACGCTTTGACCGTTCCCAGGAAGACCAGTAGTAGTTTCCGATGCACATCTGGAGGCATTATGGAACCTGTGGACTATCAGACTGTTGATTAAACACAGAAATTGCATCGGGATTTCATACAACAGTGACCTTGCGCACTTTCCTCCATGGGAGTAATGTCTCAAACAGTCTACGCTTTGATCGTTCCCTGGATGACCAGTATTAGTTTCCGATGCATATCTGGAGACATTCTGTAATCGGTGGACTATCAGAGTGTTGATGAAACACAGAAATTGCATCGGGATTGAATACAACAGTTACCATGCACACTTTCCTCCATGGTAGTAATGTCTCAAACAGTCTACGACTTGATCGTTCCCTGCAAGGCCAGTAGTAGTTTCCGATGCACATATGGGGGCATTCTGAAATCTGTGGACTAACTGAGTGTTGATGAAACACAGAAATTGCATCGGGATTGAATACAACAGTTACCATGCCCACTTTCCTCCACGGGAGTAATGTCTCAAACAGTCTACGCTCTGATCGTTCCCTGGAACACCAGTAGTAGTTTCCGATGCACGTCTAGGGGCATACTGTAATCTGTGGACTATCAGAGTGTTGATGAAACACAGAAATTGCATCGGGATAGAATAAAACAGTCACCATGCGCACTTTCCTTCATGGGAGTAATCCTGAAACAATCTACGCTTTAATTATTCCCTGGAATACCAGTAGTAGTTTCCGATGCACATCTGGAGGCATTCTGTAATCTGTGCACTATCAGAGTGTTGATGAAACACAGAAAATGCATCGGGATTGAATACAACAGTCACCATGCGCACTTTCCTCGTTGGGAGTAATGCCTCAAAGAATTTACGCTTTGACCGTTCCCTGGAAGACCAGTAGCAGTTTACGATGCACATCTGGAGGCATTCTGTAATCTGTGGACTATCAGAGTGTTGATGAAACACAGAAATTGCATCGGGATTGAATACAACAGTCACCATGCGCACTTTTCTCCATGGGAGTGATGTCTGAAACAGTCTAAGCTTTGATAGTTCTCTGGAAGACCAGTAGTAGTTTCCGATGCACATCTCTTGGCATTCTGTAATCTGTGGACTATCAGAGTGTTGATGAAACACAGAAATTGCATCGGGATTGAATACAACAGTCACCATGCGCACTTTTCTCCATGGGAGTAATGTCTGAAACAGTCTACGCTTTGATAGTTCCCTGGAAGACCAGTAGTAGTTTCCGATACACATCTCGTGGCATTCTGTAATGTGTGGACTATCCGAGTGTTGATGAAACACAGAAATTGCATCGGGATTGAATACAACAGTCACCATGCGCACGTTCCTCCACGGGAGTTATGTCTCAAACAGTCTACGCTTTGATCGTTCCCTGGAAGACCAGTAGTAGTTTCCGATGCTCATCTGGTAGCATTCTGTAATTTGTGGACTATCAGAGTGTTGATGAAACACAGAAATTGCATCGGGATTGAATACAACAGTCACCATGCCCACTTTCCTCCATGGGACTAATGTCTCATACAGTCTACGCTTGATCGTTCCCTGGAAGACCAGTAGTAGTTTCCGATGCACGTCTGGTGGCATTCTGTAATCTGTGGACTATCTGAGTGTTGATGAAACACAGAAATAGCTTCGGGATTGAATAAAACGGTCACAATGCGCACTTTCCTCCATGGGAATAATCCTGAAACAATCTACGCTTTAATCGTTCCCTGGAAGACCAGTAGTAGTTTCCGATGAACATCTGGAGGCATTCTGCAATCTGTGGACTATCAAATTGTTGATGTAACACAGAAAATGCATCGGGATTGAATACAACAGTCACCATGCGCACTTTCCTCATTGGGAGTAATGCCTCAAAGAGTTTACGCTTTGATCGTTCCCTGGAAGACCAGTAGCAGTTTCCGATGAACATCTGGAGGCATTCTCTAATCTGTGGACCTTTATAGTGTTTATGAAACACAGAAATTGCATTGGGATTGAATACAACAGTCACCATGCGCACTTTCCTCCATGGGAGTAATGTCTCAAACAGTCTACGCCTTGATCGTTCCCTGGAAGACCAGTAGCAGTCTCCGATCCACATCTGGAGGCATTCAGTTATCTGTGGACTATCAGAGTGTTGATGAAACACAGAAATTGCATCGGGATTGAGTACCACAGTCACCATGCGCACTTTCCTCCATGGGAGCAATGTCTCAAACAGTCTAGGCTTTGATCGTTCCCTGGAAGACCAGTTGTAGTTTCCGATGCACATCTGGAGGCATTCTGTAATCTGTGGACTATCAGAGTGTTGATGAAACACAGAAAATGCATTGGGATGGAATACAACAGTCACCGTGCTCACTTTCCTCCACCGGGGTATGTCTCAACAGTCTATGCTTTCGTCGTTCTCTGGAAGACCAGTAGTAGTTTCCGATGCACATCTGGTGGCATTCTGTAATCTGTGGAATATCAGAGTGTTGATTAAACACAGAAATTGCACCGGGATTGAATACAACAGTCACCATGCGCACTTTCCTCCATGGGAGTAATGTCTCAAACTGTCTACGCTTTGATCGTTCCCTGGAAGACCAGTAGTAGTTTCCGATGCACATCTGGAGGCATTCTGTAATCTGTGGACTATCAGAGTGTTGATGAAACACGGAAATTGCATCGGGATTGAATGCAACAGTCACCATGTGCACTTTCCTCCACGGGAGTAATGTCTCAAACAGTCTACGATTTGATCATTCCCTGGAAGACCTGTAGTAGTTTCCAATGCACATATGGAGACATTCTGTTATCTGTGGACTATCAGAGTGTTGATGAAACACAGAAATTGCATCGGGATTGTATACAACAGTCACCATGCCCACTGTCCTGCATGGGAGTAATGTCTCAAACAGTCTAGGGTTTGATAGTTCACTTGAAGACCAGTAGTAGATTCCGATGCACGTCTGGTGGCATTCTGTAACCTGTGGACTATCAGAGTGTCGATGAAACACAGAAATTGCATCGGGGTTGAATACAACAGTCACCATGCGCACTTTCCTCCATGGGATTAATGTCTCAAACAGTATACGCTTAGATCGTTCCCTGGAAGATTAGTAGTAGTTTCTGATGCACATCTGGAGGCATTCTGTAATCTGTGGACTATCAGAGTGTTGATGAAACACGGAAATTGCATCGGGATAGTATACAACAGTCACCATCCGCACTTTCCTCCATGGGAGTAATGTCTGAAACAGTCTACTTTTGATCGTTCCCTGTTAGGCCAGTAATAGTTTCCGATGCACATCTCTTGGCATTCTGTAATCTGTGGACTATCAGAGTGTTGATGAAACACAGAAATTGCATCGGGATTGAATACAACAGTCACCATGCGCACTTTTCTCCATGGGAGTAATGTCTGAAACAGTCTACGCTTTGATAGTTCCCTGGAAGACCAGTAGTAGTTTCCGATGCACATCTCGTGGCATTCTGTAATCTGTGGACTATCTGAGTGTTGATGAAACACAGAAATAGCTTCGGGATTGAATAAAACGGTCACCATGCGCACTTTCCTCCATGGGAATAATCCTGAAACAATCTACGATTTAATCGTTCCCTGGAAGACCAGTAGTAGTTTCCGATGAACATCTGGAGGCATTCTGTAATCTGTGGACTATCAAATTGTTGATGTAACACAGAAAATGCATCGGGATTGAATACAACAGTCACCATGCGCACTTTCCTCATTGGGAGTAATGCCGCAAAGAGTTTACGCTTTGATCGTTCCCTGGAAGACCAGTAGCAGTTTCCGATTAACATCTGGAGGCATTCTCTAATCTGTGGACCTTTATAGTGTTGATGAAACACAGAAATTGCATTGGGATTGAATACAACAGTCACCATGCGCACTTTCATCCATGGGAGCAATGTCTCAAACAGTCTAGGTTTGATCGTTCCCTGTAAGACCAGTTGTAGTTTCCGATGCACATCTGGAGGCATTCTGTAATCTGCGGACTATCAGAGTGTTGATGAAACACAGAAAATGCATTGGGATGGAATACAACAGTCACCGTGCTCACTTTCCTCCTCCGGGGTATGTCTCAACAGTCTATGCTTTCGTCGTTCTCTGGAAGACCAGTAGTAGTTTCCGATGCACATCTGGTGGCATTCTGTAATCTGTGGAATATCAGAGTGTTGATTAAACACAGAAATTGCACCGGGATTGAATACAACAGTCACCATGCGCGCTTTCCTCCATGGGAGTAATGTCTCAAACTGTCTACGCTTTGATCGTTCCCTGGAAGACCAGTAGTAGTTTCCGATGCACATCTGGAGGCATTCTGTAATCTGTGGACTATCAGACTGTTGATGAAACACAGAAATTGCATCGGGATTGAATGCAACAGTCACCATGCGCACTTTCCTCCACGGGAGTAATGTCTCAAACAGTCTACGATTTGATCGTTCCCTGGAAGACCTGTAGTAGTTTCCAATGCACATATGGAGACATTCTGTAATCTGTGGACTATCAGAGTGTTGATGAAACACAGAAATTGCATCGGGATTCAATACAACAGTCACCATTCGCACTTTCCTCCATGGGATCCATGTCTCAAACAGTCTGTTCCCTGGAAAACCGGTAGTAGTTTCCGATGCCCATATGGGGGCATTCTGTAATCCGTGGACTATCAGAGTGTTGATGAAACACAGGAATTGAATCGGGATTGAATACAACAGTCACCATGCGCACTTTCCTCCACGAGAGGTATATCTCAAACAGTCTACGCTTTGATCGTTCCCTGGAAGACCAGTAGTAGTTTCCGTTGCACATCTGGTAGCATTCTGTTATCTGTGGACTATCAGAGTGTTGATGAAACACAGAAATTGCATCGGGATTGTATACAACAGTCACCATGCCCACTGTCCTGCATGGGAGTAATGTCTCAAACAGTCTAGGGTTTGATAGTTCACTTGAAGACCAGTAGTAGATTCCGATGCACGTCTGGTGGCATTCTGCAACCTGTGGACTATCAGAGTGTCGATGAAACACAGAAATTGCATCGGGGTTGAATACAACAGTCACCATCCGCACTTTCCTCCACGGGAGTTATGTCTCAAACAGTCTACGCTTTGATCGTTCCCTGGAAGACCAGTAGTAGTTTCCGATGCACATCTATTAGCATTCTGTAATATGTGGACTATCAGAGTGTTGATGAAACACAGAAATTGCATCGGGATTGAATGCAACAGTCACCATGCCCACTTTCCTCCACGGTAGTAATGTCTCAAACAGTCTACGCTTTGATCGTTACCTGGAAGACCAGTAGTAGTTTCCGATGCACGTCTGGTGGCATTCTGTAATCTGTGGACTATCTGAGTGTTGATGAAACACAGAAATAGCTTCGGGATTGAATAAAACGGTCACCATGCGCACTTTCCTCCATGGGAATAATCCTGAAACAATCTACGCTTTAATCGTTCCCTGGAAGACCAGTAGTAGTTTCCGATGAACATCTGGAGGCATTCTGTAATCTGTGGACTATCAAATTGTTGATGTAACACAGAAAATGCATCGGGATTGAATACAACAGTCACCATGCGCACTTTCCTCATTGGGAGTAATGCCTCAAAGAGTTTACGCTTTGATCGTTCCCTGGAAGACCAGTAGCAGTTTCCGATTAACATCTGGAGGCATTCTCTAATCTGTGGACCTTTATAGTGTTGATGAAACACAGAAATTGCATTGGGATTGAATACAACAGTCACCATGCGCACTTTCCTCCATGGGAGTAATGTCTCAAACAGTCTACGCCTTGATCATTCCCTGGAAGACCAGTAGCAGTCTCCGATGCACATCTGGAGGCATTCTGTTATCTGTGGACTATCAGAGTGTTGATGAAACACAGAAATTGCATCGGGATTGAGTACCACAGTCACCATGCGCACTTTCCTCCATGGGAGCAATGTCTCAAACAGTCTAGGTTTGATCGTTCCCTGGAAGACCAGTTGTAGTTTCCGATGCACATCTGGAGGCATTCTGTAATCTGTGGACTATCAGAGTGTTGATGAAACACAGAAAATGCATTGGGATGGAATACAACAGTCACCGTGCTCACTTTCCTCCTCCGGGGTATGTCTCAACAGTCTATGCTTTCGTCGTTCTCTGGAAGACCAGTAGTAGTTTCCGATGCACATCTGGTGGCATTCTGTAATCTGTGGAATATCAGAGTGTTGATTAAACACAGAAATTGCATCGGGATTGAGTACCACAGTCACCATGCGCACTTTCCTCCATGGGAGCAATGTCTCAAACAGTCTAGGTTTGATCGTTCCCTGGAAGACCAGTTGTAGTTTCCGATGCACATCTGGAGGCATTCTGTAATCTGTGGACTATCAGAGTGCTGATGAAACACAGAAATTGCATCGGGATAGAATACAACAGTCACCATTCGCACATTCCTCCATGGGATCCATGTCTCAAACAGTCTGTTCCCTGGAAAACCAGTAGTAGTTTCCGATGCCCATATGGAGGCATTCTGTAATCCGTGGACTATCAGAGTGTTGATGAAACACAGGAATTGAATCGGGATTGAATACAACAGTCACCATGCGCACTTTCCTCCACGAGAGGTATATCTCAAACAGTATACGCTTTGATCGTTCCCTGGAAGACCAGTAGTAGTTTCCGTTGCACATCTGGTAGCATTCTGTTATCTGTGGACTATCAGAGTGTTGATGAAACACAGAAATTGCATCGGGATTGTATACAACAGTCACCATGCCCACTGTCCTGCATGGGAGTAATGTCTCAAACAGTCTAGGGTTTGATAGTTCACTTGAAGACCAGTAGTAGATTCCGATGCACGTCTGGTGGCATTCTGTAAACTGTGGACTATCAGAGTGTTGATGAAACACAGAAATTGCATCGGGATTGAATACAACAGTCACCATGCGCACTTTCCTCCATGGGATTAATGTCTCAAACAGTATACGCTTTGATCGTTCCCTGGAAGACCAGTAGTAGTTTCTGATGCACATCTGGAGGCATTCTGTAATCTGTGGACTATCAGAGTGTTGATGAAACACGGAAATTGCATCGGGATAGTATACAACAGTCACCATCCGCACTTTCCTCCATGGGAGTAATGTCTGAAACAGTCTACTTTTGATCGTTCCCTGTTAGGCCAGTAGTAGTTTCCGATGCACATCTCTTGGCATTTTGTAATCTGTGGACTATCAGAGTGTTGATGAAACACAGAAATTGCATCGGGATTTAGTACAACAGTCACCATGCGCACTTTTCTCCATGGGAGTAATGTCTGAAACAGTCTACGCTTTGATAGTTCCCTGGAAGACCAGTAGTAGTTTCCGATGCACATCTCGTGGCATTCTGTAATGTGTGGACTATCAGAGTGTTGATGAAACACAGAAATTGCATCGGGATTGAATACAACAGTCACCATGCCCACTTTCCTCCACGGGAGTAATGTCTCATACAGTCTACGCTTTGATCGTTCCCTGGAAGACCAGTAGTAGTTTCCGATGCACGTCTGGTGGCATTCTGTAATCTGTGGACTATCTGAGTGTTGATGAAACACAGAAATAGCTTCGGGATTGAATAAAACGGTCACCATGCGCACTTTCCTCCATGGGAATAATCCTGAAACAATCTACGCTTTAATCGTTCCCTGGAAGACCAGTAATAGTTTCCGATGCACATCTGGAGGCATTCTGTAATCTGTGGACTATCAGAGTGTTGATGAAACACAGAAATTGCATCGGGATTGAATACGACACTCACCATGAGCACTTTCCTCCATGGGAGCCATGTCTCAAACAGTCTAGGGTGTGATAGATCCCTTGAAGACCAGTAGTAGTTTCCGATGCACGTCTGGTGGCATTCTGTAACCTGTGGACTATCAGAGTGTTGATGAAACACAGAAATTGCATCGGGATTGAATACAACAGTCACCATGCGCACTTTCCTCCATGGGAGTAATCCTCAAACAGTCTACGCTTTAATCGTTCTGTGGAAGACCAGTAGTAGTTTTCGATGCACATCTGGAGGCTTTCTGTAATCTGTGGACCTTCAAAGTGTTGATGAAACTTAGTAATTGCCTCGGAATTGAATACAACAGCCACCATGCGCACTTTCCTCTATGGGAGTAATGTCTCAAACAGTCTACGCTTTGATCGATCCCTGGAAGACCAGTAGTAGTTTCTGATGAACATCTGGAGGCATTCTGTAATCTGTGGACTATCAGAGTGTTGATGAAACTCGGAAATTGCATCGGGATTGAATAAAACAGTCACCATACGCACTTTCCTCCATGGGAGTAATGTCTGTAACAGTCTACTCTTTGATCGTTCCCAGGTAGACCAGTGGTAGTTTCCGATGCACATCTGGTGGCATTCTGTAATCTGTGGATTATCAGAGTGTTGACGAAACACAGAAATTGCATCGGGATTGAATACAACAGTCACCATACGCACTTTTCTCCATGGGAGTGATGTCTGAAACAGTCTACTCTTTGATGGTTCCCTGGAAGACCAGTAGTAGTTTCCGATGCACATCTCGTGGCATTCTGTAATCTGTGGACTATCAGAGTGTTGATGAAATACAGAAATTGCATCGGGATTGAATACAACAGTCACCATGCCCACTTTACCCCATGGGAGTGATGTCTGAAACAGTCTAAGCTTTGATAGTTCCCTCGAAGACCAGTAGTAGTTTCCGATGCACATCTGGAGGCATTCTGTAATCTGTTTACTATCAGAGTGTTGATGCAACACAGAAATTGCATCGGGATTGAATACAACAGTCACCATGCTTACTTTCCTACATGGGAGTAATGTGTCAAACAGTCTACGCTTTGATCGTTCCCTGGAAGACCAGTAGTAGTTTCCGATGCACATCTCGTGGCATTCTGTAATGTGTGGACTATCAGAGTGTTGATGAAACACAGAAATTGTATCGGGATTGAATACAACAGTCACCATGCGCACGTTCCTCCACGGGAGTTATGTCTCAAACAGTCTACGCTTCGATCGTTCCCAGGAAGACCGGTAGTAGTTTCCGATGCACATCTGGTGGCATTCTGTAATCTGTGGACTATCAGAGTGTTGATGAAATACAGAAATTGCATCGGGATTGAATACAACAGTCAGCATGCCCACTTTCCTCCACGGGAGTAATGTCTCAAACAGTCTACGCTTTGATCGTTCCCTGGAAGACCAGTAGTAGTTTCCGATGCACGTCTGGTGGCATTCTGTAATCTGTGGACTATCAGAGTGTTGATGAAACACAGAAATTGCATCTGGATTGAATAAAACAGTCACCAAGACCACTTTCCTCCATGGGAGTAATTCTGAAACAATCTATGCTTTAATCGTTCCCTGGAAGACCAGTAGTAGTTTCCGATGCACATCTGGAGGCATTCTGTAATCTGTGGACTATCAGAGTGTTGATGAATCACAGAAAATTCATCGGGATTGAATACAACAATGACCATGCGCACTTTCCTCATTGGGAGTAATGCCTCAAAGAGTTTACGATTTGATCGTTTCCTGGAACACCAGTAGCAGTTTCTTATGCACATCTGGAGGCATTCTCTAATCTGTGGACCTTTAAAATGTTGATGAAACAGAGAAATTGCATTGGGATTGAATACAACAGTCACCATGCGCACTTTCCTCCATGGGAGTAATGTCTCAAACAGACTACGCCTTGATCGTTCCCTGGAAGACCAGTAGTAGTTTCCGATGCACATCTGGAGGCATTCTGTAATCTGTGGACTATCAGAGTGTTGATGAAACACAGAAGTTGCATCGGGATTGAATACAACAGTCACCATGCTCACTTTCCACCATGGGAGTAATGGCTCAAACAGTATACGCTTTGATCGTTCCCTGGAAGACCAGTAGTAGTTTCCGATGCACATCTGGAGGCATTCTGTAATCTGTGGACTATCAGAGTGTTGATGAAACACAGAAGTTGCATCGGGATTGAATACAACAGTCACCATGCTCACTTTCCACCATGGGAGTAATGGCTCAAACAGTATACGCTTTGATCGTTCCCTGGAAGACCAGTAGCAGTTTCCGATGCACATCTGGAGGCATTCTGTTATCTTTGGACTATCAGAGTGGTGATGAAACACAGACATTGCATCGGGATTGAGTACTACAGTCACCATGCGCACTGTCTTCCATGGAAGCAATGTCTCAAACAGTCTAGGCTTTGATCGTTCCCTGGAAGACCAGTAGTAGTTTCTGATGAACATCTGGAGGCATTCTGTAATCTGTGGACTATCAGAGTGTTGATGAAACTCGGAAATTGCATCGGGATTGAATACAACAGTCACCATACGCACTTTCCTCCATGGGAGTAATGTCTGAAACAGTCTACTCTTTGATCGTTCCCAGGTAGACCAGTGGTAGTTTCCGATGCACATCTGGTGGCATTCTGTAATCTGTGGACTATCAGAGTGTTGACGAAACACAGAAATTGCATCGGGATTGAATACAACAGTCACCATGCTTACCTTCCTCCATGTGAGTAATGTCTCAAACAGTCTACGCTTTAATCGTTCCCTGGAAGACCAGTAGTAGTTTCTGATGCACATCTCGTGGCATTCTGTAATGTGTGGACTATCAGTGTGTTGATGAAACGCAGAAATGGCATCGGGATTGAATACAACAGTCACCATGCGCACGTTCCTCCAGGGGAGTTATGTCTCAAACAGTCTACGCTTTGATCGTTCCCTGGAAGACCAGTAGTAGTTTCCGATGCACATCTAATGGCATTCTGTAATCTGTGGACTATCAGAGTGTTGATGAAATACAGAAATTGCATCGGGATAAAATACAACAGCCACCATGCCCACTTTCCTCCACGGGAGTAATGTCTCAAACAGTCTAGGGTTTGATAGTTCCCTTGAAGACCTGTAGTAGTTTCCGATGCACGTCTGGTGGCATTCTGTAACCTGTGGACTATCAGAGTGTGGATGAAACACAGTAATTGCATCGGGATTGAATACAACAGTCACCATCCGCACTTTCCTCCATGGGAGTAATCCTCAAACAGTCTACGCTTTAATCGTTCCGTGGAAGACCTGTAGTAGTTCCCGATGCACATCTGGAGGCATTCTGTAATCTGTTTACTATCAGAGTGTTGATGCAACACAGAAATTGCATCGGGATTGAATACAACAGTCACCATGCGCACTTATCTCCATGAGAGTGATGTCTGAAACAGTCTACGCTTTGATAGTCCCCTGGAAGACCAGTAGTAGTTTCCGATGCACATCTCGTGGCATTCTGTAATGTGTGGACTATCAGAGTGTAGAAGAAACACAGAAATTGTATCGGGATTGAATACAACAGTCACCATGCGCACGTTCCTCCACGGGAGTTATGTCTCAAACAGTCTACACTTTGATCGTTCCCTGGAAGACCGGTAGTAGTTTCCGATGCACATCTGGTGGCATTCTGTAATCTGTGGACTATCAGAGTGTTGATGAAATACAGAAATTGCATCGGGATTGAATACAACAGTCACCATGCCCACTTTCCTCCACGGGAGTAATGTCTCAAACAGTCTACGCTTTGATCGTTCCCTGGAAGACCAGTAGTAGTTTCTGATGCACATCTGGAGGCATTCTGTAATCTGTGGACTATCAGAGTGTTGATGAAACACGGAAATTGCATCGTGATAGTATACAACAGTCACCATCCGCACTTTCCTCCATGGGAGTAATGTCTGAAACAGTCTACTTTTGATCGTTCCCTGTTAGGCCAGTAGTAGTTTCCGATGCACATCTCTTGGCATTTTGTAATCTGTGGACTATCAGAGTGTTGATGAAACACAGAAATTGCATCGGGATTTAATACAACAGTCACCATGCGCACTTTTCTCCATGGGAGTAATGTCTGAAACAGTCTACGCTTTGATAGTTCCCTGGAAGACCAGTAGTAGTTTCCGATGCACATCTCGTGGCATTCTGTAATGTGTGGACTATCAGAGTGTTGATGAAACACAGAAATTGCATCGGGATTGAATACAACAGTCACCATGCCCACTTTCCTCCACGGGAGTAATGTCTCATACAGTCTACGCCTTGATCGTTCCCTGGAAGACCAGTAGTAGTTTCCGATGCACGTCTGGTGGCATTCTGTAATCTGTGGACTATCTGAGTGTTGATGAAACACAGAAATAGCTTCGGGATTGAATAAAACGGTCACCATGCGCACTTTCCTCCATGGGAATAATCCTGAAACAATCTACGCTTTAATCGTTCCCTGGAAGACCAGTAATAGTTTCCGATGCACATCTGGAGGCATTCTGTAATCTGTGGACTATCAGAGTGTTGATGAAACACAGAAATTGCATCGGGATTGAATACGACACTCACCATGAGCACTTTCCTCCATGGGAGCCATGTCTCAAACAGTCTAGGGTGTGATAGATCCCTTGAAGACCAGTAGTAGTTTCCGATGCACGTCTGGTGGCATTCTGTAACCTGTGGACTATCAGAGTGTTGATGAAACACAGAAATTGCATCGGGATTGAATACAACAGTCACCATGCGCACTTTCCTCCATGGGAGTAATCCTCAAACAGTCTACGCTTTAATCGTTCTGTGGAAGACCAGTAGTAGTTTTCGATGCACATCTGGAGGCTTTCTGTAATCTGTGGACCTTCAAAGTGTTGATGAAACTTAGTAATTGCCTCGGAATTGAATACAACAGCCACCATGCGCACTTTCCTCTATGGGAGTAATGTCTCAAACAGTCTACGCTTTGATCGATCCCTGGAAGACCAGTAGTTGTTTCTGATGAACATCTGGAGGCATTCTGTAATCTGTGGACTATCAGAGTGTTGATGAAACTCGGAAATTGCATCGGGATTGAATAAAACAGTCACCATACGCACTTTCCTCCATGGGAGTAATGTCTGTAACAGTCTACTCTTTGATCGTTCCCAGGTAGACCAGTGGTAGTTTCCGATGCACATCTGGTGGCATTCTGTAATCTGTGGATTATCAGAGTGTTGACGAAACACAGAAATTGCATCGGGATTGAATACAACAGTCACCATACGCACTTTTCTCCATGGGAGTGATGTCTGAAACAGTCTACTCTTTGATGGTTCCCTGGAAGACCAGTAGTAGTTTCCGATGCACATCTCGTGGCATTCTGTAATCTGTGGACTATCAGAGTGTTGATGAAATACAGAAATTGCATCGGGATTGAATACAACAGTCACCATGCCCACTTTTCCCCATGGGAGCGATGTCTGAAACAGTCTAAGCTTTGATAGTTCCCTGGAAGACCAGTAGTAGTTTCCGATGCACATCTGGAGGCATTCTGTAATCTGTTTACTATCAGAGTGTTGATGCAACACAGAAATTGCATCGGGATTGAATACAACAGTCACCATGCTTACTTTCCTACATGGGAGTAATGTGTCAAACAGTCTACGCTTTGATCGTTCCCTGGAAGACCAGTAGTAGTTTCCGATGCACATCTCGTGGCATTCTGTAATGTGTGGACTATCAGAGTGTTGATGAAACACAGAAATTGTATCGGGATTGAATACAACAGTCACCATGCGCACGTTCCTCCACGGGAGTTATGTCTCAAACAGTCTACGCTTCGATTGTTCCCAGGAAGACCGGTAGTAGTTTCCGATGCACATCTGGTGGCATTCTGTAATCTGTGGACTATCAGAGTGTTGATGAAATACAGAAATTGCATCGGGATTGAATACAACAGTCACCATGCTTACTTTCCTACATGGGAGTAATGTCTCAAACAATCTACGCTTTGATCGTTCCCTGGAAGACCAGTAGTAGTTTCCGATGCACATCTGGAGGCATTCTGTAATCTGTGGACTATCAGAGTGTTGATGAATCACAGAAAATTCATCGGGATTGAATACAACAATGACCATGCGCACTTTCCTCATTGGGAGTAATGCCTCAAAGAGTTTACGATTTGATCGTTTCCTGGAACACCAGTAGCAGTTTCTTATGCACATCTGGAGGCATTCTCTAATCTGTGGACCTTTAGAGTGTTGATGAAACAGAGAAATTGCATTGGGATTGAATACAACAGTCACCATGCGCACTTTCCTCCATGGGAGTAATGTCTCAAACAGACTACGCCTTGATCGTTCCCTGGAAGACCAGTAGTAGTTTCCGATGCACATCTGGAGGCATTCTGTAATCTGTGGACTATCAGAGTGTTGATGAAACACAGAAGTTGCATCGGGATTGAATACAACAGTCACCATGCTCACTTTCCACCATGGGAGTAATGGCTCAAACAGTATACGCTTTGATCGTTCCCTGGAAGACCAGTAGTAGTTTCCGATGCACATCTGGAGGCATTCTGTAATCTGTGGACTATCAGAGTGTTGATGAAACACAGAAGTTGCATCGGGATTGAATACAACAGTCACCATGCTCACTTTCCACCATGGGAGTAATGGCTCAAACAGTATACGCTTTGATCGTTCCCTGGAAGACCAGTAGCAGTTTCCGATGCACATCTGGAGGCATTCTGTTATCTTTGGACTATCAGAGTGGTGATGAAACACAGACATTGCATCGGGATTGAGTACTACAGTCACCATGCGCACTGTCTTCCATGGAAGCAATGTCTCAAACAGTCTAGGCTTTGATCGTTCCCTGGAAGACCAGTAGTAGTTTCTGATGAACATCTGGAGGCATTCTGTAATCTGTGGACTATCAGAGTGTTGATGAAACTCGGAAATTGCATCGGGATTGAATACAACAGTCACCATACGCACTTTCCTCCATGGGAGTAATGTCTGAAACAGTCTACTCTTTGATCGTTCCCAGGTAGACCAGTGGTAGTTTCCGATGCACATCTGGTGGCATTCTGTAATCTGTGGACTATCAGAGTGTTGACGAAACACAGAAATTGCATCGGGATTGAATACAACAGTCACCATACGCACTTTTCTCCATGGGAGTGATGTCTGAAACAGTCTACTCTTTGATGGTTCCCTGGAAGACCAGTAGTAGTTTCCGATGCACATCTTGTGGCATTCTGTAATGTGTGGACTATCAGAGTGTTGATGAAACACAGAAATTGCATCGGGACTGAATACAACAGTCACCATGCGACTTTCCTCCATGGGAGTAATCCTCAAACAGTCTACGCTTTAATCGTTCCGTGGAAGACCAGTAGTAGTTTCCGATGCACATCTGGAGGCATTCAGTAATCTGTGGACTATCAGAGTGTTGTTGCAACACAGAAATTGCATCGGGATTGAATACAACAGTCACCATGCTTACCTTCCTCCATGTGAGTAATGTCTCAAACAGTCTACGCTTTAATCGTTCCCTGGAAGACCAGTAGTAGTTTCTGATGCACATCTCGTGGCATTCTGTAATGTGTGGACTATCAGTGTGTTGATGAAACGCAGAAATGGCATCGGGATTGAATACAACAGTCACCATGCGCACGTTCCTCCAGGGGAGTTATGTCTCAAACAGTCTACGCTTTGATCGTTCCCTGGAAGACCAGTAGTAGTTTCCGATGCACATCTAATGGCATTCTGTAATCTGTGGACTATCAGAGTGTTGATGAAATACAGAAATTGCATCGGGATAAAATACAACAGCCACCATGCCCACTTTCCTCCACGGGAGTAATGTCTCAAACAGTCTAGGGTTTGATAGTTCCCTTGAAGACCAGTAGTAGTTTCCGATGCACGTCTGGTGGCATTCTGTAACCTGTGGACTATCAGAGTGTGGATGAAACACAGTAATTGCATCGGGATTGAATACAACAGTCACCATCCGCACTTTCCTCCATGGGAGTAATCCTCAAACAGTCTACGCTTTAATCGTTCCGTGGAAGACCTGTAGTAGTTCCCGATGCACATCTGGAGGCAATCTGTAATCTGTTTACTATCAGAGTGTTGATGCAACACAGAAATTGCATCGGGATTGAATACAACAGTCACCATGCGCACTTATCTCCATGAGAGTGATGTCTGAAACAGTCTACGCTTTGATAGTTCCCTGGAAGACCAGTAGTAGTTTCCGGATCACATCTCGTGGCATTCTGTAATGTGTGGACTATCAGAGTGTAGAAGAAACACAGAAATTGTATCGGGATTGAATACAACAGTCACCATGCGCACGTTCCTCCACGGGAGTTATGTCTCAAACAGTCTACGCTTTGATCGTTCCCTGGAAGACCGGTAGTAGTTTCCGATGCACATCTGGTGGCATTCTGTAATCTGTGGACTATCAGAGTGTTGATGAAATACAGAAATTGCATCGGGATTGAATACAACAGTCACCATGCCCACTTTCCTCCACGGGAGTAATGTCTCAAACAGTCTACGCTTTGATCGTTCCCTGGAAGACCAGTAGTAGTTTCCGATGCACGTCTGGTGGCATTCTGTAATCTGTGGACTATCAGAGTGTTGATGAAACACAGAAATTGCATCTGGATTGAATAAAACATTCACCAAGACCACTTTCCTCCATGGGAGTAATTCTGAAACAATCTATGCTTTAATCGTTCCCTGGAAGACCAGTAGTAGTTTCCGATGCACATCTGGAGGCATTCTGTAATCTGTGGACTATCAGAGTGTTGATGAATCACAGAGAATGCATCGGGATTGAATACAACAATGACTATGCGCACTTTCCTCATTGGGAGTAATGCCTCAAAGAGTTTACGATTTGATCGTTTCCTGGAACACCAGTAGCATTTTCTTATGCACAACTGGAGGCATTCTCTAATCTGTGGACCTTTAGAGTGTTGATGAAACAGAGAAATTGCATTGGGATTGAATACAACAGTCACCATGCGCACTTTCCTCCATGGGAGTAATGTCTCAAACAGTCTACGCCTTGATCGTTCCCTGGAAGACCAGTAGTAGTTTCCGATGCACATCTGGAGGCATTCTGTAATCTGTGGACTATCAGAGTGTTGATGAAACACAGAAGTTGCATCGGGATTGAATACAACAGTCACCATGCTCACTCTCCTCCATGGGAGTAATGGCTCAAACAGTATACGCTTTGATCGTTCCCTGGAAGACCAGTAGCAGTTTCCGATGCACATCTGGAGGCATTCTGTTATCTTTGGACTATCAGAGTGGTGATGAAACACAGAAATTGCATCGGGATTGAGTACCACAGTCACCATGCGCACTGTCTTCCATGGAAGCAATGTCTCAAACAGTCTAGGCTTTGATCGTTCCCTGGAAGACCAGTAGTAGTTTCTGATGAACATCTGGAGGCATTCTGTAATCTGTGGACTATCAGAGTGTTGATGAAACTCGGAAATTGCATCGGGATTGAATACAACAGTCACCATTCGCACTTTCCTCCATGGGAGTAATGTCTGAAACAGTCTACTCTTTGATCGTTCCCAGGTAGACCAGTGGTAGTTTCCGATGCACATCTGGTGGCATTCTGTAATCTGTGGACTATCAGAGTGTTGACGAAACACAGAAATTGCATCGGGATTGTATACAACAGTCACCATACGCACTTTTCTCCATGGGAGTGATGTCTGAAACAGTCTACTCTTTGATGGTTCCCTGGAAGACCAGTAGTAGTTTCCGATGCACATCTCGTGGCATTCTGTAATCTGTGGACTATCGGAGTGTTGATGAAACACAGAAATTGCATCGGGACTGAATACAACAGTCACCATGCGACTTTCCTCCATGGGAGTAATCCTCAAACAGTCTACGCTTTAATCGTTCCGTGGAAGACCAGTAGTAGTTTCCGATGCACATCTAAGGGCATTCAGTAATCTGTGGACTATCAGAGTGTTGATGCAACACAGAAATTGCATCGGGATTGAATACAACAGTCACCATGCTTACCTTCCTCCATGTGAGTAAAGTCTCAAACAGTCTACGCTTTAATCGTTCCCTGGAAGACCAGTAGTAGTTTCTGATGCACATCTCGTGGCATTCTGTAATGTGTGGACTATCAGTGTGTTGATGAAACGCAGAAATGGCATCGGGATTGAATACAACAGTCACCATGCGCACGTTCCTCCAGGGGAGTTATGTCTCAAACAGTCTACGCTTTGATCGTTCCCTGGAAGACCAGTAGTAGTTTCCGATGCACATCTAATGGCATTCTGTAATCTGTGGACTATCAGAGTGTTGATGAAATACAGAAATTGCATCGGGATAAAATACAACAGTCACCATGCCCACTTTCATCCACGGGAGTAATGTCTCAAACAGTCTAGGGTTTGATAGTTCCCTTGAAGACCAGTAGTAGTTTCCGATGCACGTCTGGTGGCATTCTGTAACCTGTGGACTATCAGAGTGTGGATGAAACACAGTAATTGCATCGGGATTGAATACAACAGTCACCATCCGCACTTTCCTCCATGGGGGTAATGTCTGAAACAGTCTACTCTTTGATCGTTCCCTGGTAGACCAGTAGTAGTTTCCGATGCACATCTGGTGGCATTCTGTAATCTGTGGACTATCAGAGTGTTGATGAAATACAGAAATTGCATCGGGATTGAATACAACAGTCACCATGCCCACTTTTCTCCATGGGAGTGATGTCTGAAACAGTCTAAGCTTTGATAGTTCCCTGGAAGACCAGTAGTAGTTTCCGATGCACATCTCATGGCATTCTGTAATGTGTGGACTATCAGAGTGTTGATGAAACACAGAAATTGTATCGGGATTGAATACAACAGTCACCATGCTCACTTTCCTCCATGGGAGTAATCCTCAAACAGTCTACGCTTTAATCGTTCCGTGGAAGACCTGTAGTAGTTTCCGATGCACATCTGGAGGCATTCTGTAATCTGTTTACTATCAGAGTGTTGATGCAACACAGAAATTGCATCGGGATTGAATACAACAGTCACCATGCTTACTTTCCTACATGGGAGTAATGTGTCAAACAGTCTACGCTTTGATCGTTCCCTGGAAGACCAGTAGTAGTTTCTGATGCACATCTGGAGGCATTCTGTAATCTGTGGACTATCAGAGTGTTGATGAAACACAGAAATTGCATCGGGATTGAATACAACAGTCACCATGCGCACTTATCTCCATGAGAGTGATGTCTGAAACAGTCTACGCTTTGATAGTTCCCTGGAAGACCAGTAGTAGTTTCCGATGCACATCTCGTGGCATTCTGTAATGTGTGGACTATCAGAGTGTTGATGAAACACAGAAATTGTATCGGGATTGAATACAACAGTCACCATGCGCACGTTCCTCCACGGGAGTTATGTCTCAAACAGTCTACGCTTTGATCGTTCCCTGTAAGACCGGTAGTAGTTTCCGATGCACATCTGGTGGCATTCTGTAATCTGTGGACTATCAGAGTGTTGATGAAATACAGAAATTGCATCGGGATTGAATACAACAGTCACCATGCCCACTTTCCTCCACGGGAGTAATGTCTCAAACAGTCTACGCTTTGATCGTTCCCTGGAAGACCAGTAGTAGTTTCCGATGCACGTCTGGTGGCATTCTGTAATCTGTGGACTATCAGAGTGTTGATGAAACACAGAAATTGCATCTGGATTGAATAAAACAGTCACCAAGACCACTTTCCTCCATGGGAGTAATTCTGAAACAATCTATGCTTTAATCGTTCCCTGGAAGACCAGTAGTAGTTTCCGATGCACATCTGGAGGCATTCTGTAATCTGTGGACTATCAGAGTGTTGATGAATCACAGAAAATGCATCGGGATTGAATACAACAATGACCATGCGCACTTTCCTCATTGGGAGTAATGCCTCAAAGAGTTTACGATTTGATCGTTTCCTGGAACACCAGTAGCAGTTTCTTATGCACATCTGGAGGCATTCTCTAATCTGTGGACCTTTAGAGTGTTGATGAAACAGAGAAATTGCATTGGGATTGAATACAACAGTCACCATGCGCACTTTCCTCCATGGGAGTAATGTCTCAAACAGTCTACGCCTTGATCGTTCCCTGGAAGACCAGTAGTAGTTTCCGATGCACATCTGGAGGCATTCTGTAATCTGTGGACAATCAGAGTGTTGATGAAACACAGAAGTTGCATCGGGATTGAATACAACAGTCACCATGCTCACTTTCCTCCATGGGAGTAATGGCTCAAACAGTATACGCTTTGATCGTTCCCTGGAAGACCAGTAGCAGTTTCCGATGCACATCTGGAGGCATTCTGTTATCTTTGGACTATCAGAGTGGTGATGAAACACAGAAATTGCATCGGGATTGAGTACCACAGTCACCATGCGCACTGTCTTCCATGGAAGCAATGTCTCAAACAGTCTAGGCTTTGATCGTTCCCTGGAAGACCAGTTGTAGTTTCCGATGCACATCTGGAGTCATTCTGTAATCTGTGGACTATCAGAGTGTTGATGAAACACAGAAATGGCATCGGGATTGAATACAACAGTCACCGTGCGCACTTTCCTCCACGGGGGTATGTCTCAAACAGTCTAGGCTTTGATCGTTCCCTGGAAGACCAGTAGTAGTTTCCGATGCACGTCTGGTGGCATTCTGTAACCTGTGGACTATCAGAGTGTTGATGAAACACAGAAATTGCATCGGGATTGAATACAACAGTCACCATGCGCACTTTCCTCCATGGGAGTAATCCTCAAACAGTCTACGCTTTAATCGTTCAGTGGAAGACCAGTAGTAGTATTCGATGCACATCTGGAGGCTTTCTGTAATCTGTGGACCTTCAAAGTGTTGATGAAACTCAGTAATTGCCTCGGAATTGAATACAACAGTCATCATGCTTACTTTCCTCCATGTGAGTAATGTCTCAAACAGTCTACGCTTTAATCGTTCCCTGGAAGACCAGTAGTAGTTTCTGATGCACATCTAGAGGCATTCTGTAATCTGTGGACTATCAGAGTGTTGATGAAACTCAGAAATTGCATCGGGATTGAATGCAACAGACACCATGCGCACTTTTCTCCATGGGAGTGATGTCTGAAACAGTCTACGCTTTGATAGTTCCCTGGAAGACCTTTAGTAGTTTCCGATGCACATCTCGTGGCATTCTGTAATCTGTGGACCTTCAAAGTGTTGATGAAACTCAGAAATTGCCTCGGAATTGAATACAACAGTCATCATGCTTACTTTCCTCCATGTGAGTAATGTCTCAAACAGTCTACGCTTTAATCGTTCCTTGGAGGACCAGTAGTAGTTTCAGATGCACATCTGGTGGCATTCTGTAATCTGTGGACTATCAGAGTGTTGATGAAATACAGGAATTGCATCGGGATTGAATACAACAGTCACCATGCCCACTATCCTCCACGGGAGTAATGTCTCAAACAGTCTCGGGTTTGATAGTTCCCTTGAAGACCAGTAGTAGTTTCCGATGCACGTCTGGTGGCATTCTGTAACCTGTGGACTATCAGAGTGTTGATGAAACACAGTAATTGCATCGGGATTGAATACAACAGTCACCATCCGCACTTTCCTCCATAGGAGTAATGTCTGAAACAGTCTACTCTTTGATCGTTCCCTGGTAGACCAGTAGTAGTTTCCGATGCACATCTGGTGGCATTCTGTAATCTGTGGACTATCAGAGTTTTGATGAAATACAGAAATTGCATCGGGATCGAATACAACAGTCACCATGCCCACTTTTCTCCATGGGAGTGATGTCTGAAACAGTCTAAGCTTTGATAGTTCCCTGGAAGACCAGTAGTAGTTTCCGATGCACATCTCGTGGCATTCTGTAATGTGTGTACTATCAGAGTGTTAATGAAACACAGAAATTGTATCGGGATTGAATACAACAGTCACCATGCGCACTATCCTCCATGGGAGTAATCCTCAAACAGTCTACGCTTTAATCGTTCCGTGGAAGACCTGTAGTAGTTTCCGATGCACATCTGGAGGCATTCTGTAATCTGTTTACTATCAGAGTGTTGATGCAAGAGAGAAATTGCATCGGGATTGAATACAACAGTCACCATGCTTACTTTCCTCCATGGGAGTAATGTGTCAAACAGTCTACGCTTTGATCGTTCCCTGGAAGACCAGTAGTAGTTTCTGATGCACATCTGGAGGCATTCTGTAATCTGTGGACTATCAGAGTGTTGATGAAACACAATAATTGCATCGGGATGGAATACAACAGTCACCATGCGCACTTTTCTCCATGAGAGTGATGTCTGAAACAGTCTACGCTTTGATAGTTCCCTGGAAGACCAGTAGTAGTTTCCGATGCACATCTCGTGGCATTCTGTAATGTGTGGACTATCAGAGTGTTGATGAAACACAGAAATTGTATCGGGATTGAATACAACAGTCACCATGCGCACGTTCCTCCACGGGAGTTATGTCTCAAACAGTCTACGCTTTGATCGTTCCCTGGAAGACCGGTAGTAGTTTCCGATGCACATCTGGTGGCATTCTGTAATATGTGGACTATCAGAGTGTTGATGAAATACAGAAATTGCATCGGGATTGAATACAACAGTCACCATGCCCACTTTCCTCCACTGGAGTAATGTCTCAAACAGTCTACGCTTTGATCGTTCCCTGGAAGACCAGTAGTAGTTTCATATGCACGTCTGGTGTCATTCTGTAATCTGTGGACTATCAGAGTGTTGATGAAACACAGAAATTGCATCTGGATTGAATAAAACAGTCACCAAGACCACTTCCCTCCA